>NW_020884875.1:13514988-14206771 GCF_003945725.1 Corapipo altera | reverse complement strand
CTTAAAATCTGCATCTCTTGCGATTGCTTAAAATCTGCATCTCTTGCTTTCCTGCATCTCTTTTGTGATACAGGGTACTAATAGAGAAAGAACATTAATACAGCTCTTAGAATGACAGCTCCTTTAATTTATTTAATCCACTTAGCGGCTACTACTTCTCAGTGCTCTATAGGGAACACCTGCAAAATATCATGGTGCAGCAATATTAATGATAAAATACAATTATTGAATCAGAATGCCTTTCCAAAGTACTCAGTAGAAGAAATACAAGGAAGATTGAGATTATAGTATGTACAGGGAAAATAGAAGAAAAAATTACAGAACATAGAAAAAAAAAATCTTTTACTTTCTCATGAAGCAGAACTCATCTGCAGCAAAACAACCAGTAAAATCTACTGTAAAGTTCTTGTGTTCTTACTGAAGCTATTTTTGCTTTCCCAGTTATTCATTCCTCTAGTACCACCGTGGTATCTTTTACAGTTTACAAAAAAGAACAGCTGTAGGCTGTACAGATTCTCTACTATAAACTAGTTTTAACCACATAATTACTAAAAAGAAACTCACAACTTACACTTGGGATTTATCAACTAGTGATAAATTGAACAATTTTCATAATTTTAAACACCTTTTTTCTTTTTTTTTTTATTCCTCCCTGGCCTGATCAGAGGCAGCAGTTCCCTGTGTGAGGAGTCTTACCCACTGCTAATAACTAATGGAAAGGACAACATCATTTCTGTTTTGATATACTTTATTTTTTAAAAAATGTCAAAAACTTATGATGTACTGCATCTACCTCACTAGAATATAAATCTATTTCTCCAGTTTTGTCTGAAAATTGTTCCACAGAGCAAGAGGCAGGGAAAAAGCCCATTAAACAAACCATTACCAGAAATGTAAGGGGAAGGGGGGAAGGTCACTCCCTAGACACAGAGTGATACTGTACTGAAAATTACTTTTGACTTTGTTTTTTCAAAATGTAAAAAAACTCCAAACACTGGAATGAGAAATTAATGGATTATGACCTCTTTCATGTTTATTTGGATTAAAATGCTATGAAGAATTTTAACTTTCAGATCCTTATCTCTTTCTTCTTGGTCTCCCTACAGACTAGTTGTCGCTGAGATATTCTGTATGTTAAGTCCTACTGTCTCCTACATATGCTTTCACAGGCTCTCACCTTGTCTTGTTATGAGGTTCTGCCAGTATATTCATTTTCTTATATAAAGGGCACGTGCACTTGGAGACCAAGGCTCAGAGTGTAGAATTCCCTGGATAACAACTGCTGTCATCAGCTCATATCTGACTTAAATGAATCATCTGTACCATCACTCTCACAGAGCCTTTTCAGAGTGCCCTAGCCGAGAAGATTTCATAGTATGCTATTAGGCAACCCTTAATCATCTACACAAGAGAAGCATGAAAGTCAACCTCTGAAGCTCTTTAGAGCTGAAATAATGTTTATAATATTCCTTTCAAAATCTAGGTTTAAAGCTTTTGTTGCTCAATTGATTAGCAATTTTGAAATTAAAAAAAAAAGAAAGAAAACCAAAACAATTACCCATCTCTAAAGCACATGCACAAATCCTTACATAATTAAGTTACTTTACATGTTCAAAAAATGCTGTAAAGGCAGGTTAGCACCATAGCTAGTGCTGGGCTAGAATGAGTTAAGCAGATCAGTTTTCTTCTTAGGAAAGAAGAGGTGGTCATGGCTGCAGAGTGAACTAGCAGAAGAAAACTGCTTTTTCTCTCTCAACTCCTTCAGACCACAGTTAATTGCCAATGTATTTCTTTTAAGTTCTCTTGATTTTGTAAGACATCTTTGCCTTCAAAATTCCTTGAACTTCTGAGCTTTTTTCTTTTTAAGTGTCTAAAGAGAAAACCTATCTCCAATAAAGTTCAAATAATTACTACTTGATCACTGATAGATCATAAATTGTTTCAGATACATAGCAATGCCTAATAGCTCCCTTTCTTTTTATCGTAAAGAAAACTTGCTTGCGCTATCCAAAAGGAGATTTCTATTTTAAATACATTACTGATTCTTATGTCTATGATTTTCAAATAGAAGACAAGTTAACCAACCTCAGCCAAGGCTCAATATTATGCATTTAAACATATGCTCACCTGCTTAGTCTGCTCTCAGTCATAAGTAAAAGAACCTTTAGAAGTACCTTAAAATACACAGCCAAAAGTTAAATAAATATAGACATATAAGATAATGAGATGCATGCTTCTGCTGCAAAGTTACGTTAAACAAGCCAAACTCCTCCCTGAATAGAAATCCCATCAATTACCGTCTTTGAAAGACAGTCACCTGGATTCTCCATCTCTCCTTAAAACATGCATCTTCTGAATATATGCCCTTTTTTTTTCTCCTTGTTAAGCAGAGGGAAGTTGGTACTTAATTAGTTTGAAGTGAGTCGTTAACCTGAATATAATAGAGAAACAAGTTCAGGATAGTAGCATTTCTCACAAATGAGGGATAACCTGTCAGAAAACACTTTCTTCTTTCCTACAATTTTTAATTTGGTCAGAACAAGCCATAATTCATCCTTCACGGAGGACAGACTTAAAATGAGATCTCTTGCTACTCTTTTGAATTTGGCACAGGAACTCTTTTACACCCTTTGGGATTCACGGACACATTCCAGCAGTGGAATGAAAAATTTATTTTTCATCAATCCTTTAAGTTATTCTGAAGTTTACAAATTGATTCAGAAAATCAACAATGCAACATTACAGAGGTTTACCTCTCAGGGAATTAACTTTAAAGCTTTTGACAAATCTTTCAAGCATGGTAGGAACTAGTCTTTCAAAAAAGTCAAGGACAAATTTTTCTTTTACACTCTCAGACTAACAGCTACATTCAGCTTAATAACTCCTTAGCGCCTGTGCCCAGATCTGTCTCGCACGCTCATGACATTGTTAGCATCTGAAATGTCACTCTGATCTTTGGGAAGGAACAGTGTGCAGTCTTTCCCTTGCATCCTTCTTTGTTGTGGAAGATAACTTATCATTGCTGTTGCACCTTGACTGAGGCAGCTGTGGTCCCTATTTGGAAGCAAGGCAGCAGAAGGTGTCAAAACATTTGAGGTCAAGGCAAAGAAAACAGAGAAAGCTGGAACAAAACCTGAAGTCACTTGTGATTTCACTCCAAAGTAACCAGAGGCTCCTTAAAGTAGTACTTACCTTAAAACTTGGGGGAGGAAATTTCTTGAGTGTAAGACACATTAAGCCCTGTCATTCATGATGTCCCTTTAAAATGGAATTCTTCAGCCTATTCTGTATTTTTAAACCTCACCTACCTTTCCTATAGGCACACTGCAGAAAGCTTTCAGGAATGTAATTTCTCTAACACAAAATAACTAAAACTTTACAAACAAAACTATATATTTTTATAGCAGTTTTCCAGGTGCACAAGAATATCCTGGGTTAAACCAGAAGGAGGAAGGTGAGAAATCTTGAAGAACAGCAGAGGATCATGCTGGATCCAAAACTTATTTACTCAATTTTCCATTGCAAATCAAACTTCAGCACTGAAAAACAGATCATGTTTCAGATGCTTAAAGCTTGCAGTGAGGCAACACATAAACACTTATTCAATTATTTTGTAATTAGTCAGAGGCCCAATAATTTTCCCAAACAACATAACTCAGTTTTTACCTACCCAGCACTTCTTCTGTCACATCTAACATTGTATGTTTATACTGCACACAGTGTAATACAGATGTGTCTGTATTGATGCATACTGGGAAAATCTGTGCAGCCATCACTTAGTACCTCATTAAGAGCAGCACAGAAGGGAGGAGGAAAAGAGGAACAGAAGGAAAACAGGAAAGCAACTTGTGGCTATATGTGCGTTATGCATAGCAGATGGGTAACATGCCTTGACCACCACATTTCATGGAAACTGCATGGAATTGCAGCCAAAACAGTGAAATGGTTGGGAGGAAAAGGGTTAAAAGATACTCTGCAGAAACAAAGGACTCACCAACTTCATTGTGGAAAGATAATCAATAGAGTCCTCTAGAAGGACAAAACATGATGAGTTATCAGGTTACAGACATTAGGCAAGGACATAGCTCTACTTAAAGCAAGTTTTGCAGAAAATTCATTACTTCTACAGCTGAAAGTTCTAGATAGTCTCATTAAGAATCAGTTGCTGGGACAGAAGAACCTCTCAGAGCAGATAACCGCATTGTTGAAATAGTAATTTGCCAAAATCAGTGGATAATTCATTATGCTCCCCACCTCTTTCAGATTAGTGGAGGACAATATAGTGTAACAAAAAATGAAGAAAAGAGATCTTGTCCATGATGATGTCCCTGTGATTCACAGGATAATGTGAGGTAATCTGTGTTATAACCAAGACAAGTTTTGTGGTACTAATCAAATATGGAAGAAGCTTCTGAAGTTTGTTCCACCCAAACAAGTTTTATACTTTTTTTTTTTGTACCAAGACAAGGGAGAGCAGTTTTCTCTCCCTTAGAGTAGGGCACGCCACAGCTTGTCAGAGACAAAGCACTTGGTGTTACACCTGGGTGTGGATGGATGCAACCACACACAGTTTACCCTCCTGCCCTATGCTCTCAAAAAAAGAATATTTTAGGCAGTACTTTTCAGAAATAACTGAAGGATGTCTATACACACCTTAATTCCTATAGTGGAAAGAAAAAAATTTAACATTCTATTTTGATGCAGTTGAAAAGGAACTGGAAATACTGCCTTAAAAATAATGGAAGGTTTCCAGAGAACTTCTGTTCACAAGCCAAGCCCACCTGCCTCACTGATCCCCTATGGCTTTTTCACATATTGACTGCTAGGAAAAGTCTCTATGATCCTCCTTGGGAAAACTAATATTTTTATATTTTATTTACTTGTTTTTAAGTCAACTACTTTCAGTTCCTTTTGCATCATGTCATTCCTGCAACATCTACACTGGTTGTATGGGATTACAATCAAGATTTTGCTGCAGCTCTCCTTGTGTTTTGAACATGAGCTGCAGGGATCAGTCATGCAAAGCTGATCTCTTACTACCTCATCCATCCTACTCTCCTCCTCAGTGGCTTTCCCAATGGTAAAGAATTTTGTGTGGTAGCAAGCAACACTCAGGTCATTTGCACAGTACATTTTTAATCTAGGTAACTTTTTGAAAGTCACTCAGCCTTTCTGGACTAAGCCATATTTTGTCAGCATGAAGAAAATAAAAAATGTCAAATTGCATTTAAGCTCTTTCATGTTTTTCAGACTACTTCTGATTGACTTCCAGGCGGGTAAATGAAGAGGTCTGAGTAACTTTATCCATGCACTGCCTGAAGAGAGTGCACAGATAGAGTAGAATCCAACCCCACATATTTCCTTATCTTATCCTTATCTTGCAGTTTTTTCATTACAGTAGCTGTAAACATTGCCAGTCAAAGATGCTCTTTCAAAGAAAAACCAGGAACAAAGGATTTTCAAAATTGTATTCCACCACCAAAGTATACTTGTTTCAGACAAAAATTACACACACACACTCTCATACTCCCAAACTTGTCTGAACAGAGTAAGCTTGTAACAAAGACAGAATTGAAATAACATGGCTGAAGTCTGCCCTTCTGTAAAAAACCCACAAACAGCTGCACACTAGCTTCAAAAACAAAATCACAGGCAAGTCAATGTCCACTTGTTTGTATTTGCTGTAGGATCAAACCAAAGGTATCCTCTTCAACCAGCACAGACTTTTTAGATTAACATCTGAATTGAATAAATATTAAACTGCTGTAAAATTTGCCACTTTGATTTATCAAGTGAATTACCACAGACCTACCAGATGACCTATGGATAATCTCCCATTTCCCCTTCTAAAACAGCTTTCTCTGTGAGCCACAAAATTAATGATCTTAAATATCAAAATAACCTTCTTCAGGAGTTGAAGTTTTCATTTAAATCTTCCCAGCCTCAAGACCCCTTTAAGATAAATGATTTTATATTAACAGTGAAGGAGTCAGATTTACAAAGTCAGTAAGAAGTCATAAGTTTCGCATTTTAATCACTCATAGCCACTGTATTTGATTTACTCCACAATTTCCATCAGAAAATGAAAAAGTTTTGAAGAATGAGTTATTCTCAATGTAAATCTCCAGCAAGCCTCTGTCAGTCTTTTTCCTGGTAGTTTTTTCTGCCTCCTGATTGAAACTACACCACCAGTTTAATTGCTCTATTACTTAATGACTTCTAACCTTAAAAGACTGTAAATACAGAAAGTTAAACCAATACATAACAATTCTCCATAGAATAGAGGAATCCATTATGAACATCAGTATAGCTTGTGAATTTACTACCCTAACACTTTTACAAAGACAAAAAAAAAAGTAAAAATCTATACAGGTCTAGAATGCTTCTACTGAACAGTATGTATGTACCTACATAAAGGAGGGAAAGAAAGAATTCCATACTTCAATACAATCTTTGCTTGCCACAAATTGTACATCCCTTGGCTGTAACAGAACCTGTGGGAAGGTATGACTCCAAAAATTATAGCTCAAAAGAAGTTTCAGTGCTGGAAACTTGTTGGGAATACTAAGCATTTTGTAATTTTGCTGGCAGGTTTTTTTTTCTATATATTTATTAATTCCAGTGTTTTTAGCAGTTCATTGTACCTTTGTTCAACTACAGGGAAAGAACTGTTTAGTTTACAGCACAGTTTTATATGCAAATTATATTCAGTAGAGATTCATCATAAGTGTCAATAGGAAAAGAAGCAAGACAGATTTAAGACTTGAGATTTTTTCATAAACTTTTGAAGGAACACTGAAATTAGAAAGCATGCTGAACTCACTATAATGTATTTTCTTACAAGCATGTGCCAAGTGAAGTATATTAAAGGATTTTTTTCTTCTAGAAGTACTACAGGACTTTATGCTCCATTTTCTATTTCTAAATATTTGAGATAGAAAAGTGCTGTCTTCTGCATGCAGTCAAACTTACTGTTTGCTTAGCTCTCCCTGGACTTCAGTTTGTTTCTAGTCTGTGAAAACATTTCCATTACATCTAGTAGCACTGGAGAAAAAGTGGTTTTCAACCCCATACAAATCAAAATTCAGGAGAAAATTCATTGTTCAAAATGAAGAGATATTTTACTGCCAATAGGGGGAAAAACGTCTTTACAAATCAGCCAGCTGTTGCACTAACAACATCAAATAAAGAAATTGTAGAGCTTATTCTACCCTTTATCAATAATGCATGGCTGCGCACAGACAATTTATAGCTGTTTTCCATCACTAGGTATTGTGCAGTACTAAATTAAGTCTACAAAATTCAAGGACAGTCCACCCACACAGCTACTGTAAGCCAGCCAGGCCACTTGAATAAACATTTTAAAGGCATAAAGTGAGTTTTATTAGCATGCCGAGACACAGTTCCTAGTGGACAAAGCACCTCCTTTGAAGAAGTAAAAGTACATTTAAGTAGAAAGAGAGAAGAGTTACGCTTGTGCCTTACGCGTAGAGAAAAAGCAAAGGGGAAAATAAAAAATATATAGACAACAGTTCAAAACCCTGACCTTGTTAAGATTAAAACATGAAGCAAGAGAATTTATTTTCTATACTAGAAAATGACTGTCAGTCTCAGAAAATTCTCAGAGGTGCTGAACCAGTCAGGTTCTGACAGCAAAACAGCTAAAACCAAAGATGGTTTGACAGCATTTTTTTTATATTTGGGTACAGAGACTTCTTTTCTTAATCCTTTACAGGTCATATAAATCAGAAAAGCATACAAAGTTTTCATCAAGATAAAAAACCAGTTATTGTACCAAAATAGTCTCAGCAACATATATGGCACCAGTAAACAAGTGAGAAGTGTCTTCCAGAGATCACATTAACCAGAATACAGTATGGCACAAGGTGGATGCTTTTGGTCAGTGCCACTGCTTCCTACAATAGCAGTCCCAGCACTTGAATGCCTAAAATGCAAGAAAGCATCAAGGAACTTGGAGTGCACATGCTGGCCACCAGCAGCAAAAGGAGGCAGGTGCCAGGCCTGCACAATCCAACAGTTTCACTTGAGCTCTGCTCTGGCAGTGACCAACATGCCACCTGAGCCCTCACTAGCCTGGCTTCTGATGTGCAGTCAGGTGTAAGTAGCCAGAACACGGATGGCAGCACCACCAGGAGGTGGGTTTGGATCACTTGCAGACTTCTACTCCTATGTCTTTTACAGTCACGGTCCACAGTTTCCCTATAAAAAGTACTGGCAAGCACGAGGTTTGTGACAACGTTTTTATACCCAGAGCACCACTCCAGGTGGGAGCAGGTGTCTCTGGCAACTAGCATGAGAAGATGACATCCGTGCCTAGAAAAAACACTTTTGTACAACATGGGAACGTGGAAGATAAAGCGCAGCATGGCTGCGCACTCAATGGCTTTGTGGCATATCTAAGCACAACCACAAATAAGAGCAGGAAGGATGCAAGAGCCAGAGTTTGAGCCACAGCTGTTTTAAGTTGGTCAAGTGGAAACATCTGGCCAAATAAAAAAACATTACTGCATTTATTGTGCAGGTGTTGAAAGAAAAAGATCAGCTCTGTTCAGTGGTATTTGGATTTGAGCAAAGTTTAACCTCACTTACAATACACACACTTTCTCAAAAATCAGATCTCCTTTGCACATGAAAGTATCTCATGGACCTCTAAAGCCAACTAATCAATGTGTAAAGCTCCTATTTAACTGCTCCATCAAGCCTAGAAAATTCAGAAAGTGAAGACCCAGATTACAAGGTAAGCAGAAGTTTAAAATACCTACAGCTTAAGAATTAGCTAAGCAAAGCAACTGATGAGCATTTGTATTTTAATCTGTCAGAAGTGCTAGCTTTTCGTCAGAAGGTTGGTTGTCATATTTTGTTTGTTTGGTTTTTTTTCTGTTAAATAGGTTGAGTTTCTGCTATGAAAAATGAAACTGCTGTTTTATAGCCTGATGATATTGCAGTAAAACCTTTGGCTAAATCAAGGCTGCAGGACACAGCTTTGAGAAACCCTAGGCAATGCCAGTGAAGCAACCATGGCTTTATAAGTGGAAATTAATTTTAATAAGTCCATTGCTCATCTCACATTGCCAAAGTCTGTGATCCAATTAGAAGTGCAGTGCTTTAATGACCTGCACAGGGGTCACATTCAGTGAAGTTCAAAGACAGACAAAATACTCTTGGGCCCTCTCCATGGAGTGTCACACCAGTGGGATTCTGGCTTTAGAACTCATAGGCAAAAACCACTGAGGTGGTAACATTAGTATTTCAAGTTATCAGTTAACTGTATATACACAAAATGCCTTGAGCACAATGAAATGTTACTGTGTTACGTGCAATAATGGCACACACTGTCTTGAAATACAGTATTTTATGGAAAGAAATTAAGCCCACTTCTCCAAAGACTTGCTAAATTAGTACCCCTAGTGTACTGACATTAATTTGGAGTACCTCTCTGCACTGATAGCTGTTGCCATTAGCACCTGCACTTTTCCTGCTCTCTGTAACAGCAAGTTACAATCCAGCACTACTGAAATATAGAACGGGAGAGCTCACTATGCCACTTGATTAAGGACAAACAAAGATACATATGTATCTATATAACTTGAAGAGTACTTAAATTCAGAGCACCTGAGAAGCAAATCTTTTCCCCCTGCTCCTCTCCATATCAAGTCTTGTGACAAGAGCTGACACAAGAGTTGCCCTTACCGTCCATTTCTTAGCAACTGTACACAGCGGTCCTGTGCTTTCAAACGGGCCACCAAGCAAGTCAGCAATCATCCCTGATGTCAGCTCCCCCACAGCAGACACAAGTCTGCTCTGGGTTTTCCAGCCTTTCTGCAATCATACTCTTCCTCTCTGTCTGCATATGTGTCCTTACAGCACCCTCACCTAACCCTAACCCTGTACCAGCAGGGCACCCGCTGCACCCCACTCGAAATCCAGGCTGTGACTGCCCTACATTACTGGCACCTCCTGCAGTGCATTGGGCAGCCAGGTCTGGGGACCCTCAAGGGCAACCTGAGCAACCCCTCTAGGCACATACACACATTTCCGTCATTTTAGAAGCCCACGCTTGGCTGAGGCTATTCACTTTTACAGCCAGGACATGGCTGTGGCACACAGCCACACAGGAACTGGGACAAGCCTAGTCACAGTGATAATAAGTTTCCTTATTTAGCCTTTTCTGAGCATTTATCTTCCCTGCCAGCTACAGTCCTGCCTCGAGGCCTAGAAGCAGTCATGCTTTTCCCCCAACTCCTGTAACAAAGCATTTCTTTGCCACCAGAAAAGAAAAATTCACCTACAGATGCTTTTCCTGGTGAAAATAATCATCCCCAGAAGAACGAGAGCCCTGGTACACCCATTTAAATAACAGCACCCTGCAAGGAGGAATAGACACTGCTCTACAAGCAAGAGCCCAGGCCCAATCCAAAACGTGCTTGTGTGAGGTCTGCAGTAGAAGTGCACACAAGCTTCCCAGTCACAGAAGCTTGCTCCAGGTGCATTGCAATACCCTCTGCCCCCTCTCTGAACTGAGTTTTGAACAAGATAGCCAAAGGGAGAGTCAGTGGAGTCTGCATGTGTGCACATACACAACCCCCCACGCGTCCCCCCCATCTAAATGGCAAGTTCAGAGAGTAATGAAGAAAGGTAGGAGATCTGCTTTTCCACACTTAATGAGTTTCACAGTTTGGGGAAAAACTGGTGCCCCTGCATTTTTGGAATCACTAGATTCAGGAGCCCTCTACCTGCCCCAAAAGCTGTCAGCAATTCAAGGCCACATCTGTAACCACAAGATTTACTTCACACCCAAAAGCCAAAACAGACTGTCCCCACTGCTTGGTTGCACACTGATTAAAGCAGCAAAAGCAGTACTAGACAAGAGTTAACCTGCAATTAGCTATCCTAAATAGTCAGAACTGTCCAGAGATGAAATGTTTGCTCTTCAAGAGATGTTTTAGGCATCTTACCTCTCATCCGAACCTGCAGCACACTGCAGTGCATGTAACAAGGTGGGCAGACAGTGATATTCACCAAAAGAAAGCATTAACAGGATTCAGCTGCCATCTCAAACAGCAGCTGTCAAACCTGAGGGAATCCAGGAGTCTGTAGCAAAGAGCCTTTACACAGTCTTTACCCATCTGGGTTTCATTTACTACTGATTTAAACTTAGGCCCTCCTTTTTGTGTTGCTCTTAACCTGATCTTTGCACACTATTTAAAAAAAAATAAAAAATCTATACAGCTCTGTCCTGCTGAAAAACTTACACCCCCAGTCTCTGGTCACTGAAACAATTCTGCAGTGAGAAGAGGCCATGCTGTGCACTGGGCACTGCACAAACATACTCTGTTAGCCTAGTCTTTGGCTAGTCTGCTGTGCGGCTGAGAAAATGTAGCAGCACTGCAGTGCAGCCGATGATCCAGCTCTGAATCCAGTATACGGGTACAAACATGGGTAATTAATGAAAGATTGCAGCAGCAGCTCTAGTCAAAGCAGAATGGTCACTTTTCTAGCTGCAGTTATATTTAACTTCTTATCCATATTTTTCCTGGTGGAGAATCTCAGTCTGGCATCTCGGAGAATGAAGGTTACATCTTTTTACTACTAAAATATTCTTAATACACGGATCAAAAGACTAAGGCATTCTAATGGAAAGGTATACAAGCACTTAAGACTGTAGAATTTGTGATTTGGGAAAAGAAAATAAATTGTTTCTTCACTGCATCAATTTTGCCTTACTGAAGTCAGTGAATTTACTTATAACTAACAAATACTGATAGCTGGTTCAGTATATGGCTTGAGGTTCATATAGTTCTGTGCCAAATTTGGCTAGGGTAGAGTTAATTTTCTTTACAGTAGTTGATAAAGAGCTGTGTTTTAGATATGTGCTGGTAGCACCACTGATAACACAGGGATCTTTTAGTTACTGCTGAGCGATGCGTGCACAGCTATGACCTTTTATGCTCCTCATAACACCCCATCAGAGGAGGGGGGGTGCACAAGGAGTTGGGAGGGGATACAGCCAGGATAGCTGATCCCAGAGATATTCCAAACCATATGGCATCATGCTCAGCATATAAAGCCAGAAAAAGAAGGAAGAGGGAACATTTGGAGTGACAGTATTTGTCTTTCCAAATCACACTGTTACGTGAGATGAGATCCTGCTTTTCTGAGGAGGGCTGAAAACCTGCCTGCTCACAGGAAGGAGTGAATTAATTCTCTGTTTTACTTTGCTTGTGTGCATGGCTTTTGCTTTCCTATTAAACTGGTTTTGTCTCAATGCACAAGTTTTGTCACTTTTACCCTTCCAGTTCTCTCCTCCATCCTGCTGGTGAGGGAGTGAGCGAGCAGCTCTGTGGGGTTAAACCATGACAGGTTGATTACAGAGCAAGAGGTGGGGCTAGGACAGTCTGTGCGACCATGTCTATCTTCTTCCCTCTGCCCCCAGCAAAAGAAATCATATCTTACCTTAAAAGATTGTAACAGAAGTGCCAGTCTCTCCTTTAGGGGGTTTTAGGCATCAAACATAATGCAGCAGATTCAGCTAATGCAATGTGTCGGTAGTTGGCAGCACATTCAGGAATTTGAGAGTCATCCTACAAGAAGAGAAATGAAAAGCACCAATTAATCATTGCACATGCTAAGCATTGTATCTCATGCTTAAAACCTCTGATGCTTGGTAGAGCCATGCTGCTAAACAATAAAAAGGTACCAACAATCACAAATATGAAAAGCTGAGGCATTTTTTGTTTCCAAGGTGAAATGCACAAGCCACATTTTGGCTACAGCACCCTGGAAAGAAAGCATGCATCTTGCAATAGCTAGATCACCATGCACTGCCTTCCCAATTTAGATCTTCTTTGTTCAAACAACAGTCCATGTGAATGAACAGAAACAAAGCTCCAGGCATGTCAGGATACACCAGCCATGCCAGTCACAGAAACACAAGAGTAAATGTGTGTAACCCAGTACTAGTTTGAACTGGGAAATGCATCAGAAGCCCATGTGAGCTAAGTATTAGCGCTACATAAGCCAGGATGTTGGTGTACATGGAAGACACATGGAAGTACTTTACAGACTACAGGAAAAGGAAGGACATCTACAGACATGTCTCATTTTCCTGAATAGGCTTTTTTCAAAATTCTCATCTTGTAAGGACTCATACTTATGAATCTCAACTCAAAGACACTCCAACGGCAGCAGAGTTCATGCCTGCACCACTATAGCACATAAGGCAGCTCTCTTCCCCCACAGCAATTCAACAAAGATGTTCCATCACAAAGAGTCAGTAATTTGTTTTTCAGCTCCAACTCATTTGCAGTGTTTAGTCCTCAAACGAGCAAATTTCCAAAAATGCAAGCGTGTGCACATACACACACAGGGTGTGTGCACATACACACACAGACACAGTTCCTTGCTCTGAGATATCCCAGCACACAACCACTCACAGGTACAGTGGGAGTCAGCTGTACCCTGAGGCAGCGCTGATGTTGAACAGTTACACAATGACTCTGCTTTGACATTTGACAGCAATGGAGGGATGGGCCAGCAGAACAACTCCTCTATATCTAGCATGGTTACTCAGGAGAATTTTAAAGATCATTTTCAGGTAAAAGACACTTATCATCCGGGTTACTAAATACTTTGCTAAAGCTTTGGTATGAACATACAGGGTGATTGCTGTCCCAGTTTGTAAAACTACAGAAATGGGACCTTCATGGAGTGCAAGAGAATCATACCAGTTAAAAATTAAAGAATTTTTATTATAAATTAAAAAAACAGCACCAAAAGCATGTTACAGACCCCTGTCCCTACATAGATATACATGCATTGTTCTGGTCATACACTGCTTACAAATCCCTAAAACAGCCTCCTAAGGGTTGTCTTCATAAACTAAAATAACAAGTAGCATTTGAAGGGAAATTACAAGGGTCTGTTTTTGTGAGGTTGGGAGGGGAAAATAAGTTGGGACACCTTAGTGTCTAGAAAGGTAACATCTGTTACAAACCCAGAAATCCAAAAGCCCCAAGCTTAGATGAGCTTTAAACAGTGTTCTAAAGTTACCCCAAGGAATGGCAGTCAATTTCTCCAGTTTCCTCTCCTCTCTAACACTTTCTCAATACATTTAGTTATACTTTTAGCTATTCATGTAAAATATGAACATTTTATGCAGCATGTTACCTATCCATGATACCTCCAAAGTGCTTTTCTTAGAATAGGGGTACATTTCTAAACTGATTACAAGTATCTCCATATACATAATATTAAAAACTGTAATGCATTAGGGAACTTGAGATTACAGAAAGCAAATTATATCCTTGGAGCTATATATTCACAGATAATAGGAAGTACCACAGTCATTGCATTTCTGTATAACCTCTGCACTACACTTCTGTATAAAGCAGTACAGAAGTTTGCAGGTATTCAATCAATGGTCACACATCCTCGGCTGCTGTTCAAGGACATAAAAACCTGACTTTCAAACCCCTGCTGCCATGTGTCCCCATACCATGATGTCATGATCATTCAGGTATTCTGCATAGGTTAATTTTTCTCTAGCAGATTTCACATTTTGCACATTTCCCCACAGCTACCAAAACTCTGTACCAGGCACTCTTGTAATTCAGCTGAAGAGAGCTTGTGCCCCGACCTGATCCAGATAAGCTTGAAAACACAGTAACTGTGCAACACCAAAAGCCAGAACCAGGACACGGCTTGAGCCACAAGATGGACTAGTGAGAACTTTGTGCGAATTGCACATCTTTATCAAAGAGGAGTGATCAAAATCAGAAATCCTTGGGGAGCTAAGATTTATCACATACCTTAATATTTTCCATGCCAGATGGAAAGAATGCTTCACTTTTGCTTTTTATCCCAAACAAATCACAGCATACACGTATACACAATCATCTGACTCCTACACATCCAAGCACAACCAAAACAAAAAACATTACAATGCACACCCATTTTTTCCCTTAAGGGGAGAACAAACCACACCTAACAGGTATTAACAAAAACACTAAACATTAGAAAACATTCTGTTACAATAGGGATTTAAAAAAATATATGTAATACTGTAAGCAAAATTTTAATCTGTATAAAATGGATGTATGTTTCTCACATAAAAAAAGTAATTGTTCTTTGCTTCACAAATGGCAATCTGATTTCATTTCCAAGCAGAAAACTTACTCAGTGTTTAGTATTACCAAGTCCTAAGTAGAAGGAAAGAAAAGCAGAAATGAAAACAAACATGGGCAAACAGTTAAGCAGAGATATTGCATATACAAAAGGAGTATATTTGCTGATAAAGTTGTAATTTTTACAGAAAGTCATAACCTTCATAAAATTTTAGATTTACACAAAGCTTACTATGCAACAGATATTCCTTAAACTCCCAAGGACATGCTGTCACCAATCTTTAACAGAAAGTCCACATATTTCACAGCATACTTCACTAGCTTGACAAGTTCACTACAGGCAGCTAACACACATATTCCATCCTCTCTCCTTTTCCATTTTAACATTGTTTAACACCTCCTCCCACATGTTCCTCCAACACACCCACCTCTCTCCTGCAGCCTGATTCACTTATCTAAAGAGGAATTTATGCTGGCCTGAAAAAAACACCAGCCCCCTCAACTGAAAGGATATGGCTGGATAACTTATTGAGATATGCCTCAGATGTTTTGTCCAACAAACACTTCTAAGTCAGTTAAAGACACCCTGCGTAGCACCAGAAGGTATTTAAATTTTTGGTGTGAAGAAGACATTATTTTAAAATAAATTTGAAGATAACACTTCTAATGGTAAAAACACTTTCTTGGTGAATATATTCTACATTTTTGGACAGAAAGCTTTTAAGTAGTCAAAAGCACTATTCAGCCTTTGTACACTTCACTGGCATAAGTTCTCATAATTGCTACAGGAAATAACTAAGGCTATGTCTGTGCGACACAAAGCACCATACTAATTAACCCTGCAGAGACACTAATTAATCTCGGCAGGGCCTACAGTAACATGACTACTCTGCATAGGGAATCTCCCCATAGTAATGCATCCTTCCTGCCATTTGGATACCCCACCTCCCACCCCAAGCAGTCTCTTTCACATGAAAGATGGGTCTTCCACCTAGGATGAACCCTCCATGGAGGGGTGTTTCCTCTCGGAAGCTGTGGCACTGCTCATTTTTATTGAAGTCTATGACCTTCAGCAGTCAACACTGTACGTTGCACCAATTCTTGACAAACAGTAAAATAATTGACAGGTATTACTGAGGATCCTTGGCTGCTAGAGGACAAATGTGACAGGGTATACCTATGGACACTCTCCTGGGCCCCAGGAGGAAAGGTCCAGGACAGTACCTCAGAGGAGCTATGTATAATAATAATGGTGATTGTTTGACAATCACCTGAGGTAATTCACGTCACATTTAAATTTCTCACCTAGTCTCAAAATAAAGCAAGGAGAGACCTTCTAGCACTAGTATAATTTTTCTCCACCTAGTCAGCTCCAAGTAGCAGATAACAGTGTGGTTGTTAGCACGGTAGAAAAAGTTAAAGTGTTGCCAAAGCGACTTTCCTTTCAACATTCTTGTGATAAAACAATCCCTGGGCTAAAGCCAGAACATTTTATCTGCTGTACTTGATGCCACCTCTTGGTAGAGAGGCCTGCTCTTCCCGTACTGCAAATGGACTTTGAGCTTCTTATGACTTGTTAAAACACCTACATTAAGGAATAAGGTACTCCGCAGTAGCTTGAAGTGCTTGTCCCGATAGGTACTGGTTTTGAGCAACCAGAGAGCAAGAGGAGAGGAACACACACATTACAACCTGCAGCAGAACAAAGCCTCACAGCCTGCCCATACTACAGGATAGAAAGGCGCAGAAGGGTCATTCCCTGGGGCACAAACAAGCCAAAGCCAGGGAACTGTTTTACTGCCAAGCAGAACAGACAATTTCAGGTTCTGAAGTGTCCCTGTCTAGTCCCCTCTTCCTCCTCCCCATAAATACATATCTAAAACTAAGGTATTTCTGAGACAATCCTGTTCTTACGGCCTCTCTCAGTAAACATAGACCTTCTGCAAAGCACAGCCCCATGAATTTAGCAGGAGTTACCTGAGCAAGGTGACTCATGTTGCTGGTAAATGCGATACACCAGCTCAGCTAGAACCTGGCAGGCAAGGCTGGCTTTTCACGTGTCAGTCAGTTTTGCACAGACAGAGGTCACAACACCAGAAAGGGCAGCTTTGCTTTGGCCCAGGGCTTGTACTATAGTGTTCAGAAGTTTCAACACGTAGGCTGTTTCTTGTGGCAAAAGCACAGGGACAACTATCTAGCATAAAATGTGCTGCATTGAGACAAGGAGAAGTCATGTCAATTAAGCAGTATCAAAAGACTTCTTGAGACTTTCACAGTCTCAGCAGAGCAGACAAATACTCAAGTAAGTCTGCCAGATCCAGCATGGATGAATACACATCCTACATCCCTGTAAAAAGCGTCGTTCACTTGCATTTGATAAGTAGGTGTTAAAGAAGTAGTTCTCACACTTAGACCCAAATACTTCACCTCATGAAAAATAGGAAGATGGCATAAGACACATTTGCTATCCAATCACTTTCAAAAACATTATCAGAGGTACATGTAAGTTTACAACTACCTAATAAAGGGCTATTTCCTTCAGATTTTTTTTACCCAAAGGCTGACTGTGAATTGTACACAGTAAAAGTAACAAGATAGGTAAACACTTCAGTCTCCAAACAATAAAAACTGGTCAAGATTGTTACAATACAGTAAAACCCAGCAAGCCATACAAACAGATGTGCTGAATCTTAACGCCTTTAGCTGCCAAGTCAGGTGAAGCTGACGCATCATTCATTGTCAGGTCAGATAGATGTCCCACTCAAGGGGGATAGATGACTCAGGTCAGATAGATGTCCCACTTCCTCCTCCAGTGCCTTCCCTATACAAACTGTGGAGTTCACCCTGGGCTTTGTGAAAGGAGATCTTTGCTTGGTAGGACAAACAGTGCCATGACACAACCACCACTGCAAAACAGATCTTCAGCTGGCAGACAGCTTTGAAAACGCAATGAACTGATGAACCCCAAACTGCACAGTGCTATTGGGTGGTATGCTCCTTGCTACAGGAGGCTGCAAGAAGAAGGATCTTCAAAAGTCATATATCACTGAGGGCCACTCTTATGGCAATACTGTTTCCGTTGTGCAAAAGCTAATAACAACCAAATATGACAGCTGTCTCATCTGATGTTCTGAATCAATTATTTGAACAAGAAGAACTAATATTAAGGTCATTCTGAATTTACTTCCTGTGAAGCAAGCTAATCCAGTATAACACTGTATGTTCTTACTCCTTCAAGAGCACCATGTTCTAGACAAAACAGTACAAAAGACATTTTGGATGAGGGGTGGTAGACAAAATCAAGCATTTCCAGGGATTCAATGACCAGGAAAATTAAATAACCAAACATGTGGCCTCCAAGGAAAAGGACATATTATTCCTCAGAGTTCCACTAGTAGCTCCTAAGAGAACAGCTTTCTCCAATTGAACTTCAAGTCCTATCACTCTAATACATTTGTCAGTGTCCCTCAGAAACAAAGCAGGACAGCAGTGAGTCCTAGCATAAGCAAGAAGGATTAGCAAGGGGAGGACAAACAGGACACAGGTAGTGCTGGTCAGGATGTTCTTCTCTGCTGAAATGGTTATCATGAATAGCATATTTAGCAATGGCATTGATTGGGAACTCCACAAATAGCAATATTCATAGAATGGTTTGGGTTGGAAGGGTCCTTAAAGATCATCTCATTCCCCCTGCTCTAGGCAGGGACATCTTTCACTAGACCAGGTTTCTCAGAAGTTGTCCAGCCTTGCCTTGAACACTCCCAGGGATGGGGTACCCACAACTTCTCTGGGCAACCTGTCCCAGTGCACAGCACCCTCACAGTAAAGAATTTTTTCCTAATATCTAATTTAAACCTACTCTCAGTTTGAATCTATTCCCCCTTGTCCTGTCACTACATGCTACTGTAAAAAGTCCCTCTCCACCTTTCTTGTAGGCTCCCTTCAGGTACTGGAAGATCACAATTAGGTCACCCCTAAGCCTTCTGTTTTCCACGCTGAACAAACTCAATTCTCTCAGCCTTTCCTCACAGGAGAGGTGCTCCAACCCTCTAATCATCTTGGTGTCCCTCCTCTGGACTCACTCCTACAGGTCATTCCTGTGCTGAGGACACCAGAGCTGGATGCAGCGCTCCAGGCGGGGTCTCATCAGAGTACAGGGGCAGAATCACCTCCCTTGACCTGCTGGCCACGATGCTTTTGATGCAGCCCAGGATACAATTCGCTTTCTGGGCTGTGAGCACATTGCTGGTTCATGTCCAGCCTCTCATCCACTAATATTCCCATCCTTTCTGCCAAAAAATAAGTAGTGAGATTCATAACAATATTAGTACTCTCTCTCTCCACATACAGAAAATAAAAATAAATACATTAAACACTAGATTTTCATGCTCCAGCTCACAGACATTAAGGTTGTAGTCTAACAACATAATGTCTCAAACTAGACTGGGGAAAACATGCATGTACAGTGTGATTTTCAACATATATTTCTCCTGAACAGCTAAAAAATATGCCATATAAAATTGCAAAAGTCCCCTCTGCTCACACAATGCATAAAACATGAAGGTCACCGAGCAAAGCAACCTCAAACGATTCTTCCTGAAAAGTTGCAGGCTCTCCCTTGTGAGGGCAGCCAGAAAAAGGCAGGGGAGGGAGAGGACAGAATGGAAAAGTAGATGAAAATGCCAGCGCAAGCTTTGCAGCACTGCTTTATCACGTCGGTGTGAGGGCCCAGCACAGCTGCGGGTACTCAGGGTCACTGTGGATGAAAAATTACCAGTTTAATTGCTGTCCCACCACAGCTTCTGTTGAGCAGACTTTGATTTGTGCAGGACTATCCGACTTGTTGCAGCAGTTTGCAAACAGTTTGTCCACCAGAAAGAGATACCAACCAGGGGATTTTGCATGCTCGTGCACACACACACACTCTAATACACCTTCGACATTAAGTACTCCCTTTCAAAAACAAATCACCACTTCAAGCTACAAGTACTCTCTCATTTAGATATAATTTAAATATTCCATTAGATTGCAACACCAAAACCTACTCAGTGACACAAACCAGATCAGCTTTCACTATTTCTTGAAAGAGCAAGAAATAAAATACTAAACTTACAGGTCTGCTAGTCCACCGTTTTTCTCTGGCACACCAAAACGTACATTATTTAACTGCAATGCCTGAAACAGTAACTTGACCTCTCTGGGAAGGTGGGCGGTATTATTCAAGCTGAAACATTAGAAACATGCATAATTACGCTGGGTATTTGCCACACATTCTTTCATCCGTGAACCAATATGAATGGAAAAGTCACACTGACACTCCAGGCTTAGATTATGTCCAAACCATCAATTAAGAAGGTTTTTCGTGAGCTCCCGAGAGAACAGAATTTTTTGGGCAGGAGAAATTTTCTCTGGACTTAACTGTACATACATTACAAAGACAAAATGTCACTGCTGAAGCACAAAGCCAAGTGGGCTAAACCATGGATGTCGAGCTTTCTGCCCACCAGTGATAATATAGTGTCACTTTGCTTTCCTCTGACCCCACAAACCATTCATGCAGCACTTGTGAGGATGCCTGCCACAGCACCAGCCACATCCCATCATTCATCATCCACCTCTTCCTGTGCTGTGATGCCTCTCGCACTCCTGTGTGGTGCCTGCCTGCTTCTCCGCACAATCAAAGGACTTCTGGCAGAATCAGACCATCCATAGGACTGGATGGGACCCACTGGGAGGGCAAACAGGGCAGATGCATGAAGAGAAGAGACCATGGCTCCTAACTCCACCAGCATCCACAACTCACTTCACAGCTGCTTATGCGTATGGCAGTACCCCCTTCTCACCAAGCATACAGGGTGCCCTCTGCACGTAGCCTTCTCTTCACTTAGAAGAAAACAGCATTCACCTTTCAAGTTTTGGGCAGCAGAAGATAAGTGAAATACCACAATCCAGTATTCAGAGGTGAAACCTAGTGAAATACACAAAACTTTCAGAATAGTTAAGGTTAGAAGACAACATAAAAATGCAGCTTTTTTCTTCAGAGAGAGAAAATGCAGTTCAAACAAGAGAACTGCATACACATGTCAAACTCCAGTCTTCTGTAATATTAAGTTTTCATATTCCTCAAAACCAAGACCTAGCTGCACTCCTGACAAGTGAGATGCAATAGTATCTATAGCTGTTGAGATCCCAGTTGCCCCGAACTTATTTTTATACCAGCATCTGTATGTTGCTGTTCTGGGCAACTAACCCAAGTATCCCCTGTCTATGATGGAAATTCCAGCATTCTTGATTCAGCTCATTTCATTCTTGGTGCTTTGTACAAACACATATGTAATACAAGGTATTTATTTCAGCTGATTCCTCATGCACTAGGAACAATGCATGCATCTGGAACACTGCTCCAGCAGAGACACATGAACAATTCTAGAATCATTCTTCTGCTGTTTTTCAAGTAGCCCAGCTGCCTGTATTTCTTGCCCTTCTTTATATACTTCAAAAACTTTGGAATTCATAACAATGCACACAGAATATTGAGAGGTAGTTCCCTAAGTTAGATTTTGTAGTTTCAATGACCTGTGTTTTCCCTTTAAGCAGGAAAACTATGTATCTCAGGGAACACAAGTTGCCACAGTGACCATGTAGAAAGAAGGTAATACTTCAGGGACTATTTTCCACATGTATTTGAAATCTCAAGATATGAAAATTGGTCATTGTCAAATTATTATGACCATATAAACAGAACTTGCTGAAGAATTTTTTTGTGAGTTTTAAATCTGGTTTTGCAAATAATGGTTTATGCAGAGTTTAATCCCTGCACTCTTTCATACATACTTGTGAAAACTGCAGATAGCTTTATTTTGAATGTTCTTTCCTTCTTCCACATAACCTAAAAAAGAATTAAAAGGTGACAGAGCAACTGTCTTAAGCCCTACTTAAAATATCTATTCAGAATGTCTGAGCAATGTGATGAAAATGCTTTAAGTCAAACAAAAGTAGCTTGTGGTGAAAAGAGAGGAAACAGAGTAAAGATCCAAGTCTGCATCAAATCCTGGTTGGAATAATTTAATTGCCACTGTGTAAAAGCAGGAATTTCTCCAGTCCATTTCAGTATTTGCTATTCCAATAAACACAAAAGAAGGGAAAAGTCAATGTTAGAGTTTTAAATTTCAGTTTAGTGGTTTGGTAACAGCCTTCCTCAAGTCATTTTCCTGGGAAAGAGCTGCTAGAGCACAGAGCTAATTAGGGCTTGTCAGTTAAGCTCTTTTTTCTGCTCTGCTCAGAAAACCTAGACAAATAGCTTATCCGCGGACAGACCTAGGGGCCTTTCATAAATAGTTTGTATTCCACTGCAAGCTTAGGCATATTACATAAACATCTGGAGTGCCCAGGAGAACCTCGAATACCTCCCCCTTTCTGCCCTGCAGCATCTTCATGACACTGTTTCATCAACAGTGACAAAAAGAAAATGGTATTATTGTGGGCTTCCATCCAAAAACTGTTGTCATCTGTAATTTGTCTATATGTACACAAGGGTTTGGAGTGAAAGGGAGGAGGGTTAATTCAGGTGCACAAACAAGTTTTCCAATCTTCCTTATCAGTTCTGAACTTCTGAGAAAGAGTGAGCCTTGTATCATTATTAAAAAGAGACTATTTCCAGAATAGTTGGAGACTAGACTGCTCTGGGGGAAAACAGCAGAGAAAACAGGTATGTTCAGCTTTGCCCTGGAGATACAGTCCAGTATGGAAGTGCTCTTGACATTCAGAATTTAAGAAGACACAAAAGCTGTGTTGACCATGCAAAGGCCCACAATTAATAAACCAGTTGCTCACCATGCAGCAGATACTTTGATACCACATTTCACAGCATAGCTGGATTGGAGGCAAGAATCTACTTGCTGTGTGAGCCAATCTATATATAAGGAGGGAAAGGCACACAGTTCTCTCTAGCATGCTTTCCACAAAGTCCTAGAACAGCAACACCAGGGCCTTCTGTTTAACTGCAGTCTTGCAGGTAGGCATTTTTGCAGTCTATCAAGCCTAACCACTGAGCAATTCTTTGCGTGTTTATTTTTCAAACCTGTAGAGCTGTACCTTCCTGCATATTACAGTAACTGCATAATAGGTGTAGCTTAGCTACCTTAAAATATTCCCTCCATAAAACCAGGGAAACAAAGTCTTCTGCTTCACTGCTGCACCACAGGAGAGCACCTAAAGCTTCTGGCAAGAAAGACAAAGACAATAGAAGACGACCAGTGTGATAAACTACCCTTCACATTTTATTCCAATGAGTAGTAATTACATTTAAAAATTCACAAAATCCATGCATGTGTTAAACATGAGAGAAGCTGTCCTGAGAGCTGGATGCTCTGAGATCACATTTCAAAGCAATGCAGTATCATTCTTTTAATCTTTTGGGAAAACCAGCATGGACATTCTGCTTCAACGTAATTAAGGCAGGGATTCCAGCCTCTTCATTGTGACCTTCCACAAAAACCTTAGGGGTCAAGAGTAGCAGCTTGTGCATGTCCTGCTACAAAGCTAATATATCTGTACTATCAGCAAAACCTTTCTCTAACAATAGGGCCAACAAGTTTTAGGGAGGTAAAAGGGGGACATGTAGATACACTCAAAGACTGCCATGCAACAGCTTATACATAACCATAAATTAAAAGTTGTTTTTCTGAAGGCAACTGCAGGTATTTAATTTTTACTCTGCAGGTAGAAAAAAATTTAGATTCATTTTCATGTTTTATTCTCAACAAATATCCAGACCCTATCAAAGCAGTAATGAATTAAAGACTTGTTTTCTTAGAGCAATTATTAGTGAACGAAATGAAGCCAAGGGAAAGGCTACTTCTTGCTCTGACAGTGAAATGCTAAGCAGAGAGAGGGAGAGTTTGGAGAAAAAGTGTTGGGTTTTTAAGCCCTTGGGCCACATCACAGTAAATCCCTCGTGAAATCTCATGAGCACAAGCAAAGCTGCAGCCTGCAGTGACAGTGCTGCTACTTGCCCTTCATACCACAGCAGCCATGCTCTCCTTCGCCAGCACTTCTCAGCAGTGAGTAACAAGGACTGCTCCAGGGGAAGGGCAGCATAGGTAGGAGAGGTGTGCGAGGTGAGAATGGCAACAGCTCAGCTTTGCAAAGGCTCTGGTTGGTGGAAAATTTAACTGAACCCTACTCAGCATGCTTGGTATAAACTGTCTCAGGTTGGCCAGCATCAAGTCATGAAAAGAGATAATCAGAAGGGTTTTTTTCCTCTTCATTCTTAACCTTTGCAATCCGAGAAGACTGAAAGAGGACACCATCTAGCAAGAGGGCTGCTAATTAATTCCTCCTCACCCAGGCAAAGCTTCTAGCTGCAAAGTATCTGCTCATGTAGGAATACACTTGACAGCATTAAAAGAGAAGCTTCGATTGTTTTGAAAAACGCCATTTAGAGACTAAATCATCTCACAAGATGATTTTCCCTATGAGCAGTGAGAAAAGGTGAATGAAAAGCAACATCACTCTTGCTTGATTAGTTTTCAGAGCACCAACTTACCATGCACAGTGATTTTGATGGGAGGTCAGCACACCACAGGCATAGATGCTTTCAAAAGTGTAACTTTACACGAGGAAGAGTTTTTGTATCATCTCTTAGTTGAACAAGCTTCCCTGAAATGAACTATTTCTGAACAAGTTGGAACAGCATAGAGGTGCCTTGCCATAAGGGCAGAACCAGAGTGCAATTGCAAGTGACATGCCAATTTAAGACATGGGCAGCTAAAGGAAGCAAGACTGTTGTCTTAGGTGCTCAGTTATCTTGGATCAAAGGCTATAAAAAGCTCCTTGGATATAGCACTAAAACAAGAGATGAGTCAGATAGAATAATAATGGAAAAACACCAATGGACTCAACAAAAAGAGAGTCAGCACACTTTTAGCACTGAGGACCTCCAGCATTCTGCAACTAGCAATAGTTTGTTTGCATATCAAGGCTGCACTGTTAGTACTATCACAGTAGAAACAACACTCAATAGTAAGAGTCAAAACTCCCAGCTGTCATTAGGCAGATACAGCCCCAAAGTTAAATATCATCTGAAACATCTGAAGCTCAGCTGTAGCCTTTTGGAGTGCCAGAGAGACACCACAGTCATTAAAAATTTGAAGAACAATCCTCCTGCATGAGCAAAGACTCAATAATCCAAAATATTTTCCTTCTTCTCACTTTATTTAAGACTGAGATGTCCCTCATTTTAGCTGGGACAAACCCCATGGAGTTATTTAAATTAATATTTTGATTGTGGTTTTTTTTGGATGAGGTAGGACAGGCTATAACCTTGTGCCATACCCAAAGTAGCTCTAATCTCACCATCCTTTTCCAGTTACATTTAAATGCTCCTAGCACTATTTCTCTTCACTACTGCTACTACCTGGGGTGAAGCAGGAGCATCAAGACCACCTCTTCACAACTGCATAAGTGCAAGTGGGCAACAGGCCAAGTGGATAAACACAGGCAATGGAAAGGATTTTTTTTCTGTGTTATCACCCTCTGGGTATACAGAGTGCTTGCTCAAAGCACAGGCGATGTGCAGCCTAGCCAGCTGTGTTTTCTCACAGCAATTTATCATCCCTTTGTCCCCATCCTTTTCTTTCTACTGACTCACACAGCAATCTCAGCCACCTATCTTACCCTGAAAAAAAAGGGTTATAGTTTCTGGCCTTACCACAGTACACAAATTTCACTGAAATCTGAGAAGCAAGCACGTTTTACTTCATTTGAACCTGAAGACACCTGCAGTTCAGTCTCAGGTGTGTAATTCAGAGCCAACAGCAGGGGAATGAAAATGTCAACGACGAGATATTTTCTTAAACCAGATTTTGTGCTAGGCAAACAATAGGAATACTATTTATTTTGGGTTCTTTCCTTTTAATGCAGAAATGCTCCACTGCAGGATACACCATTGTAGGTTAATGAGTTCCCCTGTACCAGCTCCTCTCTCTGACAAACTGACTGGCTTCAAGCCCTTCTTTGGACAGGTAACCAGTAAGAGGTCAGCTAAAGGACCCTGAAGGTGCAGCAGGCTGGATCAGGAATGCTGGTGGCCAGGACCCAGACTGGGGTAAGGAGGAACAACACAGCTACCCTCTGGGTGATTACCAGGCATTTCACACCAAGGCTGTCAGATCTGGAGAACATGACAGAACAAAAGGTATAGGGACACGTTTCCTACTGATCTCTATTATTTCTTTTCAAAAGCAATCAAATGCCCTGGTTTTGAGTGTAAGAGTTAGGAAGAGTCCTCTCCTACTTGGAATAAACACACTTGTGCACATTCCTTCCTTTTATACTGTGTATATCTCTACTTGGCATTGCAAGCTGTTGCAGGATGACTCAGTTTGTTACTGATTAACATCTCACTTCAAGTCTTTTCTTCGTGCCTCAGTCCAACTCTTCTCACATCTGTCAGGCATCCTGACACCATGCATTTCTTATGATTTTGCCCTCAGGTGTATCAGACAAATACTAACTCAATAGCCCAGAGTTCACCATGTACGAGCAATTTTCTCTCCCCCTCTCCAGAGGACAAACCCCACCTTCTTGCAACTACACAGTCCTGCAGCACAAGCCTTTCACATCCCCAAGGGCACTGCAGGCAGCAGAACAGCGCTGCCATCCCAGATTTCCATGCATAAGATGAGAAGAAGAGGTGTCAGGATGGTACGTGCAGATACCTCATAGATACCGGCAGCTGAACCACCATGCAGTGTATCATCCATTTGTTTCTGGAGAGTGGGGCCGGGGCCTCCTGCCCAGAGAGTGTGTGTGTGCTTGTACGTGGAGGGGAATTACTTCAAGGCAACTGACAAACATGATACTTCAAATCAGAGACCAGGGAAAAACAGCATACTTCAGTTTTAGGTCTATTTCACCCAAATTCAATTTCTATAGAAAAAAAAAATCAACCTATTCCTAAATATTGAAGAGAAGGTGTCTATCTTTCATAATGGGACTGCTCTCTTGAACAGCCATCCAAAGCTATGTGCTGGTATGGACAAAAGGCATCACCCCCCAAGAGTTTTCCAGTAACAGCTGCTGAAAAGTCTGAAAAGTGGTGTTACCCAGGCAGTACCTCACTGCCTTGCAACCTGACATCCCCACTCCCACCTTTTCCCCAGGCACCAACACAACCTTATTCAGCTTTATTTCCTCTCAGCACACAGCCTTGAGCTGAAGACCACCTCCATTTCTGCTTGCAGCTCATGCTTCTCCCACCAGCACTGACACCTCCACTGGCATGCACACAACCTGTCCCAAGAGCAGGGACTTTGTTCCCAGGGAACAAAGTAATCCCAGGCATAGGATCTCACCCCTTCTCTCATTCTACTCCCACAGTGTGGCATTTCCAATAAAATACTGCAGTGTTCACAGCTTCTGTTTTTGCAAAGTCCTGCTCAAGGGGTCTTCCTTTACTGCATTTTTGCACAAGGAACACTCATAAACCCTGCAATTCGCAGAGGAGCAGGAGTGATGTCACACCTCCATAGCTTCACAAAGTCTCCAAAGGCCAGGGCAGTGCCAAGTGACATGTGACTGTCTTTCAGAAACAGAAGCAGAAGAGAAGGTAAAGAGACAAGTCACAGTTGACAATGGAAACTCGTTTGCTGCTTTCAGAGTTGTATCATGAGACAAGCTAGGAGACCTTCACCTGTCTATCTGCATGCAACTTACTGGCACATCTAATCTTATTTCCAGATGTGATTTCTAACAGTCCATGCAGGCTACTCTGTGAAATTAGCAGTGTAAACCCCAGTATTGTTTGGGTGATAGCCAAAAATCACTCCTGTGCCAGGAGTACTGGTACTTCCTATAAATATTAGACAATATTTACACATGTATCAAACAACAGTTTGGCAAAAAAAAAAAAGTTAATTCACCCAAGAGCATTTTGATCCTCTGATAAAACATTTCCCAGTTAAAGATGGAACAATACAAAGGACTTTGGACACCAACCAGCTGTCACACTTGTGTTGTGAGCTGGCACTAAATCCCATACAGCCAAGAAGAAAGATTTAGATGGTGGGAGGAGACCAAATGGTCCCTTTGCATTCACAGCATGTGAGAAATTCCTTCTGGAGAGGTGATTCCTGCTCTTGCTACCTATCTGAAGCAAGCTGAAAGAACAGGGATCCATCAAAACTCACCAACAGAAAGCAAGTAGCTGCACTACTTTGACAGTACTGAAGTATTGCAAACCTTGTTGGATGTACTACAGCTGGGGATGTTGTGAGCTAGAGATGGGGTTTTTTTGCTTTGCTCTCCAAAGGATGCTTAGAAATTGAATAGAAAGATTTCAAAACGCAATGACCCATTTGCAACCTTTGAGCCTGAGCTGAGTGAGGAAAACAAGAAGTGAGCTTAACAGAGATCTGAGACAGTAGTTGGGAAAAGTGAAAGCAGACCTCCTTTCCTCCTGCTTAAAATGAAGCATTCACACACTCGTACCTTAAAAATAATCCTGATGTTAGGAGACTTCGACATTATTCTTCAAATATTCTCAGTACAGATATATCGATATTTCCCTGTACTTCTACTGGCAAATAGAGCACTTGGCAATTAAAAAGAAACGCAGTTTGGGGGGAAGCAGATTAGAAACATATTTTGCTACATAGTTCTAGTATGATGAACTCTTAATTAGAGAAAATATTAATTCAAAGTGTTGAAAGAAACAGTCCACAGAACTATGTGGTTCCTTCCAAGCTTCAATCTCACTCTCTTTTTAACTGATGTGTTTTATCACCAGCCTTTGAGAAATTGATTCTACAATCCCATTAAATCGATAGGCCATAACACACAAAATGAAAAAGAGGGGACTGACTAACCCTTGAGATGCTCTTGATCTCTTGATGTTTATTAGTTTATTTTTACTAGAGATGTCGTAAAATAGAACTCCTGAAAGTTCTCCTTATGACAAACCTATTACTTTTCAGGCAACTCTCAGATGTGCTGCTTGACCTGCCACCTGCCTATTTCCAACGAGATCAGTGCCTTTACACTTTGGAGCACAAAGGGACCAACTTGACAAAACTCATGCTCGGCACTTTGAACTGCCTAACACCAGATCCAGAGCTGACATTACTCCAAGCCTTTCATGGGGCTCTGTTGTGATGCAAATAATGTACAATCCCCAGACACAAAAAAGTCATTAAACTGGAATTAGGAGTTATAAGTAACTGGCAAGCTGAAGGAAAAATCCGGGTTAAAAGGAACATCAAAGAAAGATCTACAAAGAAAATAGGAAACAGCTGTTTACAATTACACTTCAGCAAACGTAAGGAAACACAGGTATGACGACCGCAGGCTCAGCCGGCTTTGCTTCCCCAGTATGAGGTGTTCACTCACGTCACACTTTCCCTCTGTCACCCAGCCCTGCGCGTGGGCTGAGAGCATTGACAGCATTTTAACTTTGCAGCCTTCTGCTCAGCCCGCCAGTCACACTGGCCGGCAGACAAGCTAATACCAGCAACAAGCAACAAGCCAGCTCTGTGTGTGACCTGGAGCCAAGACCAGCCCATCTCCAGCCAAGCTCCCAGCAGCTCCCAGCTGCTGACCAAACAGGGAATTGAGCAAACTGGGCAAGAGCAGAGAAAACACTCACATGGTATTAGGTCAGGAGTTAAAATATCTCAATGACCTGCAATTTCTATCAGGAACAGAACTGATGAATGCCAGAGCCACAAGGAAGACAAACTCGTCTACAAAAAAACCCCATTCGGGCTCTGATGCAATTTCTGTCACTTCCGATAGACAGCAAGACAAAAGTAAGCAAGGTTTTCTCCCTTATGGAAAACAAACAAACAAAAAACCACACACAAAAAAACCACAAACAGCCATGATTTAAAATTAAATTTTCAAGAAACTATTGAGGAAATGGATGCAGCTAGTGGAGATTTTCTAGATCAGAGAAAAGCTCAGCATCTCAGTCTAGCAAATGAAGACTATCCCTTTTTTCATGGTAAGAAAGATAATTTGGAGCCTCTTTGCCTGTAACTCCATCTTCAACATCAGCACCAGCCACCATTCACTTCATCCAACTTCGGTCCCGATTGGGCCATCCAAGAGGAATTATAAACCAGTCATGCAGCACAACAGCCTTCTTTCCACAGTAACGAAACATAATACAGGAATGTACAACACAATTTGGGGCTATTTTTCACCCGGAACATATGCCCTGTAACAACAAGCTCTCAATTAGCACGTTAATAGTGAAGGGAAATCAAAAGGTCAGTTCAAAAAATCATGCATAACTCAGGCTGGAGGAGCATTCACAGCTAAGAAAACACCAGATTCCTGCAGAAAGCAGGAAGAGCTTAAGAGAGCAGCTTGCAGAGCAAGCACATGTTTTGTGCCACAGGCACAGCTGGTCACAGCCCATGGCCAGAGGAGAGGGCAGCAAGGGGGCTAGTCCACAGCCCCCACTACCCAGCTGCAAACAATTGAGGCTAGGGAGTACTCACTAAAGCAACTGTGGTACCTCTGAGTATTTGTGTTATGATCCCTGGCCCTTATGTGGTTTATCCCACTTTGGATTCTGTTCTCTTGCTAAGAAGATGACAAAAATGCAAGTTCTCAAGACACCTACGGACAAGACAAGGTCAGGCCAACATTACTTGCCAGGAAAAATTTCCTCTCTGCGCACTGCCATGAAGTAGTATGTGTATCTTTTATTAGCCACACATAAATGTTCTTTGCAATGCTGAGCCTTGAACTTTGTACCAAGAATAGTCCAGTATTCTTTTTCCATTTCCAAACTAGAACATCTTGTAAGACTGCAGCAGTCTGAAAAGTCATGGTAGTCACACACTACTGCTGTTACAGTGAGAGGCAGCTGTGTGTTTACACACACACACACACACACACACACACTTGCAGTGAGGAGAAAAGGAATTGCACTATTGGCTCATTACTTCTGCTCCTGCAGTTTAAAACTGGTAGAAATTTGATGACAGGCTGAAAATGTAAAGCAAAGGACAGTTTCTCAAGAAAAAGTTTTACTTGTCAGATTAGACAGAGGAGCCTGAATTCTGTCAGAGACAGCTCTTTCACTTCTCCCTTTTATTTCTTCCATTTTCTTCTTGTTGCCCCCCCTTTTCTGTATTGTCTTAGAGACTTTGAATAAACAGAGCAAGCATTCAGGGGCAGGGTGAAAGAAGAGGAACAGGCACAACTTGATGGACAGTGAACAAAGTGTGCACTAGATAGAAAAGTTACAGGAAATAAAAGGAGTCCAGAGAGCCGAGACGGAGGAATAGCAAAAGCATGAGAACAGCCAAGATGCTTCACAGACGTGTCTGGGCAAATGTTCAAGGCCGCGAGGTAAAACTACCAGAAGCCTGGAGCTACATTGTGCTTCTTCATACTGCAGTAAAACCTACCCTGAATATCTCCCAGGAGGGATCCACGGACAACCCTGCAACTTCCAATCCAGCAGCTTATTCAGAGATGGAGAAACCAGCTGTGTTAGACATCCAGGCCTCCTCTAATCCCTCTTAATCAATAGGCAGCTGGTCATCACCCTGGCTTAAGTAGTCAAGATGAGGCGATGGGCACAGATGGGACAATGAACTCATAAGCCTAGTCATGAGGGTGGCTGGCCAGCATGGACCAGTTAGAGCTGTGTGCACCGAGCATGTTTAACCTCCAGTATCAAAACCAGTCTTTCTAGAAGCGATATTTTAAGCCTCCTATCTCTCCAGTGCAGTCAGAAACTTCTTGGTAACTCTCAAAATTATTCAACTAACTCTCCAAAACCAGCAGGAAGTTGATTTCAATTTTTCTCAGACTATGCTGAAACCCACATCTCCATGAGCTGCTGAGCCATCCTTCTGTGGGCAGATGATGCTCTACATGGGGCAGGATAAACAGGTGGGAGGAAGTACCATTTCAGGTATGTGACTTCAATTTACCTCTGCATGCAAGTCAAACCCACCTCAGCTAAGGTCAATCTCTTTCTAGCAAAAGACAGGATAACATACTGCAGTTAAATCCGCACCTGAAAGCCACCATTGCTTTAATTAGATTCAGTCAAATCCAGGTCTTTGCAGTCTAGACATGGTTTAGCAAGTGCTTTTATGTGAGTAATTCACTGAGAGAGAACACAGTTCTTAAAGGAATTAGATAACTCATTACATGTGAAGTTTTATCTGGAGCTTACCTAATTTTTGGCAAAGAAAAACAGTTGGATTTTGAGAGGGCAAAGACAGCCGAACGTAAGCATTCAAGCATCAGTATAGAAGATTTTACCTGGGGAAGGAAGGAAAATGTTCCTCCTTGAACCTACTGCTTTTCCAAAGTTCAGCCAGCCACAAGAGGCTTTCCGTTCAGAGCAAGAGCATTAAACATGACAATTTTGCAACACAGCACAGAAACATGAATCTTGAGGCAATGCAGAACACAGACTCCATCCCTTAGCTCTGGTCCCTTTTGTAGTCTCTGTACTACTCTGGGTTTTAGGTAAAGGTCCAGAGATTTATACAAAGGAGAGAGAAAAGGCACATAACAGAGTAACTACTGCCTCTGACCTACGGTATATATACACTGGTTACACACCTATTTACAGAAACTCCAGGCAGGAATATCAGAACAGCTTTGTAGCTTGACAACTTCTGCACTGAAATCAAAGTAATGAGATGCTCCAGCTCCACCAAAGTCAATTTGACTAAGCTTTAATATAGATACAAAATGGCTGTTGGATGACAGAAAATTGTTAGTAGCAGCAGTACTGTACTCCTAGCTGTGTATAAATACATTATTGCTATTTTTTATTTGCTCAAAGAATCTCTGGCAGAGCTTTAGTAAGAAATGGAGAGTATCAGCCCACTGTTTCTAAAGACTGGATGTGCCTTACATACCCAGCTGGTTCTTCTACACAACAACAACAGTATCACAGGCCAGCCAGGTCTCCTCCTTGCAATGAGACTCTCTCAGCATTGATGCAAGAATGGCCATAACTGGACATTATGGTAAAACAATATTTATAGTTGCACTTGAATGCAGCAGTATGCATAAAGCAACCCATAAATTGTCTCATTGTCCCCCAAAGAGCTGAAGAGATGATATTTTCTGCTACACAGTAAGGAGACAACCCCAGCTCACTCTTGTGATGCAAATTAGCAAGTTGCTTAGAGGAAGAGGTGAGGGGGGAAAAGTCTTTTAAGCAAAATTACAATGAAACTTCCTCCCTACACAACAGTCACAGACATCAGCTCCTATGGAGCCTCCTCCAGGACTCCACTGCTTTCCTTCAGTCCGTGCACAGCCAAACCACTGGCCCCCGACTGCACTCTCCTCACTGGTGCATGCATCTGCCATCTCACTCACCTGCTGCAGTCACCAAACAGACCTTGAACTACCTAGAACGGGCACCAAATGTGTTAAACCAGGGCATATAAATCACTGCCCTTCCATGAAGATGTAGCTACAAGGAAATCTCTTTACCAAGCAGTAACAGCCTCCAAAGCAAAACACCACCCCAAATAAAACGCAGCTCGGGAATCTGAGGTATGTGGGCAGCAGGAGCTCTGATGGGTATGAAGGGAGGACAGGAGCAGGCAGGCTGCTTCACAACAGCCATTTCCTAGCCAGAGCAGAGGACCAGCTTAGCTGCCTCAGGGGTGTGCACACAGAGCTTGGGAATGTGAGCAATGTGGACTGAGGGCCAGGGGGCTTTGCTGCCCGGGAGAGAGGGATGGGAGTGGGTACTAGGGAAACAACACAAAGACCAAGAGGCAGCTGGGGTTGCTGCAGAATTATAGGGCTCCCTGTGGAGGGGTCACAAGGCTCAACTACAGGCTGCAAACCAGCAAGGGTCCCTTTTTGTCCCACTCACCCTATGCTGGCGGAAACAAAATTTCACATGTAGCTTTGCAATAAATCTGTGTGTCATTAATTTCTACCAGCTGAAAAAAACTGCATAAACCTCTCCAGTTTTTGGCTAGTTGCTGACATGAAAAACATACCAGCATTAAGAGTAATAAACAGATACACTTAACACTTCCTGAGCCAGAGATTTAATATTCAGCTGCACAAGAACAAACCTTTTCCTCCCCCAGGCTAACATAAAATGGAGTTGCTACAGATAAGAGACCTGAAACCCTCTTGACTCTGCTTCAGCCAAAACCAGCAATCCCTTACAACATCCAAAACATTCAGTCACCTGCTTATTTTTATGAAGAACTCAATTTTATTTCTACCACATTTTCTTGATCCCTCGGTCCTCGTCCAACCACTGAGCACTGCCTATCTGGCTGGAGAAGCAGCTACCCAGAAGGGGCTCATGCCAGCAGCCGGTGGGCACCTCCCACCGTCGGATCTGGCTGGAGTGAGCACCGACTGCATCTCCTTAGCACGCCTACCGCATAACTCGTGACAGTCATGATGTGTGCACCGACACAAAGAAGGGTTTGTTTTCCTTAAATTTCCCTAGTGAGAAGGCTCCCGGCAGCCACTAGTACTTTCGTTGATGTGATCTCGAAACATTTCCTAAAAACATGACAGCGGGCACAAGCACCAACAGTGACAGGGTGAGAAACTGCAAGAAAAACACAAAGGAGACAAAGACAGTGATAAATCACAGATGGGATCAGGATCAAGACTAAGGCAACTCTCACTCCACTCACAGGCACGCAGCAGAGCCCTTGTCTACTGGTAAAAAAATCATGAGTAAAGTAGCACCACAAGAAAAAAGTGGTAAGTATGCATCAAGTTTGTCAGCCCGGTTAAACGATGCTGATGACACATAAACTGCAGCTAATCATGCCTACATCGTTTCCAGCATCTCCAGGTTTCAGAGAGATTCGATCTTAGTTTTCCCGAAGGTGATTTTATATCATCTGTGAATGTTACCGACTTGCCATGCAGTGAAAGCAGTCTGAGCAGACTGCTGGTAGAATACACATTGAGAAAATGGCCAGGATGCCAGAGTAAGACTGACATTCATCCGAGGAAGGAAAACCCTTCAGGAGTTTATCATTAGGGGAAAATAAAAAAAACAACCAGAAAGTTAAAAGTTTAAGAACAAGTTTAGCCCCACATGTCAGGAAGGAATGGACCTTTATGGAATCTTAAGACTTGGAAAAAGCAATACAAGAAGAGATTTTTAGCTTAAATCTTAAGATTAGTCTGAGATAAAGGCTATTGTTTTAAAAGTGAAGTTATTTATTGAAAAATGTTAAGTGTGGTTTTAAAAAAAATACCATAAAGCAGCTTAATTCTAATCACACTCATGTAAATCCAGACTCCCAAATCTTCGTTTGCGAAGCCTAGGCATGAAATCCAGACTGAACACCTGAAAAGAGCCATATGACTCTCAATGCCCTAAAAAAAAACAAAACAAAAACAACTGACTCCCCTGCCCAAGACGCTGACAATTTACAGTTTGGGCTGGATTTTTTCCCCCCTTTTGGTTTGGTCGTGGAAAACTAGAGATTATGAACAGAGTTTAAGAACAACTTCAAAACTTACAGTTCTTTAACCTTCACAGTTAAGCAGTTTCAGTGACAACTGCTTTTCATTCAGCAAACTCATTTTTGGTTGCTAGACTCTACAAAACACGGTGCTACTGCCAGACAGACAGCAAGCTGAAAAACAGAGCAGCAAGAGAAGCATGGGAGCTACAGAAATCGTGCTTTAATATAGCTGTAAAATCCCACCTTGGTATAGCTCCATGATATTCCATAATATCCACATGAAGTTTACACAACTGTCTTCCACTTTGCTAGGGTTTCTCCAGCCATTCTGCAACCATCTTTTACTTCTGCTCTCTTGTGCACCTACACCACCCAGAAAAAAAAGCTAAGCCTTGCCTGCCAAATTACTTCTGCTTCCTGTCCCTATTTGCCCCAGAAACCCAATTACAAAGTTAACTCATGCTAATGGAGCCTGAAGGGATGTGCACTCACACTCAGCTACATGACATGTCCCAATGAATGAACAGCCTGATTTTCACCCTGGTTTGGTATCTGAATGTAAACAATGCACACTGAAGTTATCTACTGCAGAATGGCAGATGCGTCTTGGTGTATCTGTGGCTAATTGGAGTGAAAAGTCAAATTCCAATATGTGAGTCATCATCCATTGAAGCACTCTGCTAAAACAAACAAACAAACCAACCAAGCAAAAAACCCCACCACAGTAGGGTTGACCCCAGCATCAGTTTCTACTCTGAAGAAAGATTCAGCTAAATTAAGTATCTTCTCTCAGCAGGTATTTTGCTGTGTCTATTGAGGTAAATACACACTGAAGAAAAAAAAAGGAAAAAACCAAGAAAAAAGCAAGGCTGTGCTCTAATGCAGCCCTGCAAAAGTTGTATTGAAGTGGAGAAGATTATGTCTTAATGTATCAATCTATTAACATTGCAAGGATCCTGAAGAGGAGGAGTTTAAACAATACCTGTCTACTAGCAGTAGGGTTAATAACAAAGCACTGGTGAGAAAACACCCAAAGGCTTAAATTGCATTTGCCAAGCTGCAAAACAGAGACTCTTTCATTCCAATTTCTCTTCTGTTGGAAGTCAGGAAATTGGGAGAAAAATTCTGCAATATTGTTTCATTTAATAACTATGCATGGGTCAAGTGCCCATACTTTTGTCTCACAATCAACATCTTGACTGTCCTTTGCTGCTTTTTATCATCATCATGGCTGGGCTTTGTGAACAAAGATTTGGGAAGGACTCTACCCACATTTGCTACAAGCGCGCTGGTGGCTAAAGAGGCCAACACGAGATAGACAAGTCTGGTTGCAAAAGGCACAGCAGAAAGACTCCTTGGATGGTATCAGCAATTTTAAAACACTCAAAAGCCACAAATAGAAAGGCTCTCTAGTCTGAATCCAAATATTATGTTCCCCAGTCAGTGCACTACTTGGCAAATTCTCTCAGGAGAAGAAGAGCCACATAAAACACTCATGTATCTTTCTGTCACTGTCCAAAATAGATTCGTTTGGCATAACTCTTAGAGATCCTTTGCATCACCATACACTGAGACAGGGATGAAAAGAGCATCATTTGCAGAGAGTTCACTATTGTCTGAGGTCCTTGGGGCTTTTTGACACAGCTGTTCCAAAACAGCTCAGGAATGAGCACCATCCTTTTCTCATTTAACAGCTCACAAAGTGAATGAAAACACTGATGGAAGCCCTACCATGCACAGCCATGTTTATGCACCTAAACAAACACATTCAACCTCTGACATTCTCAAGTCAGGGGAAACTTCCAGCTGTTAACTGGGAAAAGATTTGCAGTTAAAAAAAAAAAAAAGGAATCAGAGTAACTCGGGGGAAATAATTGTTTAAAACTAAACTCTTCTACCTTTGAGAATAACAAGTTGCAGGCTAGTGGCATGCTGAGTAGGAAATGCAAAGCAAGGAGCTTTCCCAGTCCCACCCATGGAGCGGGGTGCTTCTGATCAGCATCTGCCAAGAAGATTCCAATGGACCAAACTTTAGAACACATCACATGGGTTTCCAACAGCTTGCAGGCTCGGGAGGCAATCATAGCACCATGATTTCATGCCTATTAATTTCTGACACAACCCTGTACTACTGCTGAGGCTTCCCACCCTCTCATGCTATGCTGGCACAGCACATGGGACAGCAAAGAGCCGGGGTGGGGGGTGCATATTTTAGCACGTTTGTTTCCAGCCAGATCAGTGCTCCAATCTGTTTTGTCATGGAGCCACATAAATATTAGGAACAACACAAAGAAGCTGGCAGCAGATGTGCAAGAGGAGAGCTCGCTGCTTTCAGCCAGGCACAGGTTTGCTGCCTACCTATAGTCCCTGTATGGTCCCTGTGGCATAGGCAGCTGCAGTCAACGGGAAGGAGCTAGGAGATGTGGAGATCTGTATGGATACCAAATAAAACAGAAACAGTTCTGGCACCACTTAGGAATTCGTGCTGCAAAATGATCTGAGTCAATCTAGGCAGCATCCTCCCCATTAATGACACTGCAGAATTGGGAAGGGATCAGAAATACATATAAATCATGAAAGAGGCTTCAAAAAAAACACTTCAGTTTTTCACAGAACAAACAGACATTATTTGGAAGTGGGTGGTGGATTATACAAAATAACAAATGGTGCATAAAAGCTAAATCAGTGTTTGTCCTTATGTCAAGAAGGGATGATCAAGCTATGCAATTAGGAGGTTGAAATGTGTGCATGCACACATTACAGAAGTCATTTTCAGTGCACAGCAGCCATGAAGGCTACCAGCTCAGTGAGACCATGAGAAGGACTGGTCACTTGTGTGGGTAACAGCCCTGTCTGGAGCTAAACTTAGGAACACTACCTGAAGTATTCAGGGAAAAAAAAAAAAAAAAGAAGAGTCCAGGGACTTAAAGTCAATGTTTACTAATCACAAACACGTACAAGACATAAGGAGTAGATTATGCCTCATTAGTCTTACATGTATGGCTACCTCAAATTTGTTAAAGGCCTATGGTAAAAAACCTCTCAACACAAAGCAACTTTACTAGAGCTAGTACCTTGTCCAGTAACCAACATTTTGACTGCTTGCATCTCCTTGGAAAACTCAGAAGCACAGCACAGTCCACTCCTGCCAGGGCAGTACTGCTTCATGTAAATATATCAGACCCTTTGGGCATAGAAGATGGTAGACCAGGTCTACCTCAGGTCCTTGGTATGAGGAGTGGGTACATTTGTGCAGTGAAGAACTCAACAGTAAATCCTTTTGGATTTCCACAACCAACAGCAGAGCATCTACAGCCAGGAAGGACATCCTCTACTTCAGAGCACTAGCACAGGATAAAGCAGGTTCAAGATACCACTAACCCAGAGTAGACTAGTGATCCATCCCAGAAAGTGTGGTGCTATAAACATTTGCCCAAGAAACCCAACAAGGTGTCCCCACTGCCCTCCTGGACACCAGCCACCTCCAAACACCACCAAAGATGCCTGTAGCTCATGGCATGCACAGCTGTAGAGGAGATAGAGAAACAGTCCATGTTTTGCATGTAGGAGACTTCTCTCACTGACATTTCTTCCTCCTGAGCTCTGTGTGTCATGCAGCAACACCCCAGTGCTCCAGGACAGCACAGACATCTCCATATGTGTATGGAATGGAACAGAGGCACCATCTCCGAGTCCTAAAATACAGGCTGTGACACTCCCACTGGCCAATATCCTCCCTCCTACCATCACCCTCACCAGAACATTTTGTGGAGATGCCTTTTTCAGGGAAAGACCAACCAAACCTGTCAGGGCAGATATCCAGGTCTAGTTTTGGCTCCTGGGTGCAGTAGAGAGCCCATACACCAGAAAAGTATGTGAACAGCAGTTTGTCTTATAAAAAAAAAGAATTAAAGGGACATTGAAAACATGCTTTCATGACTCATGTTTAATTGTCAGCTATCCTTCCTCAGTACAGCTCTAATTAGAAATCAGAAACAAATTTTTGAGCTCAAAAAGACACCAAAAAAATGGCATTTACTGACAAGGGAAGCCTGTGGGTGCATTTTAAGTCTAACAGGATGCTGCCTTCTAAGCTGTGCTTTAGCCAAAATAGTTATTGGGCTTAATACAAGGTTAAGAGCCTGTGGCAGCCTGGAAGAAAGATCAGATGCCTTTGCCACCCCTTCTGAAATGACATTTTTTCACTGCTGGCAAAGCTCAGAAAACATTTCCAGTACTCCCCACAGCACCTTGTATGTAATTTTCCCTTTTCCTTATCACAGATAAGTACATCTTTAATGGTGAAAAAGTGACTATCACCACATACATCTTTCTGCTATGCAGAATTTGACAGGGAACCTTTGGCAAAGTAAAAATGTAAAAATGGCCTAAATCAGCATTCAGATTTGACCATAAGCCTCAACACTATTGTCATGATTACAGACACAGTTTCCCAAGGTAAAATACACAGGTAGCATTCAGAGTTAGATAGACATTAGAGTATAATTCATAATATAACACTGCTGTATATGTAAGTAGTCTGCATAAAATACATAAGCTGGGGAAAAAAAAAATCAATTAGCTGACTGTTCATTCCTAACACATATTTATTTCTCTTCAGGTACTAGTCTTTTGACAGCTGGGAACAGTAACATAATTTGCAAGGTATTTCCCCTCGATGTATAGCTTCCATAACGGGAGCAAGACACAACTGTGACATATCAGAGTTGACAAGCCTAAGTTGTTTTCCTTATTTCTCTGTGAGATGCCTAAATGCCTTTTACAGCGCCGCCAATTATTCAATAGTATCATGCAAGCTGATACTATTAAGATACTTAAAAGATACTTAAAATTAATCATTTTCCACTAGAACCACGCACATTATAAATCTCATCATAGACCTCAATCTGTAGTCAAGATAAACTTATTTCAGAATGCTCATTAATTTTTTTATTTCATAAAGACTTATGAAATAAGATTATATGCATATGGTTCATAAAAAGATGATTTTTAGATATATTTTTATATAGCTCAAACAGAAAACTTTTCAAGTAAATTCTGTAAAAAAAAATTACATCTGTCATTTCAAGTCATTGGTAAACTACTTGTGTTGCAACTTTAGGAAGTTAGGTGGAATCAAAACTTTGCAAGTTGTTCACTGCTATTTTGTGTTCCAATTCCACCTGAACTTCTCCACATCATTATGACATGAAAATCTAGTTATTAGCCACAACCCACAAAAATTTTAGATAAAATTCATACCCCTGCACCTACAGTCACACAGGCTTTCAAGCCACTTCCTTTTCCAAAGCATTGAGGCTTTAGAATTGGACGGCATGAGCAGTGACGCCTCAAACACCTCCTCTGGCCCATTAGTCAATTCCATTAGCTAAATGACTAGGAAAAAAGCCCTCTTTCTCCCTGACCTACGGCTACAACAGGTGCTGACACCACAAGAAAATCTGCAACTGTTCTCAATTAACAACTAATGTTTTAGCAACTAAAAGCATGATCAGATGCCCATTCCTGACAGCTCTTCACAGTGGCTCTGCATCATTTGCAAAATAGACTCTTCATTTAGACGTTTTCATTTCACTTTCAGCATCTATTATTTAGACATGCAGGGCACTGCAGAAATTGAGACCACAAGCTGTACCAGAAGCTTACAAACCTGAGAAAACTTCCAGAGTGGAAAAAGGCAAGCAGATACTGAGAGGGAGCAAATGAACCAACTCATCTCACACAGAAGTCATTTGTTGTACGAGAAATACCTTCACTGCTGCTTCTCCAAAGGAGGTGGAATTTTTAGAGACACGCTAAACTGCCACATAAAACCAGTCCATATTCAGTTTTCAATCTAAGGACCCAGTTTTAGTCACAGTTTAACCAATGCAATTTCAAAGTAAAGCCTAATCTTAAATGAAAGCAGATGCACACAAATTTAAAAACTAAGACACTAGGGACTCCCATATGGGCTGGAATGCTACAGAAGTTGTCACTAAATTCCACACCGTGGTCACCAATAATCTATTTAATGGCAGTATCCTGTTTGACACTAGAAGGAACATCCACCTTAGTATGAATTTCCATCTAGTTAGATCTCCAGCAATAAAAAGGGATGATAAATTGTGCTGTGATATCAGATAAATGAAACAGAGTTCAACATAGTATCAAATCCCACCAAGCAAACCGTCATCGAAGTCACAGATTTTGAGGCGCACAGGAGCCTATATCCACCCACACTTCAGCCCAAGCTGCACTCCAGCAGCTGGGGTTGTGCTGCTGCTCGGGGCTGCTGCCCCCAGCGCTGGTATGACCTACACCCAGCACTCTGTGGAATGCTCACACAACAAGTTTCCACACCCAATCTCCCCCACACCTTCATGCACCAGAACTGCGACCTCTCTCATTTAAAACCAGTGGAGGAAGGACCCAGGCTTCCCTGCCATACAACACCACCCCATCTCCTGCTGAGGATGCAGTTTTTGGGTAGGATCCCATTTCACTTAATCACTAATGTCTAGCAGATGTTCCCTGCCAGGAGAGAGACAAGACTTCAAAGATGCTGCTTGCAGCATGGATTGGGTGCAGCCTGACTCCAACCAAACAGCCCACTGTGCCCTGCTGGCACCCACTCACTTTGAAAAACTAACTCCAGACCTGAAGACCCAAGCAGCATTTCTAAGGGCTTAAAACCCTACCCAAACAAAAATGTCACGTCCTTCTTTGCACACCTTGAACACTTATTAGTTTGACCTTTCTAAAACACATTAACCCAATCAGCCTCCTCTCACTTTTCTCATATTCTCCTTTCTTCACAACCCACACCTGCACAACCTTTCGTTAGACCCAGTCATCTTGCCAGAAACAGTGAAATAAAAGGGTAAGATACACCCGATATTTTTAATCAGCAACTTGTCATGGTACCTTTTATGGCTTGCCAAGATGCAATGTTGTCAATTATGCTACAGAACTGGCAGATGGACTCTGCCGTTATTTAAATGTTTGAGAGTTTCGATTTAACAAAAAGCACACTACACCTGACGTTAAGAGCAGTACAAGAAAAATTGGTCTTACGTGTAACTCAGGGACAAAGCAGTCACAAGAAAGCCACTGTCATTACTGAAGCTTGTAATTGCCTGAATTAGATTGTACACATAAGTGTGTATCAAGCTATAGGATCTCACAATGTTGTTTCAAAAAGAATAAAGCAGTTTTCAAACACTTCAGGATGTCTGTAAGAGTTTGGGGGGGGGTTGGGCGGTTTTTTGAGATCTCTGAAGAGAAGCCAAAGTTAAGGCTGAGCATCAAAGCCTTGCCCTTGTCCCATCCAATCCCCCCCCCCCCCCCCAAAAAAAAAAAAAAGTCTCTACTCTTTCTGAAGTGCCAGCTCACAAGTTAGTGACGGTCCATTTGAACAAAGCACCGGTGAACACAGCTCCCACACGTGATCCATTCGGCCCACCGCGGTACCCGGTCTCCCTCCTCTCCCCCGCCCAGGTGCTTCCATGGCAGCACTTCCATGGGCAGCCAGCGCTGGGGGCCGGCGGGGGCCCGCGCGGGGCCGGGACGCGCCCCCGCTGCTCCGAGCGCCGCCAGGATGCAGCGATGCACCGAACACGCGCGGCCGTGCCCCGCTCGGCAAAATCAAGCGTTTTTACTCAAAACGGGGATGGATATCAACTATTCTCCGCGACACGCTCACATACCGGTCCGCCGGGACCGCCGCCTCCCTGGCAGCGGGGCAGCAGACCGTCCGCTCCCCGCGACGATGCTGCTCCGTCCGACGAGAGGGGCGGCAGCAGCGCCCTTGCCGCTGCCCCCCCGCCTCGACCGAGTGCCTCTCTCCCGCCGCATCCCAACCCCAAACCCCGCCCGCCGCTCACCTCCGGGCTCCTCGCCCCAGCGAGGAGGTAGTGGCGGATGGTAGTGGTGGGGGCGCTCGGGACCTCCGCAAAACTTCAGCCCCTACCTCCCGGCAGCCCGCACCCCTGGGACTCCGCAAACTCCTCCAGCCGCCGCTTTGTACCCGCCGGCGGCCGCACTGCGACTGCGCGCTGCCCAAAATCAACACGGCGCCTCCAGGGACCCGCGACCCGCCCGCCCCGGCAGGGACGTGTGTTCGCCTGAGGCCACCTCCGACCGCGCAAACCCTCCCACATCCTAGCAATGCTCGGATAGTACGGACTCTCCGCGCCTTCGTCCATTCCCCCATCCCTTCTGCCCCGCCGCGGGTGTGGGGAGGGTTTTGGATAGGTTAGGTGGGCGCACGCGTGAGTGGCCGCGGCGTGTACCCCCCATAAAGCATCGGAGATGTGGTGGAGTGCGGGGGCCGCCGGCGGCGTCAGAGAGAAGCGTTCTTGCCTCCTGTCTGAGAACCTGGGCCAGCGGCTCGCCGGGATGCAGGAGCTCCCTGCCAGGGAAAGCAGGGTTGCCGTCGGGGCTGCGCCTGGAAACGCAGCATCCTTGGGAAAACCTGCCTGGAGCTAACGCAGCTGAAGTCTGCTCTGTTGAAGGGAGTCGTTCGAAGCCCACGAAGGGAGCGTTGGCCTCAGCAGGATTGGGGTCGAATCCACTACCTGGCCAAGGCTGGTATGGCCCAGTGCCAAGGGACTGGGATTCCCCACTGAAGGCTGTCATGTGAAGTGCTTTTATCAGTGTCAGAGCCTCGGCAGAATGTGCCCTCCGGGTGCCAGCTATTCTGTGCAGGGCTGGACGGGGTCCTCAGCCAAGGCTTTCAAAAAGAGCACCACTTACAATCAGCTCCCTCTGCACTGCTTTGTGAACCTCAGCTTAGAAGCAAAGTTTTTAAACTTGTACCTTGATCTTTACTGGCCAAAAGAGACCATTTCTAAAGCCTTTTTGGCTGTGAAATGATAGAAGTCCCTGGTTTGTGTGCCTTGAATTTTTTTGCTTAAGGGCTTGAATATTCAGAATGGTTTGTTTCACCCCTCCCTCTCTTATCTCAGGTGCTATCTTCATTGCTCTAGGGCTCCAAGGTCTCCAGGAGCAAATGACTCAGAAGCTTTGTGGTGATGCCAGGAAGGGTTTCATAGCACAGAGTAGGACAGTCTATCCCAAATACAGGTCAGAAAGTGAATCCACAGGTTAGGAGTAAGCAAAATGCAGGAGACTCATCAAAGTCAGGAATGTCACAACATCTGGTCTTGTTTTCCAGCTCTGGATATGAGACCGTGCAAGGTGGTTATTGTTACTTTGCAGTGCAAAAGGACAGAGCTATCGTGTCTCTTTTCTCGCTTCTTCTGATTTTCCCTGTATTGTACTGTGAAATGCTGGCACCTCCTGATCCTCCCTTCTGATTTCCTTCTTTCTGTTATTCCTCTGCTTTTCTTCTTCCTTTCCCTGGTTAATTTTCCAGAAGCTATGCATATTTCCAGATTTATTTTTTTTCAGACGTGATACCTTAACCTCATGAATGGAGACCAGTGAAGTTTCTCTTAAAGAATATTGATTCCAGAATAGAGTAAGGAGTATATTAAGGAAATTTGAAAATCTTTCTGTTTTTTCCAGTAGACCTCATGTGAGCAATGGTTCTATAAAAAGCTAATAGGCTCAGTGACATTTCCATATAAGTAGTTTCCAGTATTTCTTCTGAAATCTCTGAAGCCACTAGAACATTTTAGAGATTAAATCACATCAAGTATTTTTGTAAGTAAAGCTCCTGTGACATTGATATAAACCATATCTCAAACCTGAGAGATGAGCTTTTATTAAAAACATAAGCTTTTATACATTTTAATTCAAACCCATGTATTTTTAGAAATATTTGCAGTCCAAATCTGCAAACAGCCCCTGCCCTGCAGCTCCTTAAGATGCTAATAATTATTAATCCTGACTGCTAACTTTCCATCCAGAGACTATTTTTTATGGCTGAGTTACCAGCTCTAGAAAAAATGTGGTACTGATGAAAGAAGTAGTTGAAACAACAGTGAGCACCACTTACGATTATTTATATTAACAACCAAAAAGAAAGTATACTCGGGCCAGCAAACAACTCCTTACCATCAGCTTATTGATCCGAACAGTCAGGTCAGGACCATGTCATACCAGAAACTGTACAAACACAGAATGAAAGCACTCCAAACTACAGCAATGAACAGAGCAAGCAGATAGGACTCTTTCCACTTCTCTCACTTAATCCTTTCTTTCAGGAGCTGCCAGCTCTTGACAGTTAAAACAACTGAAATTAAATGAAGAAGTCAATTGTTGCATTACCTATGTAACAGTGTCAGGGAAAGACTTTCAGTGTGGTCATGCAGTGGATGGGACTTTTTCCTTTGATGGTGCAATTGAAACCAGCAGGTCTTTGTTCACCCTTCAGCTACTTGGGGCTCATCTGGTATTGCAGAGATCTTGCAGAGTGCAGAACTGGGAGCCTGGGGATCTGCCATGCGGGGCAGAGCACAAAGTGAGAAGGGCCAGTAAGCACCTGCCAGTCTGCTCCATCTGCCCTGGTCTCCCAAGCACATGCACATAGGGAAAGTTGGGAGAGGAGACATAGGCCCCACCCCGTAGAGCACCAAAAAAGAAACTGGCTTCAGTCTGAATTAACCCAGGCAAAGCCTCAAGAAGAGTGGAGGAGGATGATGTCAGTGTGTTGCTACTCTTTCACAGGTGTGAGCCATGAGGAGCAGGGTACTCCTTTGCAGCTGGGCTTGCCCTGGCTGGGGCACTGGCACTGGCCTTGTGACCCTTGGAGATGCCCCCACCATCTACCTGGGGCTGTGGGAGTGAGTGAGTTTGCTTTGTTCAGCCTAGGCACCAGCAAGAGACACTGAGCAGGAATAGGTGCTTTTGCAGGGTTTTTCTAGCTCCCTGGAGTGTTTTTTATTTGGGACCTTCTCTGGCAGGTAGGAAGTCTGGACTATTAAGCATTCAGAAAAAACCAGCTCTTACCACCCCCAAAAAACCCAAACCCATGTATTTCCTTCAAAAAGCCAGATACCCTGTCTCTGTGAGTAGGAAATGATAAGTGGCACGTCTAGAAGTAAGTAAAGGTAATACTTTGAAGAGAGAGAACATGTTGCATTTTTCTGTGATCTGGATCTGGTCCAGATAAATATCGTGTATGCTTTGGCAGAGTTTTCAGTGAGATTTCAGGTTGCCACAATACAGATAAACCCTCTGCACACATAGCACATATATTAAATACAAGACTTAAGAGAAGTCATCCCACCCTTCTGCTGTGCATTGAGCAGAGGCTTAGGCAGAATGGAGTTCCCATGGACTCTCAGGCCCCATCCCTCTGGGTTTTAACACTTACCATACCTGAAACCTGTTTTGTGCTTACTCAGGAGCCACTGGGCTGCTGGAACATGAAGGTCAATCACATCAGCATTCTGGAAGTGCACCTGAGTGCATGTGACCTGGGGGATAAATTTAGAGGCAGGTTGCACCAACCCTGCTCCCAGCTGTGGCCCATGGCCTTTTTGGAAGAGTGGGAAGGAGAGGTATTAGATATTCCCTCTGCTGCTGTATTTGACAGCAATTTTTTGCATTGCTGCCACCGTACAGGAGCATGAGTGGCCACAGTTATCTTAGATGAGTTGCCTTAGGTCTTCCATGAACTGGGATATATGTCCATGGCTCCACACCAAGCAGCTACTCAGCAGACTAACTCACATGTTGTATAATGTTCCCTTCTCCCACCTGTCCACAACATTCAGAAAATCTGAGATGCTGTCAGTCCTACAAGCTGCAGCAAACTTCACTTGATTTGTTGGGGTAGTGGAAACAGCCCTGCCTGTAACCAAATCAATCCTGTTAAAATTTTATAAAAAGAACCATTCTGGTTTTGCCAAACAACACAAAATTTGAAATGTTCATTCCATAGGAAATGATAATGCTTTCCTGTGCCTTATTTTGTCCATTCTAGAAAAAAACCACTTACCTGAAAAAAAAATCAGTATTTTTTACACAAAAAGAAGCTTTGGCATGCCTAAGCCTGACAAGACCTTAATAAAGTCCTCGTGACCCTTGTCCTTGCCCCCACAAATCCTTCCTGCCTTTGTGGTGTCTCACACAGAGAGGGGCTGAGCAGGGCAAGGCTGTGCTGCTGGGAGTGTTCCCTATCAGGGGCTTTGCAGCTTGGCCTCTGAAGGACATTTTGAAGTGCTGATCTTTGCCAAGCAGCTGCCAATGCCAAAGCTGAGTAGGAACCTTAGGAATTAAGTAAAACTCAATTTTAAAAGTACTGGACCTGAATATTCTGCACACTATAGTGAAAAGCAGGAGTAATACATTGCACTGGCATGAATGACCCCACACAGTAGGCATGGCAGCTGAGAAAGCACAGTAATCTTCTCCTCTGGCAAGTCTGTAAAAGCCCAGCTTTTTCTTTCTCTCTACACCTGCTGTTCTGACTTGCTTTTAGGGATGGAGCAGTTTCAGTAGGTGTACACTCTGACTCTCCTGTCTCAGCACAGCACACTAGTGGCAATTCACACTGCATGGCTGGTTTCTGAGCCCCATCTGCAAAGGAGGGATGTTACACAAACACAAAAGAAGGTAAGCCATTTTTTCTGCTCTGGTTCAGGGCTCACGTTGGTGGCAGCAGGGAAACAGTACCATATACTTGCCTGACAGTCCACAGTGAAATGAAAGAATACAGCAGTGCTCCTGAATTTCCATCATTGGAGTTTTCAGTGCTAGAGGGTATGTGTTGCTGTTTGCCACACATTGTCTTGGATTTCACCATTAGGCCTATGGATATTTGAGGCACAACAGTGTTCTTGATTTGTGCATGAATGCACAGGAATGTAACTCCAGAAATTATTTACTAGGTGCAATGTAGCACTTGCCTTTCCCCTTATCTTTAAAGGAGCAGTGTCAAAATACATTCCCCAAGGTATGACCACCTCTAATAAGATAGAGGAAAAGTTGCCACAACTTTGCTTTCTAGATTTTATCAACCTTTTATCCCTGAAATATTTTAAAGTATGGTTGATTCTCCAGAGCTTCCAGACCTTTATTTTTGAGCAGGGTGAAGAGGCCACTGCATTTAATGTAGTATCAGCCTGTAATGAAGTTGTATTACCAAGCTTAGTCTCTGCAAAAAGCTTTACTAGGACTTAATGTCTATCATGAGTTGTCTGAGAGATTAATTTCCTTAATGGGTATGTGCATACAGCAACTGGGGTCTTGAAGTACATTGGGAAATCATGCTAAAGTTCTCACCAAAAGTCTATTTGGATGCCTGTGCTAGGAGAGTTGAGCAGGTCCACATGCCAGCTCATGAAAGGCAGAGTTGGCTTGACTGAGTTCACAGGACTGTCTTACATGCCAGGACAAGCAGAAAATACTTCACAGCACCCTGACAGCAAACTTGAGACCCATAGTAAAAGGCAAAAGCAACAACTACAGGAAGAAGGTAGGAAAGAAAAAGCCTTGGCAATTTCTTGTTGGAGCAAGGAATTTGTAAAATTAACTCCCAAAGTTAGACTCAGTTGGCATGATCATAAATTTGTGCATGTTCACACCAAGGAAGGGCAGAATTGGGAAACTAATGACCCCAGCATTTGTTTCCCTGATGCATGGGTCGTTGGAGGAGTTCCTCCCTCATGCTGGCTCCACATCAGGAGATAGGCAGGCCCTGAAGGACATTTTGGAAGACCCTTGCATTTTACATATGAGATATTTGGGGTTTTCTATCTTCGTACACTGCAAATTCTCAAATTAAAATGTGCTCTGTGCCAGAACTGGGTGAGCAAGGACTGCTCTTATGCACAGACAGATTTATTTACTTTGTACAAATGATGACTTGATTCCTGTAATGGTATTTTGATTTCATCAAATTCATTTGCCAATTCTGGTCTTCGAATGGGGTTTCTCAACCTTCATTCTAGTTCCACATTCACTAGAGGATTTAAACTTAAAGGCATGGTATCAGTTTTAAAAAAATGTGATTGGGATATCAAGGGCCTGTAAAAGTGAAAAATCCTTGCTGTATTTGGGCATTTTTTTAGAAGGGTGGTGGAGATATCTTCTGTTTTTCTTACCTGATGACTGACTTAACAACTAAGGGCCCATCTGGTGGTCATTTGGGGACGACTCTGAACATTAAAGGTCTTGCCTTGACTAGAGATCAAGCTGAAGAAGAGAACAGGTCCTTTGTTCATGTTTCGCAGACATCAGTGTGAAGCTACTTTGCAGAGACTGGTGACAGTTTGAGATGTTCTTAAAATGTGTGCCATACTGATTAATCTGTGATTTATAGCGCTGGATGTGAATTTAGATCTGCTCTCATAACACTCAGAGATTCTTCATCCTGAAGCATCCAATACTGGCTCTGCACCAGTAGGGGTACAACATGCCTGGTCTAGTAACAATACATTTGTGTTTCAGCAAACTCATGACTGTCAGTGTAAGCCTTCAGCCTTCAAATGTACCTTCTGACAATGTGCAGATTCCTCCATTAAGCTAACTCATCACTTTATTTTTGGTAGCCAGATGGTTTATCTGGGACCTGGCAGTTGTATGGATACAGGTGTTCTCACTGTTTCAGGCATTCTCTCACTGTTTCAGACCACCCTGGAACACATGAAGAGTCCCCGTTTCAAACACAGTGGTGTGAGGTTCTCCTCTCTGGATGCAGGAAGTGGACTTTGGTACTTTACTAATGCAGAGCACTGCTGAGGATTCAAAAAAATGAGTTAATCCCCAAAGCATTTTTTGAGTTCTCCACCCTTCTTCCAGCAGTGGCATGGAGCAGCCCCCTCAGTGGCATGTAGTGGCGTGTCCTGGCTCTTCTGCGCAGTCCCCACAGTGCTCTCCTGCAGCCAAGCCCGCAGACTTGTGAGCCACACCACCATTCCCGTGGATGCTCCCTCCTACACTAGACTGTCCTACCCAACCACACATACACTCACAGAAGTCCAGTAAAGGGAACTTGGGCAGGGGGTGAGTTACAGCAGTGTCATGGAGAGCAGGGATGGGAACTGTTTGAAAGTGAACTGCTGAAGTTAAACAGAGGATTAAACAAGCTCCAGTTTTGCAGCCATGAGTACCTGATTTTAAATGCTTTTCCTTATGTTAAATGCTTTTCCTTACCAGGGTGTGGGAATGATCAGCACTGTAGGAAGGCTCAGATGGCCTTTCTAGGAAGATTTCCTCTATCAGTGAAACACAGCTGGTGCTGCAGGGCCAGTGCCCCAGTGATTGTACCTGGCTTGTGAGCAGGATCCCAGTAACTGCAAAACCACTGCTGGGTACATTTGGGTGCATCCACCACTAATTAGTAATACATAAAATTATCAGTGAACCAAAACTGCAGCAGGCCTTGGAGGCAACTGGGTTTCCCTACAACCTGAGCTGAGCAATCCTGTCTACATAGTCACGGAGGACTGATTTTAATAGTGTTTAACCTGCCACAGATTACAAGAGTTTTGTTCTTCCTAATTTAAGTTGTTGAAGCCTCTTACCTAAATCAACCTCTTTGAAATCTTTTAGACACTATTGATTTAATGTTATTTTCACAACGTTAAAAGCTGGCAGGATGAAGTACAGTGAAGATGCCATCCTTCCAGGCTGCCAAGAAATCTCCAGCCTCTGAGTTAAGCACTATGGACTTAATTTTTGTAAAGCTGTTCTTGCTGGCAGCCTCTTCCCTTTCCCTTCCCCTTCCCCCACTGGGAAAAATGCCATCCCAAGGATTTAGGTTTAAGTGCAGGATTTTATGCCTTAACTCAAGAAGGAACACACTCCTTTGGGAGCATTTCCAACCTTACCTTGATACCTGAGAAGGGGTTCTTCTCCCTAAAAGTTGAGCTGCAAACAAAGGAAAGGATATGGTTTTGTGCCTACTTCCTTTCGTCATTAAGTCCAGAAAAACTTGTTTGTTTGAGGTTTTAAGATAGCTTTGTGTCACTTTCAAATTCTAGATTTATCAGCAATGCTAAGCTTACTTTTTCTTTTTTTTTTTTTTTTTTTCCCCACTGAGCTCTCATAGGCGAACAGAAATTTCCACAGATGTTCACATTTGGGAAAGCTGGCAATGTGTGATAGAAAATCTTCCCTTCCAGTTGTTTTGCAAGTGTCTGTTAAATACACAAGACATAGTCCTCCTTTCATCCAGCTGAAATACCTTGTCCCTCTGATTATTAGGGCTTAACTTTCTTTGTAATTTGGATTTCATGAGTAGTAGGCATCCAGTGCATGTTTAGAAATATTCCATTAATAGAAGTTGATACGGAAAAACCTTATTCCTGTAAAAAGACATAGTTCTAAAAGAAGTAATAGATTCAGAGATAGACAGAAATATTAAATCAATTTTATAGCATAAAAAAATGCTGTATAATGATTTAGGTATCTTCTAAGTTCGTAAAGGGAAATTTAAAGAAAAATAAAAGTAGAATTCAACTTTCCTTTTTTATTTTCTAAAGGGATGATTTTGTTTTGAAGGGTGCAAAGCAGCAGATTGCTTAGAACAGAGAAGCAGAATAAAATGTTACAACTTTCAAAGCTTTCTAAAGTATTCCTAGAAAAATTACTATTGGGGATTTTGGAGGTTTAGTTTGCTTGCTTTGATCAGCTAAACACTTAGTTTGATGTTATCAGGATTTTTTACTGAGCATTACTGAGTGATGACTTTGTAAAAAACTTCTTCAAGGTTACTTTTTTGATTCTTGAACACTTGGAAAACAGTTTGGTTTTGAATGAAAAATGAGTCATTTAAACCTCACTAAGAACATGAAGAGTCACAGAAACATATTCAATTCACTGTGTCAAGTGCTCAATAAATGCCAGAATTCACTGTAACCTTCCCAAACACTAACTGGGTTCTACTGTGAGAGTGTATTGCCTTTATTCGTGTAATCATAAACAACTTTTTTCACAGGGGCCCTTCTCCTTTCAGTGCACTGATTAGACTGGAGCATTACCCAACCTGAGATGACTTATTCAAGACCTGTTGATTATTTTTTAATCATTCTGTTTAACCGGTTTAAAAGACAGTTAAAACATAGTCAGCCAAGCTACTCCCTGAGTTGCCTCACTCCCAAATTCAGTCCTAGGGGCAACACCCTATGAACACTCTTTGTATGTGTATCTCTCTACCAGAAGGCATCAGCACTGTAGTGCAGTGAACTCCAGTAAAACACTATTACTGTGTGCTTCCTTTTCATAACAAGCATTGCTTTGAGAGATTGTAGGACCTAAAAAATCCCCACCTGGCTCTGTGGCAGGCTCTCTGCTAAGCTTTAATTCCCTTACATGAAGTATTTGAGACGATACTTCAAACAGACAAAAAGGAAAAGAAAAACAAAAAAAGTTTAAATGTCTGCTTTCACTTTTCCAAACCTTCACAGCTGGTGAGAAACCAAAAAAGGAAGAATTCAGCTTCCAGGAAGCGGACATGTAACCCAGACCTACCAGTTTTGAGTGATAATAACACCCGTTTTCACTGCTGGTCACTGCTTGCCCCTGTGCACTGCAGGAGGATGGGGCATGGCTGGCGTGGTCAACAGAGAGGCACCCATGCTAAGCCAGAGGATTCCTGCCCCATAACCAGCACCATGTTCCCTAAAACCAGTGCTTGCTGATGCTAAATGCAAGGAGTAAGAGAGCTGTGGCGAGCTCTGGGCATGTCTAGGCCAGGATGGTGTAATTCTGTGCCTCACCTGCTGGTTCCCTAAGACAGCCTCAGCAGTTTAGCCCTGGACCTAGCGTGGACAAAACTCTACCTAGTCTTGAATCATCCAGACACTGAATTCAGGAATCAGGAATGTTTCTGCTCTACAGCTACAGACCAGAAGAAGAAAGGAGGGCTCTCCTATCACTGAGTGTCCCACTGACATTTTTCATGAACGCTGAATGAAAAAACAGTTAGGAAGCAACTTGTTACCTGTCATTGCTACAATAGACACAATTTATCCTAAAGACTGACCAACACATTCTCTGCCCAGATTTTTGTATTTTTTGCAAAATGGTGCTTCTACAAGAAAAGATTGTTCCTACTGAAATTTTCTTTCTAGCTGTATTCTCTTGAGGTATAAGGTGCAACACAAAGGAACTTCTGAATATCCTGTGTAACAGTCACTTTATTGCAAAATGAGTATCATAAGGTAGAAAATTTACTTTTGACATAATTCAGCTTTTGAAAGAAATGTACAAGCCATGTTCCATTTGTAGAAAGGACAACATGAAATACAAACTGAGAGCAAGACTGGCCAACTGACTGAGGGGTGCTCAGCTTGTAAAATGAGTGAAGAGTGCTTCAGTATTCATACTATCTTGAGTGTTATTTCACTTTGTGGAAACACTTCATTACTTTTACCTAGTATATTGTACACCAGCAAGGCATTTTCTTTACTTGAGGTTTCTGTTAATTAGGCTGTAAAGTATAAGCTTCTTGTAAACAATGAGGTTGCACTATGGGGTTGATAGATTACAGTATTCTGACCTTTCTCCTCAACTGGCTGTTAAAAGTGATAGATAAAGGGCTAGGTTCTGACAGGCAGACATCTCACAGCTTCAACACTTTGGGAAATTAGTAAACTTTTTAATTTAAAGCTGTTTCAAACCAACTTGAATATAGAGAAGCCACTCTGCCATGGAGGCATCCTTTGCTCTGAGCTTTTTATACCGTTTGCTTACGTACTTTGGATGTGTTCACTTCAAAATCAGAGAGTACTTATTCCAGATTAGTGCATTTAACAATACTATTGTTAATAAGGAGGGAAATTCTTTTCTTACATTCCAAGTGCCATGTAAGTACGGTTTATTTTGCCTATTTTCACGTCTCATCTTTTTTGATCATCCTTGTGAATCTTCTACATAGCACATTGAAAATCTGACACAAATGTCAATGAAGTGCTTGGAATATTCCTATTACCAAATGCCAAGGCTGCAGGTGACTGTAAAAAGCCAAAATGTTTCCCCTAAAATCAACAGCCTCAATCTTCCTTACACTTTCAGAGCAAATAGGCCTTGCCTTTAGAAACACATGGCATCAGCTCACAGAAAATTCACTGTCATTTTCTAAAATGAAATATAAAGGAAAAAATTCCACCATTAAATTTAACATTAAATTCTGTGTTTGGGCAAATGGAATTGGTTTCTAATCAGCATTAAATTATAATTTCCAAAACACTGAAAAAATGGACAGGAGGAAGTAATATTGAGGGATGCTTTTATGGAACTTGGTTTCAAAATACAAATATTATGTGGTAAGCATAGTCACAATACAAATTGTGGCTCTGTCATGGCCTCACTAAATGAGTTCTAATCTCTCTCAGCATCCTCATCTACAAAATTGTAACAACATTTTCATACTTCAGAGAAGCGCTCTAAAGGTTATTTAGCAAAATGTTTGCTTATGGCTCAGAAAATACTAACTATTAGGTATTATAAATTATGTGCTAATTTCTCTTAGGCTGGAGTAAAGCCTGAGCTAAGTGCTTTGCAGGAAATCCCCACTGTGAGCTCCTGTAGCTAATTTTGGATAAGGCTATCTACATAAAAGCATTGTATAATAAACAATCACTCATAGCTTAGCATCTCCTTTTTAAACTATTATATGTTAGCTTCTCTGCTAAATATGTCAGAGATTATTAGGAAACCCAGCTGTATAGTCCATATACTTAGAAAAAAATTTAGAAGATCTGTAAGAATTATTTAGTACTACTTCTTGCTTTTCAAGCTTTGGTTGAGAAAACTTGTGGAGAACTCCCTGCAGCTAAGGATCATGATAGAAACTGGTGACAGAAACTGACTGAGGAAATTATTCTTTCCTGAAGTGTCAACTCAGCAAACACAGGGCAGGGGACCATGTTTATCGTCATTAAGACAACATTAGGCATGTGATTAACTTGCAGCATGTGCAGCATTGCCAAAAGCACATGGATAAATGCTGCCTTGGAAAAGGACCACAAACACATACAACTTGTCATTCTTTAGACATGTTATTTGGATTCACCTCAACCAAACCATGCCAAGTTCTATGTCTGTTAGTTAGTGATGACTTGTCCACCCCTTCTGCAGTAAGTGATTATTTTACAATATATACAAAAGTATCTAAAAAGCATCCCCTTTGTTCCAAGCCCTCATGCTTTGTGCTTGATTAGGAATTATCCCCTAGTTTTCATTCAGTGATCTTGTGTAAATGCTTTTCTGTATGCTGCCCAGAAAGTGCACATGCTGTCCTGTGAGGGTTTTCTGATTTCATAGATGTGGAATAAAATACTCCATCACTTCTGGCTTGCAGCATGAAGCTCTTCCTTGGCCAAAGCAGCTGGTTCTTAGGTGCTTTGTGAAGAAGTCTGGGCATCGTATTTCCTAAAACTGTGGTTACGAAAAGATTCCCTGCAATGAAATAAAGTTGGCAGATGAAAAACAGACCAAGAAATACCTGCCTTGTGAAAAGGAGCAGCTGACAAATCTTCAGCTGAAACATGTTATGTGCTGGCAGGTCAGAGTTGTCATTCCTTCTTCTCCTCTCACCCCACACTGGGCACAGTGGCTTTGTGAAGCAGCATATATTCATACGAACATAACACTATTCTGTCTCAGTCATGTGACTAAAAGATCTATGTTTTCTTGGAATGAAAGGATCATTCTTAGTTCACGCTAACTAACACCACACGGTGCCATACCTGTTCTATCTACTTCTAGCTTTAAATGTAGAAGAAATCACAAAATGTTTCCAATATCTTTTCATTAGGGTAAGGAGGAAGTCTTATCTAATGATGCATTAAAATTACATAAATCCTCTACACCAGGAATGAGCAGCATGAGAAACACAGTTAACACTACAATCAGTTCCAATGGAAGTCAGCAGATTTCTTTAATCAGGTATGGAGTTGGCAGTGTATATTATGGCCTGGTTTTAGCAGATAGTGAAACTCCCTTTCTTCCTTGCAAAAAATAGCATATTTTTGTATACCCACAACAGATAACCCTGCCCTAATTGTACCTTGTGCTATGGACTTTCACTACAGGTTTGTACAGCTCTGGAATCTTCCTCTCAATCATGGGCCTAAGATTCTCCTTCAACTTCATGTAGTTCCTTTTGAGCTCTTGATGATATTCCCGCTGGTCAGCAGTAATAAGCTGCTTATTTTTCTCCACTGCTTCACCACACCTAGGCAAAAGAAAAATCACGTCATGTATCATCTCTACTTCTGTTAAACTTATTCACTTTGTATTAGGTATTTTGAACGGACAAGGATACAGGTCTTTTGATCTAGGTACTCCTCTGGTAACTTGTCAAGACCAAAGTGATAATGAATTAATAAGAAACCTCTGTCTTTTCCAAGTACACAAATTGAGATTATATTTTTTAAACATCAGAAAAGCATGACGGACCTAGTAAAAACAAATATAATGCACTGAGCTAGCTGCCTACTTATCATAAACAAATGCAGTGACAACAGCAGAAAGCAGAAGCTGTATCTGTTGCATAAGACTCATTATTTAACTCAAGCTTATGATTCAGCAATTATGCTTTGTTTGGACTAAGGAGAGGAGTACTTTGGTATAAGAGTATGCTTGTTAAGATTTACCAGCATATCTGAAGCAAAGGACATATATGTCTGCCACTACCACTGTGCAGGTTTGACAGATAGGGTCAAATGTTTTCTTATGAACACCTTTCTTTATATCTTCTAAATGTCACTTCACTGAAAGTAAAATCAAGGCTGTAGTCTGAAATGCTTGATTTCTGTAAAAATGTCAAAAGATAAAACAAATGGAACATCTTAATTTATACATTATTTGTTCGAAGTGTTAAAATTTTCTCCCACTTGGGAGGCAATGCCTACCTAAGCATTTGACACGAAGCAGAGATAACAAGTCTGGCTCAAGTGTCTAAAGTGTGAGATGCCAGGATTCATGATGCTAAATTGTATAATTAATAACTAGTTATATTATCGTTGCATTATTGCTATTATTGACTTTATTGATGCAATTCAGCATTTCAGTTTTGTTTTACTGACCTCATTATAAACTCTTTGAAACACAACCTCAGCTTGTTGTGATGTCGATAAAGTTTGGGGTCTGCTGGAATTTCGGCCAGGAACACTTGTGCTACCTCTAGCGGTCCCTTATAGGAATAACACAGGAAAATGTTAAAAACACTTGCTTAGACTGAAAACAGACCACACGTTGTTCAAGCTGTTTGTTATTTCATGATTGGGATTATGAAAGAAAAAAAAAACATGCACAGTTACCATAACAGACAAGTTTTTGCTCCCTTACCCCCGATATTTCCTTTTGCAAGCAGAGTTTTTGCCCATCATATCTTATCCTCTCCTGTTTTTATTTCTCCTCCAGCCCCACAACAAAGGGAACAGACAAATCCTGCTCAACAGAGAAGAGCTGGGATACTGACAAACTCGGTTAGGTTAGAGAAACACAGCTCCTATGTGTGGTATTACAAGATCTCAAGGGAGTTAAATAAGCCCAGCACAGAAAAGGACCACTCTTTCCAAAGCTTATAGGAACATGTTATTTCAGACTAGACACTTTGGTTGATAAAGAATCTGGAGAAATTGAGAGTATTTAGGATTTTAGCAAAGAAACCAAGCTTTGTGAAACTGTGCATAATACCAAGGTTTTGCTCAGTTATGTCTCCATGCTTTCATTAAAAAAATTTTAATTGCCTGGGGTTTTTTGTTAGCATGTATATTTATGTTATAGTTATTGCATCTCAGCTTTCTTTTTGGGCACTCAGGTTTTGACTTCATTTATTGACTTAATTTCTGTAAAACTGAGTTTGCAGTGGTCCCACAGCAGAATTGTTACTATTATTCCCGTTGCCCAAGGATATATCCGGAGTGAACAAAATGGCTGAGATGGATAGTGTGTTAGAAATGGAAAATACTTAGTTGCATTCACAAGGCTTCTGTGAGCGTCTGCACCTACAATCAAGGCGGTGTTTCCACGAGCACTTTCACCAAAAGCATACCTAATGAACAATATACAATGACTAAATATCAAGGGCTGAAGTTTAAATGCACATTGTGACTAAACTTATCTGACTAGATGTACTTCTTCCAGTGCAAGAGATAACAACAAAAAAGAAACAATGAGGGAAGTACGCAGAAGCTCTTCATCTGGCTTATTTGGATCCCTTACCTGGTTTACAGTGGCTCCAACTGAGCCCTGCAAAACCATCTGGAGCATTTTGGCATCTGGTGGTTCTTGGTTGGTGGCTGCAGTTAGTTCCTGTGTTTTTTTACGCATATCTTCAATGGCAACTTCAATTGGGGTTAAAACAAACTAATGGAAATGGAAGAAAAGATGCTTCATTACCTTAATCATGCATGCAGTTGACTTGTTCTAAATCTGACAATATCACTATCATTCTTCCATGTCAAAAGCAATAGTTGCAAAACCCAGGAAGACTGTTCGATCTAAATGTCATCTTGGAAGATACTGCATCTGATCCAAAGCTCTTTCCCATCTTATCATTTGCAGTAATAGGGTGTGAATCAGACTCCCTGTTTGCATAAATTCATTATTATTCCGCTGACTTCATGTCTGAAATTGCCCTTTCTACAGCATAAAGCTTCCCATCTCTAAACCAGCTCTGATCCCAATCTAGTTCTCTGACTGTACTTCTAGCTAATTCTACTTTATCAGCTATAAACAGAACTCCACTTGTCCTCCTACGTAGCATTACAACTAGGAGGCCAGAAGAAGAATGTACAGTTACTATCCTTTCTTCTCCATAGTAAGTATCTATTTTGCATTTTTCTACCTTTCTGTAACATTCCTGTTTATGAGAGCAACATCTGAGAAATTCAGCATTCTTCTTTTTTCTGCCAAGCATAGAATTTGAAAGTCTTCCTACCCAGAGACTCATTCAGCCCCTGAGAAATTAGATCTTGTCTTCAAAACCCAATTACCTCTTCTCTTTCAAGGACATTGATTCTAGTTTTGATGTAGGGGAAAGCATGCATTGTGGTTAGGATGGTGTTCCTCTTGTATTGCTCACTAAGCTCTCCTCGGGGTCGCCCATCCTTGGTGAAAGGCGTAGTGTACATGAACCGACAGATGTTGAAGTTCTTCTCAAAATAGGTAACTCTGTCCTTCATCTCGTACTCATCAAAATATGGCTCCACAAAAGTAATTTGTATGTATGCCTATGAAAAGAGGGAAGAACCATTACACTACTTTACAGCTCAAGGAGTGTAAAAGGAATGGCACGTGAAATATGCTGTAGTTCACATTGGCTAAGGATGGTCTGGAAGAGCACAGAGCTGCAAATCCTTCAGGGATCCTTCTCTTATTCAGAGTTGATGAAACTTGCATCTAGGAGGGTACAGCTTAACCTGGATCAGGACTAGAGCAGAGACCAGAGATCAGATCTTCTAATTTTCATACTCTCTGATAAGCTACCAAACAAAGCCTGTCACAGAGGCTTTAACACTCCTGGGCACAGAGATATAGTCAGGTGGTTTTTTTGGTTTGTTTTGGTTTGTTGTTTGGTGGGTTTTTTTGTGCCTTAATGTTTAAGCATAAAAGTTGCAAGGGGGGCCCCCTCTCTTCCTTTCTCTTCTGTGACAAAGCACTCTTGGTAGTACTTTCCCTACCTTATTGGGATCCAGCTTTCTTCTGTCGACAGGAGCAGAGTCCTTAATCACTTCCACAGCATCCTCCCCAAAACACTGGCCATAAAATCCCTGGAAAGGGAACAGAATTATCCCAAAATGTTTTTATTTAGAATGTTTTTATTGTATCTTATGATACAAATCAGTTAGTTACTGATTTTTTTATATAGCAATAATACTATTAGGAGTGTGGGGGTTCATTGGAAAGTATAACATAACATTTGAGACCATCTTAACATAATGTTTTTATCTTTACCTCTAATCTGTGAGAAATCTCAGGAAGCTTGGTAATTGCAGGCTCCTTATAAACAAATTCCTGTTCATCCAAGTCCCCAAATTTGGATCCATAGAAACCAACACGGAAGTAAGTTCCAAACATTCGTTTTTGACCCTAATTATTAAAAAGAAAGAGGAAATTTACAACTGATTTTTTTTTATGTGAACGTCGTAGTATTTGGATGCCATTTTTTTCCCAATTGATGTATAAGAAAACCCACTAGTCCTACATTTTCCCCATTTCAAAGCCACTTCTATATATCAACAGTGCAGATGGATTAGAAGGACAGAGATCACAAACCATTACATCACAGCACTGTGCTGTCTCTCCCATGGGAGACAGTTCTCCACAAACTTCCCCAGCGCTAGTCCTTCCAATGGGCTACATGACTTCCCATGGTTCTCTACATGACTGCTCCAACATGGGTCCCTTTCCAGGGAGTGCAGTCCTTCAGGCACAGCCAGCTCCTGAGTGAGTCCTCGACACAGTCACAAGTCCTACAAGGAAACTTGCTCCAGCATGGGCTCCTCTCTCCATGGGCCTGCAGGTCCCTGCCAGGAGCCTGCTCCAGTGAGGGTTTCCCACAGCATCACATCCTCTTTCAGGCATCCACCTGCTCCCACGTGGGGTCCTGCATGGGCTGCAGGTGGATCTCTGCTCTCCCACTGACCTTCATGGACTGAAGGGGGACAGCTGCCTCACCATGGTCTTCACCATGGGCTGCAGGGGAATCTCAGCTCCAGTGCCTGGAGCATCTCCTCCCTTTTCCATCTCCTCTGACCTGGGTGTCTGCACAGTTGCTCCTCTCACATATTTTCACTGCTTTCTCCTCTGAGTGCAATTACATCTCTTCAATAACTTGTTTTCCCTTCTTAATTATATTGTCACAGAGGTGCTACTACCTTCTCTGATGGGCTCGGCCTTGGCCACGAGCAGGTTCATCGTGGAGCCGGCTGGCATTGGCTTTGCTGGACACGGGGAAAGCTTCTAGCAGCTTTTAATACAAGCCATCCCTGTAACCCTCCCCCTCCACTACCAAAAGCTGGCCACACAAACCCAATACACATGTGTTCACAGTTTTATTAACACCAGTCTTAAACAAACAGCGTGACCCAGGAATGTGTCTTGCTAGCAGTGCTTTGCCTCACAGGTACCTTATTAATTATGCTGTCAAAGGCCTTCTGTAGCTTGCTGTGAGTCAAGGTAAGCTTCCTGAAGTCTCGATGTGCCTCCAGTATGGGAATGACGATTTTGTACACCTCATTCACAGTTTCATACAATCCTCCCTTGGGAGAAAATAAAAAAAAAAAGGAAAAAAAGAAAAGAAGAGAAGAAATTAGTCCCCATGCACTCTGAAAAGAAATTACATCTCCATTAATGCCTTGGCTGAAAAGAGAACTTATGGGACTCATCTGTTAATCTGCTATGTTGCTTGTTTTAGCTTTCTAAAAACTAGTAATAGTAAATGGGTAGTTTTGAATAGCAAACAACAATATGGATGTATTTGGGATTTCTGATCTGTTGGGCTCTCAAGCCTAAACTCCTGTGTAAGGCACATGGTTTCTACTTCAGGATTAGAAGAGTTAGAAATGCAGGACAACCAGAGCTGTGTCTGGACAAAAGGAGCCCAACTGATATCTTTAGAGGTGCTAAATCACACATCTTCTTTAGCACAATGTTAAAATGATGAGCTACTTCAGTATTAATATCATGACTCTTTACATGGTAAGTGGAAACTATGAGACTGGTGGTTGTATGCTGTGCAAAAACATAGGAGTAACTCTCACATGCTTTGTAAAAATTATAGTTTAAGCACAATTTTTTCTTAAATGTACTATCCCATGAAAATATTAACCAAAAAGCTTCGTTCATGCCTGAGACAATCACTTTCTCTCGATGCTGCCTGTAGTATGCACAGTAGAGGTAGATATATGGCTAAACTAGGCTACCTGAAAAGCCTAGCTTCATTGATCTGACTGAAGCAGGACTGGGATGGCTTTAAGATGTGGTCTCTTGTTATTTGGAGTGCGGCAGATCTGTAGCACTTGGTTTAGCAGTAAGACTTTGTTTTCTCATGCACAAGAAAATATGGATGTGGCCCAAGTAGTCCACTATCCCCTCCTGGTGATTTTGGCCCTCACTCACCGTGCTGAAGAGCTCTGCAGCTTGTTCCAGCAGCCCTACCAGTCCGCTTTCTGAGAAATACCTTCCAGAACATATGCCATCTTCATCTGGAGACAAAACATCATCTGAAACAGCAGATTCCTCCAGCACATTGGTTGAAATGTTCTAAAATACAACAGAGCACAGAAATCAGAAACCTAGATCAACAGTATATCATAAAGATCGAGGCAGAAACAGTTTCAACATATTTACATGATAGAAAGAAGAATGAGGTTATACAAGTGCAGTCAGGGGACACACAGTTAAATTCCTTTTAGAAGTGAATGTAACATCATAAATCTCCATAAATGGCAGATCATGAATTTTGCTACAAGAATCATGAATTTTCTTTCTTGTTTAAGGTTTAAAAGGCAGGCTCCTGTGGGTCTCAAACTGGCTCTCCTCTGGTGGCTCGATTTCCATGGAGCTACAGTGAGGTCAATCTCCAATGCCTCTGCGGTCACAACCAATGTGCCCTTCCTGCTGCTGTCACCTGGGGGTGGGAAATTCCAAGCTGCACTCTGGACCTCCTGCCACCTGCTTGAACTTTACTGCTTGACTTGAGCTTTCAAGTTTTGATTAGACTTTTGCAAGCAGAGAAGAAGTAGGACACAGACAGTATTGCTCTAAAATCCCCAATAACTGAGTGCTGCTTCTTGTTTCATGCTCTGCCATATTACACTTTGATCCTGCAGAATTTACTTGGTTTCTTGTTAAAGTTATCATGCATTTAAATAGAACTAAATGAAGTACACAGTGTCAGTCACTGTTTCAGGATTCTAAACCATGAAATAACATGTCTATTGTTCTTCAGGATTCCTTTGAATAAATGACACTGGGTAGCATCCACATTAAAAATTTTATAATACATAGAAGTACATGTACATTAACACCAAAATATGTGTGCACACAGTATGGGACTGGCATATGTAACTTTCAACAGCAGCAGAAATGCTAAGCTTCGATTTGCTATTAATTAAAAGGAGTTATATTAGTGTCATAGTGTCTCACTTCAGCAGAAACTGGCAATGACAATCTGTCTGAGTGCAAGATGGATGCCAGCTGGCTAGCTAGCTAAGTCCTTAAAGACATCTTTATAAAATGGCAGAGACACTGAGAGCTGTTACTATTGATCAGATTCAGATAAAGAATTGGCACCACACATCACTAGAAACATTGGACTTCCCCCTTGGGTTTTGTGGATGTATTTATTTCTCCATGGGTGAAATTTACTCCAACCATGCTGCCATCACAGTGCCTAATCTGCACATCCTGTCAGCTCCACTGGAAGGGTGAGTATAAACCCCAGGACAATATTCACCGGAGTTAAGAATATGTCTGAATTTTGGCCAGAGGGAAAACTGCAGCACATGTAGCACAACTATGCCACTTTTTACCTACCAGTCTCATTGAAGATAGTGGCTTCAACCAGACTTAGCCTCACATACCTATGGCAACTCGCAATCCGTGCTGCAGATCAATTTCTGGTTTTCCTTTCTTTAAGAGTGGCCATTAAGGACTATTTTCATGTGATCTCTGGTTGCCTTCCCCCCCCCCCCCCTCCCCTTTTGTAGCAAATGGAAAAGAGTCCAGAGAAATTATTTATTTATGAAAGTAACAAGAAAGTCACAGACACCAATTATCCCTTATTCACCTTTAACTAATGTCAGGCATTTTACAGCCTGGGCACTCCAGCAGGAGAGAGCCTTCATGAGGTACTCCTAGTGCTTGTGTGATCTTTTGGAAAGTGGGCATGCCTCACCAACTTTAGCCTTGATCTACCTTTCATATTGAAGAATTTTATATGTCCCTTATATAATAAAGGCAATATATAAATTGCCATGTACTTCATCAGCAATTATTTTTGACTTCACAAGCCTAGTTTTCTTTAAGAAAAAGAACCACTTATGTAAACTCAAAAAACCCTGTGATCTCCAGCCCATATCACCATGTTAAATGTGGCCATGGTAACCTGCAACCTAGATCCCCAAAACAGCAAAGTCCAATTAAGCTACTGCTGAGCCATGACTAATTAGCTCTGCCTCAGCAGGTAGACACACACACACACACTAAGTACTTATCTGTGGTAATATAAAATGACTTTAAAATCATTCCATATGCAATTCATACTCTCACTAATTTTGCTTTATCACTTGCAAAGGGGATTTAGTGTAAATATGAATTAAGCTTAAAGGGAATTTCACTTAAAGTGACTCCATTCTGATTTTGAGGGATAGTTTTGTCTGGCACAAAAGGAAAAGTGTTAGTCTAGTGATAATCAGTTTTCTGAATGCTAACAGACTCACTGCAGAAGAGCTAGGTCAACTGATTTGATCCTTTGCTGCCTTATTTTACTCATCTGTAAAAAGGAGATAACACTTCTGCTCATCCAGAATAATATTTTTGTACACATTATTGCCATCCTCAATTCCACAATTAAATATATATCACTGATATTAATTAATTTCATATCTGAGCCAAATGAAGAAATTATCACAGAAAGAGTCTAGGGCAGAGATCTGTAACTCTGGGTAAAGCCAAGGCAATCTGCGTGGTCTTTCTCTCTTTTAACAAGGTCACCTGAGTAAGAATTTCACAGGTGCTACAAAACACAAACCTGTTTGTAAAGAATGGGAGCTCTTTTCTTGAAAGCTTATGTAGGAATGCAAAGTGTTATTATAGTTAATTATTGTTATTGAGCAAACTGGAATTCAAAATTATGCTGTCAGATGAAGACTTGTGCAATCAGGTTCTGGTCATTAAGGCATTTTACTGCCTCTCTCCTATGAGGCAACCGTTTCATTGGCAAACATGTATTTACACAAGGATTTCAATGAGAGAGATTGATTTGCTGCTTTTAAACTCCTACATTTTTGCTTTCCTAGTGCCTTGTAGAATAGACTTCAGATTGCTAAAATAAATGAAAACATATCCATTCATAGCAATCTGCATAGTTGAGGAGCAATGGAGGAAGGAATTGCATTCTGGTCAAATGTGTTGAGTTTACAAGTACTCAAGGCAGCCTGGGAGCAGAATGACATTGGGAAGGGAATGCAGAGTTTACTTATATCTACATAATGATAGTATGTAACAAGCAGAGAGAAAAGAAGTAAATAGAAGTAATGAATGGAAGTTAGAAGATATACAAAACTGATAAGGGATGCAAAATGGCAGAAGTATAAATCTATGGCCAAAAGTTTAGCCAATAAAAAGAGTACAAACAGATATTCTGATATTGAAGAAAATCAAGAATAACATTAGTCCATCACCTGATTGCTAAGGAGAAATTGCAAATACTAGTGCCCAACAAACTAAATTAAATGCAAAATGCAAAGTGGTTCAATCATGTTCACATTTACTATTTTGAAGGGAAAAAACCCCAGGTGGTATAATTATATCAAGGGATGATGAATGCACCAACCTTAGAATTAGCCATTTCAAAATCACCTTGACAATAAAATGTGCTCTTTAACTGTTCAAAAGAGCTCAGCAAAAGGGTAATCAAGCAATGAATACAGACTTGCCATGTTTTAGAAAACTGGAGAAGTTCCAGAAGAGGAAATACCCTTTGGGGTCACATTTTGTTAAAAGTGTACAAGATGCAGCAGACAGTGGTAGGTTTACCAGACTGTGCCAGGACAAAATGGTGGAAATACTGATACAAAATTACTAAAGAAAACATTAAAGGGATTGTAGTTAGTCTGAATCAACACTAGACTACAGAAACCTGATACTTTCTAAAAAAACCAGATTATAATCTTATAAAGGTAATAATAGATATCCATACAACATCTAAGCTGATTCTGCAAAATATTTCCACTAATTAGTTGAAATGATTTATAATCATGGTAGCCAACACTCTATAAATTAACAAAGGTCTCCACTGGTCTTAGGAAATAATGATAAAGGAGGAATTATTAACACATGGGAATGTATCAAGGGTTTGACTATTTCTATTTTTAATAGTATGTGAAAAAAAAGTAGTAAAATCATTGAATTTGCATATGAAGACAGTTCAGTTAAGAGTAACAAAAAATGCATAACTTGATAAAAAAGTAGACATTTCAAAATGTCTAACTTTAACAATCAAGACTTACGTTTTCATCTATGTGATGTAGAAGAGTAAGGTGAAAAACAAAACACAAGAAAACTGTCTGGAAAAGATCAATGTATTACTTAGTAAAGAGCTCAACAACCCTGAAAGAACCAGTGGAGTCTTTGGAGAGATAATCTGAGAGCTACTTCTCACACTGAAAGAATTCATGGGACATTTTTATTGGACTTGAATGCACTGTGTATAGACTATAGTGATTGTGTTATTCATCAATCAAAAAGGGCTGGTTAGTAATTCGAGGACCATCAAAGGACTGGAGAATATGCCTAAAAGAACTGAGTAGCTCCAATTACCCAGATTATAAGAAAGGAGTTTGAAAGATGCATCTGTCACATTTGACAAGTGACAGCCCTAAGAAAAGGCATGTGAAAATAGAGGGGCTCTACTTAGCAAGTCAGAAATTACAGTATTGAAATGCTGGAAATAGAAGTTAGAAGCAGCTGGATACTAAAGAACTAGGCTTTATCAGCATAAATCATTGGAATAACCTACCAAGAGTAGTGTTGCTACAATGCCATTGTAATTTTCCCCCTCATACATGCATTTCTACTTTACTTAACACAAGAAGGAATACACATATCAGAACACATCATCCCAGTCTTATATGGTCAAAGCTTTTTACCTGAAAGCTGACACTGCCCACTGGGAGATAGTTTCGATCCTCAAGCATGCTCAGGTACTCTGCCACCAGTGCTGCAGCATGGACCAAGCACATGGCTGCTTCTGTGTAGCACTTCCTCTTGGTGTGCTTCTCTGCCATGTTCTGCAGCCAAGTCAGCCTCAAGTCTGGTGATGTCTGGTATCCTTTTGCAATTCTAACAACAGAGGGCAGAAAGGAGCTGTGAACAATCACTCCTCAAATAACAGAAACACCTTCATAATTCTTCACCTGGGTGAAATGGAGGAAGCCATCTCTGTCTTTATTCTGTATAATTCACTAAACACGATGCAAAAGAAATGGTTAGGCAGTGGTAGGCAGGATACCCAGGGCCCATGAGGATAGTAAAACTGCTGCACCTAACACTCTTCAGTGTTTACCAGTCCCTGACTTCATCCTTGCTCAAATATATGCCGACCTCCCAGTGGCTCCACTGCAATGTGCTCACTGCTGCAGCCTGGGCTCCCTGTGACAGATCAGCCATGCTAAAGAGGGAATGTACAAATCCAGAACAGCTAGAGGGTTTGTCCACAGCATGTCCCTAAAATGCACAGTTCTTGTGCTCACCTCACTGCAGAATTCCCTCAGTTGCAATTCTAAACAGATTCACCTGTACATGAGGTCCATCAGCATCTCTGGGTCTTCCTGAAATTCCCTCATTTTCACCGTATCTGATAGGATGCTGTTCAGATTACACAGTAGCTCCTCTACCTGCAGTAATATAAAGATCAATGTGCATTTCTCAGGGGTTCATTTTTTCCTTCTGGAAAAATAACAGCATATGCACCAGCTGATGTTACTCTCTTTAAGTCTCTTTTACCTGAGGGAATGTCAGGATGCTGAATTGCTGCAAGATATGGTTTTTTTCAGCTATATTCAATGCAGCAAAGACTGCAGACATAGCAAATCTTACACACAGATTTTTATTAATCAAAATGAGTTGAAATCCTTTGATCTATTTATTTCTGAATAAAAAAAATCAAACCTATGTGCTAATGGAGTTCAGCTTTAGTTGATCTTTGATCTGATAATAAACCAGATGTTTCTGTAAGTCTTCAGCACAAGCAGAGTTACTATAAGAATTTTAGCAAATCATCTGACAATTGCTTGAAATGTTTTTCATTATTGCTGCTGATACCTTATGAGTTGGCAAAGAGAGAGAAGTTTCCATGGTACTTGTCTGAAAATATAATGAATCAAATTCCACCTTGGGATATTCTTACAGTTCCTACTGGGGTCCAGAAGAAAGCTGTACTCAAAACTAAGAGATGATTCTCCTGTAATGTGATTTCAGAGGACATTCTCAAGAATTTATACTAAGGAATTAAGTCATCCACTTCTTCCCTGCTTATTGTTGTGTAAACTCATGCAATAACCAGTGCATCCTTATTTTTGTTGCTTTGAAAGACCAAAATCTAGAACTTGCTTCAAGCACACTCCTACGTGAAAGCTCCTGATAGAAGACATATGTGTTAAAGAAGATTTTACCTGGATGGGAAATGGAGTTGCCTGCATATCCATATCTTCCTCTGCATAAGCTAGGATGGTTCGTAAGGACCGTCGAAGGAATTCCTCATTAAACTCAGGTGATTTTCCAACCAGAGAAGCTAGTGACATGGTCACCTGCATCTTCACTCTTGCAAAATTCTTTCAGAAGACAAAACAACAACATGAAAGAATGATGGCTGCACTGCATCATGAATATCTCTGTCTCCTGTTTAAAACAAACCCACTTTCTCCGGCCCACACTGAGTGCATTAAACTCGCCACTCATACAAGTGGCCTGTGGTACTTCAAATCCAGTCCTGCTTTACTCATTTAAGCCAAAGTTTCCTAATTCTGACACGTCTGTACTTAATGACTAGAGCGTTCTTTGGAATACACATGCTTGCTTGAGACAAAGGGAAGTCAGAAGCACCCCTTCCCCTCTCTGCACAGGCCAGTGGGTGTGACGATCAGATCACACCCCCCCCCCGAGGAGAAGAAGAGGAAGCATGACTCGGAAAACATTCCAGAAAAAAGTCTGGGAAGCAAAAGGCCTCTGAGGGCTTCAATCAGTGATGCATTACACCTTGCTAATCACAGTGTCTCCACAGTACATTTTTCTTCTGCAAAGAAGAAATATCCAAGGCCGACATATCCAAGGCCTTTAAAGTAACAACTAGTAGAGTTGTTACTTTAACAACTCTTAAAGATTGTTAACAATTTAGATTGTGTGAGATCAGATGCTGTCCAAAATGCTAATGCATGTACTTTCATGCTAGAACATTATGAACCTACATGCATAATGTACACATTTTTATTTCATATGTGTGGCAAAAATCAGAGTCCCGTCCAAAGACCAAGGACTTGGCGAAGAATTCCCATTAATACAAGTATGCAGTACTACTGAGATTGTAATTGCATTAGAATAGAACTAGACTGAGTAGTTGTGACACAGAAGTGAAAAAAAAAGTGAGAGAATGAAGAGTATTGCTTAAGCATTGTATAGGCTTTGCTGTCAGAGGCCTAATGCCGTTCTGTTTGAAGTTGCATTTACGGATGTTGCAGGAAAAAGTCACATTTTCCTAAACAAGGCAATGAAAAATAATTAAAACTATTTTCCCCCTACACTTCTAGCAATTCTCCTGGCTCAAATGTGTGAAACAGCAGACCATGTGATTGTCTGCAGATGCATTCGATTTGCTATGGTAACTGCAGTGTCTGTTTCAATTGATCACAAAAAGGTGTCACAAAACATACTGCTTTCTAAAAATCTTACACTAGTAGAGCTGAAACTGTATCTCATGAGGAGATAGAGAGTGGCACAGGCTTGAGTCCGTGTAATATCTATGCTGCTGCTGCAGTGATGGAGAACTCTTTGACACAGGTCAGCACACTGTTCAACCTCCTCTTCAAACAGCAAATCTCCAAACTAAGGGAGACAGAGAAGAAAACATTCATTACTCTCATTTCTAGCATTAAAACATCATTATCTTAGTGCACAAAAATCACGGGATTCAGCAAAAGACTAAATTTTTCAAAACCAACATTTTATATTTTTTTTTAAAATTTGGACTTCTGATTCCTGTGATGCTATAGGTTCGATTTTTAAGCTTTTCTACAGAAAAGAAGGGTTTGGAAATAACCTTCGTGTTTTGAAAAAGAGAGAAAGAGACAGAATGACAACATTTCTCAGAGCGGGATGGCCCCAGGCACTTTCAAAAACATCAAATATTGTAAAATTCTTAGAAGCATGTAGAGTTGCTATTTTCAGAATACATAATGGTTGATGAAACATGCAAATACTTCCTTAAGCATATGGAGCAACTACTAGCTTTTTACACCAATGCCCTACCCTTCCCCAGACCTCCAGCATGTTCTTCCACCTACAGTGTGCCACAAAACTTCCACTGCCCAGCTTTCACGCAAGAGCCTCCTTTACAGCGTCTTCACAATGCACACAGCAGACAATAAGCTCAGGGGGCAAGATGTCTGTCCTAAGAAACTCTCACCATAGAAGCACAGATGCACCAGTACCATACACACACACACATAGGACTGATAAAGGTGGGTGAGTGAACACAAGATATTATTATATGGGTCTAATTTGCGGATCCATTTTCCAGTTCTCAACTTTTTTCAGTCCATTATCTCACTGTTTTATGTGTAATTTATATTACAAGCCCAGTGGCACAGGGTTTTACCATTTTTATTTGTAAAATAACATCTATATGCCTACAGTGTAATAGAAGTAATAGAAATAATTACAATGATTGCTTCAGAAAATACAGAACTGAGTCAGCTTAACTAGAAGATCTATTTCAATGAGAATAATGATTGCTTCACAAAATTCATTATTGTAATTGGAAGTTAGCTTTTAAAGATAAAGTACAATGAAAACATAATTATTAGTTTCATAACTACTCAGATATCTACCCAATCTACCAATTAGACTTTGTCACCCAATCTGCACTTGAGAGCAGACAGGCATTAATTGGACAGGAGTATCCTGTTTCTTATTTGCATTTCAGAATAGTTTAGAGGAAAATCAACATTTCATGGATTCTTCCTTTGTGGAATTGCTTTTCTTTGTCGGAGAATGAATCTTAAAAGGATTTTAGAATCTTCATGAAGCACCCAACCTATTTTGACCTACATTATGAAACATTGGGTCAATTTCTATCCCCATATACATTTTGAAGTTCATGTGGGTTTTTTTTGGTTTGGTTTGGTTTGGTTTTGGGTTTTTTTCTCTTTTGATCTTTTGGGTTTGGTGGTTGTTGTGTTTTGGAGGTTTTGTAAATTGGTGATAGAGAAATAAAAGGGAGACAAGGATTTGGCCTAGTTTTCAGGTAGAACAAAGATGAAATTTGTCAACATCTTAGAATCTACTTAGAATTTTGGAACATATCTTAGAAGTAGAAACCTAGCATGATGCCCCAGATCTCTCATGATCTTTGATTTCTCTGCTGCTCAACTGGTTGGAAACAAGTCCTGATGATATAATAACTTAAATTTGACTTTATGGAAATTGTGCAAACCCTGGCATTAAGATTCCTAATTAAAATCAGAATGCATTTAAAATAAAATCTTCTATATTTGAGAGCAGAGTGCTCTCAATATAGAATCACAAGATTCAATAATCACAAGATTATTCCGACTCAGTTATTCCATCGTGTGCTCAGTGAAAAAACCTTACAATAGCTGTAGAAATCCCATAACAACCCTATAGACAGTAATTTGTATTTACACATGCAAAACATATTTAATGAATGCCAAAGAAAAGTAGTAAGTGCACACAGCTCTGCTCTAGAAATGCTGCTCTAATAATTTGATTGGAAGCAATAAAACAAAAATATGTCAGGAGCATACCTTGGCAATGAGTGCTCTGAGTGTAGCAAAGCAATGAGTCAGGTAAGTGGTGCTCTGATCGAAGCCAAGAGAATTTACCAGGACCTTCAAAACTCCTCCCAAAAGATTATCTCTGCACTCTACCGCAAAGCTTGCCTACATATGGAGGAGAAAAACAATAACTGTATGAGATAGTTCAGCAAGGAACTAGAAGATAGAAGCTGAAGTTCTGCTTTCCAGTCCATGAGACATCCAGAAGTTTAGAATTTGCAGTTTTTCCACTTGTTAACATCTGCTTCAGAGGAATTTCAAAACAATTCTGTAGTGATCAGGAAGACAGAGTAGAAAATGTCCCAAACATTTCCCAATTTCTGCAGCCCCTCCAATGCATTTTTAAGCTCAGCCAGTTTCTGCAGTGATTCTTGAAGCTCTGTTCACATTTTGTCCAATCCTTCATGTACCTTTTATTAGGAACTGATCCTGTGATAGGCAAGTACCATCCTTTCCCTTGCCTCCTCATGCTCTGATTTCCTGGGCATCTAGGCTAATAGGCATACTGGTATGTTCTGATCCAACCCAGAACCCAAATACTGGGTAGGCTAGGTGTCATGTGAAAACAATGCCCAGTACAACAACAGTCTAGTAGCTAAATGCTCTTCTACTAATATGTTTTCAAGCACCGAGTTTTCTCCTTGCTATCTATGTGCGTGGGTCCCACAGTAGTATTCCCATATCCATGAATTTGGATTGTCTCTCCTATACTGGGAGGTTATGCCTAAACAGAGTCAACTATCACTTTTCACAGTGGTCAAAGGACCCTTGAAATTTTACTGCATCTGACTCCTAGCTGTTAAATACATTCTGCACATTACATTGCTTTAGGAGGGCACATCTCTTTTCAGGACTCCAGGCAGGTCGGAGATACTTTCCTGCACAGAGCATTCAAGGTTAAACCTTTTTGTCTCTTAAATCCTTACATCTAGGATCATACATGCGAGTATGACCAAAGGCCATCCAGCACTACAGTTCTAGATTTCTAATATCTTCAGCTACATTCCTGGCATAAATGAAGGTTTTTCTTCTCTCATCCTCTCCAAACTCCAGGATCATAGTAAGACAGTGGAAAGGGCTTTCAAAAACATCTACTGAAGACAAGGTGGTAGATTTCCCTTTTATTCACAGTAGTGCAATGCCTATAGCAGAAAGGCCTTGTAGCGACAGCATAAGACAGGCAGCAATTTAATCTTTGGATTCATTCTTAGTCATATTTTTCTTATCTTCTTTTTTTTTTCTCTTCAAGACTATACAAGTTTACAGAAGTTCCTGAATTAAAATATTTTGCATTGTCTAAGAAACAAAAGAAGAAATGAATCTTGCTTCCACTGCCTTCTGAGGGAGCAGGGACTGGTACCAAGCCAGCTCTGCCATTTCTCACCTGGATGATGTTCTCTTGCATATCAAGAATGATCAGGTTAGCTTCAGTTGCCAGGTTTCCACTGATCAGGGCTTCTTGATCTAGCTCAGCTTTGGTCCTGCAAAAAGATGTCCTAATTCAAGCATGCAGACAGTACCCTGCAGACAGATAGCTGTTTAAACAAAGCCAAAATAGAAATGATACTATTCTGAATGATCCTGTAAGAGCAAACAATGACAATAGTGTTCAACAGTGTTTCTTCAAAAATATAGAGTCAGCTGAGGAAAGCTGATATTGTAGAAGGAAAGTCTCAAAGGGGACATCCAAAACTAGGCCTCTAGATAGCTCAAATAGATCCTTTTGTTTCCTTAATTGTCCTCTGAGTAATGGCTATGCAATATCACGTTCAATTGTTCAATAAACTGTGCTGTAATTTCTGAATACATTGCCTGTAGCAGGACACAAAAACCTGAAATGGAATAAGGGTAACTGTTCTGACAATTTCAGAAGGAAAAAAGTAAAAATGGCAGACTAGGACAAAGTGGAAATTGCTTCAGTGCCACAGAAGCAGTGTTTAATGTAGGCAATTTAAAATGTTGATTCTTGAGACAGCAGGCCCACTGGGGTCAATACAGCAGTACCTCAGGCCATTTAAAAGAGAACTGAAATATGTATAAAAGATATAGAAAATGGTGGTTAAGGCAATGCATAATACCTTCTTCATTGAGACTTAAGGACAATGTCTGGAACATAACTCCTGTGCAGCTGAATATTCTAAGCATAGGTGAAGCTCCTAACAAAAGTGCATTTTCAGACACCTCTTTTATGCCAGAAACACAAAGAGGAGGAGGCTTTGTACTTTCTCCTAAACTGTTCAAAAAATGTTGCCTGGCCAGAGGATGCCTATAGCTTGAGAATAGAGATCCTCTGACTTGGGACAAATTTCCTAAGGTGCATTTCTGTGGTTGGAGCAACACTCTTACAATCACACTTCTGAGAGACTTCAAAATCTGTAGCAGCTCTGCTACGTTCATTTACCCAAAAATAAAACCAGAAAAGTAGAGCCATCCTTTAGGGCACAAACAGATAATTCTGCTGACGGCTAGGAAAGGAAATCAGGGTAGTAATATGGTTACTATTTACAATGACTGACTCAAAGCAACAAAGAACAGAAGGATCTGCCAAAAGGATGGTGCTCTAATCAAGCCAGAGATCACTAAACATGAGCAAGAACTGAACAAATTGAGTGAACAGTATAGCTGTTTGAACCATTTCCAGCAACCACGGAGCCTTGCACATTGACCATGCTGAACAGATCTTCCCTGACGTGACACATAGTTTACAGCCACTACTACAATCCCAAAACATTATCCTCCCTGACTCCTGATAACAGTGCTTCTTGATATTAACACAGCATGTCAAACCCAGCTTAGCTGATTTCATGTGGCAAAGCATTTACTACAGTACTGTATATAGTGAAGAACCCACAGCAACACCAAAATAAATGTCATACCAAGCCTCTGTGGAGTACTTGATACAACCTGTATCACTAACTAGTGTTTTCCACATTGTTAAGAAGAAGGAAAAAAATGCATAGATAGCTATTTAAACTTCTCATTCACTTATTTGTGACCTCTTTGTTGTGTCATAGCAACAGCTACATTAACATTTTCTATTTTGTCCTCTTTGACAGAAGAGGGAAAAGATTGAAACTGCTGATTTTGTAGTAAAATATCCTAAGAGAAAGAATAAAACATAAAATCCCCAAACAGCTTGGCTCTAATAAAAGCAATATGTCTTTATTAAATTACTTACTTATCTTGCCTCTCATTTGCCTGCCGCCACTGAGTCTGCTCCTTTCTCCAGCGCAGGTTTTCATTTAGCCCCGCTGATCTGTCATTCCCTAAGAGTGCAACATATGTAAGTGAGATTAAAGCAAAAAGCAACACCTAAAGTATGATAACTCAGCAAGAGAAGGAGATATATTTCTGTAGCACTCTGTCAGAATTTAAACCATTCAACTTTACAGCTTCAAGGCTCTAGTAAAAAAGACAGGACCCCATCACTTATTTCATTGAGGATTTTTAGAACATTAGCTTGCTTAATGTCTTCAAAAATCAAACCACAGATTATTCCATTTATTAAATGAAACAACCTTTTTTGCTATGAACGATTTGTTCTTACTGATAATTTTGACACCATTTCTTGGCTCTTGATTAGACACCACCACAATTTTTCAGAACATCTTAAAACTTCTTTCTTGGATCATATTCTTCATATGAAAAGAGTTCAGTCCTAGCTACACCTTGGATAGTTGAAAGTTAAGGATATTTTTATCCACACAAAACTAACAATGGTTTGCAAGAGAAAGGACTGTGGGTAAAAAATATAAGGATGAAAACGGGTAGTGTGCATAAAACCCAACAAACTCATTTATGTCTACAACTATTTGAGTTCCTCTCAAAAGACAAGGGGAAAGAGGGGTATGAAGTACCAGCTGGTATTCTGCAGCGCTTCATCATTTCTCCTCTGGCTCCTTCACCTCTCAGTAAAGCCTCTTCTAGTCGGGCTTTAACATCTCGGGACTTCTGGAGTGCTTGGGTGCTAACTTTATCTGAGGTTTGCTTGCCCTGAAAGTAAAGTCAAACCAGTCGCTACCAATGCCTCCATCTTTGGACCTGAGTCCAAACTACATCTCCAGAATGAGACACAAGAGGAGAGATCTGTAGAAAGGGCAGAAAGCAATGAATATGACTGACTAACATACAAAGGCTAATAAATGTTGCAAATAAGGAAAGAGGTAGCATATGTACTGCTAAGAGACACAAAGATGTAGCTCAGTACTACAGAGAGAGAAATCAGAGAGAAGGTTATTTGATCAGTTTCAGACAGACCCTCTCAGAGAGAGTCCTGAAATCAAGTCCCAGCTCTTAATTAAAGAGTCATCCTTAGTGTACTGTCCACTACTTACAGGAGCTGTCAATATACTTTCCACCAAAAAAAGTCCTCAAATACCCAGGTAAAGGAAAATAATAGACAGCTTAAGCCAAAGTCATAGGACTTCTTGAAGGTTTTGGCTGTATTTTGCTTGAAGGCTAGTGTCCGTTATTTTATCTCAATTAATTTGTCCATTTGCAGTATAGATTAGAAAAGTGCTAATCTAACCACTACTGATAACAGATTTACCCCAGACAGTTGGAATTTATGGAAAAAACCTGAACCAAAGCAGGACCACAAAACCACGCCATGTTTCACTTACCTTGTACTCAAAGCATGAGACACAAATGAAGAGAAGGTCTAAAATTCTGTTCAACTGCATGGGTGGAAGGTCTGCAATCCATTTTTGTATTAGATTCTGATCAGCATTCTTCATGATCCAGAGGAAACAGATCAAAAGATTGCGAGTAGTTTCAGGACCTAATGTGGCACTCTGTCTGTAGGGCTAGAAGCAGATAAATGTCAGTTGAAAGAAGAAAAAGGAGAAGAAGGTCATTCAGGTGAAATAATGTTATTTAAATGAAAGTCAAATCAAATCTCAGAACTGGACTTCAGTAAGTTTGACTTCTTCCAGGTTATAATTATTGTATTTTTTGAATGTATGTATCATTAGTGAAAGGAGCAGTTGAATGCATTTGAAAGACTGAGAGAGGCATAAGAGCATTGTTTGCTAGACATTTGTATTTTAATTTCCCTGGAATAAGGTAGAAGAAGATTCTTTAACTGTTTGGTTTCCTCCTACCATCTAGTTGTGTCAAATTGCACAGTAGATTAAAAAAACAATGAGGAAAGAGATAGAGAGAGAAAAAGAAGGATTTGAGTCCTAGATCCATGTATTCAGCTGAGGCTGGAACTGGAAAGCAGTGTGGCACTCATTTGCTGATCTGGAAATGAGTCTAAGCTGGGTGTGGAAATCAAAACAAATGTGGGAGAAAAAGAGAACTTTGTAGAGTAAAGCAGTAATTAAATGACTAGAAGAGAAGAGGAGAAGATGACAGGCAGAATATGAGGGATTCTTTTGGGCTGGAGGAAACGAAAAATGCAGTTTCTCATGACTGTAGTTATTAGTGACAAGAAAGGATAAAAGGAGAAAAAAAGAAAGAGGAAAACAGATACAAGAAAGGAGACTGGTAGAGCAGTGCACATACCAGGGACACCAGAGGTATTCCAGAGTTCCTGATGTTGAACTGATTCCCTGCAATGGCAAGGGCCACATTTTGGTTGATTGCACCTGCAGACTCTTGTTCCTCTTCTGGGCTTCCTGTGCGTCCCTTTCCACTGCGGATATCTGAAACTAGATTTCAAATATCCCATTGGAACTTCAGGAGCAATCCAGTTGCTGCTCACGTCACAGTTTTCCATTGGTCTCTAACCTAACAAAACAATTGTACTCTCCATCCCTAAGAGTGTTTGGCTGATGTACCAAGCCGTAAAAGAGGCACAGCATTAGCAAGACAGATTGCAGCTATCTGCAAAGACTGCCAAATTATTCAAATAAATAAAAGGTGGTAGCAAATGTGAGGTTGTCTCCGAAATTCAAAGCTAAGCCAGTGCTTTGTAAGACTTGGAACCACTCAGTTCCGAGAAAAGAATAAACATAGAAGCCATACATGGATTTGGTGATACTCAACAAAGTACGTAAGTCAGTACTAACAGGTGACAGAGCCAGTATTGCCTGATGACTAAAGAAAAAGTTTAATTTCAAGTGTCTAGCTGCTTCTATTCCCTACTAGTCTTGAGATCACTATCAGCAAATAGTTACTTATACCTAAGTTCTGTAAAAATCTCCTCTGATTCTAAGCATCCATTTTGTGTTTTGCAAGTCCTGTGTTTCAGTGAAACTGAGTGACCAGGCGGACCCTGCGTGTTCAGAATGAGATCAGCAGCCTCTTGTAACAGATATTCAAAAAGAAGGACACTCTAAAACTTAGCCATATGAGTACACCTGGGCTGCCTCATAATATCTCTTTTCATCTATGGTATGAGGATAATACTTAGATTAGATGAATGATGTGAGATCGATTAGATAGTGTAGACTAAATACTTTGACCTTATCAAACTGAAAGTGCTAAATAATACTTTCACATTAGTAAGTTTTTTGTTCAGATGTCTAAACACAAAATATTTTCAGGACAGTGACAAAAATATATTCTTCAGAGTTTATATCTTTAATTAATTAATTTTTGTATCATGTTAATAGGACTAAGGAGCAATAGAAAAAGACAGAAAGAATACAATCCAATTTCTTTAATTGCGATATAACAGGATGTCAGTATCACTCTTGTTTTCTTCCCTACTGTCTGTTAAGCCTACCTAGATCTCAATATTTCATGCAGACTCCGTAGGTTTTATTTGCAAGATCATAAAATTTACACTAAGAGATATGTAGGAGTACTTACAGATTCATCTCTGGTCTGTCATTTACTCATGAAGTGAGGATACCAAAGCTTTTCCTGTCTGTAAAAATCCAGTTTACTTCTAAGTAAATAAATATTCAGCTTTAATAGACTGTAGGGAATTTCTGCACTTAGCATGATCTCTTTTGTGTTTGATAAACTGCTTAGACAAGTTGCACTAAAAAGCTAAAAAATCCAAAGGGAAAAAGGTCTTACTTGTAAAATCATGCAGTTGTGGTAGTGAATCCAAAATTATACCAACCAAAGGGAGGTAAAGAGCTGCAATTTTAATCTTCACCTCTTTTTTGGAGCAACGTGGATCTAGGTCATGGGAACTCAGCAGGCTAAGGATAGCACTGACAGCTTTTCTTTGCACCTTGTTAATCCTGTTAACATAGAAACTATCCATGAGCTCCATTTATGGATTATGCACAAATCACTTATAAATCAAAGATGTAATAAACACAGAGTGGAGATTAAAGAAACAAATTAATACACCAATATTAATTGGATAATCCCTTCCATTCTGATCAGAGATTCATGTTTCCTTCAAAAGACAGGTATCTTAAATCTCCAAGTTCCTTTACTACAATCAAGGAGTACCTAAGTCTTTCAAACTTCCCATAAAAATTCAGTATGGTGAAGAGAGGTGCTTAAAGAAAAGCATCAAACTCTGGCGAAGGTTTGGTTAAACTCTTAAGCTCAGACAAAGGCATAAGTGTTTCAGAGAGAAGAGCAACCGAAATTTTGTGTTCTCAATTCACGTACTTAGCCAATACTATCACAACAAATAGCATATTTTTATTCACTGCGAGCAGATAAAACAATGACTGGGTCATTGCTGTGTTACAGAGTGACTCATTGAAAAGAGTGGGGGAAACAAGACTGCACTGGAATCAAAGTATGACCTTGCCAAGAGTAACAATGTGACTCGATTCCATTCTAAAATCTGCAAATTGAGATACACACCCCTCGCTGTCTGCATCCAGCGCTGCTGCCAATTCAGTGAAAAGTAAGCCAGTCAGAAAGTGTTGCTGGCGATATTCGGCTGAGAGGTCAAACATACCAGTGATTTTCTGGTCCTGGAAACTAGAGCAGGAGCTGGAGTTCTGCGGAAGTATATTAGAAGTGTTAAAGTATGATCACCGAAATCAAGGCTTCTTAAAGAGGTTATATTCACAGTCTATTAGCTAACACAAAATCTCTACCAGAGGAAAACCACAGACTTGAAGGAAGATTGGACATTTTGGAGGAAAACAACTGTGTGTGAAATAAAAACTATCTAATTTCAAATGAGTCTCTTGCTAGGATGCAATCTCATCCTTTTCATTCTGTACCAGCAACTCAAGTACTTGACATTTTTTGGGACGTAAAATTCCTACCCTGTCTGTATTCACTCATTTCGAAAGGATGCGAAGTGAAAATTTTCTCCATGTTTACAATTCTTAATATTGCTCTTAATATTGCAGAGCAGCCATTGTGTATCATACAGCAAGAGGCTGCCTATACATTAAGTGAGACTTTGGTGTCTTCAGCATCCATGATGCCTAGCATGGAAGTAAGGCCAGGAAAGATGTGAACAGTGTTTCCTTTCAGCCTGGAAATCCTTGGCTGAGCTTGCTGGCAGCTGGCATAATTTAGAACAGCCTTCAAACTGCTGTAACTCAGAGCTTTGACTGATATACAGCCAGCCCAGGAACGGGGCTGCTATATATGTATTGTGAACTTCTTAGCTTCTCCAATCACCAGTGTATGCCACAGGTCACCTGGAATGTTTTTGTGACCCTGATCAGGTGACTAGAAGTCTTAAACTCTATTTCCCACTGCAACTTCTCGGTTGTAAGAGTCCAGATTTAGCTTTTAATTTATACTCTTCAGTATTCTTCCCCAATATTTCTGCCAGTCACCTAAGAATAGTCCCAAAACACAAACACATAAAGTATCAGTATACTGCACAGCGGCAGCTGTCATCCAGCATATGGGGTCAAATAAGACACATGTCTCTGAGCAGCCCCGTATTTGTGCTTCAACCCACTCAAATTCAACCTCAAGCAGACTGTACTATGGCTGCACTATGTTTGTGTGGAATAACACTAAAGTGTAGAGCACCCATTAAGTGCATTTGGCTTCTCTCCAAGAATTTAAAAAGATTTATTCACAAGGCCATATTTCTACTTAAAATCTCAGTCTAGGTAGGCAGCACTCCTGCTGACAGATCAAAATTACTGCAAGGGTGGTCAGCTAACATATTAAATCATCCAAGGGCCAAAAAAATAGGTTACTCTTAAAGGAGAAAAAAAAGTTGAGGATGTTGCCTGAAGGAAAGATTGATTAAACTGGTGTCTTCCCAGCTCTGACTTGCTAGAACTAGTTATAAAAGCTATGCTGACCTTTTTTTGCCTCATAAGCAGAATAGTCACATTTCTAGTTCTTTGGCATCTGGGATTAGCATTAACCAAATGTATTGGGAAACTTCAACTCTAAGACCTTCAAGCTTTATTTTTAAGACCAGGAAAAACTTCAAGAAAATACTGTATACTATTATTGACCTGTGAGAACCCTTAAGGTATGAGATGTAGCATCCAACCAATTCTTTGGCAATGATACTTGAAAAAGAAACCATGAATTTTAACTGCTCCATTACTCTGAGTGTTTTTGTACTTCCTATTGTTTTTAGTTTCAATTCTATTCCCCTGTCTCCAAGGGTTATGGCAGTTATGGAGCATTGCACTGAATTGCTTCATCCCAGTCCTGACCCCTGCAAAACCACTGACGTGGAAAACAGACAGGCTAGCACCCTTCGATAGAGGGTTTGTACCATAGTAAAAAAGCAAGTACCATCTAAGTAAAATGTAGAGGAGAAGAGCACAAGACTGGCAAAACAGTGCGTGGCATGCCAGTCAACAATTTCTCTTTTGAATGTGTTCATGAACTCCATGATCAGGAAGATGGATGGGAGGTCCTGATATTCAGGAAATCTAGAGTTGTATAAGTATCAGGCCAAGTCTGGAAAAATCTGCATGTACTGGGGATGACATCCTGGGAGAAATGAGAAATGATGGATACTGCTTGGAGAGACCTACTCAGGACACCTGAGTGTTTCCACATAGAAAATCATACAGTTAAAAATAAAAAGGAAAACACTGTCCAAACACAGAGAAATCATGGACAAAGTCATAGCATCATGTGTACTACTGCAGGGGTGAGGAACCCAGAACAAAGAATGCTGCTACTGGAAAAAGACAGTATGATAATCCTGCTCTAAGCAACAGGAAGGTGCAACAGAAATTCACTATTCCAGGATATTGAAAAATGCAGTGTATTAGTCACTAACTTAAAAGTGGTAACATCCACATCCACTTGGAGAATTAGAAGATCAGTTAGAAGGCAAACACACAGAAAGTTTTCTGTGCACTGATGCATGCCATAATTCTCCAAAACAGATAATGAAATTCACAAAATTCAGAGAATATTCAAAGTTGGAAGGGACCAACATGGATCATCAAGTCCAATTCTTAACTAAATGGCTCATACAGGGTTCAAACCCCCAATCTTGGTGTTATTAGCATCACGCTGTAACCAAACTTGTGGTTGTGTACAGATGGGATAAAGGTGTGCCTGTTAATTAGCCTTCAGAGCTATGTTCCCTTTCGACCTGTTATGTCTACCTTAACAGTCATTTTCTGTGTGCATGTTTCTAGAAAAGCACATATCTGGGTCATGTTAAGTTTTAACTTGTGTAGATGCAGTTTTGCAGTAGTACTCCTATTCCTCCTTCTTCTTTCAAGAGGGAAGTTTTTCTCCCTGATCCAACAGCGCCTAATTTGAAACTAAATATTTGAATGCAGAGCAACAGAAGTCTTTCTCTACATGTGTGCTTCATGTGACATTCATACAATATGATCAAATGGATGACTACCTGGGAGGATAAGGAGGGAGAAGGAGATGCTGGAGCAGATGCAGATGTCATGAAGAAGAAGTTCAGATTGAGGTAATGCTCATGGCTGCAGAGAATTCTCAGGAACTCAAGTCTCATGGAAATCAGGGTGGAGAGTGAATTCAGCTTGTTTGAAAGCTAGAAAAACAAAAAAAAAGTTGTAAAGTGATGAGCATTTATATGCAATTACCATGCAGTGAAATATCCTGCTCCCTGAAAAGGAAATAGACATATAGCCCAGCATACATTAAAACGTTCACTGTACCTAACTAGCTTCCATATATTAGCTGCTCTTCGTTTCACAGTGATGGTGTCTCTCTCCCCGCTCCCCAGCTGACTTCCCAAGTTCCCAAGAGATAATAAATTGTTTCTTTCCTTTTTCGTCCCAAAAGAAAAACAGACAATATTTTTCTCTTTTGCCTAACACAAAAATGAAAAACAAACTAAACTTTTCTGAGTCTGTGGCAAACTCATAAAAAGTCCTGCTAAGCAACACAGGGCATCAGTGGTCTTGTCAAGTCTCTTCATATCAGCAGTGACATCAGTGAAGTATAGCACATACTACAGAAAATGGGATGGTAGCCACCTTGCATTCTCCTACCATCAGCAGACAGAGGGTCTTCCGTTGGCAGAAAACTACAGCATGTGTAAGAGTTCACAAAATAGAAGGAAACGTTCCCCTTCAAATACAACAAATAATCTCGTCACAACATCCTGCATCATCATCTATTTCTAATTTTTTAGAGAAGACAGAGAGGTATCATTTTGGTTGACCACCTCAAATCTAAATACTGTCCTCACTGCAATAGAGGAGTCAGAGACTAAAAGTTGATCTGTACGGCCTGCAGAGCCTACTGCTAAGGGATGTAAAAAAGTAAGGGAAGAAAAGTGGTTCCATGGATGCTCTGCAGCAGTGCAAAGTATGACATTTCTAAAAGAGTCTTCACCTTCACTCAATTGTTTTTCCTGCAGACTACAAATCAAAAGAGGTTTAAACTCACTGCATATGCAATAGGAAATAGGAAATTTACCTGGACCTTTAACACAACTCAAAGGATCTTGATGGATAAACTAATCAAACAGAACAGAATACAGGACTGGTCATAAGCCAAATGCAATCCCAATCATGCATGGTGCCTACCTGATTGCAGTAATGTTTGATGAGATTGAACACAAATCCTCGGTCCATTAAAGAAAGAAGATCATACAAGAAAAATGCCAGGCTGATATTAATTTTTTCTGCTTGTTCACTTTCCTTGAGAAAAAAAAGGAAAAAAAATCAGTTATGATGTATAAAACTTACATAAAGGTGGAAGACTTTTTAGAGTCATGAAAAAGTAGCGTAGGGGCCAGCTCCCCTTATCTCATGGGACATAAAGAACAAGATTGTTTCAGCTCTCCAGTTCACATAATCTTATTAAAATTGCACAGAATCACTTCTGTAAATTATTTCAAGTCTTGTAGCTTTCATAGAGCAATATCATGGGATGAATGAACAAGTTCATCTATGCAAACCTTTGGGGTGACAACAATGAAACGGAATGTGAGACTGTTCTGAATTCCCTATTGGCTGCAATCCTGCATATGATTTTTTTTTTTTTTTTTTTTGCCTATTGAGTCTCAGAGAATGCCGATTTAGGTACTTAAAACATAAAATATTGCTCAAAAATATTAATAAAAACCTGTGCTGTCTTTGCTGATGGAATGCCAAGAATTTTGCTTAGAAATTCTAAGTGTAAAACTTACAGTAACAAAACACTTCTAAGATAAATCTTGAGAGGTTTATCATTCAGCAGCTAAGCTGTTGCATGCTTAGAATTGGCCTGATTACCAGAGATACACAGCCTCAAGTAACAATCACACAGAACTTAATGTGGTCTCTAAAATGAGGCTACAGTTACTTCAAACATATCAATTTAAATCATAAAATCTCAGTAGCATATGTAGTTTCCCAAGAGGAATTAATGGAGATGCCTGAGGGATCTGCACTCATTTAATGTTCAGAGCCTTCAGGTGAGCTCACTCAAAACTGACAGAGGAGATGACTGAGAAAAATATTGCCCCTACTGGCACCTCTGACTAGTGAGAACAGGTGTGCCTCACCTCAGGGTGGCCACAATTTAGTTCTTCATTTTTCAACCTTTTTGTTGCTCTTCAGGAATACACAGTACGGAATTTACACAGCAAACTATTTTTCTGTATGAAGAAAAAACTAGTTTCCATTACCTTATTGGATAGGCTAGCATATGCCAGACATATAACTGTAGAAATCCAGGGCAATCTGACATGCTCAACCACGTATCATAACATTGATTATTACTGCTTGGATTTAAAAATCAAACACCCATTACCTACTGCTTGTACAACTAACCAATGGCCCTAATTCTGAAAACACTGCAGTGGGATTTTCACACATAAGCAGGTTCTATCAAACTCACGCTATCAAAATCGAATTGAACTAACAGGCCACAAAAACTGGTGTATTTCTTGTAAGGAAGCAATAAATACTAGTGTGTTGCAGAGACTACAGTTCTGTTAAAATATTTTTAATGTAACAAATTTTTATTTCATAACATATTTAAAAAAAAAAGTCACTGGTGCCTTAAGTAAACATTTATGTGGAAATGATTTGTCTGCATGTGGCTATCACAGAAGCACACCAAATGACTGAGCAAAGGCTAAAGCTTTAGGAACAACTTTTTGGTGGACAGTGACAACCCCTTCTGCCATTCTCTGCTCTTGCCTTTTCCCAGTTTCTGCTCCTCAACAGCACGGCAGCGCACACTTGGAGAAAGTGGATCAGGAAACTGAGCTGGTTGATAAGTGATGTGGCAGGCCAGCTCTCCAGCCTGCTCTGCTCTGTGGCAAAGCACTCTGCTGGGCTAGCACAGTGCATTTGGCAGCTCTGGGGCATGAAAACAAGTTGGTTGCAACAACTAAACAAACAGTGACTCAATGCCTATCTGTTGCCTAAATTTTGTCTACAGGCCAGTGTGGAGTGGTATCAGTAGTAGCTGACAGTAGCAATGTTAAAACATAAATTGCAATTTGTGATCCCTTCCACTTTATAATCTGTTATATCAGTGCAACTTGTTAAAAAGAGAAAGAATTTCATGGGACTTAGGGCTTATTTTTTGTCTTTAATTTTCAAGTAGCCAGTGCCTCTTTACAGAGATCAGGGGTTAGATCACTTGCTTTTGCAACCCTCATGAGGAACTCTGCCTTAATATTGCAGAGTCCACTGCTACAGAGAACTCAAACGAGGAATAAAACACAATGCAGCAGGAATGAGGGTGACTGTAAAGGGGGATAAGACCAAGAAGCCCTGCTTGGGCTGCAGTCTGATGCTCTGGCTAACCTGGCATAAAGCATCACTGCCACTGAAAATGGATGCTCAGCCTTTCCTGTCAATGGGAAAGGGAGTTCTCTCCCTGTATGTTGCAGCCACACTGATAAGCAAGCTGGGGCACTGAGCTGAAGAAAAACGATCTGCCAAAGGAGTGCAAGGCTGACCTTTGCCTTGCCACAACTCTAGCTTAAGATCCATGTGAAAATATCGCTTCAGTATTGGCCTAATTCTAGCAAGACTCCTGAAGTTTAAATGGGATTAAATATAGCTCAGGGTTACACAAGGTCAGTAGCAAGGATCCATGCTGATTATTCCATGCACTTACTTTTGGTGGTTTGACTAAAAGTGCAGCAATCTCTGAAGTAATCACACTAACTATAGTGGTGATATCATCTTTGAAGCGATCGGAGAACCGAGTTCTTCGTGGGTTGTCTTGCTTCTCTATGTTATGAACATACTGAGCCATACTTTTTATCTGTAAAGCAGAAAAAAATACTAAAAAAATGCCCAAACAGGGGGTAAAATGCCGCTTTAAGTTTGTTCATGGAAGTAAGATTTCCTACTTCTTTTGCACTGAATGTAATCACTTGTCTTCTCAGAGCTGTTGTGATAAATCCTACTTGTAGCAGCAATGACAGCAGAGAGCTTAAGACTCAAACACAGACAGACATTGATTTCTGTCTATATTCATGCAGTTGGCTACTCTCAGCACCTGAAATCAGAATCACCCTCCCCCAGACCCTTACATCTGCAGTTCTGAAATGCTGCTGTTTGCATCTTTTTCCCTCCATGATGGACAGGGAGTGACATGTGTGGAATTCTTATTTTTTGACCTGATGTTGGGTTACATATATGCTGCCAGTGGAAATCAGTATGCAATTTCCACTGACATACATCACCTCAGGGCTCTGTAAAACTGTGTGTTTGGGGAGCTTTGTCACTGCTCCCATGTTATTAACAAAATGGAAAAGACAGGAACAGGTATTCACAGAAAAGGAAGGACTTGGTTTGATGAGTGTCTCAGTCTTTTGGAAGCTGTGGACCACTGCTCATGTAGTTCATGCAGAACTTTGGCACCACAGCCATCAGTGTGGAATGGGGGTGAATATGAAGAATTCTTTAGTTGTACTTCCATTATTTGAGACCTTCCTTTATGCAGTGTGGCTGAATAACTAAAGAGGTCACCACCCAACTAAATCTGTGCCTGAAGTACCTACTGCATTTCACCATTAACCAACTGTGAAATATCACTGTCAAATCTTACCAGGAGCTCAAAGAAGAACCAGGCATACTTGAAGACAGATTCTCTCACCATGCCTGTGCTGACCACCATCTGCAGTGCCAGCTCCTCGTGGAAATGCTAGATAATAAACACAGACTGTTGGAAAATGGCTTCTCAATCAGCTAGTCTTCCATTTTCAACATTTCCCCATCTTCCCTGTGGGAAACTCCTCCATACTGGGGAGTCTACAGCTGGATGGGGATGTGTGGATGTAGGATAAGAAGGTAGATTTGACCAAAATGATGTTTAAAGAATGTTGGTGACACACAGACTTTGGGACCCATTTTTCTGTTGATCCAGAACTCCGAATAACTGAACAGGGAAATGCCTTTGGTCTATCCTCAGGCCATTGGCTGTGTGTATGACAGAGAGTAGTCATGTTTCCCACTACCCACTAAGCGTTTTCATTTAGCACATCCATGTGTTTTTGAGAGGAGGTAGAACTGGTGGGAGAGAAGTATACAGCAATAACCACAGCAGACCTTGCATAGAGGTCAGGATGGAATTTCTTGGTTCTAAAAGCTACAAAAAGGGACTACGAAGAACACCCTACAGAAGAAAGAGGTGGCAAATACTTCTGAATGGAGTTTACTGTAACATGTAAAGGCAAGTATCCAAGGGTAAACAGCAGTGGAAAAGCTCTAAGATCTTGAGAAAGAGAGTAAAGTAGGATCCAAACAGGCTGCTACTTGTCTAAATCTGTCCTGGAAAAACAGTCTAAAGACTCTGGAGCAGAAGCAGAAAAGTTTGAGTAATATTTACCCAATGATTCAATATTCCACCACAAATTCCTTGTTTGATAAAACTAGTTGTCATTCTGTTCTGTTTCTCCCCTCTCCTCATTTAGAAATGCCAATTGCCAGCACTGCCACAGGATGCTCCATGTTCTGTTAATGAGTTCCCTCGCACACAGTGGTACCTTTTTAGCCTACCTTTTTATTGGATGGTCTTGGGTTTGCACAAATACTTGACATGTCATTTGTCCCTTCAACATAGTAAGACATCCGACTGGAGCTGTGATCCACAGGCTGGGGGACACAGTCAGAAGAAAAACATAATAGTAAGTTAATAAATTACTTAAGCTCATTAACAGAGAAGAAATCATCAGCAGCGGGTTGTTTGTGGGTTGGTTTTTTCCTTGTTTGTTTGTTTTTTGTTTTGTTTTGGGTTTTGTTTTTTAAGGGTTTTTGTTTGGTTTTGGGGTTTTTTGTGGGTTTTTTTTTTTGTTTGTAGTTTGTTGGATTTTTTTTAAGGTATGCACAGATGTTCACCTAAACAGTTCTTTTCTTTCCTTCTCCCTGTCCCTCTTCCCACTGGAGGCTGAAGACTCCCTGAAAGCACGAGCCACAGGAGGGCGCAAATGCCAGCACTGCCATCGCGTGCCCAATGGCAGCACTGCAGCTGTACTTACGAAGATACAATTCACCCTTGAAAAGAGTGTAAATTTATCCTCTGGTGCTACATCTGAAATTAATTAGTCTTCCTTCCATTAAAAGCAATGCAAATTAAAAAGGCAGTGAAACAGCAGTAGCCAATTGTAAATTGCCACATTTATCAATGTGATGGAGCTGTAATATGAAACATTTCAATTTTGTGTTAATTTGGAAGCATGCCTTGAGCTCTGGGGTTTAGGTTTGCCCCTCTCCCCTCCCCCCCCAGGACAGAGTACATTAGAGTTAAAGTCATAAGGCTATTAAATTCAAGTCTATGTTATTAAAAGTTGCTATGGGTGAATACATATGCCCATATGAACAAACCAAATAAACTGTCAAAGCCTGTGCATCATACTATTTCTGGTTTCATTTGCCAAAGACAGGCACCCGTTCACTTTAACCAGAAAGACACATGGTCATTCAATGGAGAAAAGACTTCAAAATGTTTCTGAAAATAACCTACTTGAGAAGCAGTATTTTACAAATGTAAAACTCAAAGAAAAGCGAGGTGGGGTAGGGTTCAGAGCTCATCAGACCTGCTGCTGTAGAGCACTGCCAGGGTTGCAGCTAGCAGCAGGCTCCCTGCACAGGTCAAAAAAATCCTGCTTTTGTCAGAGGCACAGCTTCCCAGTTCCAGCTGAATGGGAAACTCTAGATTTTGGTTCCCCAGAGAGCTGAGCATAACCCTTTTCATAAAGCTCTGAGATGAGCCTGGGATGCTGCAGACCAGGAAGCACCAGGTACCAAAAAGGGAAGCAAAATCCCGTTTCTCAGATATCATCAACCTTTCCTTCCTGCAAGCTGTTGGTGGCATATGTAGTTGCAGATGAGAAAGCCAGAAGAAGCTTATGTTTCATTCTGTGGTTGAGTGAAGTAGTTTGAAAAGACCAGTTACAAACTATGCACATGGCACCTGTACTATAGCCAATATAAAATTATAGGGCCAGTGTCATATAATTGCCTACTTTTTTTTTTTAAACAGGAAACTATTTAACACCAAACATAAAAATAAATACGTAAATAAAAAAATAGAAGAAGGAAAGAAAGAAAAAAAAAAAAGAAAGAAGGTCTGTGGCTGCACTGACTCTATCCAACTTGAAGCAGACCAGGTCAGCAGATATGAATAGATCCTAAATATCTAGAATATCAGGAGAGTGAGGCATGTCAAAAAACCAAATCCCTCAGTGGGAGGTCTGAGCCACAAACAAGAGACAGAGTTCCTACCTCTTGCTCTTCACTGATAAGAGACATCAGAATTTAGCATTGAGATTTAACATGGGTCTATGACACATCAGATAAACAGCAAATGCTTCTGGTGATACATACAGTGCATTTACAAAACACAAATCCAACCCTCAAAGACAAAATCTAGATTATTAAGTTTTGGACTGTACCACTCTCCTGATATTTGACTTTGTTCTCTTACCTTGGATGACGTGATGTTTTTGACCTCCTCATCAGTAGCAGTTTGTGTAACAGTGATGTCAGGATTGCTGCAGCTGATCACTCGGCTCTGCAGGAGTTTACTTCCAACAGACATTGCGGAAGTGCGTCCAAATGTGTAATAACGAGACTCGGTCGAAATGGTACTGCTGCCTGCACCTGCCCAGAGGGAGATGTTTGAATTAAGACTAAAGGACATATATGTTAGACAAACATGAGATTCAAGCCAGTTTTGCTCAGTGCTGTTATAGCATTTTGGAAAGATGAAAGCTCCTGAAAATCCCACCACCAACTGCTTCATTAACATATTACACAGGCATTGAATGACACGGTGCAGATATCGCAGTTGACAGCTCACAGGGTGATTGCACAAGTAGTAACAAAAGATTAATATGGCTACCTGAGCAGCAGCACTATTACAATAGCTCTTTCTTCCCTTCAGATCCTTTTAATTTGCTGTAGATTAAGACAATATTCACAGGCCTAAACACAAAATACCGCCTTCAACATACCACCTTCAACTTTACATGCAAAGTGTCCAAGGAGGCAGAGAGCACTGCCATCAAGAATTTCACTAATGATTATCTAATTTTCAGTTTCACTATGGACCTTATTTTCCCAGGATAAAGAATTTCCAAGTGTATGCAAGCTCAGAGATTTTAGCACATCCTAACATCAGCCTAACTGTCCCTCAAGGGGGATTTAAATGAATACTTGCAAGAGAAAAAGGCGTACATATCTTTAGCTCCCACGGCACAGCTGCTTGATGGTAAGTCATTTAACATATACCAATTGATTAAATGAATCCTGTAGGCTTTAGGACAATGACTGCAGCAGAATAACAGAGTGGTTGAGGTTGGAAGGGCCCTCTGAAGACCATCTGGTCCAAATCCTCTGCTCTAGCAAGGTCACCTTCAGTCAGCTGCCCAGACCATGTCTAAACTGCTTTCTGCTATCTCCAAGATGAGAGACTTGGGCAACCTCTCTGGGCAACCTGTGCCAGTGCTCAGACATCCTCACAGGAAAGAAGTGCTTCCTCATGTTCACTGTGTTTCGGTGTGTGCCCATTGCCTCTGATCTTGTCACTAGGTGTCACTGGAAACAGCCACGTTCTGTCTTTTTTGCACTCTCCCTTCAGCATCTTGTGTAAGCTGAAGATCCTTCCTGACCATTCTCCTCTCCAGGCTGAACAGTCCCAGCTCTCTTAGCCTTTCTCCATTGAAGAGACACTCCAGTCCCTTTGTCACCTTTGTCGCCCTTGGCTGGTCTCTGTCCAACGTGATCATGTGTCTCTTGTACTGGGGAGTCCAGAACTGTACACAGCACCCTAGGTACGGCCTCAGCAGGGCTGAGAAGAGGAGAAGGATCATCTGTCTCAAGCAGCTGGCCAGCATACAGCATTTTATCCTCTCATGACATCCTTAATACAATGGAGAAATTGGTTGAGCTTGGCCCTATACCACTTGGCAGTAAGTTAGTTTGCACAGAAAGTAATTTACCGATGAATTGAAATATTAAGGTCATTTTAATTTATGAAGGAAATTCCTCTAGAGAAAGCTTCAGTTTAGGCAACATCTCTTGCTTTCATCTTCATTAAGCTACAACATTGCCTGAAGCTGTGGAGTTTTCTCACCTCAACCCTGTATCTTAAATGAACAACTGAGAGATGGAGACTATGAGCGGCAAGTCCATGTTGCTCTTTGCAGCGCTGATATTCCTGAGCTACCTCTGAGAAAAATGATACATCAGAACAGTGCAGTGCTTAAACAGTATGCAGTTAGGGTCTGAGAAGTTGTTGCTATCTTATAGATCAGTTCCTTAGGTCCTCCTCTTACAATTATCATGCTGAATAGCATGTATCAAGAAAAAAGAAAACTTTTGCAACCCTTGCACCAATAATACCTGGTTTGACCACTTCCCTTTGAGGTTCTGGCAGACGAAATATGTAGTACACATAAGATGCCAGGAGGCAATTCCTCCCATGCTGATCTTTGCTCAGCTCTTTGCTGTTGTGAAGACTGTTCACTATTGCAACCACAGATTCAAAAGCAAACTGTGAGAAGTTGGCTGCGAAACAAAGACAAGAATTAGTGTCAGCACTGAAGGCTATAATGTAATTAGGTGAGGGCATTCTTTGCAGCAACAACTAATCCTATAAGCTTCAATTCAATCCTTTAAAAATTCAGAGCTCTGGACAGTAAGTGCTATACTTGACCAGACCCAAAGTCTACATAGGCCAATAAATACTCTTCAGCAGATCCACTGACTTTCAACACAATCACTGCTATTCTGTCACTCTGTGCTACATAAAAGCAGATTCTAACTGTTAATCATAATTTCTAGCAGCCTTCACACATTTCCTAAAAACTACCTACCTGAAGAACATTAAGACTCATTATTCTCCAGCCGACAAATACAAGGCAGCAAGCTTTTGCACAAATATTGTAGTAGATGACAAGCATTGATTACCAAAATAAGATAGGAAACAAACTGCAGCACTGTCTCCAAGTATGCCTCCTCTCCAGAGTTAACGTATGTGATAGGTAACTGGCACCCTCAGTAACAGAAAAATCAGTGTGCACTACTATAGCCTCTGTTTTTGTGCTCATTCAACACTCTCTAAAGATATTCGGACAGAAGATATGGTGCAGACAGCAAGTGTCAGCTGTACGATAATGATTTTGCTTGCAAAACAACTGAATTCCACACAAAGTTGAACTGCAACCACTTTCTGATCTGTATTTTCAGGTAAGTAAACTACTACAGTTTAATGTATCTCCCAGTCAGAGTCTGAGAGTCTTATATGTAGGGGAAAAGGAGAGAAGGCAGGAACTCAGCTAAACCTGATTAAATTGTGCAGCGAAACTGTGTCTTGAGAAGCACAACTCTTTCTGCAGTGGACCACCCCAAATATTAAATCTGAGCCTGGATATTTAGCAATCATTTCCCCCACATTTCTAGATTGCTTGCACTGCCACTTGAAGGCCATGAACCAGTAAATACCTGTCTGGCCAGCTATAACCATGGGCTGCACAGCCAGCTGGAAAAGTTTATCTAGTACCAAATGCAAAAACAAGACAAGAGGTTCAAGGCGTGAAGAATTCAAACAAATAATGCTGAGTTTCAACTCATGTTCCAGTGAAGCCTCTGTAATCTTCTGATCCATCAGTCGAATGGGGAATGTCACTTGACTTTCCAGAGAATGGCACAAAGTGAAGAACTTCTCCAGGTGGTTGTCCTGCAAATACAGCGCACTCACAGTTCACAAAGTTGATACAGTTCAGGCTACTGGTAGCTAAGCAAAGCCTTATTGTACCATCTGATGGGTGAAAGAAAAGATTTTCAACCTGGCTTTCAGTGGTGGCTGCTCTTTGTGATCAATTTGTAAAGCAGCTGTCACAGCCTTTTGTTTGCTCCTTTTCATCTGGCTCAACTGCAGACTGTGGTTAGATCAACTTAAAGGCAGAAAAGTTAAAGCCCTTACTAAAGTAATTGCTTCATTTATCGAAAAGACTGTTCCTTCTATCAGATAAAACTCTGTCATCATACGTCTATAGTCCCCCTGCAACTCACATCTAAGTTCCAGTTGCATATAATTTATGTGCCCTATGAGTATGCCCTACTTGTATGTATTTAAAAAGCATGCTGCAAAGAGGTGATGAACCTGCATCAGACACAAGGCTCTAGCAGACAGGACTAGGTATCGGGATTAACTAGAATGTCATGATGGGTAAGAGACACTGAAAAGGAGCAGAAATAAAATAAGGCTGCTCTGCCTCAAACCAGTATTTCAATGAGATGGGTAAAGATCCAATGTCCTGAATGACCAGAATCATTGAGTTCTCATCCAGAACTAAGCTTGTGTTACCACACGACATGGCTTTCACAAGTGAGCTGCATGCTGGCAGTGTAGAACCTGTCCATGGAGGTCCATGGAGGCAGGGAGGTGCTCTGTCTCTGGAGATGTGGACACAGTATCTGAACTAGCCTTGTAGAATAGAAGACACAGACTGAAGAAACTGGCACTGTGCCCTGCCAATGTCTTTCAAACACAGCTTAAGCTCTCAGTCCTGCTGAGCTGAGAGGACACCAGGATCCCCTATTGTTTGATGTGACTTGCTGCTGAGAGTGCTCATTTGTTCACTTCTATCAATAGATTTCACAGAATCACAGAATTTGCTGAGTTGGAAGGGACCCCTAAGGATTATCAAGTCCAACCTTTAGCCCTGCATCAGACCATCCCCCAAGAATCACACCATATGCCTGAGAGTATCATCCAAACACTTCTCAAACTCTGTCAGGCTTGGTGCTGTGACCATGCCTCTGGGGAGCCTGTTCCAGTGCCCAACCACCCTCTGGGTGAAGAACCTCTTTCTGATATCCAATCTATAGCTTCCCTGACACAACTTCAGGCCATTCCCTGGCGTCCTTTCTCTGGTCACCACAGAGAAGAGATCAGCGCCTGCTCCTCCTCTTCCCCTCATGAGGAAGTTGGAGACTGCTATGAGGTCTCCCCTCAGTCTCCTCTTCTCCAAGCTGAACAGACCAAGTGACCTCAGCCTTCCTCTCAAGGCCCTTCACCATCTCTGTTGTCCTCCTTTGGACATTCTCTAATAGCTCAATATCTTTCTTACATTATGGTGCCCCAAACTGCACACAATATCCAAGGTGAGGCCGCCTCAGTGCAGAGCAGAGCGAGACAATCCCCTCCTTTGACCAGCTGGTGATGCTTTGCCTGATGCCTCCCAGGACAGGGTTGGCCCTCCTGGCTGCCAGGGCACTGCTGACTCAGATTCAACTTGCCACTGACCAGGACCCCCAGGTCCCTTTCCATGGCACTGCTTTCCAGCATCTCATTCCCCAGTCGGTATGCATGCCTCATCCCATGTGCAGAATCCAGCACTTTCCCCTGTTTAACTTCATATGGTTGGTGATTGCCCAGTCCTTTAATTTGTCTTGGTCTCTCTGCAGGGCCTCCTTGCCTTCAAGGGAGTCAACAGCTCCTCCCAGTTTTGTGTCATCTCTAAACTTGCTTAGTATCTCTTTCATTTCACCAAAGGATTTCATTCACCAAGGATATCCGGTTATTTCCAAAGCTCTTAGGTTTTTTTTAAACCTGTGTGAGCTTAAACATCTTCATTTCATAAACCTACAAAGTTGGCCTAGGATATTTGAATTTTCTGTGAAATGAAACTACAGCTATGTGTTGCTTCTGATAGATTACCTGAGTATGAACAGACGAAACAGCTTGCACTTCAACAATGAAAACACCTTTGTGTCCTTCAACCCACTTAATAGGTGGTGTCTGAGATGGCATTTTCTGTGATGGAAAAGAAATATGGGAGTCATCTTCCTTTTAATGAAACAGAAAGTCTGTTTACATGGGGTTCTTTAGTCTATTCACACTATTCACTTCACTTTAGATGTCCAAATTCAGTGCCACACAGAGGTCCACAGCTAGGCATCACCTTGTTCTGATACAGTAGTTGCAGAGAAGTTGATGCATTGATCAGGGAAATTTTGAGAATTTTAGCGGGATGCCTAGCACAGACTGTGTGAACATACATCTTCTGATAGGATATTTTTAAGGCTAAAATTTCCCAGTTAACGCACTGCCAAAGGCACTCCATGGTGCAATTTAAACCCTCTGGACAGTTTCCTACTTGCTATCTTTTCTCAGAGGGCACAGTTTTCTCCTCCAGTAGCAACACCTGATTCCCTCTCCCACACAGCCACAAAGAAACCTGAGCAAATCATGCTTATGTGGAAGAAATCAAATTATTGACTTGACACTCTCTAAACAAATGTATCCCTGATTATACAATTTACGAGAATTTGCTTGAATAACTAACTTTAAAAAAAATATAACAACATAAAATAATAACACCAGTGACAATAATAACAACAACATTTTTCTCCAGACTTTCCTCCTTTTAAAGGACAAACAGCAGGCATTGCCTACAAGCAGACAGCAATGTTAGTTTGTAAAACACTTACATTAGGAAAATATTATCTTTTAATAATTTTGTTTGTTACCTCAGGAGAGTGAATTGAATAGTATAATGGCAGCTTATCCAATGCAACAGGAAGACTATAATGTCCAGTTTGAAGACGATCATTTAATAGAATTGGCAGCCACTGAAACAAATGAAGAGAAAACACAGCAATATTCAGCATGATATATGATAAGAGCTATTTATCTAATTTGTTAGGTACAGTCAACAAAACAACAAATGAGATATTGACCCAAGTTTCACTGCTCTAACGTATTCCACAGTAATTTCTTTGTATTTTAAATTCACTGATAGCTACTGCGCAAAAATGTTAAAAACTGCTTTACAAACCATCTCTTTTGAAGAAAACAAACACAGAGCTTCTCATGTGTGACATATATTTTTCTAATAAATCCTACCAGAAGGATTTAGCAGAGTTCATGCTTTTATATAAAAATTTGTGTATCTTGAATACACTGATCCTTGGTTTTGAAGCAAAGCAACAGATTTGAAGCTTTGCTTATCATTAATTGAACATCTTCAGTGTGGTCACTATGAGGATTAAAGCCAGATTGACTTATCATTCATATTCATATGACCCTGCATTCATATTTGGATGCATTTAATTTTTGTCGTAGTCAAGCCTGAAAGAGGCTGTGCATTTGAATATCACAGGGAAGAAACATTTTGTATTTAGGTTAACAGAAACTTGAAAATTAAGTCCTCGCCTATGTCAAGCCTTGCTCCTGAACTACAAATTAATTCATTTCTTAACAATTCCACTGACACTGGTGGGACTATAACTGTCCAAAAAATAAAGCCAATTTGAAAGGATTTTCAGTACTGGGATTAAAAAAACCCCAAAGCCAACAACAACCAAACAAAATCCACAAACACAAAAAACACCCAAACCTCATTGTGGGAACACATGGAAAGCGCTTCTCTGGCCCTACAGCTCAGTTGCTGACCACAGCCCTAGGACATTTTCACATCTGAAGTATTACCATCTTCTATGCTTTCCTTTTATATTCTCTCCAGTCAGAAATATTGATCGATAAAGAAAAAGGTCAAAGAGACTATGCTATAATATGTACTTCTAAACCTAAAACATGCTAGTCTCAACATGAAGATAAAGAATGCAAAGGAATTACATTTTAGTTTTTAGATTCTTTCTGGGGTTTTAATTTTTATGTGGATAAAAGACAATTTAGAACAGAAATTATGCACCGTATGAAACCTCATTAGAGTATTCTATTAGCTATTGCCTCATGTATGAACATAACAGTAATAAATGTAATTGCATATGTTTTAAGGTTTTTTTTTTTGCAGTAAATGGAATCTAACAGAATTAGATTATATGCTATAAAGCATTGTTGTCGCAAATGTTTCAGTACATGCTTCAGTTGAATCAGGTGAATTCATTAAGTTCAAAGACATTTAACATTGTAAAATTACAGGACGAGGATATAATCTAGCTCAGGTTGCATCTAGTTTCTATGAATTCACATTAAGACCTTCCATTTGCTTTGATGTATTGCCGTAACCAGAAAGAGAATAAATGACAGAATTCCTCACAAGCAAAGAGTCTGTTTGCATGGGATGTAGATATGCACACACACATACGCACACTTATGCATCACATGGAACTTACTGAGTATCCTAGGAGGGTTTCCACAGATGCTCCTTGCTTTGGTTGGCAGCTGATGTGATAAAATGTGAACAATAGATGGTGTTTCTCTGTGAGTTTTGCTGGTAGCTTAATTTTCACTTCTTCGTAAAAGTCAGGGGACCTGTTTAAAAAAAATGCGAAGCATGTTTCCTATGTAAGCATGAGACGGAACAAGAGGCAAATTTGAATCAGGAAGAAAATAGATAGTATCAGCTGGACTGTTTTAGTTTCACCCCCATCTCTATACTTTCAAAAACATTCAATCTTAATTTTGGATTCCAGAATTACTGCTGTGCAAATCCTAAATCCCAAGTTCACATTAATGAGAATGAGAACAATGTCCCATCAGCTGTTTTAGATCTGTGAATTCATTGAAGTGAATTATGTTAAAAGTTGTACTGCTTTCTGCTCCTGCTCATTAATCTTCTTATTAAGAATATTCTCAGCTACTGAAAAGCTTCAAACAAAAAAAGCCATGGTTGCTTATGCAAATGCATATAGCAAATCTAATTAGATATGATAAATCACATAAAATGTAACTGTTTAAAATGGATTAGTAACAGCATTCCTTGATGAACTATGTAGGCTAACAGTTATGTAAAGAGATAATGATTAATACTTCTCAAGTCCTAGGAATAGTAACAACACTTACTTATTATGATATGTGATAGCCGTGTATATTTCTTGGACAAATTCTGGACCTGAAGATTTCCCAAAAATTACCTACATTATGAAGAAAAGAAAGTAACAGCAATCAGAACTAAAGCATTTAATCACCATCATCTTCCATAAATTTTAAGACGGTATCTGAAGACTTAAAATGACTCCTCAATTTTATCTTAGTTCACTAGCACAAATGTCTTATTACCAAGCACCTTCCCCACACACCATTCAGGGTAAAACACCAGAAAAATGGAGCAGAGTTATCTTCAGAGTCATTGACTCCCTCACATCATTCTCCACTCATGCACTAAAAAGTTAGAAATTGCAGGAAAAAAGTTATGGTAAGCCACTTATACATTGTCACACTGCCTTTAACTAAGTGTTAAAATTTAAAGTATAATTTTTTAAAGTTTTGTTTTTCAGCTGTAGTCTGTTTATTTAGGGTGAGATACATGTCATCTTGCCTTACAGGTCTAAAGTTCCTTTACAATCAGTGAGGAGAAGCAGGCATTTCTGGTGCTAGATTTGCTTCCCTCATTTCAGACTCAGGCCCATGGTAAGGTCCTGGAACCCAGCAACTCTAAAGGGAGCCCTGAGACATGAGCTTATACAAGAATCTCTGTACAGTGCGAATCCATATGTATTGAGATGAAGCTCACAGTGGAGAGGGAAGCCAGATGAACTGTGTCTGTCCCAAGCATTTGTTAAAAACCTAATCATAGCATGGGCAGAATCTAAGGAAACTAATAATGGAGTATTGTGTAAAAGGTGTGACACTCAAAGGCACAGCTCCAGCTCTGGAAGAAGTGTGGCTTGGGAAAACACTGATTTCAGTTCCACGGTCACGTGGAGTAAGGCTGTGAAGCAACATCAGCAGACTGATAAAGGCTGGTTGGGTGATAGTCCTTGGTCCAACAAATTGTTGGACCTCAAAGTAATATTTCCACTCATTTTTTCCTTCTCTAACACATAAAATCACAGAAGACTTTTTTCTCAATGTCATTCTCAAATAGTCAACAGCACTGTCAGAAAATGTCCCCAAAAATTCAGGCTGAAGAGACATCTGGGTTTAAACACTTAAAATTGAAGATCTCCAGCTTGGTAAATTTGAACGGAGGATGTTACAATAAGAGATGTTGCATAACCTAAACACAGACAGTACTGCCTGCTCTGCTAGTAGCGTACACATATGCCTTCAAACAGTGTGTTTCAAACATGGAAAACTCTACCTACACTGCATGATTGCGCACCTATTCTTAAAAGGTCTCTGAAGCTCTGTGAATTTTACCACTGGAGTTTCCAACAGAATATTGATGCAATATGATGTCAAAAGGTAAGACAATTTATCTAAGAAAGAGAGGCCTCTGGTTCCACTAGAATGACAAGTTTTTCTTGTTGTGGGTAAGGAGTACAGCCCTGCTTTCTGATGAGAATGGAAAGCTTCACAAGCTCTCTGATGTTAGGTTTCTAGGGTCCCACTAGAAACTGTGGTGAATGATGATTCCTCTCTTCAGAGGTTCCTCAGGAATGCATGTAAACAAAAGTCTGCTAAGAAATGTCAGCACTTATTACCGGCATTGCACAGGAAGGCTCTTCACCACACATAAACTGTATCTTGATGGTAATGTTTCTTGCAGAAGCCAGGCGGTTAGCAAAATTCAGCCTCTGAGGGTAAACATACAGGAGATTTCTGAAAGAAAGATAAGGAAGAATAGAATGGGTAAATGACAGGCATTTCTGTTTGAAAATTAAGTGCACAAACTAGCATCTTGCTGACTTCTCTCCCTGCCCTTCAATTCTACCTACATAGTGAGAGATTTGCCAGAATTTCATTTCAAAAGTTCACAAGGAAAAGCTAACTTCTTGCTGTGACACACAGAACATCCTATATTTAAGATTTCTCATGCAGTAAGCTATGTCTTTGAGAAGGCAGTCTTCCTCTCTGCCTCTTTTTTTTATTTTTTAACATGTAATTCCCTGTTACAAATGAACTATTGTATTTGCTTCATGTAATGAAAAGTAGGAACCTCTCGAGAAAGCAGCTCCTTTCTGAGATGTGAATAATCAGATTTTGGAAGGGGGAAGGAATCACTCAGAGGTGATAAAAACAAGGAAAACAACAACCGAAGTTCATACATTTGTAGCTTATAGCAAAAAAAAAGGCAAATATTTCTAGATTATACAATCAAAAAGCAGTATCGATGAACCTGAGTAAATACAAATAAGAAGTTTTGAACTGTAATTCCATAAACTTCCTTTTTTAAGTAATGTATATGAATAATGCTTTGAAACACAGCATACTTTGCTCTTTACTAGCTTCTGTACATGAATACATCACTACACTTCAAATTTCTGTGAGGAATTTGGCAGCATAGTCAGTCTTCCAAGTTCAAAACCCAACAATTCTAGTAGAAGAGTCAAAATGCTAATAGAAAGATTTTTCTCCAGTAAAGTTTATGGCAAATATGGGATTTCAGGTAAGTCGGGATTACACATACATTCTGGAATCATGATTATGTCTATTTAGTGTCTTGTTTTCCCAGTCTGGTATAGGGTTTTCACTGTTTATCCTCCAAGTGTTAGGAATAAGACTAGTGTTGGTGGAAGCATGCTGGCTTTCAGTGAGAAACAATGAGGACCTCTCATGGGTTTTCATGCTTACTCTTTGTTTGTGACAGTCAGAAGCTGCACACAGAATCACTCTGTTCTTATCCCAGACATCTCCTCAGCACTATTGTCAGCTGACAAGGGTGAGCAGCTTTGGAGAATACTGCCCTTAAATCAGACAGTCCATTTTCCATTTATTGTATCCCAAGACCTGGAAAACTCTTGTTGATTCTCCTTATTGCAATGTGTCACAACAGATACTACACAGTCCAAGTTACTTCTTTTAACCAACATACCTTATATGGTCCATGGCATGCCTTAGCAAAAAAAATAGCATATAACTTGCCTTTCCCTTCCTTCAGAATGGTACTCCTGCCTGTCACACTAATGCACTTTCTTCCTTACCATCTTAAGTGCAATTTCTGCTTTGCCAAACTCTCTCCAATATGATGTTAAGGAAAGCTAAGTGAAAGAGAGAAATATATCGGTAACCTCCACTGAATTATACTCGGGGGAATGACATATTAAATGAAGGATATTGTCAATATTATATCTGCCAGAGGTGAAGAAATACATGTAGGGGAGGCTGAATAATCCAGGCATTGCTTCATTAATCTGCAGCCTGGGACAAGATGTCACAAATCCATATAATGTACCTGAGCACTGGATTTTACCTTTAGACGTGGCTTGAGATTAAAGATATGTAAAAACATAGAGAGCTCTCTGCTGACTACACAACCAAGGAAGCATTATTCCAGTAAGTACTCTACTGAAAAGCTAAAGCTGGTGCCATTTATGCTCAAGCAGTTTTAAAGATTTTGCTTACATGTGTATTAAACACATCAGCACTGAAGAAGAATAGAGATAAATGCTGACTGGATATCCTGAAGAGATGAAAGTGATGGCTGACTTCTAAAGCAGAAAGGTGAGCAGATGATCAAAAGAAGTCCCCTGACACAGGCATGAATTGTAGACCTACTGCTGACCACTGCCTAAGTCCTACTGCCTGCCAGCATCCATAAACTCCAAAAGCCTGAGAAGAAGCAAAGACAAGGAGCATTTCACATGGCAGTTAGCAGGGGCATTGGGGCAGCAAATACTGCTGTCTTTTAAATAACAGGACAGCTAGGATACCCATAAGGATGTAGTGAGCTCCAGGAGGCATTGTGTTTCCCTTAAGGTTCTTCGCTGAGCAGAAATATTCAAACAACATGCCACAGAAATTACTTTTGTTCAGTGTGATTAAATTTCTCCCCTCACTCCCCATACAGAAAGTGCAGAGCTCTACCTCCAGATACAGTTAGATGTGCTTAAAAGGCAAAAGAGCCATTCGGGGGTCAGCATGAGTCTACAAAAGCCATGGCAGAGTACTCAACATCACTGAGAACAGAGTCCCAAAGGCCAACAGAGTCCTGGGTGAGACATAGATCCAGACACTTCTCTGGGTTGGAGACTGACCCAGCAGATGTATGATAGAGAAGAGGCTATTTCAGGATCAGTTACTTGCAGAGAAAGCTAAGGGCCCACCCAGCCTCATACAGGACACCATGCAGCAATTCTCATTCAAATTTGCTGACCTTCCTACACTTTCATGGGACTTAGCAGTGATTTGATCACTTCCTATGGGCAAAGCAATGCAGACCTATCTTCTACCAAAATAAAATCTATTCAGAGTTTCAAGTCTGTGAATATTCCTGTGAATATTCTGTGAATATTCTTCGAATATTCCTATTTGTAAATATTGCTTGTTCATACGTGTGACATAACAAAATCCTTCCCCTCGCTAGATTACACCTTGTTTGAGGTATCAACAAGCGCATCTCAAACTTCCAATGAATAGTAGGCATGTTCATTGATGACTGTGACAAGAATTCCATACATAGCAAAATACAACATATGTGCAAGTAGTCCCTATTGAAACAAACCAGAAATGTCCTGCAGGTGAACAATGATGGATGGGTTAACAGTGACATGTAAAACTTATGGTACTAGAAACAAAAACTGATACATCCATTAGTTACAATTTTCAGTATTCGCTGATTCCTCTACAGTTTTGGTGAGGAATCTTCAGGGGAAAAAAAATATTGAAAGTTAATATGCACATCATAAATAGTTAACTAAATATGGAAACCTGACTAGATTAGCACAATGACAGAACTTCAACTTGTCACATTCAAGAGGGTGGGTATGTGTCATATATTCTGTTTCTTACTATAGATAATTTGGATAAGCATCTGAATGATTTTTCTCATGCTGCTAAAATTTTGAATCACCTGAAGAGATGACCAATGGGCCTGTAGAAGACTCATAGGGCTAGTATGCTATCTCTGGAGTCCACGGGCAGAGAGGCAGAAAACAGTAGGTAATGCTGTGACAGCAGTAACAGGAATGAGAGACCATTATACACCAATAGTCTTTCCTCATCCCAAACTAGTCAAGAATGGGGTAGAATGACTACCACCAAAGCAGAAGGCCTCCAGCTCACATTGCAGACTACAGGTTTTTTCCCCCTTCCTCTAAAAATCCCCAAAATGTTAGCCATTTCCCCATTAAAGAGAGGACTTCCTGTGCTGGTTAAGCTGAGTTACTGCTGAAGCGATGTGACAAATCCCTCTTCCTCAGCACCAACATTTCATAGTGGCAGTAAACAGCATAATTTTCATTTATACTTAATGAAAAAATAAAATGACAAACAACCTTTAAATTATATGATTTTTCCTATTAAAAATAGAAGGGTATGAAAGAAATAAATCTTGGAATGTTTTGACATTTTCAGGGAAGTATTTTTATTAAAGAAATATAAGTACACAACAAAAATAAGTGCTCAATTTCACAGAGCACAAAGACAGTGGGCTGGCTGATCTCTCTGGCATAAATCAGAAATAGCATCATTTAAAATAATGGCATTACACCAGTAAAAAAAGCTAGCAAGAGCTGAGTTCAAAGACTATAACAGAAGACTCCACTTCTCCTATCACAAAGGAAAAAGCTTTTATTAGAAAAAAAGGAGACTTTTTTCCTCTGAAATACCTTAGTTTGGCAAAAAAAAACCAACAGAGAAGTAAACACAATCTTTTCATTTCTTCCAAAGATTCAGGAGAAAACCTGAAGACAGATGTTTCACTAGTATTTGTCTGGACATTTGCATAGGTATAGTTATGCCAGTTTGTATTTTTATAGATTTTCATTTATTTGGTATTCAAGTACATTTCTATATTCATGGTAATGTTGATAGAAAACAGGTAATTATTTTATTCATTTTTCATTCTTTTTAATGCCTGCATGCATAGCAATGGTTTGCAGAACTTACAATCAAAAAATTAGGAAACATTAAATCAGCTGTATCACACTACGAGGCCATGAGAATCAGTTATGACTAAATTGCTGAAATAAGACAGGATGATTCTACTTTTCAGATTAGAGGAAAGGGAATAAAATAACAAAAACACTTCATATGTGGCTCTATTCAAATTCAGAGTTACTTTGCATAGTTTAGTTTAATCTCAGACTCCAAGAGAGAAAGAGAGAAAAAGAGAGAAAAAGAGAAAGAGAAAAATTTTCAAAGGACAACACAATTAGATTAATAAATACATTATGGAATATCCTGCAGGTATTTTATCTTGAAATAGCTAATACGATTAAATTGTCAGCCTAATGCATAGTCTTTCTTTTTTATATATATATTTAGTTTCTATTTCTGAAAAAAAATCTATGTCACAATTATTTTTTAAAATAGATCTTTAAAAATTTAAAAAATATACATTCTTTCTTACCTATAAATGGTATGGGGAACATACACTTCTCTAACTGGGAATTCCAAAATCTCTTTGTGGGGACGATTACGGTTTTCTGGAAATGGCTTCACTGGTAGAAGTTCTGGTGTCAGACAATAACTAAGGTTTTCTGGAGCTGGGGAAATCTCCAGTTTAAGTGTTCCTTTAAAATTACATCACAAAATCTCAGTAAAAATATAAAAAATAATCCATGTATAATAAAAGAAAGATGAAAACAATATATGAGGTTACATAGCAACAGTGCAGGAATAAGAACTGGATCTTGGGCTGCATGAGAAGGAAAGCATAAGTGTAGAAAGACTACAGAGGAAGTAGCCTACACACATCCCTTTACATCAGGACAAAATATGGCTTTTTATGCCTACCCCGTACTATTTCAAGCAAATAGAAAAAAGGAAGGAATACTATATGCTGGCTTGACATTCTAGTATCTTTCACACACAAATAATACAACATTTGTCTGGGAGACAAATAAAGATAAAAGGGCTGCTGTCTAATACAGTTCTCTCTCACTCTACTCACTCCCCTCAGATTCTGCTCTGATTAAACTCTGCCAAATTAGACACCACCCACCAGGACAGCCAGGCTTGTAGTGGTCAGCAGTTAAACAGTTAATACTGATAACATTTACCCAAGTATCAACAGACTGTCTGTTTAAATTCTGTGCTGTGATAACTGAAAACCGTTTGTGGAGCTCAGACTTGCCATTTCTGGCAATCAGTTAGAAAGGAAAAGCAGCTTTGCCCTCAGTTCATATTTTTTAAGGTTCCTCTGTGACCCAGAAGTGCCTGAGTTGTAATTTATATAAAACGAAAAACTAAGCTTGTCAGGTGTTTGACAGTAGCCAAACACTGTATCTGCCTCTCTACTTTGCTAACTAACAATGACTCAAATACCAAACTAAAATGAACAGTGTATACATTTTAATCTCTCTCTACAAAATATGAACCATTTCAAAGTATTGAAGGGAAATGACAAGGCTCTTAGAAATTTGCTTTAAAGTTCTGTCTTCAAACAGTTTGAACAATAAGAAAAGACATCCAGTAGATACACTGTAAATTAGCAAGGAAAGCAAATAATTTTAGAATATCAAGCTAACTATAACTCTGCATACTAATTCACACAGAAAAAAAAAATTCAAAATCATCTGTGTTCAGGTTGACACTGGGAACCCAGGAAGTTCCTAAATGGCACCCATTATAGGCTTTAAACCCAAGTTAATTGTATTTTGGGGTTGGAATTTACAGAAAAATTTAGGGAAGAAAAATACACATAACCCTTTCCATCCACAATTAACTATATACCTGGTAAAGTCTTAATTCGTCTTTGCAAGGAAGATGATCTTTTGAAATCAGCTAAAAATTTGAACAGATCTTCATCACTGAGCCTGTCTCCCTCCTACCAGGAGAAAGACAAAAATCAGTACCTTTATAACAACACTCCATAACACTGAGAAAAGGTTTGTAAGTGAACCATGTTCCTGAGGCATGCAAAGCAAGTGCATTACTGTGTACTTGACATTAGTTATCCTCTGTCTCCACACAAATACAACTGGCAATTTTTCCCAACACAATTCACATTACATAGACGAAAAATTTCTAAGGAAAACAGAAAGAGAATCCAGTACCTGTTTAAAGAAGGTGCCAAGGGTCAAAGAGATTGTTTTGAAATTGGATGCTGGATAGCTGTCCTCTGAGCTGAGACTTCTCTCAGAAGGCCTTCTTGCCTGCAGCAGTGTTGCCCTCTTGTCACTAGTGGATCCCTTCCCTTCAAATGGAAATTAAATGAAACATCATCTTGCTTTTTGCTTTTGCTGCAGTACGAAGATTACAAGAATACCTAGAAAATCACAACTTCCCAGCAACATCAGAGGATAGAGTACCTAAAACACTGAACTTTTATTTCAGACTATGTGAAATAGTGGAATGTCAAGACACACCTAGAGAACTGACATTATTTCTGCTGCAGAGCACAAGTTTACTCAAATTTTTAGTTCATGGGTTATGAAGCACATTAGTCAACGGTGTCGAACAATGGTCCTGAATACCCTAGAAACTAAGATGATAGGTATTTTGATTGTCCAGTATAGCTAATGAACTCCATGTGGTAAAGGGAGTTTTACTACTACAAAGCCAGTGTTCAATGAAAATCAGGTCTAAACCAATAAAGAATATTTAGCAGACATAAAAATTAATATGCAGAGATGAAACGGTGAGGACATTGACTTGTAAGTGGTTGTAGCACTGACAAGGAAGATTGAGAAGATGTGACTTTGAATCTGTTATTCACTCTCGATGCTAGAGTGAATGACATTGTTTCCTATATTCAGTCCTACTGAAGAGTAATTTTGCATTACTTAGAAAAGTTGGACAATTACCGTTTAAACCTTCAGTGTCAGGTGTTTCTCGTTCAAGTGTTGAAAGGTTGAAGAAATTAGTTAGGCTTATGGGAATCCAGGCAAATGGCATTCTGTATTTCCCCAAACGCTGACAAAAGGATTCAGCTTGTGCTTTCAGTTTTTCAATCTTTTCTTTTGTCTAAGACAAATAAAATAATGACTGTTAAAAAAAAAGCTATCAGTTATTGTAATGCTACCATAGATAAAAATGTAAATTACATATTTACAGTTCAGTAAATAATTTGCAGATATCTCTCATGTTTTCTTGATACATCACTGTCAGAATTGTAGCTGTTTTGATTTGTACATTCAATTAGATTTCTTTTCAATGAGTTCAGTTGCATCTGATCTTTTTGGAGTGACCCACAAGTCCAATATGAACAATCACCGTGAAACGTTAGCAGATTCAGTGTCTTTCATCAGATATTGAAAAAATATTCTACTGCTATTGAAAGCAATATTCTAAAGGTGAGACGTATGGAAGTCCAACAAACAGTTTCAGCCTGTTCCACGGAGGTAAGTGACCATGAATTCCTTGAATAGAGCTCATGTTATCTATGAATGACAGTACTGAACTAGCCACTACACACCACAACAGATTGTCTGCCCATCCAAACCAGTAACATGTCTTTGAGGTACAAATATTTCTGTGAATTCTACGTTCTAGTCATCTCTTTTGCTCACCCCTACCTGCTTCATAACTCAAGACTTTGTCAGCATTAATTTCCAAAGGGGTCAGTAATGAAAATGCACCTTCCCTTCTCCTGACTTCTGTTGGTCATAGACACCAAACCATGGATGCACTAACTGGCTTCCCCTCCAGTGTTTCTGATATTCTGTCCTATTCCAAAGGGTCTGATCTTTACCTTTTTTTTTTTTTTTTACCTTGATCATGCATTTTTTCATCCAAACATTCTTTATGGTTATTTACTTACCTTGCCAGCCTCACTTTCTTTAAGAACCATATAGGGTTCTGCACAGTCTCCAATTTCTCCTTGCTGAAGCACTTTTTCTATCTACAAAAACCAGGAAAATAAGACACTCACAAATAAAAAATATCACCCAAATAGTAACATACTGTTTCTCTAGCAATATGAAAGAGCCTGCCTAAATGTACAACACAAAATGTTTATGGAGTGACTGATACTACACCTCTTAGTCTTCCATCTGTTGGAGGGCAGAAAACATATATGTGACAACACTGTCAATCAGTTACTACTGCATTTTCATTGAAATCAGGAAAATTAACACATTCCAAATTAAGTGGTTCAGGTTAAATCAGTTTCGTAATTAAATACACAAAATCATGCAAACAGAAATAAATCAGAGCCAAAAAACTTCCGCAAAATGTAAATAAAATTTTTAAAAGTGCCTTATTTCACTATACTTTTAATTTCCTTTTGGCAAAGATAGGAAATTCTAAGTATTTTGTATAACTAGAAGACAGGGTATCGATATAACTTCTAAGCTTTAAAGTGAGATATATCAAGTGGACACCAGCACAGATACTATTAAAAAATTCTAGAATTCATCTCATCTAGAGGAAACCCGTGTTTGTCGGCTTCATGAACTCAGACAACAGGCACAGCTGAGAACTGGAAGAACGGTGTTGAGGCAGCGCTGTAACATACCTTTATTACCAGATATATATCTGATGAAGGATATGTGACAGAAAATACTGCCGATCTTGCCTGAGTAGACAAGTCAATGGAGGGTGTATGAGAACGCAAGAATCCTCTTAATGAGTCAGAGTTGAGGTCACAATGAAAATTTTCTGAGATCTTGAAAAGAAAAAGGATTAAAATACATCGCAGAGAAAAAATGCTTCAAATTTTATTTTAAAACAAGTCAAAAGCAATATCTTGAACTACAAAACAAACAACTGCAAGCATGTGACCTTGACTAAATAAAAGGAATTGTGGATCAGACTACATGTGTGAAACAGTTGCAGATTTTTTTGTAAGGTTTCCTAAATTACTACTCCAGAGATAAAAACCCAAGCCAACTCCACAAAAATATTGTATGCACACTTACCTTTTTTCTTTCCTTTATGTCATAGAGAGCTATGCATGCAAATAAAGGTTCGATCTCTATATCAAACCTGTTAGGGACAGACACACAAGACACTGATTGATACTGCACTCGTGTGGTTATGTATAATAAAAAAAAAATAAAAGGGCTTTATTTTGACTGGCACTTTTGTTAGCAAATAAGGAGAAATACTTAGTTCCAGACCTCAGTTCTCTCCAAGTGTGGAGGATTTTTTTATTAGTGCATTATATTATAAGATTTCAAGAGGAAAAGAATGGAAGTAAACTGCATTCTACGTATTTTCTAAATTTGACAGAAACTGATCTCAGATATCAATTAAAATTATTGTATCTTTCTTGCTTTTTTTTTTTCTGTGTATGAAGTTGTGCTCGTTCTGGCTGGGGTAGAATTAATTTTCTTCACAGTGCTTGGTGTGGGGCTGTGTTTTGGATTTGTGCTTAATACTGACTTGATAATATAGGGATGTTATATATATTATATATATATATATAATATATAATAACAAAACAAAAAAGTTTTTGTTATTGCCGAGCAGTGCTTGCACAGAGCCAAGGTTTTTTCAGCTTTTCATACTGCCATGATGGTGAGGAGACTAGGGTGCATGGGAGGTTGGGAGGAGACACAGCCTGGACAGATGACCCCAACTGATGAAAAGGATATTCCACACCATATTTCAGGTATGACATCATGCTCAGTATAAAAAGTGAGGAGAAGAAGGAGGAAAGGAAGGGATGTTTGGAGTGATGGTGTTTGTCTTCCCACATAACTGTTACATGTGATGGGTCCCTGCTCTCCTGGATATGCCTGCCCACACAGGAAGCAGTGCGTTAATTCCTTTCTTTTTGCTCTGCTTGCACATGCAGCTTTTGCTTTTCCCACTAAGCTGTCTGTGTCTTAACCGATGAGTTTTCTAGTTTTTTGATTCTCTCCCCAGTATCACTGGTGGGGGAGTGAGTGAGTGGCCACGTAGGGCTTGGTTGCCAGCAGGGGTGAAACCATGACAAAAGTCCAGTAGTGTGTAGGAACCAATCTGGTTTGTGTGAAATATATAATTTGGGCTCACTCCCTACTCCTTTTCACCCTAACAAGTTAAAGTGTTCTGTAAAGAGGAACAGAAATGGTCCTCTGCTACCCTAAGGAAGAACACGTGAGCGTGTGAATTGCTGTACAGGACACCTGCAGTGGTGTTGCAGTGGGAAGAGAATTTCTGAGAAATGGTGACTGAAGCTTGTGAAGGATACTTACTTCAGAGTCTGCAGCTTCACCAAAATCCTGTTGCCCAGATGTTCCTTCGGGCGATCTGGCACTGGCCGTATTTCCACTGCATCTTCCTATAATTACACAGTAATTATAGTAATACTCAATCAAAACAACTGTAAATTTACGTACTTGGATAAAACCTTTATGTAATGGTAGCTGGGCTGCTGCTACAGACTAGCACCTTCCCCCACTCAGTGGGCATTTAATCTCTTCAGAGATGAAAAATAATTGATTTACTATTTCTAAATATTTACATTCCTGACCCCTATCTGGCATTTACACCAAATATTTACATTTCTGGGCCCCCAGTGAGAGTTACAGGGAAGGGTAACACCCTCACATAGCCCTATCACCAGCATGTGGCTTGACCCACACTGAGAGGGGTATAACAGGGCCTCAGGCAACAGTGCGAGTCCAAGTTCAAACCCCCCCATGAAAACTGAAGACAGCTGACAGGAGCCCATGATGACATGCCTTCATGTTATTATCCAAGGGAGACACCTATCCAGGCCATAAACCCTGTGTTTGAACTGTGGTGCAGCTTTAACCCGACTAATGCCAGGACAGTCAGCTGGGGAAAACCAGCCTCCCAGCTCACCTCATCCACAGAGGGGTAGAGGGCGAGGAGCTCAGGGTGCCTGTTGGTGCGCCGCGCCTCCTCATTCTGCCTCTCAAACTCCTCAGCGCTGACGTGCCGCAGAAGATTCTCCAAGCGGGGGTCTGGTTGCAGGCTGCGGAGCTCGAAGTAAGAGGAGGCAAGGGTCGTCTTGGAGGTCTCCTCGGGGAGAGCATGGACGTGTTGGGGTCCCGCCTGTTGGAAAGCAGCAAAATGGCAAGCTGTGGCTTGAGCACCAGGGTGCCAGGGAACGACTCTTGGTGGTCTGGCAGAGGGGATCTTAATGCCACCTCTGCCATGAAGCCTAATGGCGAGCATGGTGCTCCGCTTGATGCCATTAGAGAGATCCTGGGATGATTCTTTTGAGGGAAGCTGCAGTATTTGGTTACTTCTCCCAAAGTTAAGAAAATGTACCTGGAAACTTGCATCGCCAGAATCCAGTGTTTCTGATTCAAAGGTTTGTTTTTGAAGCGTCTTGTGAAAATCTTTTCGGGATCCCCTATTTTTCAGGCTACATGTATCTGAATTCCCTTGGTTCCTTTCTCGGACAAGCCCAAGAAAGTCAGGATAGCATGAGGAGGAGTTAAGGGAAAATAAAACAGAAAAGGCAAATAAAAAAATATTAAAGAACTGTAAACATTGTTCTGCAAAAGAGCAGCACAGCACAGCTTTTATGCAAAAATGTGACATTTCACAACTTTAATTTCTTTTAACACACCACTGCAACTCTATCACGTATATTAAGAACAGTCTTAAAAGGAAGAAAATTCATTCAGATCACTTTTGCAAAGACCATGAGCCTGAGACAGCACCAAAACCAGATCTAGGTACAAATTCAGCCCTGATCTCCTCATTAGACACAGTGATTAGTTCAGTGACCTTAAGAACATGGATTTGGATCACTTGTCTTTTGGCTGGATCTGCTTCTGCAATTATACATCCAAAAGCTTAGTGTTCTTATCCTGGACCTAGCTAGCATCCCAAGTTAAACACAGGCAACAATCTAAACCTTTCAAATAATGCCCATTTTTGAAGAGGGCTACTGCTATGGGACAATGTAACGCTCTCTGCCGGTAACTTTGCAAAATTTTGCAGCAAGGTTCCAATTTCAAGTTTCATTTTTGAGGCAGATGGAAAATCCTGAAAAAAAAGATACCAGATGCACCCAGAGCTCTGCTTCTTTCACTTTAGTATAGAATTTGCTAAATCCTTTGATGGCCTTTTTGCAATCAGCCACCTTAGTTACATGATCCTGCTTTATTCATTTGCCTTTCCATAACACTCCCAAGGCGATGGCTAAACATTTGAGTACTTTCATAAAGAAGCCACAATAAGCAATTATTGATCAAGGAGACACCTTTTTTATTACATTTTGGGAGTAACTGAATTATATGCTCTGATGTGTTTTAGTTTTAATTGTTTGCATTTTAATAATTTACCAGTTCACTGCAATGAAAACTGAAGTCATAAAAGAGACAATCCCAGCTCTCCTTGGATGTGACCTTGTTTTGGAGCCACCATAATACTCCAGAATGGAAGACAGGAATTCTGCATGACTTTAAGATATTTAAGCATCCAGAAGAGGTTGTGTAGATAATTTTGTCGCTACCTCCAGTGGCAAACGATTAATCAAGAAATTTATGTACCTGAGTTCACACTTTGCCTCTGGTTTACAAGCTACAATAGAGATGCCTTTCCCCTAAAGTACTCCTGGAAAATTTATTTATATTGTTTATTTATTTTGAAAAGCATGGTAGCAATTAAAACTCACCAAGTGGCAAAACACGCTTTTACCACACATGTCAATTTATTGGCCACACACTGAATTAAGTAAATGGAATGAGGAAAAGGAACAAAGGAAAACTGAAACGAGAAACAGACAGGCACAGGAACAAGCCTCCCATGCAGCCTCTGGCAAAAACACATGTACTCCACCTGTGTCCAGCTTCTCTGCCACATACCTCTCTGCTCTCGGGCACAAGGACCACCTCTGCTCACGCCACTCACCAAAGACTCCTCAGCCTCCTGTTCTGAACCTTCGCATTCATGAATGCATGAAAGTCACTTACGCACTCCTCTCATCCATAGCTCACCAATCAGCAACCTATCCTATGAATCTGCTTCCTATGTAGGCAACTCCAGTTTTTCCAGCCTTTCTCAAGACAATGGAAAGCCTTCTACACTTACTTTTTTCTCACTCCTCTCTTGATATCTTTTCTTCTCCTTCCTATTCTGAGAATAGTGTCCAAGCACTAACATGAGATTACCAATAACAATCCATAATTTTTTTATGTGACACTGCAGCATATTTGACACTGCCTTGTTCTTTCCAATTTTTAATAACTTGCTTGCATTGCTAGCCACAGACATCAAAGCTCAGCTCTCTGGTAGAGCCCATCATCATGTTTACCACAGAGTCCACTGCAAAAAAAGTTCCTTAATGCAAATTTACCTTATCTGAATGAATGAAATACTAAAACGCGCAACAAAACTTTCCTCATATGTGTATTTCTATGGCTCTATTCACACTTCTACCAGTACACCTAAATGCAGAAACAGCTATGTTCTATTTTTCACCTTACCTACTTTACTGTTCACTCAACAAAGTGCACGAACAAAGCTGCACACTCGCTCTTTACAGTGTGCTCAGAACAATGCTGTGTGAAAGAGCAGCACAGATGGAGAGCCCGCAAAACCCATGAGCCTATTTTTGGTGACTCACTGTGAAACAGTTCTGAGAATTCAATCAATTTCATCAGCACCCCTGGAGGAAGTATCTTGATAACCCTCAGCAGCTGCTCCGCTGAGGAGCACGAGCTGCACAGTTAAACAATGCAATTCCTTTACAATAGCCAGGACTCAACCCATACAGCACTGACTGCTGATGTACGTTATGTTAGAAAAGCAGAGAGCAGCAAGGGTGGGTGAAGGGGTACAACACAATGGAAGCAAATGTGCCAGTACTCCACTATCACCGCCTCCTACTGCTTCTTTAGAACAGGGTACGAGTGCATGAGGGGATGAATGGAAGTGTTACAGAAAAACAGAGCTCCAAAACCCTCTTTCTGAAGAACAGGATGGGGTGACAGGGAAGGAGGCAAGATATCCCCATTCCCCAGACTCCCCTAAGAGTCTGGGGACATGCAACCTTGCATAGAAAACACTGACTGAGAGTGCCTTTCACATTTAACATATGTAATGGAAAATATAATATAATATAATATAATATAGTAAATGAAAGGAAATTAAGTCACTCAGAAAGACTACAGATGCAGTTCTGTGTGTTGAATTACACTGACCTCAAATGCAGAAATAATTTTTTTTACTTATGTAAAATAGTAAAGTAGGCTATAACACTAATAATCCCATGAATACACTCAGTCACTGCTGGGAAAGCCCATAGTCCTTGAGCTTTCAGACACCATTAGAAATCAGATTGTGTTGAATTTTCAGGGCATGGATAGGAGAAAAGCATGCAAATGTAATCTTTATCGCTGTTATCTTTCCTTTTAGTGGGATCACATAGTACTAGTATTCCTGATTTAGATAAATCAGCATTATATACGTTGATGTGAATTTTTTCCTACTTAATTCCCAGAGTGCCTGATAATTAAGAAGCAGATGCAATAGCTCAATGAAAAGTCAGTTCTTGTCTTCAACCACTGATTAAAATCATTAGTCTTTAGGATTACTTATAACAGCAAGACCTCCTCTCTGATAAATAAGATGGAATGTATTTTTGATTTTATTTAATTATATGTAGCTTACTTTCGATTCACAATCAGCCACTCACGGATATATGTCTGAACACAGTCTTTGACATGTGAGTCCAGTTCAACCCTGTGGAAAAAGCAACATATTGTAAATATTTTAGCACCTAAGTCATACTTTCAGGACAAAGAAATTTATATAAACATGCTATTCAGGAAAAGGATTCTCTATTAGTCCTCTTCTGTGTATTTATTTTACTGCTAAACTATTGTTTGACGTTCAAAAAATTCTGTGTACTGCATGAATTCCCTGATGCATGTTTTTGTTACTATGTTTATAAATTTACAGACATACATTACTAGAGGTAACCATGTGCCACACTATTTATTTCATAAATATAATACTGATGTTGCTGCAAAATACACATCCCATACAGACCATGTAATAGATTTGCAACTGATTACCAAGACCGGGTAACAGCTGATGTGGGTTCATGTGTGCAGGACAGAGCCTTGGCTGATGCCAGGCTGCTCTGTGCCCCTGCCACCATGGTTCCTGTATCTGGTTTGGGTGGGAGGTATGTTTGCAAGCAGGCAGTATGTTAACCCAGTTCAGTCAGTGGTATCTGCTTCCTGCTCTCGGTGCACAAAGACATCAAAGACTGCACTGCCTGCAGGCCAATCTTCGGTGCATGCTCCTTCTGTGTTCTCATCTTCCCTAACATATCCTCGCATCTTTGATCAGGATTTTCTGTGAAAACACTAATATCAGTGATAGCAATGTGAACAGCTAAATGGCAAGCTGCTGTGTAAAAAAAGCCCTCTTGATGTCTCTGTGGTGTAAATCAAGCTTAAAACTGATTGTACAGCATGAGTCTACACGTTCTCCTATTGGAAAAACAAACAGATAATTGCTGTTTCAAACATCAGGCATGTTGGGAAGTAACCTTGGAAATAGGGAAAAATATTTCAGATCTAATTTCAGAAGATGGATACTTTTTAAAATATTTTTGTTCATCATTTAAATAAATGGGAACTTCAAGCAGCAAAATATTCACTCTCTCCCACATCAGTTCTCTCTCTCCAACGCACAGGAAGACAAGAATTCATTATAAAGATTGGAACTTTTTCTGTGAGTAAATTCAGGTGAAAATCACCTTTTCTGCAAAGGTTAGACAAGTCCCTAGGAACTGTATGATTCTCAGGTGACCTAGTGTGACACCTCATCTCTACTGCCTTTGCTCTCCTGAACTTACTGAGAGATGCACCGGGCCAAGAAGAGACTTGCAGACCGAGACCTTGTTTAGAGACGGATTCTCAGCTAGTTTACATATAGCTGGCAAGAATCATACAAATTTTGTTTCCTGCTTAGCCTCATTGCATTTGGTACGTTGGGCAGAAAACACTGAACAAATACTGCTGTTGTATAGGTCTCTAATTTATACAGTCGGCTGGTGAATTAGAGCAGCCTGTAGCATTTGCAGGAACAGAGGGGAATGCAGGTCTACCCTGTGAGCCAAGACACCATAAACTAAGTCTGTTTGTCCCTTCATTGTTCAGGCTCAACACAGCAGAGAATATAGACTGTGCTGTTCATTTTCTGAATAAACTGGTAGGAGCGCGCCCCCCATCCCAAACACATTGCACACTTAGCCATCTTTGCAGACATAACAGTTCGGGGCTAAACTGGTGCTGACTTCAAGTTTATCTCATGGTTACTGCTTGCAAAATTCAATAGGCCTTTGAGGTTCTACTTAAAGGTACCATTTACAGTGAAACAGTCCTTGAAGAGTATTTTGTATAGAAACGATAGACTCGCTTAAACCACATCAGAAAACTCTCTTACGGATTTTCTTATTCTGAAAAATTCTGTTGCCGATGATGTGCCTGTTTATCAAACCAGTTTAAATATTTGCAGGACTGTTGAGTGCTACTGTCAGTACATGCTACCTATTTAATTTAAGCTGTTGAAAGCAGTGGAATTATTTTATCAGTGTCAGCTTGAAACCAAAAGTGACTTCCACTCTAGAAATTAACACTTTTTTTTCTCTCCAAACCTTGAGAAGCATGAACTATTTCGCCCCATTTAAGCAAGACAGTTACTGAGAAAGAGTCTTAGTGATCTGATCAATGTCATGTAACACAAAGATGAAAAAAAGAAGAAAAAAAAGTAAAACCCTTCAATCCTGTGCTTACTACATGATCAGAATCAACTTCCATCTCTGGCATCACAGCTGCAAAAATTACTTTTCATACTATTCTCCTGCCCTTCTTTACTCTTATTTCTGGTTTACATCTATCTCATTTCTGCCACTACCAGCAAGCTTAGGAAGTTGTGTAAACACTTGCATAATTTTAAGCGTGGAAAGAGGCCTAACAGAATGAATGGCAAAGTTCAAACATTCATCAACTGTGTAGTGGATGGATGGATGGTAGAGTGAGGTGTTTGGATCAACATCTGCAATACTATTTTTACACCTGTTGCATTTCAGAGGGAGAAAAACTCTCCTTACCCATCTTCTGGCACAGAAGGTTGCAAAGTCCTGCACTCTTTGGGTGTAAAGAGAACATCCAGGTCATCTTCAGGAAAATCCCCAAGTTCTTGTGCTAGTTCTGAGTCCAAGTTGCTCAGCTGTGTCATTAGGAAACCTTCAAAATCTACTGGGTCTACTGCGTCATAAAAGGAAGGCTAATGAGAAATAAAGAGGCATTTATTTTAGCAACAGATGGCTTTTCCTGACAGTATAATTTAGGCTTATTTATTTAATTATTGTGATTGTCCCATTGTGTATTAAACATCAGAAACAAACTTCTAACCTTCTCACCTAGGAATAAAAAAGGATAAGGGAAGGTGACCAAAATGACAGTGACAGGCAGCACTAGCTGGGAGTGAGCTGCCGATGGACAGGAGAGAAGAGACAAAACACACTGTGAATAACAAGAAAGTTAACTCTTCAGAGTTAAGGACCAACTAAAGACTGTGTGCTTTCAACTGACAACAAAGTTGAGGACTATACTCAAAATCAGAAAAAATTATTATTTCTATTGGTTTTTTCTAACTATTTCAGTAAGAATGTATATTTGTATATTATTGGAGTTCTAATTTTATCATATTTGTCAAGGGTTTGTGTGGTACTTGTGCAAAATATTACATGGAACTTCTAAAGTTGTTACTGCAAACCTGAGATATTCACCATTTCTACACCACATGGCATTGTTGTATCTCATTACATTTAATTAGCCATTTTTACACAGAATGTCTGATCAGAACAAAGTTCAACAAGTACAAGCTCTACCACTCACACATGCTATTATGCCGTCTGGTTCTTTTCATCTGTTTAGTGTCAAAAACAGAGGCAGAAAATCTTGTTTGATTTGGTACCTAGAGTTGTTTCATATACACATAAATGTGACTTCATATAAGTGCATGTTATTCTGTGTTCAGATAAAACTGAAAATTATTGTACTTGCTATATAGTCAATAAAAATACCGTGTATCTCTTTAGGAAATAAAACATCTGTCCAGTTGAGTACAGAGACTAAAATCTCTTACAGTTGATTTTCTTGACAAGTCAAAAACAGATCTAAAAACTACAGCTTTAGAAAACTTATAGTTAATGTTCTGTGAGTTCCAGAAAGGCTGATGAAACCTCAGCATAGTAAGAGCGCAGAAAATTAGTTACAGCATTTGAATAATAGCACTGGAATAACTTTTATACTAGGAGGAAGAATTCTAGCAAACACTAGCTATCAAATCATCCTTGTCTGTAAAGACCAAGGGTTGCATTGCACTTGCACTTTGATTAGCCCAAATACTTTTCACAAGGCTGTCTTCTGAAGCTGGTAGCAAAAAATAGCTCTGTGGTGCTGTTGATACGGAGTGAGAAAAAGAAGTCCCTGATATCAAAATTGCCTTTATATTGAACGATATTGTGGCTACTGCGATTTTTTTTATTAATTATCAGCATAATATCCCTGAAGCTCTCCTACTGTACTGCCAGTGGATAAAACATTATATGTTAGTGTATATACATGTACAGATTAGAGATGTAGAGATGTATAGATCTAAATATATTAAAAAATATATAAATAAAGTATACTAAAAATAAATATATCTTATATATTTAGATTTACTAAAAAAGTAAATCCCAAAAGGTAAAAGCAAAACTGCTTAAAATGTACATATACTTCATCTTTTCAACTGCTGAAGATGTAATGTTTTATATGCAAAATATTTTTGCTTAATTCAATCTAATTTTCAATTAAGCATTGCACTCCCTTTCAGAAATCACACTTTTCCATTCTGATGAGTCAAATCCATCGCATTTCATTGTCTTCTTTTTCTAGTTCAAGTGTTAACAATAATCTTTAATCATTAGTAATATGTGTTTTTGACTATTGTAAATTAGACACAAATGTAAAAAAGACAGTGTAAAAAGTAAATGCAGATGGAGGGTAATGGTCTCCCTAACAATTGGTGCAAATTTTCAAAGGAAACAGAGATAACGGTTTAACTAAGAAGCCAACACTCCTGTTCACACATCATAGAAGTGTGCAAAACAATTTTATACAGAAAATGCCATAAATCATTACTGCAAACATACCTTTTTAAGGATGATGAATTAGAGGTTTGTAGATTGTGACAGCACACAAAATGGCGGCTACGGTGTAATACTTGGTAAACGCAACGTTACCAAGTTTCTCAGGAGCAAAAGCAGTTGTCTGCATGCAGAAGAAGGAACCCAGCCTCTAACCGCAAGGAACAAGTTAGACACCACAGCATTTCAGATTAAGGAAGTGAGTAGTGGCGGGAGGCCCCAACACACAGGAAGCAACTGCTTACATCTAGTGTTCTACATCTTTCACATTCACTGGTGCACAAAGACTTTTCCTGCTTCTACTTACCAGGTCTCACAAAAAGAAATAAAAATTAAAAGGGTAGGGAGAGGAAGAGTACCAAAATTGTAGTTAGTTTCATTTATGCCATAGTATGTTTGTAGAATACTTATACTACTAAAAGGCAATGAAAAGATCTGGGATTTTTCCCCTTTGTCATAAGGGCAGTGTCATAGGGCTGGAGATGATTTGGAGACATGTAACAGTTGACTCAATTATATCTGTGCCAATCAGGGCATTTCTCACTTAACATGATTCCTCTACAGCACTGAAGAACAGTCAGCGTGCTGTTCCCTCTGCTAGCCCTGCAAACGGTGTATTAAGTCAAGATAATTGAGCCTCCACCTTTCTTTTTTCTCTCTGTGTGGGTTTTGGCAAGAGTACAGATAATTTTCTTCACAGTAAATATTATGGGGCTATGTTTTGGATTTATGTTGAAAACAGTTTGATAACACAGTGATGTTTTCGTTATTGCTGAGCAGCGCTTACAAAGAGCCAAGACTTCTGCTCCTCACACTGTCCTGTCAGTGTAGAGATGTACAAGAAGCTGGGAGAGGACACAGCCAGGACAGTTGACCCCAACTGACCACAGGGATATTTCAGACCATATGGAATCATGCTCAGTATATAAAACTAGGGGAAGAAGGAGGAAGGAGGGAATGTTCAGAATCATAGCATTTGTCTTCCCAAGTCACCATTATGGATGCTGGAGCCCTGCTCTCCTGGAGATGGCTAAACACCTGCCTGCCTGTGGGAAGTGGTGACTGAATTCCTTGTTTTGTTTTGCTTGTGCACAAGGCTTTTGCTTTACCTATTAAGCTGTCTTTTCCTCAACCCATGAGTTTTCTCACTTTTACTCTTCCTATTCTCTCCCCGATCGCACCAGGAGGAGAGTGGTGGTGTGACTGAGAGGCTGTATTGAAGCTTACCTGCTGCCTGGCAACACAACCTCCTGTGATCACCACACAAAGCATTTATTTGATGAACCTGAATGTTTCCACCAAGGAAAGAATGCAATATACTCCAACATCTACTAATTAACTTTGATTTATAGTAATATACAAAAAGACTATCTATTTCAGGCTCCAAGGAACATTCTCAGGTTTTTCAAATGCATAATTTCCTCAGCTCACCTGCGAGTACTTTTTACCAGTTTCAGACAGAAGATAGTGGAAAGCAAGACGACTTCAGAAAATCACTTTATTTACCCTAAAACCATCAAGCAATGTAGATGCCAAACCGGTGTAAAGAAGATAAAAGCAAAACTTACCAGATGAAGTGCAGAAAAGCCAGGGGTGCTTAAACTTCGTTGACAGAACTGTGTAAAGCCTGGTTGGAGAGTAAATTGCTTTCTTATTTCTGCAGAGGAGTGCCTTTAATTAAGCAGAGAAAAATCCTTGTAATTATAATTATTCCCATACAAATACCAAACGCCAGAGTTTAGTCAATTTGGTCTCCTGTCCCAGTGTTTAGAAGCGTATTTTGGTGATGGTCTAAACTCGTCTTGTAGTTGATGCAAACCTTAAAAAACATTTGCTGTTCTGTATAATTAAGACTCTGTCACTGTTCCAACAGATTTCTATCACTATATTGCCACCCTCACAACTGGGAAAAGCTATGCAAGAAAGAACAACCTTGCCCTTAAGTGAAGTGTGACTGCAACCTGGATAGCAATACTTGCAAGATTCACTTCTGCAAAGCAGAAATACAGGATAATAAAGCAGAGAAAGGAAAATGAACATCACAGAGGCAAATATTTTAATTGATCAAGGGATAAAAACAAGACAAGACCACTCACTGAACAGTGTAAGCCCAGACTTACGCTAATAATGCAGCTTGCTGTGAAAAGCCCAAGACAAACTAAAGTATGAATTTAAAAATCAGCCTACACTGTATCAGCTGAACACTTGAGAGAAAGTCTTCTTAAGTGTTAATTAACCAATCTTATTGGAAGCAGAAAGAGGCCAGTACAGAATTCTTCAGTAATCCCAGGTTGATGATAATGTACCCAGTCTGAAAATTCAGTAATCAGAGTAGCTTGGTCATTTTTCATGAAAACTAATAAATTAATATTTATTTAGTTTAGAATAATCAGTTTAAGAATAATCAGATATGAAATGGTAAAACATCTACAATATATTTCACCATGAGTGTTCAGGATAAGACTTTTAACACAAAATGCAGTTAAGCAGATTTCAATTAAAAATAATAGCCTGCAGCCCACCAGGGCAGTCAAATGGGAGACAGGAAAATAGAGAGGTAAAAAGACATTCCCTGTCATATGAGACTCTTCCAGCTCCAGGAAGCATTAACAGACATCTTAGAAGCACCAGATACCACTGGACAGTCTGCCTGCTTGGTCTGCACTTTCTCTCCTCTGTGGCCTCCTGATTCCTATGACTCATGTACCTATTCTGTGACACTTACTAATGCTTTTCTTAGCAAGCATGACAAAAATCTAAACTTGGCTCAATGCATTTCTGCTCATGTTAAGAGACAGGCACTTTACAGAAGGTATTGTATTAAAGGTATTAGAGGTATTAGGCCTGATTGAGAAAACAAAAGTTGCATAAATGAGAGTAGTTCCTTGTAGGCCAAAAGACCATGCCAGGTGTGAGTGGGACATCGCTCCAACCTGAAGGCAGTAGTAATTGCAGACAGAATAAAGCCAGAGTTACAAAGAGAAGAGGTCCATTTGGAAGAGAATTTTCTACTCATCACTGACATACCAAAAATCAAAAATGGGATTTTTTAGAGGGTATTAAATAATTATATAAGCAACAAGCCATGTAGGGAAAGTAACAAATTCTGTGCACTCCTTAGATTATCTTTGACCTGTTAAAAAAAACCCAAAACAAACCTGCTTGTATATTAGGGGTACTGTTACTCATTTTTCCACTGCAAATAATCTCTGATAATGAATGCATGTACAAAACTCAAATTATTCAAAATTATTAATTTCCTGCAAACACAGCCAGTTTCTACCTTGTGTAGAAGTATCTGTTACTGATGAAAATAACAGATGTACTAGCAGATGTTGGCTTAATGTATGTAAAAAAGTCTATTGTAGAAGTTGCTGCTGTAAACAATTATATTAGTCATCCCTGAATTACACCAGATATGGGGTCATCAGACCCTTTGAAGAGAAAACTGTATGAATTTTCAACTACACAAGAGGAAGTACAAATATGGATGTAGTGCCAAATTTGCTGCCTGGTAAAAGTTTGTGCAAGGCCAGCTAATTGAGAGCAAATACATTTCTCAGGAGCACTGACATCAGTTCCACTGTCTCACCAGTAGAAATAACCTGGAAACTAAATCAGTCCAAGGGACAACAAATTTTGTAATCTATAATGGTGACTTTCAGATAAGAATAGTTCAGTTGATTGATTTCATAGTTTTCCTGTGACTGAAGGAAGAAAGGGAGAACAAATACAGTAAGAATAACAGCAAAATACAATAAGAAGACAGTAAAATTTGTTTGAACCAATTCAGAAATGAGTGGCTAGATCTGCTAGGATTATACAACTGAAAGATACAGCTGCTAAAAGACACTAAACCACAAGCACAAGTTAGGTACACTGACATGGAGAAAAGGTGAATGTAACAGCCAGAGACAAGCATAGAAACTTTTGAAAACTTGAGAAGTGAGGTGTAAACAGAGGTCCTTCTAGATGGTTCTTTGATAATGCCAAAATGGTTGTTGTTTGTGACACGCCTGTTTTCTGACCAAACAACTATCTTAGACACTGTCCCTTGTACCTTCAGGAAAATGGTGGTTCATATTAACCTAGTGCATGTCACGCCCTAGCTTTTGTGGAGGCTGCAGACTATCTATGCCATGGCTATACTTTTACCCTCCTTGTCTGTACAGCAGCCCTGTCTGATTCTGAGGAGAGCTTTACAGTCACCCTTACCTGCAACAAGGTCTATCTATGTGCTAAAAAGCCATAAGAAAAGAAGGCAATAAGAAATGAAGGCAAGTCACTGAAAAATCTGAGAAAAACCCTGTGGTTTCCATCCACAGCAAGGGGAGCATGAAATTTCATTAAACATTAAAATGCACATTACCTTAGACATGCCTGTTTATTAATAGTCTGATGATGAAGTGCATGGTGTGCAACTAGAAAATGTGGACTGTAGAAAACTATGGTCCAAAAAGTTTGGCAATTATTGGTGTATTATTGGCAATTATTAGGAGATGATGAATAGTCAATATGGATTTATCAAAGGGCAGTCACATAAAGCCAATCTAATGCTTTTCTGTGATAATTTAACTGGTTCAGTAAGGTTCTTGATACTGTCCCTCATGACATTCCTATAAGCAAAGTAAAGACACATTGGCTAGATGGAATCATCACAGCTGGTTCCAGAACTGGTTAATAAAACATATTCAAGGCACAGTCATCAATAGTTCAAAAGAAGATTATGAAGAAATTTTACTGTGAGAAGCAAGTTAATTTTTCCTCAGTCTAGTTCCAGTACATACTTTATTTTACAACATGGATGATGATGTAGATAACACAGGACTAAAAGCTGGGGATCACATCACACTAAAATACTCTCTAAAGTATTGTAGAAACAGTCTGAAATCAGTAAAGCTAAATTCAATAACAATAAATGTAAACCCCTAAACTTAGGAAGGAAAAAAAATCAAATGCAGAAATACAGAAAGGAAAATTAACTGTCTAAAAAAATAGCATGCCATTTACTGGGAAGTGTATGGGGATACTTACTAACAAAGTACCACAAGCGATGAAAAGGTGATGTTATTTCTGTTAATTTAAGCCAATGAGACAGTGCTTAGGCTGATTTACACTCCTATAACACCGCAGAGTGAGGTACAATAAAATCTAAAAGGCTTCAAAAGACAGCAGTCAGAATGCTAAAACTCTTGGGAAGGATGACCCACGAGAAAAGACTGAAAAAACAGATGTGTCATAAAACAGATGATGGGAGACAGCAGTTGTCCTTGACTATGTGAAAGGTAGTAACGTGTAAAGAAAACAGTGAGTAATTCATATCCATGGAGAGAAAAAGTAATGTGCTTAAATTGAAGCAAGAAAGTGCTAATAAGTTACTAGGAAAAAAGTTCCTACTGCAACAGGAAGGAACTGGCTGTTGTTGATGCCAAGCCATTTTCCATCATATCTGAAAAGTCATGGTGGTCAGGTGAAGTCCCAGCTATCTGGAAAAAGGCAAACATTGCTCTCTTTTTTTAAAAAGGGGAGAAAGGAAGATCTGGGGAAACTGCACACTGGCAAGCCTCATCTCTGTGCCCAGGAAGATCATGGAGTAGATGCTCATGAAAGCAATGTTAAGGCACATGCAAGACAAGGAGGTGATCCAGGGCTGCCAACACAGCTTTACTAAGGGCAAACTGTACCTAGCCAATCTGGCAGCCTTGTATGATGGAGTATCTGCAGTGGTCCACAACTTAAGAGCTATGGTTGGCATATACCTTTGTTTGTGTAAGGCCTTCGATGTGGTCCCACATGACATCTTATCTCCAAATTGGAGAGACATGGCTATGACGGATAGACTACCCAGTGGATAAGAAATTGGTTGGAGGGACATCGCCAAAGAGTTGCAGTCGATGGCTGTTGTGGAGCCTCCAGGGGGAGGCGAGTGAGGAGTGGTGTCTTTCAGGGCTCAGACTGGTTTCCTTCAATATCCTCATCAAGGACATCAACAGGAGGTTTGTGGTGCAATTTACACAACAAAAGGAAGGGATGCCATCCAGATGGACTCAGACAAGCTTGAGAAGTGGGCCCACAAGAACCCCATGAAGTTCAACGAGTCCAAGTGCAAAGTGCTGCCCCTGGGTCAGGACAATTCCAATCACAAGTACAAACTGATAGAAGAACTCACTGAGCAGTCCTATAGAGAAAGAATTGGGGATTCTCATGGACGAAAACCTGGACATGAGCTGGCAATGTGTGTTCACAGCCCAGAATGCCCACCACATCCTGGGCTGCATCAAAAGGTAAATGGTCAGTAAGTTGAGGGAGGGGATTTTGCATCTACTATGCCCTTATGAGACCTGCCTATACTACTGCATCCAGGTCTGGAGTCCTTAGTACAGTAAAGACATGGATCTGTTGAAGCAGGTCCAAAGGAGGGCAATGGAGGTGATCAGAGGGCTGGAGCACCTCTCCAGCCAAAGACAGGTTGAGAGAGCTGGCATTGTTCAGCCTGGAGAAATCTCTGGGGAGACCTCATTGCGGCCTTTTCAGTACCTAAAGGAAGCACGTTTAAAGAAGGGAGAGCAACTTTTCACACAGGCAAATAGTGATAGGACAAAGGAGGAACAGTTTGAAACTGATAGAGGAGAGATATAGATTAGACGTTAGAAGAAATTCTTTACTGTGAAGATGGGGATGCACTGAACAGGCTACCCAGAGAAGTTGTGGATGCCCCCATCCCTGGAAGTGTTCAAGGCCAGATTGGATGGGGCTCTGAGCAACCTGATCTAGTTGGTGGCATCCCTACAATGAGGGGAGGGCTGGATCTAGATGATCTTTATGGTACTTTCCAGCCCAAACAATTCTGTGATACTAAGTAGTAGTACTAAACTACTTACTTAGCTACTAAGTAAGTAGCTAAGTAAGAATGCACAGTGACAAGAGCACAGTAGTGTTGTAAATCATGTCTCTGAACTACCTGGAGCAATAGCATCTGGGCAACTGCAACCCTTTCTAAGACCAGCAATGGGACTCAGCAGTGTCAGTAGCTCTACAGACCACCTATACTGACAGCTGTCCCTTTGCACTAGCTGAAACTAAAAAGGTGTAGATTTGGTGAAGATTTTTTCACAAAGGTCGTTGCTGAATTCACAGTTCATCACCATTCACATGGCATGTTGAAAAATAGTGTAAGCCTGTAGAAAGATGGGAGATGATAGCAACCTATGGATCTTCTGGAGGTTTTAGGTCCTTGGCTGAACCATGGTGTTGGAGCAAAATAACATCAACCGGAATTCATTGTTCCACTCTGTGATGTCATGACCCTACCTGAATGATGATGACATACTTCTCTGATGCAAATATTGAAAAAGCTGGAACTTATCAGACTTCCTGATCCACCCAAAAAACCTCAACCAACCAAAACAAAACCCAAAACCAAAACTGGTGCTGCTTAATCCAAATTTCACCAGTCTGTCCCACATGTAGATGTAAAACTTCAGTAACTGCTAACAAAAAGTTGAAACAGAGTCTGTATTTCACAAATACTCTCCAATGCAAAGTGTAGAGTTTGCATAATATATTAAAACAACAGTATAACCAAAATAACAGACTACACCTGGAGGTACTTAAAATTCAATTCATCTTGTAGGTAAAATTCTGGGATGTTTCTCAGGGTAGAGCTCATTGAAGGATTGGGAATTTGGAGATTTGGGTTATTAATTGGGCCTAGATGAGGTATCAGGAAAGGAAAATAAAACAGGCATTTATTTTCTCCCTTTAACATATGTTAGATCTGCGGCTGAATACTGCTGGTTCTATAATTAAAATTATATAAATGCTTATAATGCATAAGCTGGTTCTGCAGTTTCATTGAAATTCTGCTCAATGATACAGGTCTTTGAAATATGTAGTTTAAAAGCAGGCACAAGGGGTATTTTGTTAATATATATATAATATGAAAATTTAAACAGAGAGCAGCAATTTAGAAATAAAAGAGAAAGAGAACAGCTTTAAAGATCACCATTAACTGCAAATCACAAACTTCATAAGAAAAAAACTAATTTTAAAAGTAGGCTTCACATGCCTACTGGATGAAATTCTCCAAAGTTACTTACTATTAGAAGGGAGGCAGGAAGTGTAATCCTTAACAACCTTACAATCCCTTCCAGCAGACTGAGGAACAGTGAGTTGTCTTCTGCAAAAGCTGCACACACAATTAGACAGCAAGGAAAGATGGAAAAAAACGAATAAAAAGAGAGTACAAGAACTATCCCCAAAGATGGAGAAACATTCACATTTAAATGTACACAGATGGCGGAATCATAAAGCAAAATAGTGAAAACTTTTACTTAACAGGTAAAATATTCAGTCTTGGCTACCCTGAGGAACAATCCCTTTCATCTGACACCGACACACAAAATTCACAACTAACTTTTGGGTTTTTTCTGACCCTAGGATGAAACTGCTCCAGTTACAGCTGAAAACAAGGAACCAAAAAAGCTCTGGAAGAGAAAAATACAGCAATTACCTACTGCTCTCCTTCACTCCCACATGCAACACACACAAAGTTTTGGGCAATGATCCAGATCTTTAACTAGCAAATATGGGAATGTTGTTTAGAAGTCCTTTTCTTACCGCCAGTGGAACTGCCTGTTTTTCTTGTAAGTTTCTAATTAGTCCTTAAAGCACCAGAGCTCTGCTTTGTTATCACTGTTTACAGCAGTGGTAGATCTGAACTCGCTGCTGTTTCCTTGATGGCTCCAGTAGGCTGTACGACCTCAGGCACACACCTACTTCGGGGTCTACCACATTAAGACTGTATCAGCTAAAGCAATAAAGATCCTATTTGAGATGGTTGAAATTTAACAACAATCTTACTACAAGAAATGGTGCAGGAACAAAGAAAGAAATCTAGAAGAGGAAATCGTTGAGTTCATCATGCTGTCAACAACTTGCTATAAAGTAAAATGGGCAAGAGGTCAATTTTTATTTTTGTCCCAGGTCATGTAAGACATTTATTAAGTGACTGGTTTTCTATGCCTTTCAGTTTTGCTGTTTCTCCCTCAGGAAGAGACATAAGCACACATAAAAATAATTTTTAAATCCTAGCTATGCAGAGAAACTGAAGACTTATGATTTGGTACTGATGAACAATGCTTTTATGCACTTTTTATTCACTATATGGAAACTATGGAAAAACTATTTGAGAAGACACTGCGTATGCATAGGTGACTGGTTGGCTGTTGCAATGGAAGTGGTTTTAGGTGTAATGTTTCATATGATAGTTTAGTGGGAGCTTTGGAAATCAGAGAGTATAAATCAAGCTTATCTGTCATCCTACTACAGGCTTAAACTGATATGCAATACAAAATTTCTAATTAATATCTCACGTGTGCTAATTAACCATCCTAATAGAAGATAAATGTGTGAAAACATCAGAATTCTTTTGTTGTCCCTGCTGCCTTAAAATCTATCAGCATACAGCAATATGGACGCAAATCTTTCATTCTGAAGGGATTAACCTCAGTTTATCTGAGGATAATTTTCTGTGGTTGGTCAGAACACTCTCTGCTTGAATTACTAAAGCTCATATTAGTGCCTCATTATTTTCTTTCAACCAAGATGTCTGAAGAAGGGCTTTCTAACAAATGTGCCACTAAAGTCTCTAGATGATTCTACACGTTTATATTCTATTGCAAAACTTTGCTTTTCCCCTCCCTCCTTTTTTTTTTCCCTTTCCCCTTGTTCCTTGCTAAACTGTTTAAAAGTCTTCCAAAAGCTTAGATTCTCTACAACAACGATAATGGCAGTTTCAAAACCATCACTAAACACATGTGCCATCCTCCTTTTATAATGTGGTTTGAAAGTAATAGACAGTTTAAAAAACAGTTTGCTCTTTTAGATTTTTGTTTTGTCTGCATTATTCCACCAATTCACAACATGGTGATTACTAAATAAGTGTAAGGACTTATCTTTCAGCTCACATGTATTATCTGAGCTTCAAAGGGCTTCACTAAGAAAATGCTACTGTAATGCTGATAATTTTGTAAAACCCATAAAAAGTTTAATAGTTCTTGTGCCTTATTTTCATAAGAAACAACTATCAATAAGTGAAAAAAGCCTTCATTAATAACAACAATAAAAAATACCAAAATAAAGACCATGTAACTGTTATTCTAAGGAAATTTTCTTTTTGTTCCTAAAAGATGGTTTTTATTTTTTTTTATCAAGGTTAAGGTTGGTATTTTTATCAATCAAAAAAAAGTCTCTTTTGTATCTTTCATGGCTGTCAACTTCAAAGAAATTCACAATAAATTTACAAATGGGTCTTTAATACTGAGTACTTGAAGAGCCAGAGGAGGAGATAATGCAAATGGGACAGAAGTAGAAAACTAATTTCTGTTAATATTTGGCCCCTCATTTCCTAGGAACACAAATTTGCGGAGCTTCAGTGTGACCTTTCTGTGAAGGGAAATTCATGAGGGTTGTTTTCTTTTTTTTTTCCAGTTACTTCTTAGAATAACATTTTGTTTTTTATTAAGAGATGTAAGTTTAACTAGCAAAAGTAGAATCATTTACTAAGGCATTATACCTGAAGAAAAATTAGCCCAGTTGCTACTATGTGAAGATATACTGCTATTTTCTAGTAACCACGGTCGTGTTGGGTCAAGGATTGGATTTGATGATTTTGAAGGTCTTTTCCAACCCAGTTGATTCTATGATTTTATGATTCTAGAACAGGGAATTTTGATTCAACTTCAGTGAGAGCCTGAGCAATAACTAAGACACATTTGAAAGCTGGATCTTTTGCTCACACTTTTAAAAATAAGAATCTCTAAAGAATCTGGCATATGCTAACAATTATATTGTTTAAAAGAATGTATTTTTGTATCTGCTGGCTATCACTACAACGACAAATATTTCATAGAAATTATATTACATACCCTTACAAACATATTTGGATGATGTAAAACATTTTACATCATAAGTTATAAACTGAATTTCACTTAATGATTTATCTGGAAAATTTCAAGCTTGGAGAAAAGCTACATTTTACTAAATCTTATAAACATGATGTTTTGGTTCTATACTGATTGTAAAGCTCAGATCATGTGACAACTGAAATAATATGTGCTCTTACCTAATCCAGTTTGCTTGACTTTGGGGAAAAATACTAATATTAAGTCCAGGTGTGCTGACTCCCTTATAAGAAGTCTCCAGGCCATTATTACTGAAGCTCAGAAAACTGTAATTCATCATATGCAAGTATTATTCTACAAAAGTCATGAGGAAAAGTATTGTGGACTTCTTGCATGAACTCGGCTCAAAAGCTGATCTAGGCCTGGATCAGTCTAGAAATTACAGAAATTATTTTTCTGTAACTGAATTCATGATGGCAAGCATTTAGTGTAATTATGTTATCAGTAAGCACTTTCACAGGCTATCCTTTTTTTTACTGCTACAGACCACTGTATAGTCTGGTATGTGTTTTTCAAATCAAATTTAAAAAAAATTAAGTCAGAACAGAAAAAAGGACAACTATACTGACCTATGTTCATGAACTGTAATTTTTAATGACCATAAAACCTGAAAATGGTAGAAGATATAAAATACAACATTAAATATTTCTTTCTTGCTACTTTTCCCTTCAGAGTCAAAAATGGAAACTGTTTGGAACGACAAATAAGAGATGTCAATACACCGAACCTGGTGGACATAAAAATGGTTCTCATTTGCATCTACATTTTCCTTTGGTATGCTTTGGGTTTCATATGCCAAAAAAACCAAAAAAAAATAGAACTTCACAATCTTAAATTGTGGCCTAACCTTTACCATGTACCTAGATATCTGAAGTCTAGGAGGGACATAATGTCTTATAAAATGATTTTAGAATGCAGCTTTTCTGCTCAGAGCCTAAAGTCTATTTCCTGCTCACCAACCATCTTCCAGAGAAAAAGTAAATATCTTATTACTCTAATCATGTATCAGGTCTGATTCCAGTGACTGCACAGATAAGCAAGTACTATAGAACACCAATCTTTAACAACTGTAATAGAAAATAGATGGTTATATTTTGAACACTATGTAAGTACGCAGTACGCACTCAGAGAGCTTCCTAGCTGTCAGTGACATCTGTCTCACTTTTAACAACAGTATTCTGCTTGCATGACCAACTGTTCTTTAAAGACTGTTTCTACAGCTGCCTACCAGCCGATAAAGTGTACACTTGTGTTATGGAGCCTATCTTTCCTGCACTTGTAATTTTTCACAGATATGGCTGGGTGGGCCTCTGTTTGTCTTCAACTCGTTATTTAAAAATATGACTACTATCACCTTGATTGTGTGGCAGGCAGACCACTCCAGAAAGGGTAATCATAAAATTTGGGGTAACCAATACAAACCAAAAGTAAGTCCCTGTGAATAATCAAAGGCACTAGTATCCTCTGAAAAGTAATTAAGAGGGCATTTTCTTGCCGTTTGTTTTCTACTTCCTAAAAGTTAGTTGCATTTTAGGCAGGAAGTGTTACAATCTTTTGCAGAGTGTGCCAAAGGAAAGGTCTGTGTATTAAATCTTCATGATGGACACTACAATGTCAAATGTAGTAAGAGCATCTTGGATAACCTTATCTTTGAAAAATTAGGAGATACAGGAATCTCTAACAACAGTATGAAGTAATAATCTATGGCATAATCTTGATATATGATATTGCTTTCTTCTTCAGCTTACTCCTGTAACTGATTTACAATCCACTCTGCTAGAGAAGGAAGCAATGTTCACAGAGTTTCCAGTCAGAATTAGGACAGTCTTGCACAGACTAACATGGTTTTGCACATTATCTGCTTTTCTTTTTATTATTTTTGTGCTTGTGTAAAACATGACAGCTTGCAACCCGAGCCTAGGCCACAAGAAATATTGCAGCAGTGTCCCTCCTTTCATGCAATTGTCTCTCTTGTGGCTTCTAGACACATTCAAGCTCATATGGCCTACAGCACAGCTTGCTCTCAGGTACCATTCAAGAGGCTGCGAGGATGCAGACAGGCTTTGATATAGCTGATCTGAACTGCAATAATTACCAATGCCAGAATGTGAGATGCAAATCAGCTGATACTGGTTTCAATTATACACAGTGACCAGCGAATGTATATTGCATAAGTTTGTCATTTGCTCAAAACATGTAAAACATATTTAGAAGTGTTGCACTGACACAGATTTAGTCTAATTTGACTGCTCACTGGAAACACTCTAGCAAAGGCAGACGGAACTATCTCTAGGGCTAACAAAAAGATAATCTCAGAGGCATTAAGAAATCTCCTCTATTAACATTAGAGCTATTTAGAATAGATTGGATCCATCCCTAGCATGCTTTAATATTCTTGACTTTGTGGTAGATTTAGAAAGTTGTTATTTTTGCAGTTTACATCCCTCCCTTGAAGTGGAGGAGTACCTGTAAAAATGTGCAAAAAGATGAGAGACAGGTTAATAAGAGCCATTTAGTCATTCACATGTAGTGAGCTATTTAGTCATTCACATGTAGTGAGCACTCGTAAACTGATACAGCAGGGATGAAAACACGGTACGAAGTCCTCCTTATGTCTTCTGCTCACTCAAATTGCCTTGATTCCAAACAGAGGTGGGAGGGACGGTAAAGCATCCATTTGCAGAGGCATCAGTGGGGATTGGCCTTTTTGACTAGCATATGAAGGAGCAGAGATCCCTGTCTTCTCTCCCTTCTCTACACCTGCTTTAGAGCCAGGTACAATCTATTCCTTTGCTCAATAGAATTCAAGAAGACACCAAAACAGTGATGCCGTAACAAGCTAGGACAAAACAGCTTGAAGTAAGCCAGGAAGACAGGAGTAACTTTTTCTGCGAAGGAGATTGGGTCCTTCATTTGTCTAAAGGAATCATATTTAAAGCTGGTGAAGTATGAGCTGCATGAGCAGACAATGAGTTGGACTGAAAACTTCACAAAGAGCTGGTAATCATTAGTGATGATCAGTGGCATGAAGTGTAGCTGGAGGCCATTTAATAGCAGTAAACCTCAGGGGTCAATAGTGGGTCCAATCGTGATTAACATCTTCATTAATGATCTGGATGATGGGGCAGAGTGCACCCTCAAAAAGTTTGCTGATGACACAGAAAGGAGAGGTTGATGCACCACAGGGTCATGCTGCCATTCAGAGGGACCTCAAAGGGCTAGAGAAATGGACTGATGGAAAATTTGCAAAGTTCAACAAGTGCAAAGCCCTGCAACCAGGACCATCCCCATGCACCAATATATGATGAGGGGCACCCAGCTGGAAAGCCACTTCGCAGGAAAGGACCCAGAAGTCCTAGAGGACCATGACCACATTGGTCCCAGGAGACCACAACGTCATCGAAGTTGAGCATGAGCCAGCAATGTGCCATGGTGGCAAAGAAGCCAAATGTTATCCTGGGGTGCAGCAGGCACAGTACTGACAGCAGGTTCAAGGAGATGATCCCCGCCCTCTGCTCAGTGCTGCTGAGACATGCCTAGGTTCTGTGTCCAAGTCTGGACTCCTTGGTACAAGAGAGACATGGATGTGCTGGACAGAAGCTGGTCAAGGGTGACGAAGGTGATGAAGGGACCACAGCATCTCTCCAGTGGGGAATGGCTGAGAGAGCTGGGACTGTTCAGCCTAGAGAAGGCTCAGCTCAGGGGGGATCTTATAAACGTATACAAATATCTGAGGGGGCAGAGTAAAGAAGACAGAGCCAAGCTCTTCTCAGTGGCTCCCAGTGACAGCACCAGAGGCAATGGGCACAACCTGAGACATGAGAGGTTCCACCTGAAACATTTTTCCCCATGAGGGTGACTGAGCCCTGGCAAAAGTTGTCCATAGAAACTGTGGAGTCTGACTCCTCGGAGGTCTTCAAAGCCAACTGGATGTGCTCATAGGCAGCCAGCTCTAAGTGACTCTGCTTGAGCAGAGGGCTGGACAAGAAGATAACCTCCAGAGATTCCTTCCAACCTCAACTATTGTATGAAGCTGTGCAAGAAATAAGCAGATACTTTGGTCAGTTTATAATCTATCCCTATAAACCAGAAATGGAAAATACGCACTCTGGCAATTGGAAAGAAACACATGTTGAACTCAGCTGAAAAACTGGATACAATTGAATATAAAAGCTAATGAAAGGTAAAGAAAATTATAGTGATATTCCTGTATACTCCAGTATTTCTATAGCCAAATTAAAAGATTCTCAAACAAATGGGACAAATAGTACTGAATTCCCCTAGTGACCTTCTACAATGGAGTGACATGGGAAGAGCAACTGATGTTACTCACCTGAATTTCTGTATGATCCCCCATAACTTTCTTATCTCTAAATTGGAGAGACACGTATTTGATCAATGGAGTCTTAGCAACAGAAAGAACTCGCTTGACAGCTTCATCTGCAGTGAATGGTTCAATGTCCAAATGGAAACCAGTAATGAATGGTGTTCCTCAAGGGTAAGTACAGGGAGCAATATTAATTAATATCTTCATTAATGACATAGATAGTGGGACTGAATGCACCATCCACTTGCCTGCAGATGTTCTGGTTAGAGGGGTCCGGACCAGTTCATCACTATGTGGGTATAACCAAAACTGTGTATTCTACACCCTCTATGTCATTTCTGATGGACTATTAATAACGGATCATTTGCAGCAGCTGCCCAGGGCACACCTGACAGCTCAGGCTACAAGCTGGGTATTAAAGAACTCTGCAAGGAGTGTTTCTTTATCTTCACACTAATGACTCAAGTGTGATAACTCCCTCTAGAGAGGCGTTAGCACCTTCACACTCAGCCTGAGGGGTCATCTCTGCTAATGGGCACTACTGGACTGGCATAATAGGCAGCTGTAACGACCTAGACCATCAGACTCCAAAAATATCCCATGACTCACAGAATTAAATCCCCCTCTGAGGGAGGTAGTGGGCATTCCAACCTGAACCTGAGCATATATAACCTTGGGGGTTTGGGACTTCCGGTACCACTCGTCAGATCCAGAGGAGGATCGGAACTCCAACAGGACTGCGACTGCCACTCTCAACAAGATTGTGATCATTACTTCAACAGAACTGTGACCATCATCTGGACCAAGAGGTTTCCCTTCCTTTTTCTTCACACCCAGGGAGGCCACGCGGTGCTGAGCACAGGGGTTGACAAACACCGTTCTGTTCTTATCCCAGGGCGCGGGGTTATACATCTGTCTTTGTGGGTTAATACCAGTTTTATTCTGTATCACTGTATTTTTTGTAATCTTTTTAGTAAATTGTAACTCTGACTTGTAATCTCTCTTGAGTTGTTAATTACTCCTGCCGGTTTACTTTTCAACCGGCACATCAAGCTGAGTGCAGCAGCTGATTCACATGATGGAAGAGATACTACCCAGAGAGAGGGACCCTGACAGACTTGAGAAGCGGGTTCATGTGAACCTCATGAAGTTCAACAATGCCAAGTGCAAGGCACTGAACAGGGTCAGGTCAACCCCCAAGACATGTACAGACAGGCAATGAATGGATTGAGAGCAGTTATCCAGAGAAGAAATTGAGGGTACTGGTGAATGAAAAGCTGGACATGACCTGACCCTGTGCACTCACAGCCTGGAAAGCCAACAGCATCCTGGGTTGCATCAAAAGCAGTGTGGGCAGCAGGTGGAGGGAGGGGATTCTGCCCCTCTACTTTGTTCTTGTAAGACCCCACCTGGAGTGCTGCAACCAGCTTTGGGGTCCCCAGAACAGCAAAGGAAATTGACCTGGTAAAGTGAGTCCAGAGGAGACCTGGAGCACCCCTCCTGTGAAGAGGGGCTGAGAGAGCTGGGGTTGTTCAGCCTGGAAAAGTGAAGGCCCTGGGAAGACCCAATAGCAGCCTTCCAGAATCTAAAGAGGACCTACAGGAAATACGGGGAGGGGCTTTTTACAGGGGCCTGTAGTGATAGCACAAGGAGCAAAGGCTTTAAAGTGAAAGTGAGTAGGTTTAGATCAGATACTAAGAAGAAATTCTTTACTTTGAGGGTGAGTAGGCACTTGAACAAGTGGCCCAGAGAAGTGGTGATGCCCTAGGCTAGTTGGGGCTTTGAACAATCTGATTTAGTGAAAGATGTCCCTTACAATAGCAGAGGGTTTGGAACTACGTGATCATTGAAGGTCCCTTCCAACCCAAGCCTTTTTAGGGTTCTGAGATGTAAACCTGATCTTTATATCCCATGCACATGAACTTCATGTAATTCTCCAAAGGATTTAAAAAAATAATCTCATTTATTTTTGTGCAAGTCTAAGAAAAATGCTAATTTACTATAAACTATTACTAACAGATTGCTATACCTAACATATGAAACATGTACATCTTACTTTTTTCTCTTTAATCTGTTACATTTAATATTTGTACCAAATACAAACCCACTACTATTCCACACATGTATGTATATGTACTAGATTTTTATACTTACTACATAAATTTATTACATGTACAAAAGACTGAGGTTCTCTCTGCAGCTTACTTAATATATGGAAAGTTTGAAAAGAAAAAAATAATTAACAGAAATAGGCTGGTGTTTACAATGGAGTCTGGACAATGCTTATAAGTAATTCACATTTTATTATATCCATATAACCGGGGTTTTAGTGAAATTCAAGCAAAAGATGTTGGCCTCAGCCCTGTAAAGGGGTTGCACTGAACAGAAATCTGCTATCAGAGTACATAGGAAATGGCCTGTTCTGCCACCGAGACAATTCTTGCACTGTACTTAACTCCTTTGCAACAGCCTTTATCATTTAGGGTAATTTCTTGTGAATCTTCAGACCTGAAACTTTGTACAATATAATATTTATGTTCACCTTTTCATTTCAGGTAGAAATAATTTAAATGTATGTTCACCGTTAAAGGAAAGAAGGATTCATGGCACAATTTGAGAATTTGGTACGAGTTTGACTTTTAATGTAAGCTTTTTAAAATTTGAAATCTTTAGCTAAATGTTTTCTTTAATACTGGTAGTGTGGGATCATTGTTCTTTTTAATATAAATCTATGCATATAAACTCATCCTTAAGTACACGTCTTAAAACTAGAACAGGAAAAGAAAATTTTGCTTGGCAACTGGACAGTTTCAGGAACAAGGAAATGAAATTATAGAAGTAAATGTTGAAAATTTGTTTTATAACACTTGTGAAATGCAGGCAATGGTTGTCCATAGAGACAGTTGAGGAGTATGTCTGTTGGGAGGGTTTTTAACTGCAGGAGTCACATGACTGGAAGTTAAATATGTCAGGGAGCTGTACTGCTGTTCTTGATAATTTTCTGTTTTGGAATTTGCATGTTGAAATGTTTTGAATGTACAGCATTAGTGACCAGTGCCCCAGGTAGGTGCCTAAAGTACAATTTTCTTCACTTGAAGTCAAAACAAATAACTACTACTGCAAAATCTATGTAAAAGGTAACATAGTAAATTACACTAGCTAAAGTGTAATAATAAAAATAATAATAAATATAAAATCTCTTCCGTGAATATTGTGTTTATCCTAACACATAGCTGAGGCAAACTGATTAAAACTCATCTTTTCTGGTCTCTCAAACTGCTCAGCTGGTACATGTTAGAGCCCACACTTCTAGCAATGGCAATTTGTTTTTTTTCTTAGCAGTTTATAAAATTATTTTTCAACTTTCCTGATTGCTGGGTAAAAATACTGTGATTGGAAAGTAGATACATTTACATTACACAATGCAGATACCTAATTACTATCTTGGACTCAACTCAGCAAGGAAGATCTGTTTTTTCACGCCCCATGCTGACTTCTAGCTGCCTAACTTGAGGGACACTAAAGGTTTGTTCCGTCACTTCTACATATGAGATGAACATCATTATTCATAAAAGCTATGCTATTAAAACAGAAGGAACTACTCACATACATGCATTAAAAACATATATGCAAGTCTTTGCAGGATTAAAAAAGGCAGGAAGCAACAGGTCGGGGCAACAGACATCAGATGGGTGGAAGGAAGAATAAAGTGATAGGAAGACATGGTTACGTGGGCAGGCTGCATACACAAGTTTGAAGGCATTTGAAGGCCTGTTTTTAAAGTTTGACCTAGCTTTAGACAAACGTCTTGCTTGTCATGCAACAGTTGTTCTTGAAGCATCTTCAATGCTGGTGCTCATGATCAATAACACACACTAAATTTAAAGTATGATGAGACCATTAACACATTATGGATTACATCATTGCTAATTTTTTACAGAACAGTGTTATGAATAGTTCATAGGTTGGTCAGATATGTATTGCAGCTCACCGAGATACAGGGTACAACTTATGTAACTAGCAGGCTGATGATGTTGTGCTGAGGAACCAGAACAGAGCCTAAAATTCTGTTGTTCCTCATAAAAACGTATATAGCTTAGTTAAGTGACTGGCAAGAGAAAAGGTGAGGAAAAAACCAGGAGAGTTTGCATGCGAATATGTAATGAATGCAGAGTAATTATACAGGCAGTATACTAACTCCTGTAAATGATGCCTTGCCAGTAACATTCAATTTTCACTTAAGAGTTGCATTTTGAAGAAGTAGATTCAGGAACTCTGAAGAGAAAGGAACAAAATTTTACAGCTGTAAAATAGTCCTTTGTGTATAGGAAGAAAGCTAACATGTTGACCTATTATTTCCCTGATTCTGAAGACTACTTAAAAAAAATCTAAACCACCACATTAAAAATGCGTCTTGCGAAGATCTATCACTCTACGGAACAAACTGCACTAGAGTCACGTAAAAATGTCCTGCTCCTTTTGAAGAAAGGGAAACATGTTCTGCTACCAAATACATTTACTTTCTACTATACTGTGTCAAAGAGAATATTCATACTTGCAAAATAAACAGGCATATGGTTAAATCGGAATAATATTCAGAACACACTGATAATATATTTCAATATTTAACTTGCCATGAAAAATACTGAATATTTCACTATCAACTCAAAAGAAAAATAAATTTAAAAAATTATAACAGTAGTTTCATTTCACAACAGTTCTTACTACCAAAACTTTTGTGAGCCTTTGTGAAACGAAGCTGGATTAATTATGATTCCACTACTTTGTAAGGCTTTGTGACCCTCACCACAGCTCAGGAAAGCTGCCAGAAAGCTGACCCTAAAAATAGGAAGAAAGAAAATAACTCAAACCCTTTAAATATCAGCTAGTTATGCTTTTTGTTCAAGCAAGTCTCCAAATGATCAGGAATTGTGGCAGGATACTGCAGTGAACTGTTCATCTGACAGCTCCCAAACATGAGGTCTCACTCTTGTGAATATTCCACCATAAATTTAAAAATAACTCCCAAAGGATACAGAAAGGTACACTGATGCATATTCTGCCATGGGAAAGGCACATCACAGAGGAGCTAATTTTATCCTCTCTGACTGCAAACCTCATGTCTTCCAACAAATTGCTGAGGAGGTGGAGTTTCTCTGCATACTTTTCTCTCTGGCACAGAGACTTATCTTCAGTTTATATTACCATTATGCTATTTGTTCTTTTATGTGTCAGCAAACTCAGATACCTGGTACTTACATCAACACCCTGGAAACACAGTTTTTGTCTCAAGATAACAAGACTCTTGAAAAGGAGGCCTGTTTTTTCCTTTAATCTAACAATATCAAAATTGTCTTGATTTCATAGAGACACCACAGAGCACAGACCAACTGAGAGTCAACACTTCCCTGGGAAAAGACACCAAAGTCTATGAGACAGCAAGTTTAGTTTCAAGAGTATGGTGTTCCAACAGCTGAGCTCTAATTTATTTGATTTAGGGAATGAAGGGAGGAGATAGATATATTTTCAGTCATCGGGGAATTTTTTTCTTTTCACAGATGAAAGGATGAAAAGAAAAAAAAAGAAAAAAAACAACCCGGGGATGTATGTCATTGCAGTATTGATGCCCTACATAAAGTCCTCATTTTCTCAGGAGTGCTAATTTAGAGACCCCATCATTTTGCCACTTCTGGCGGAGGGGGAACGCCAACGCCCCACCTCATAGCCAGCGAGCAGCCCCTCCAGGGACTTGCTCAGACAGAACAGATGGGGAACAAACTCCTGGGTGAGACTGCAAGTCATGTCCCTGTCGGGGGACACGGACCCACAGCCGGCTTCGTCAGAGCAAACCTTGCTGCAGAAGCGCACCCCGAGGGTGCAACTCCCCGCAGGAGCAGCCCAGCAGCGGAGCGATGCCGCCCGAGGGCTGGCCAGTCCAGCTGTCTGGAGCTGGCAGGTGGCTTCCCGCCCCGGGGGTCTCCAGGGAAGGAGCCGTTCCGCCCCTACTCCCGCCACCCGATCACCTGCCTTGGCGGGGCTAAGAGTGGCGAGGAATCGTGAAAGCCCCTTACCTGTTAATTTTCAGGGCGAACGCCCTCCTGTCCGCGGCGGGTAACGTCGCCATACGGGCGAGCAGCCGCGGGTGTCGCCTGCCGATGAGGACCGAGACCAGTTGTACGCAAGAAGGACGGCTTTATTTCATTTATTTATTTTTCTTAACTGCATGCTCCAGGCTAAAAACCGGACGATCTGCTGACAGTTCTGGGTGTCAACTTCCGCATTTCACCTTCCTCACCGAAATCGGCTGGAGTGGGAGGGCTCTGCCCCAGCGCGTCTGCCCCGCCGCCGGCAGCGCCCACCCGGCATCCCGCGCACCCTGTGCCCCGGGGGCTCCTGCCGGCTGCCCACGGGCACTGGGAGGGAGCAGGAACGTCCCCTTCCTCTTTAACACAGGCGAACTTCAAACTGCCCGTGGGCATTTTGGAGGGAAGCACCGAGGAAGGCAAGTGCTTAGGCACGGTCAGGAAGGGAAGGCGCCGTGTACTTCTGGACGCGCACAGCTGCGGGAATCCCTACGCATCCCACCAGCCCTTTTTCTTTTGGAAAACGCAGTGCGGGTGTCAGACACCTCGGCCTCCACCCCACCACACCCCACACACATACACACACCCCCCCTCCGGGGGTCGAGCACTGCTTTGCCGCGGCAGGTGGGGAAGCAGCGGACACCGCCGGGCTCCAGACCGGCCCCGGGCCACCCCCGGGCGCCGCCGATCCAGCCCGTCCGGCCAGGCGGAGCAGGCGTGGCCGCCGGGCAGGGCCAAGCAGGAGCGGGCAGGGCAGGCCTGAGTAGGGCTGCTCGGAGCAGGGCAGAACCGCGTCTACCGCCCGTCAGGCAGGAGAGATAGTTACGGACCTTCCTTCGGCCGCGCTGGTCCAGGGATGGAGTTGTTCGGGCAGGTAGGACAGCAAGGTGTAAGAAGTAAATATATGTCAGCTCTTTACCTGAGACGATATTTTGCCAATACACGGGTGCACCCAGAGTGTATGTTTATCTTACACATCAACTGAGTGTGTAAGAAGAACTCACAGTACTAACATCAGATACCAGCTCAGCTTGGCACAAAGCTGGCCTCACTGCTGCTCCCTTCACTAGCACTTTCTGCTCAGATTTTTAAAAAGACCATTTTTATTGAGTATCTTGAGGTTGGGTTACCAAGTGACATTTCCTAACTGGTATTTTTCTTTCTGCCATGGTGCAGATTTAACTGCTGCCGCAGATAAGCAGAACTCAGACTTCATTTGAAAGGGGAAACAGAAGCCAAACATGGTTTCTACAGATGAATTCTGAGGTAGTACAAGCAATTCAGTTCTAGGTTGTCAGTTTGACATCTGGGCTTTGGTAGCAAGAGCATTAGGATTCACCTATTGGAAGGCAGTCATCTCCATTGTAAACTGAAGAGTATCTAGAGAAAAAGAGCGGTATATGAGGCAAGGAAGAGAAGCTTATTCAAAGAGTGAAGGCCTAAAGTCGTGCGACTAACAATTACCTTTTACTGTGTAGGATTCACTATTCTTTAGAGCACTATTAAGTATGTGTGGTCTCAAATATGAATGTTGACCTCTAGAGTCTTGGAAGAGCAGTAGCTAACAGCCCTTAGAGAAGTGTAGAGAGGCATAAGAGGTAAAAGACTTAACAAAAACCCAGAATTAAATAAAAAGAGTTGAAAATGAAAATAAATATGAGTATCTTTTGTAGAAAACTCCCACAAGGATCTACAGCAGAACAAGACCTACAATACTTTAGAGAAACTTCAGAAAGAAAATATTAAAACCTACTATTAATAGAATGTTGTTAACTAACAAATATTTGCTTTAGGAAGAATAAATTTGACACTTTATTTCATGGAGCTTATCTACCACACCCATCCTTTCTTTACGTCACCAAGATAAAGCTAAAGCCACTTACCTACATGTAATTTGAACTTAAATATCACTTAGTTACAAATCACTGATTTGTAACTAAATCAGTAGCTGTCATTTGACGTGTGTATTGGTGACAAAAAAACCTTTTGAATGTCATAAATGTTGGCTGTGGCAAGATATTACCTCATTTTTTATTGAAGCTATAAAAAAGAGTTTGGACTTCATTTCAGCAGCTCATGTGGCATGAAATAGGACTTTGATTGCCTCAGAAACAGAGCTAACAGCAATGCAGATAATATACCAATGTGCACAAATACATCCATTTAGGAGTGCTCAAATTGTTATTTTGCAGTTTCATGCATTCTTGGTAAGCACGGACAAAAAGATTGCTCAAAAATATTTTGCCACATGCAGGAAAACATGCCTGAGGAGACACACAAAAGTAGTTTCCAAAACTTTATAGTTTTGGCTAGTATGTAGCCAGTGTACTGTTGTGGTTTAACCCCAGCCAGCAAATAAGACTGACACAGCTTGCTACGCACTCTGCCCTGTTGGGGTGGGGAGGAGAGAATCAGAAGTGAGAAAACCTGTGGGTTGAGATAAAGACAGTTTAATAGGAAAAGCAAAAGATGTGCATGCAAGCAAAACAAAACAAGGACTTAATTCTCTGCTTCCCATGGGTAGGTGAGTGTTCAACCATCCCCAGGAAAGCTGGGCTCCATCACATGTAATGGTGACTTGGGAAGACAAATGCCATCATTCTGAACAGCCCCCACCTTCCTTCTTCCCCCAGCTTTGTATGCTGAGCATGATACCTTATGGTCTGGGATATCCCTATGGTCAGTTGGGGTCAGCTATCCCTGCTGTGTCCCCTCCCAATCCCTTGTGCAGCCCCAGCCTCCTCACTGGTGGGGTGGGGTGAGAAGCAGAAAAGTGCTGCTCAGCAATAACAAAATATCACCTTGTTATCAACACTTTTTCCAGCATAAATCCAGTACACAGCCCCATACCAGCTACTATGAAGAAAATTAATTCTACAAACAAACAAACAACAACAAAACAACCCCCCCCCCCCCCCCCCAAAATAGCCAAAACCAGCACATATATTCAGCAAATGCAGAACAAACACTTAGATTATTTTACGTTTTCATCTTTTTGGATGAACTGAATTATCAGAAGCCTACTTCAACATATGAGCAGCAAAACTCATCAAATATTCCTTTTCATCGATTATGTCACCAATTACATTGCCTTTTTCAGAGAGAAAAAAAAAGAAGAAAAAGGAAAGAATTTTATCAAGAAAGTTTACATGGTTTTAACTTATTGGAGTACTATCAGATGAGAAGTTGGTGAAATGATTTTTTTAAGCTATCTTATTCAATTAAATATCGTCAATACTAGTGCTCCACTTGTTTAGTACAAAAAGTAGAACAAGATCTTTCCAGTCAGGAGATTTAAAAGTTATATCAAACCAGGTTCCAGTGAAGGCAGCAAAAAATCAAAAGTAAAGAAAGCAGTGCAATTCAGAACAAGCCATGGTTTTCCAAATTAGCATGCTTTGATGTCAATAGCTGTTGGTAGGTTTCGTATACAATACAGTGGAAACCATGCTTACATTCCCCATTTCCTCATCCCCATCCTTCTGTCACACACATGTGTCCCAAATGATGGTCCCAAACTTACTGCATCACTTCAGCCCTAGAATCGGTCATAAAGCTACACTTCTCTGTAATTCCTCTTGGGTTTCAATTGCTTTCACCATGCTTTGGTCTTCCTTCTGCCACCTGACCTGGAGGTGGTGGTTCCATGGCCAGTTGGCTGATGTACCTGGGCAGGCTGAGGAGTTGCAGGCCCAGCCACAAAGAGCAGCTGAGTGGTGGTAAGGACAGCACACGTTGGGTATGAGTGCCTGGGCAGAAAGATTACTGCTGCGTATTGTTTTGATGGAATTTGCAGGCTGGGGTAGAGGAAACACTGGAAGAGACAATAACTTGCATGTCTACATGCCACCTACCAGAGGATTTTTATTTTTTTTTTCTGTTAAGACACACATTTCCAAACATCTTTTTTCTTAAAAGAGAAAATTAGCGGTGGTATCCCTGCAAAGAATGCTACTGCATGGTAGATTGTCATAGCACCATGCACATCATTAAACACAACATTCTGTCTCAGCATACTCATGGATTGTATCCCAAAAAAGCCCTGCTTAAGTTTTAAAAGTCACCTGCTTATTTGTAGAGGATGTACCTTTGATGCTTGACCAGCAACTGAGTTAGGTCCATGGGAGTTTTCTCAATATTTTTTATAATGTATCTAGTAAAATCTAAGTGATTTATTCAAGACTGTTTTAAATAGAAAATATCATAAGAAATTTAGTAGGCTAAATCTCAGAAAAATAAGTGTAATTTTCCATTATTCCTATTAATGTTTTAAATAGATTGACAATGAAATACAGAACTTCCCTTAAAAAAATAGACTTAAAACCTCCTAGGTTTAAGTTTCATTTTTGTGTTGGTGAAACAGAAGAAAAGGAACTTAGATCATTTTTCAGGCTTCTGGGATTTTTTTATGAAACACTTAACTCTAAAAGAGGAAAAACAGTCCATGTGACTGTCCATTTGTCTGTGCAAATTATTCTGGAGGAATAAAAAGGTTACTGGCCAGATTCACATTAGACGGTTTCTCAAACAGAGATGTTTCTTTGTGCACCTTCACAGTGAACAAAACTCAAGCAGAACAAAATTTTCCCTTACTGTCACCATCTTCTCAAATACAAGGCAACTTGCTAAATAATGTATGATATTTAAATCTTTACGTTAAGCCATACCTTTATTCTAATATTGTCAGTTTTACTAAGTTTCACATTGTAACAGCATATTGAGCACATAAGTCCTAAAAAGCAGCAGTGTTAAAAAGCAGGTGCACTGGCTGAAGTAAGATCTTTCTTCTCTTAAATAGCATGTGAATTGTCTGCATTCTTCAAAGAAAAATAAAGTCTAGTTGTCAGGAGAAACTGTCAATGCAAGTACAGATAAGAAAATAGAAATAGTTTAATATAGGAATAGTTAATACAAATAACAGAAAAGGAGGAAGTAAATTTACTCTAAGGAGTATGCAAATCATACTGAAGTTATGCCTCTCTTTATCAGCTTATATTTTGAGATCACAAAACTTAACTTCATGTCTGTTTCCACATTGTTTTGCAGGTTTACTGGTATCATTGTATGAATTTGCAATTCCTTTCTCTGAGGAACATTTCTCTGAATTTGGTACATTGTACTATATAGGAACCTCCTTCTCATGTAGCCATTATGCTTTAAGACTCATATTCCACGTAATATTGAAACGTCAATGATTTTCTTCTCCTGCTGTTTTGATGTGATTGTGCTCCCCTTGCTACTGTATCAGGAATGAGCAAGTTGCAGTGCTGTTCAATGCATCCTCTTCCTTATTTTCTTGTGAAAGCCATTTTCCCTAATTCTCCTCTAAAGTCTTAAATTCCTTTGTCTGTCACCCAAATTAGTCTGAAGCAAATGGTTTTGCTTGCACTGAGACCTCCAGTATTTGGGAAGAGACTAGATTATTTCAATTACAGCCATCTAAGGTAATAATTAAATACAACTTCCTGGTACCCATCAACACTTTACTGTTTTTTGATATTGTATGTCTTGTCTTCAAATATCTTGGCATAAAACACTTCAGCTGTACCATCCAGATTTTAGTTTGCTATGCTCATTTTAGCTGCCACCACAATAAAATATGCAGGTTTTACAGTTATATTTACAAAGTAGATTTCATTGCACAGTTCAGCAGAAATAAAATGACAGTTAATACTTATAGCAAAATTCTAGTATTTGAATATAAACTTTAAAGAAACCAAATGAAGCCCAAAAACCCAGTATTTATTTTAGGTAATTTTGTTCAAAAGAAAAAATACTGAACAGTGCTATGTGAGCTGATGAAAAGCAGAACTGCTGAAAGAACCATGACAAAGGTTTCATCACCTTTTTCTTTTCCAATACCCAACATCTCACTGACATGTAACTGAAATTTCAGTATTTCTTGTCTCAATTTTAAAACAACTTACACCCTTCTTTTTATATGCTCTGCAATGCCAAACTGCACATTCTCAATGCCTTTCTGAGTTTTTCCTTTTTTACCCCATAGCCTTCTTGCAGTGAAAATCTTCTAATTTTCCATAATCAATTCCTTAATAACAGAACTATGTAAAGCTGTGCAGTCCCAAGACAGGAAAAACTACCATCAGGCAGGGTTCTAACAGATACAGCTTTGAGAAGCTGATTGGATTTTTCCTTTAAAATAGGATGTATCATACAAGAGGATAACCTGAGTGGCTGAAACAAGAATGCAAAAAGAGAAATTTAACCATGTATTGAACCTAAAAGTCTAGAAATCAACAGACTATATACTTAGACCCTATAACGAATGATTGAGATTTACCGTCTTCCAGTTAAAGGAACAGGAACTCCACAGCTGATTCTTGTCAGTCACTGTTATTTACTAAAAGATACCTAACCTTGTTGTCTTGCTAAACTCAAAAGTTTCACCTTGGTGCCACTGCTGACACAGAGCTGGCAGAAGATTTTATAGTGCAGAACAACATGAGTTATTTCAACCACAACCCATGTAAAAAAAAAATCCCATTTCTCCCACAAATAGAGATTTTAATAATTTGCTTTTGAACTTATATGCACAGTCATGTAGCTATAGGTATTTCTGTTGGAATAAATGCAGTTGTATCTCCAAAAACAAGCTGAATCAATAGATTAAATAAGTTATTTTATAATTTTTAAAAGTTATTTTTACAGTTTTTGAAAGCAGACTTTCACATTCTTGTTATTAGAATGACTAAGGTAGAAGCCAACTATTTAGAGTGGAATGTCATAAAATATTATCAGTATTAACTATTTTAACCTACACAAGTAGATGAAGAGTCAAGGATAAATACTAAGTATATTTACTGCCACACTAGCCAATAAACATATAAACATGATGAAGCACAGCATACATTACCATAACAATACTCAAAACAGGGCTATTGGACCTTATTTTGAGAATCCCACTTGGGTTTTGGGGCATATGCATGCATCAGGCCAGTCTCTCCTCTGTGCCTTCCACAATGCTGTTAAATTTACACCTTCTGACGTGGAGAAATGGAAGATGCATGACCTATTTGCTAAACCTATGGCCCACAAAAACCTGAGGAATGCACAACACTGTTAAAATTAGCAATAGCTATGTCTTATACATGGTCCCTAATGGAGAACAGAGAAAGCCAGCAAACTTGTTGGTTATCTTTATTTGATTACAGATAAAAGACAGCGCATGCACCTGCACCAGGATTGTTAATCAAACAGGGGCTGGTGCCTTCAGTGCTCCTGCTGTGTCTGAACCAAGCTTGGGGCAGATCTGCCGGAAAGCAGCTCTGCAGAGAAGGACCTGGGGGTCCTGGGGGTCAGCTAGCTGTCCATGAGCCGGCAGTGTGCCCCTGTGGCCTGGAAGGCCAATGGTATCTTGGGATGCATTAGGAAGAGCATTGCCATGAGGTCAAGGGAGCTGATTCTGCCCCTCTACTCAGCCCTGGTGAGGCCTCATCTGGAGTGCTGGGTCCATTTCTGGGCTCCTCTGGACAGGAGAGACATAGAGTTCCTGGAGCAAGTCCAGTGGACGCCTACTAAGATAATTAAGCAACTGGAGCACCTCAGTTATGGGGAAAGGCTGAGAGAGCTGGGCATGTTGAGCCTGGAGAAAAGGTGACTCAGAGCGGACCATGGTAATGTATGCAAGCATCTGAAGGGATAGTGCCAAGAGGATGGAGCCCGGCTCTTCTCAGTGGTGCAAACAATAGGAGACCAGTCACAGGGCAGAAACTGATGCACAGGAAGTTCCACCTAAACATGAGGAAGAACAACTTTGCTGTGCGGGTGACCAAGCACTGAACAGATTGCCCAGAGAGGTTGTGGACTCTCCTTCACTGGAGATCTCCAAGAACTGTCCGGATGCAATCCCATGCTGTGTGCTCGAGCAAGGAGGCAGGACTGTATGTCCCACGAGGGCCCCTTTCCGACCCGTTCCGCGGCTCTAAGCCGACATGTCTCTTCCTGGCACCGCCCCGCTCCCCTACCGCGCCTGCGCGGCAGAGCCCGGCGGGGGCAGGGCCGCCGTAGGGGGCGTGACGTCACTCGGGTGGCATCATTGGCGCGGCCGTTCTGGCCTGGCCGGACCGGGTCGCTCCGCTCGCATGGAGGACGAGGAGTGCCCCGACCTGGTGCCGATCGGCGGCGCAGGGGAGACTGAGCCGGGCCCCGGCAGGAGGATCCCGGTGACGATCATCACGGGGTACCTGGGTGAGCAGCGTGAGGGGCGCATGGCAGGGACCGCGTGCGGGCAGGGGAGTCCCGAGCGGGGCCGGGGCTGCAGCGCGGCCGGCGCGGCGGCGGCGAGGGAGAGGGACCCGCGGCCGCCTCCGCCCCTCGGCGGGCTGGGGTGCAGCGCGGGGCCCTCCCACCGCCACAGGTGTGTTTGCAGGACGAGTTTGAGCGCTGCTTTTAGCACTTTGTGTTCACTGTTCGCCTCGTTCGGGTCACGATTGACGAATGGCTTTTGACCGCTTAACGTCAGGATGGTGTACATGTCTGGCTCAGTTAAATGCACACTGAATTGTAGTCTGAAAAAGTGGGGTTCGGCGTCCCTCCCTCAGACCAACATGGTTATTGTGTGCTACACAGTCACAGTTGTGGACGGTAAGGATCTGGTTAAATGTAGGATCGCCAGCGCTTTTTGGATGCTGCATCGCGCTCCTTCAGGAAAACCCTAAGGGGAGGGAAAAAAGATTGCCTTACCAAGTTCCCCTACATGTGATGATCATCCAGTTTGAACTAGATGATCTAGTCTAGGTCCCTTCCAGACGTAACAACTCTGTGATTTTGTGCATTTGTGCATGGGATGGAACTGTTGGTAAGGTGGTATTGTAGAGGTTATGGGTTGTGTGTTTAACAGTGACTGTTCTGTTTAAAGGCAGCTAGTGGCACATCTGTGGTTGCTGACCACAGAAGAGTTTGTCAGAAAAGGCAATGGGAGGGAGAAGATAAAGTGTGCCTTTTGTTAAGAAAAAACACAAAAGTTAGTTTTCTAGGAAAAGACTGCAAAGCTCGTAGGGGACTTATAAGTTTATCAAGCACTGGCACTTAGTGAGTGGAAAACAATGCGTGATTTAAGACTGAGATTTAATGGGGTCCATGAGGTCAAATATCTCTACGAATTAATTTCTACATTGTTACAGTAGAATGTAGGATACAAGAATGAGAACTAATATTTCAGAAGAGATTTGCCTGAAGTGTGCACGTGCATAACAGTATTTGTTTTTTATTTGAAAATTTAAGCCTTTTTTTTTTTTTCACATTTTAATAGAAATATGGTCTGTGTTCTAGGAGCTGGGAAAACCACTCTTCTAAATTACATACTGACAGAACAGCATAATAAAAGAATAGCAGTTATCCTGAATGAATTTGGAGAAGGTATGTAAACATGCAGAAACTCTTTTTTTTGCCACAAAATGACAAGTATATAAAATTGCTGTAATCAAGACCACTGTAATTTGAAATCCATTAATGAAATTATTGATATACCCCATAGTCTTCAGAAGTGCAGAAAATCCTTTTGGTGGTGTTCCTAAAACAGTGCTATGCATTAATCTGTTTTGCACTTAAATTCAGGCTCTCAGAGTAAAGTAAATGAATATATCACCCTGTTGGAAGTGCTATACCTCCATTTGTCCAACCCAGTTTCAAGCAAATGGAAATTAAAATAACGTGGTGGTAGATAATATTTTCTTTTATTTACTTTCCCCTCAGCCATTTACAGATCACAAATTATCTTAGACCAAGAAATGGGGGGAAATGTGTGCTTGGTATCTATGGTTCTTTGAACTCTTTGCTTTCAGGATTTTTAATTGCTATGGCTGTAATTTCCTATCTGTGCTGTAGTCAGAGTTGCTTACAGTTTGCTCTGTGTTGGTGCTAGGCTCTTTGTTTCTTTGTTTTCTTCAGCAAAGATGCATGCTGTTTTTCTGGTCCTGAAGCCTAAAATAAAATGTAGAGACAGGTCCTTTATTTGATATGGAGGCACTGGCTAAATTCCCTTTCTTTTAGCAAAGTTTGTGGCACTTATGATGTACCATCATCCTGTGAGTTTTGGTCTTTGTAGAACCAACTTTACCTTGGCTTTTAAATTTGTCATAAAATGGAAAATGCTAATTTCTGAAGCACATGTCAGAAACATGGTCTCAGAAGAAAAGAATATAATTCAAGAGTAGTAATGTGTACCAACTTGAATCTTTTTCTTTCTCTTACAGGCATTGGCATGCAAGATTGTAGATTAAAAATATAGTACTACTTGTATTTTCAGGAAGTGCCTTGGAGAAATCTCTGGCAATCAGTCAAGGGGGAGAACTCTATGAAGAATGGCTGGAGCTCAGAAATGGCTGCCTGTGCTGTTCAGTAAAGTAAGGAATGACTGTTGTACAAGTTCTTACAGTGAGTCGGGGGGAACTGGGGAAAGGAAAAGATATCCAGGATTTAGTTCCTAAAACTGATGGTAGTATTGATTGAGACTTTTGTCAGATGAAACAAGAATTGGAATTAGGGAGATAGAAATTTATTTCCTTTTGTTGCCTTACTGATGTGGAGTTAGTGTCTTCTAAATACCAATGCATACACTATTGGGGTATTGGAAAGTAGAGAACTATCCCTCTTCTATTAGTATTATGTGCTTGCATATAGAGACCTAAAGATTCAAGGAGGCTGGAATTAGGACTCAGGTTTTCCAGTTTTCACGTTAAATACTTACTCTGTGTTTCTTTCTCTGTATGGTGGTTAATACTTGCATATTGTATACATCAGAAGGGGTGAATGGAGAACGTTTTGCAACCCAATGAAACACAATATTCAAAATTGTAAGCTGATGGTCATGTTAAAAAGCAGGAGAGTATTTGTTTCTTTGGCATGTTTTTTACCCTATTTGTTCGAATGCTAGATTGTTTGTGCTAACCTTATAATAAAGGTCATGGCGTGTTTGTCCTAAAAATTTGGAAGAATTGGTCCTGTGCCTAAACTAATAATAGGTAATAAGTGGAGAACAGAAGACCCTATTGCATTGTGTTCTGCTGGAGTGTAAGGAAGGGTACCATTGCTACTATGTTCTATATACATTGTTTCTTATGCTATACATTTCTGCTTCAGGCTGACTTCATCAGCTGCGATTTAAGTAAATGGCACATCCTAATTTTGCTGTAGGTGAGATGGAAAGGTGGGATGAGTAACATGGAGTTCCACCCCATTCCTTTTTTCTGTAATCTCAGCTGCCAACCCAAATATATTACATATCTACACAGGTCCCTACTGTCCTTTACAGAGTATTCAGTGTTTGAAAATAAATCTTCATTTGAGTCACCTTTATTATGCCTGGTGAGAGTAGGCAAATACTATTTTCAGACTAAAGATACATGTTAATGCACATTTTAGCTTGTTTTCCCTGTTCTGAGGTTTAATTGTTTCTTCTTACAGGGACAATGGTGTGAAGGCTATTGAGAACTTGATGCAAAGGAGAGGAAAATTTGACTATATATTATTAGAAACAACTGGTTTGGCAGATCCAGGTAGTTCACATTCTGACTTTAATTACCATGATAATTATTCTGTTTTTATGGAATGTTTGTTTGCTCACCAGTCAGTTCACTTTGCAAAATGTAATATAAAATGGTGAGTTGTCAGGCATATATGCTTTGATTGCTGTGTAGACTCCAATGAATTGGATAAGGGCAGATGTGGGACTGTGGATGGGTTGTTTAGTTGTGTTTTGTTTTGTTGAAGTTGCTCCTAATTGACTCTAAAGGTTAACAGAAATCCAGTTAAAATATATTTCTATCAAGAAAAGACACTGGTCTTAGAGAAGAGGAGCACTCTCTGAAATTAGTAGTTTTCAGTAGACTTTTAATGTTCTACATTGCTCCTTTTAAAATATAAATTGTTATCATCTAGTGTGTTGTTACACTGATTGTGATAGGCCTTATATTTTGTGAAGTCCTAAAATACAGTGTGAAACAGACCAATACATTCTTCTTACAGAGCAGTAATACATTTTACAAAGTCTTTGTGTACTCTTTAGTGATATTTATTATAAAAAGGTGTTTAAACTTAAGCTCATGTTAATAATAACTATCTAAAACAATTTTATCCAAACCATCCCAATTAAAAATGTGTTGTTGATGGAGAGTGAAGGAAATTCTTATCAGAAATCCAATTGTATTCCCTTTAGGAGACTGATGCCTTTCAGCTCAAAGCTAAATAGTTGTCATGGTAAAGTAATTTTCTTCAAAAGACAGGATATTGATTTGGCCTCTGTTACACACAAATTCTGTTTGAATCAAATTGGAAAACTATTAAGCATTTTGGAAAAAAATCAATAGATATCAGAAAACCATTACATGTTGTTGCCCTTGCTATATCTTGCATGAGTAAGCACTGTGAAGAACTGACAGGTATTTGGTGTTGATACAGAGTGATGTTTGAAGGACTGCATCTTACCACTTTAGGTGGGCAATTTTAGGTGTTGGAATGACTTTAGTTACTGATTTTATTTTTTTTTCTTCTGACATGTTCAACAGTCTTAGCCTGATAGGACATTGAGCAACCTGGTCTAGTGGAAGGTGTCCTTGCCAATGGCAGAGGAGTTGGAACTAGAATCTGCTTTACAGGGCTATTTTAGCAGAAAACAGGAGTAGCCTACTCCTAGGCCATGTGTAGTACAGGTGTCAGGTCACAGATTCCAGGTCTTTGACAGGATGTGGTCCCACTTGTCCAAATACTTGCTAATTCTTTTTTTCTCCTGACTTGTCAATTTAACATTTGCCATTTTACATTTTACTGTACAAAAAAAGACAGAGTACTGTGTGTTTCATTATTCAGAAGCAACTCATCTTCTGGAAATTCAGTGGATATCTCCTTTGTGTGTCTCTGTGCCATGACCTATAAACAGTGGCTGAAAGATGAAGAGGGGAAGTACAGGCTATTTAGAAATGAGGAAGATTTTAAAGATTTTTAAAGCTTTTTGTAGTCATAGCTGTGGATGTGCACACCAGTGCAATGCTTTGGTAGATTTTGTTAGGTCAAATGTGTGGCTTGACACAGAGTACTTGACAGGTGTGATTTCTGAGTTTGAAGAGAGGAATTTCAAGTACAGCACTACAAATGCAGTTTTTCTGTGAAATGTCTGCATGGTGGTAGTTAACTGGAAAATCTCAATTTTGCAACTGTATGTATACTGCACTTCTTAGGAGCTGTGGCCTCCATGTTCTGGGTTGATTCTGAACTGGGAAGTGACATCTACCTTGATGGTAAGAAGTGCAAGCTTGTTTTCCTATGTATTTGCATTCCATATCTGTGTTTGGTGTAATATAGTCTTAGCATTTAAGGCAGGATTTCAGACAATGTTTGAAATGCATGAACTTGGTTCTCACATCATCTGTTTTGGCCACAGAGATACCCTTGCTTATTCTGATGCTTGTTTGTCTCCTTGACAAAATGTTTCAATTTGCTAAATCCAATAGAAGTTTTGTAGTGCTTTGCCAGGGAATCAGATATGGAGAGATCTTGATTGTCTCTTGATCCTCCTTAGCAAGATGTTATAAAACATTATTTATGAGTAATATTAGAGCATGCCTTTTTTCTTTCTTTCCCCCCCCCAGCAATGTTTCCTAAGCAGTTTCCTTTTTTTCTGAACTCGTGACTTGTCAACATCTGGATGATTCTGCCTTTTGTTTTTCGCTTTCTCTGCCTACTGGACTCTTGTTAGCTCTAGTATTTGCTGTGTTCCAATAAAAATCTGCATTTACTGAAATATAAATCATCACTATATGTAGCTAAAGGGCATTTTTTTAATGTAGGAAAAAATATTTAATTTTTGGCTTAAACAAGTGTCCTACCAATACTTTGGTCAGTCTGTGAAATACCCATTTGCCCGAGGAAGGAAACACTGAGTTGAATAAGAAAGAGCTGCCTAAAATTCTGCCAGAGACTTGCAAATTCCTGGTCACTTAGGATCAGAATATCTGCATACCTCAGACAACCCTCTTAATTTGTTTCAATATCCTGTAAAAGCATACCTTTGCCAATTTGCTGTTGTGGAAAAGAGGCATCCACTTCGTGAGAATTTATCTCACCTGATTTTGTAGACATTTTGTTACCACAGATATGAGTGACAAATAAAAAAATGTTTGGGTGACAAGTCTAATGTTCAGGGACTTTCAGTGCTTCCATTTTATTATAACCAATTGTAAATGTGCTGGTATTGTTTACAAGTTGTTAAAACTGTCACCTGCTTTCAGCAAATTTCTATTCCATTTTAATGTTTTCTTTTAGGAATTTTATGTGTTGTTGACGCAAAGCATGGATTTCAGGTAAGTTACTGGATTTATTACAGGTTTTAAAACTGCAGCATTAGAACACCTATTGCGATAATGTTCCTGTGGATGAATTAATTTTTACAGTAGCTGTAATTCTTACTGTGAATGAGGATGTGTTTCATTAGTACTGTGTTTTGAATGGGAACAAGGGATTACTGATATTCATAGGACTTTAGATTCTTACTGACACAACTAATGTTTGCTAAGAGTTGTCAGGTTGTTAAGTATTTGGTTCCTTCTGGTTCTATCACTTCATTCAGGAATCTTGCTTTTATTCTGAATAGACATTTGGCTTACTGTAAAAACAGTGAAGAAACTGGTCTTGCAGAGTGTCTTTGGTCCGTGTTAGTTGAAAGGAGAGGACTGAGAACAGGCATACCGATGTGATAACAACTGAGTTAGGGCTTAGACTGGGAAGGGTGCTGATGAATGGTAGTTGTGGTGATGAGAGCGCCAGTGTCCTGGTACTGCATTGTATGAAATTATTATTTCATTTTATGGAAGCAGACAAAAAGGGCAGGCATTAGAGTAATTTATATAAAGTATAGTGTAAAAACAGACATACAGAACAGTGAACTTGATTAACAACAAAAATTATGATTAAATCAAATAGTTCAACTTTTTTTTTATAATAGGTACATGTTAATATAGTTATCAGCAACATAATAAGTTTGGAAATTACTACCTTGATTGGGTATTAATTTTGCAGGATTCAAAATAAAAGTAACCACTAGAAAAGATGCCTCCATGGTTTGAAAAGTTCGTCATGCTATGGAAGTGTTTTTAGTATTTCTGCATTTTACATGGGGGAAAAGGCTGATTGGCCCTTTTAAGCAAGAACCATCTTCTAAATCAGCTCAACCATCACAAGAAATCATATCATGTCTTAGGTCAACCCCTTTTCAGCTGAGTGCCCGCATACTAATTCAGATGTGTTTTATTACTTGCAGAAATGTTGTTCTATTTGTCTTTCTTTTCATGCAATGCTGACTTCTTGTCTTGAATCAAATATAATTGTGTTACATGTAGCAGCACTACATTGTTACTGTTTGAAAAATAATTTTTAAAATATTTAAACTTTCAAGTAATATATCAGAAACAACACAAAAATGTTTAGAAACATTCAGTTTTTCAATGTACTGTTATCTTTGACAGCTCACTGAAAGCTCTTACATACCTAGTCAGGAAGCCTGTAAAACGCTGACATTTACTCAGAATAGTAGGAATTCCAGATTTTCTCAGTTATATACCAAGTAAACAACTTTTGCACTGTATAAAGGATGTGCTAACTTGAGCAATTCCTCTGGTTGCAAAGCTTGACCTCAACAGCTGCTTTTGATTCAAAGAATTTTGAAAGCTGTACAGGTAATGATATTGAGATAATAGGCTGCAATTTAAGTTGTCATGCTTTGAAGGACTAACCCATCAAAAGAAAAGCTGACAAATAGCCCTGTGACCAGTCAGCTAAATTGAAACTGAAATGGTAATTGATATCATGGGTTATCACTGTAATGAATTTGTCACCCAGCAATCTGAAATACTCAGTTTTTTAATCGAGAGCGAACAGCTGGGCAACTTGAAGTTGCATTTGTCTACTTGCAGGACTTGACATCTCGACTATGGACATTGTTCTTTTCAGGACAACAAATCTGACAACATTTAATTCAATAGAATCAATGCACAGAGGAATACAAAGAAAAGATCAGAGGAGAGGTTTCCTGACAGACATCTTGTAGTTATGCTCTGCTTAGGCTGTGCACAATCAGAAAACACTTTAATTTGTTTTAAGGTGACAGACTCACTCAATAATCTATTTTTGTTTTTCAAGTCAAATATTGTTAGATGCATGATAATTCCACTTGAAGAAAAAAAACGGTTTTCTGGGTTTCTTCTTTTAATCTATATATCTTCCATGACAATTAATTCCACTTTAATTTGGTATTTCTGTATCTTGAAAGTGAAATTTTAAAGTAATATTCCTGGTGTATTTATAGCTGATGAAGGAACGCAAGGAGTCTAGTCTTCCCAGAGGTGTAAGTGGCGAGTTCTTACTAATGGTACAGTGTTGGTTTAAAGTTTTACTTCCTCCAGATGTCTGCAACATTTCTCTCCTGTAGATTGCTGCCTCCATGTTAAGGGGCAGAGAATAACTTGAAGCTAAACCTTTGCTGCTTTAACATGGTCTGTTGCTTTGGCTAAATTAAATAAGGCTTTATATAGCTAAACTTCAGGCTACTGCTTGAGATGCAGGAATTTTTCTCCCTTTCACTGATTCTTCCATGAGGACATTAGCTTGGGCAGACAAGTGGAGCACAAAACTGCAGATGATCCTTAACTCATGCGGCATGACCAGAAGCTTCTGATATTAGGCAGACTTGCCAAGGAGTAGTGGTTTATTCATACAAACCTGGAAAAAGAGTTACCAGTTTTTACTGTCAAAGTAAAGTTTGTCAGCTCTTTCAGAGGAAAGGAGTGTGATTCAAGTTATGCATATGAAATACTGTACTGCAAGCCTAACCCGTTTTTAACAGATAATTGAGGTCATACTCATTTGTGAAACTACTGAACTTTCCTTTTTTTCATGGTTACTGTATGTTATGGTGACTTTTACTGCATTATAAAGCTGAAAACTAATTAAAATATAATACAGTTTTTCAACTCTTTTGCATTATAATAATAAAATTAATTAGAATAGTTTTCATAAAAGTAATTATAAGCTTCTGTATTGGTGAATGTATAAATATACTATTTCACCATAATTTTCAGAAAAATTATAGATGCCGTCTTCCTCAATACCTTGTTGAAAAATCTCAGCTGAATTGGGTTTGACCTCCCTTAGTTTCAAATTAATTTAAATGTGATTAGAATATGATTAATCCAATTGTTTTACTTTTTATCTAGCACTTGACAGAGGAGAAGCCAGAAGGCCTTGTCAATGAAGCATCTCGGTATGGATGTAGAAATCAATTATATATATCACAGTTAGGAATTGCACTGTATAGAAGTTCATCGGAACTGGCTTCTTTTTCTTTTATAAGGTTTTTTTCTCCTCCTTTGCTTTAAACCGAAGTTGGTTTATGGTGTAATGAGGCAGAATATAGAAAAGTGACTTCATGCTCCATTTGGTCTTTCTGCCAAGATCTGACTCTTCTACTTTAAAAGTGATAGGATTTTGCGTAAGTGAGGGGAAAACATCGGGGGGGGGGGGGGGGGGAAGAAAAAATTTCATGTTAGGATCTATCTGATGCTCAAAGTAGAATTGGAGATAGAGGAATATTTTTTGATAGATGTGGAGCCACAATAATTAAGTATAATTGTAACAACTGAAGTTTTCATAAAGCAAAGAGACTTAAAGTATCACTTTACAAAGACTGCATGCAAGAGAGACAGGAACTTCTGAAGTTGTTAGATCAGTCAGCACTTTGGATTAGATGACGCAAAAAACCCCTCTAAGCAAACAAACAGAAAAAAACCTGGAAAACAACACCCTGAAACAAAAAATCTAGCAAGCTTTGATTTGGTCTCTTAGGACGTAGAATAACACCTCAAGGAGAAGCCAGTAGTACTTTAATCATGCTCCATGACATTCTAGTTTGATTAATGCTTGCCCTTCTCTACTAACAAAGTTCATATTATTTTTTGGGGCCATGGGAGAGATGATGTTTCTGCCTTACAGATATAGTGTTTGTTCACATTGTCTTTTTTTTCTTAATACACAGGCAGGTTGCATTAGCTGATCTTATAATTATCAATAAAACAGATTTGGTTTCAGAGGAAGAACTGAATAAAGTCAGAACATCTGTGAGGTACGAAGCTTTTAGCATAACCGTAACATTATTTTAATTTAAACATAGTTAGTTACTTCTTGCTGTTGGTACAGAAATTAGATCTCATGATTACATTGACACAAATTGTTAGCTTGTAAGGGAAAAGAGACTGCCCCTTTCTAATGGAATTTCAATACTTCTGTGTGCTTATACAGCCTTAGCAGTTTGCCTCTCTAGGTAAGATTTGATGTTATTTACTAAGTACAGGCCTTTGTCTTAAGTGTCCATACTTCTACATTTCTGGGCATCTGTTGCCATTTTTCAGAATTAGCATCAGGGAAAAAAACCTGATAGTAAATGAGAATTCACTAGCAGGTGCAAAGATATATCAAGGAAGTCACAAACAATTGTCATGGGAGCAGAGGAACCAATCTGAACCAATCTGAATCAAATTAGTGATCAAAGACATGACCCTTTTCTATCAATACCATGACAACCCAAATAAAATATTTAAATTTTTAAATACTTTACAGCTGTATAGTTGTTTGAAATCTGAAAGTAAAAATGCTTAGACCCAGTACAGCGTATCCTGAGGAGCCTTGGATAAGAAAATACTGTTCTCACTGGTAGTATCTTGTCAGAACTTGTAGTTTCCCAACTCTGAGGGGAAACCAGTTATCTCAAACCAATTGTCTTGGTTTGACCTGCAAGCTGCTAACAGTTGGGGTGCTATTTTGCATGGTGCTGTATGTACGTATTCAAGCAATATATCACAGTTGTATTTTCATCTAACTAATGATTTTTCTGTTTTATTTTAGGTCAATGAATGGACTTGTTAAAATTCTAGAGACACAAAGATCAAGGTATTAAATGGCCAGTATTACTAGGTACTAGATCCTGCTTCTTTTGTGACAGTTTTAAGTGTTCTATTAGATCAGCTTGCTTAAAGAAAAACCATTGAATTAGAAATATTTAATTCAATATTCATTTTATGAATAAACATCCAGATAAAAGAATTCCTTTAAATAAGTAAAAATGTATTTTTCTTTTATTTTTTTTTGTTAGTTTTCATATTGCAGACTCATGGAATGGGTCAGGTTGGAAGGGACCACAGTGGGTCATCTGGTCCCACTTCCCTGATCAAACAGGGTCATTGTAGAGCACATGGCACAGGATTGTATCCAGAGGGTTCTTGAGCCTCTCTGGGCAACCTATTCCAGTGCTTGGTAAAGAATCGGTAATGAAGTTCTTCCTCATGTTCAGGTGAACTTCCTGTGCATCAGTTTTTCTGCCTGTTGTCCTATTGTTTGCACCACCAAGAAGAACCCGGCTCCATCCTCTTGGTACCCGCCCTTCAGATACTCTTATACGTTGATGAGCCTCCTCTCAACCATCTGTTTTTGAGGCTGAACAGGTCCAGCTCCCTCAGCCTTTCCTTGTAAGAGAGATGCTCCAGTCCCCTCATCATCTTTGTAGCCTCTGTTGGACCTGCTGTGGGAGCTCCATGTCTCTCTTGTCCTGAGCAGTCCAGAACTGGACACAGCACTCCAGATGTGGCCTCACTAGGGCTGGAGTCACTTCCTTCAGCCTGCTGGCAACACTCTTCCTTGATGCACCCCAGGATGCCATTGACCTTCTTGGCCACAAGGGCACACTGTTAACCAGGTCTTATAACTGAAGAGCAGCTTGCAAGGCCACAGTGTCTATGAGCTAATAATAGGTCATACGCAATATAGTGTTTTCTTTCTGTTGTGTCAGCTTAAATATTTTTCTAATGATTGCTGCTGCAAATAAGTTGTTACTGCAAAATTACTTTGAAAACAGTGGAAGGAAGTTTATAAGAATGAGGAAAATCATTGCACCAGTTTTGTTTTTTTTTTAAATTGAAATTCTGACTCAGATTTCTTCTTTAATAAGGAGTTAAATGGATATTGTACTCTCAGGAATGTTATGAGAGCAGTGTATCTTCCAGACTGCTAGGACTGATTTGTGTACTTTTACATCAATTATTTGACTACATTGTGATAAATGTTTCCATAATACAGGTTCTTGATTCAAGCAATTTTTAAAGGGAAAATCATAGGCATAATAAAATATACTTCAATTTTTAAAGTTGTCAAATGTAGTTGGAAAATGTAGACAAAAGCACTTGCAGTTGTTGAGTGATCAGGAATTACCAATTTTGAAGAAGGTATTAAATATCGTGCTTTGTGTCTTAAATGTCCATTAGGAAGACATCCAGTATGAGATGTCTTAACATATTCTCTGGTATCTGATGCCAGCCAGCACTAAATTTTGGATATGAGATCTAGTGGGCCTCAGTGACGACTCTTTGTTACTTGTAAATATTCTTTAGTAAATGACACATAATGTCTCTTCCATGATTAAACATTCCAAAAGTGAAATAAGCACAAAATTAACTTATTGGAATGTTATTTGAGAACATATCTTTTTTAATTAGGAGAGTTTGTCCCTCAAAAGCCCACAGTTAAAAGGGACTAACATAGCACTTCCTTGAGAGTTTCGGTATAATTTTTCAGAAAGCTACTGAGAACAAACAACTGGCACTGAGCTTGTCATGAATTTTACACAGGAATTGTTTATGTGTATTACATTATAAATCTTTTATCTTGGAAACTGCTTTTTAAAACTGCTGTTGAATGTAAAAGTTTAACAATTCTGGTTATGCTCTGGAGGTGGCTTTTTTAAACCTCTCATCTTCTTTTTATTTAGCCACAGGCCACTAATTGCATTTGATAAGGTATCAATTCCTTTTGGCAGTGAAACCTCTAGTCTGTATTTCTTTATAAAAAGAAAAAGTTTCTTATGCAAGTTTATACGTAGCTGTTCTTACAAGCAAATATGATCAGAGTTGTCTGTTCTGTATTACATTTTTCATTTGTCTGCTTCAGATTTTAGAGTTGAAATTCCACTTAGTAGCACTTGCCTCATATAGTTATTTCAGTTTTCTTTGCTAACAGCATGTCAGTATAAGCTACATATATTCCAGGGGTTTGTGTCTGTCTTGAGAGAGTCAGGATTCCTTTTCCCATTTAGGGAAAATCAGGGTTTTTTTCAGGCAACCATTATAGAGGATTTTATCATATTTCTTGGAAATATTTTGTATTTTGCTATATTTTTACAAATTTTGTTTCTGTACTTACTGTGTAAATAAACACAGCATTTCCTTGTAGGAAACAGTACCAACCACCAACATCCAACAATAAGGCCAAGTATGTATGGCATTAGTCTGATAGACAGGAAAACAAACATAAGCTTCAGTGAACCCCTTTAAAAATTATTAAGTATACATGATATTTAAATGCATCCAAAATACAAAGCTTTCGTTTTTCCTTCTGTTTAGAGTTGATCTCTCAAATGTCTTGGACCTACATGCTTTTGACAGTTTATCTGGAATAAGGTAGGGTGATAATTTTGCTGTCTTCTATTGGAAATAATAACCATTGTATAAATACATATATGAAATAGACACCCTCAAATCCTGGCTCAAATTCACATTTGACTTTTTGTTAAAAATTCTAATTTAGTCACTTTTTAAAGTGACATCTTGATGTCCTGGGGGCCTCTTTAGATTTCACAGAAAAGAATGAAGAACTGAGGTTCCACAGCAAACAAAGGCGCTGGAAATTCTGGTTACTGTGTTCCATGGTCTTGGGTTTTTTTAATGCCAACTGTTTGCTTCAGCATGTTGGATGGGTGCAAAAGTAAAATTGGAAGCAAGGGGAAAGGGCTTTCTGTTCATTTTGTGTAGTTAAGTTGTTCAGCAAAGAGAATGAGAAGTACTGAAGTAATCATAAAGGAAAGGAAGGAATATGCAGCTGAGGGCAGTAGCAGCTTCATTTTTCTTCCTAGATGCAGACTGTTCACTTCAGGAAAGGAAATGTAGCCACTTCCTTACAGAAGGGAGAAACTGCAGGACATGCAAGTTAGTAACCTCTAGTAGATAAGGTGCTTATGAGATTTCCCTGTGAACTGGTGCAGTACTCTCCCAAGTGCTTCCCTTTTTTTTTTTTTTACTGGGTCGGCTTTTGTCTGATCAGTGAAAAGTAGTGTTTGTTTCTTTTGTGCTCCTTAAATGGCCCACTGAGATTGGTACCAATGGCAACATCAGGGAAGTTACAGACTAGGCATCCAAGAGAAAGGAAGGCCAATATATCCTTTAAGGGCAATAGATAGATATTAGTTCATAAGCCAGATCATAAACCCATGTCCTGAGTTCTTATAATGAGTCAGCTAACTAAATTGACTCGTCCTGGAGCCACACGACAGGGATAAAGCAGTAAGAAGATGTGAACCAGAAAAGAATTGTTCTTGATAATGTCAATTGATAGCTGGATCTGATTACATGTAATATTAGGTGGTGGTCTGCAAGGTTTACTAGGAAATGCTGCATTCTACAAATCTGAGAAAGTCCTTAAGTAGCTGACAAAAAAACCCAAAACCAAACCTTTCTTGCTTTCCTCAGTCTAGTCTTTCATATCTCACTCATAGTTCCTTTAGAGGTTCTTGATATTTGATATTAAAACAAAGGAAACACTCTAAAATGTCAACATTTAAAGACACGTTCTAAAAGCACTAAGAAGATTGTAGACTGCTTAAATGAAGTTCAATTTACTTGATGGTTGAACTCTGTACAGCAAAATTGCTTACCCTCGTTTCAGTTCATAAATACAGAACCAGTCACTAATAAAATTGTTCTTTTAACTGCATACTGGAGTAAGGATTTCTGCCAGCATAGCAGAGATGTATAACATCTGATTGGTGTATTTGTACTGGTAGAACCTTGCAGTCTGTACATCCCCTGAAGTCACAGGAAACAGATCAAGAATTCTGGGTTCGGTGGAGTATGAGAAGAAGACAGCAAAGCAAGGAAGATGGGAGAAGTAGGAATGTGAAGTGTTACTTCAGTAGCCTAGAATGCCTCTTTTCCCCACCATTAAAGGCTTCTTAAATTTTACAGTCATCAAATTAGGAGGAGGCATTTTTATGGGCAATATTCTTACACAAAGGAACATCCAGGGTCCTATACTAATTGAAGTATACATATTTTTAATACCAAAGACACTGCACATCAGGACTCTGATTCTGTTTGTATTTTAAAAGAACATAGTTTTCTAACACAAATAGTTAACTATATCAAACAAAAACAAACATTTCTATTTTGAGATTAAAATGGAATTAACAGTTGAAGCTTTTTCTGAGTGTATAGTCTATTTTTGATACTTTAGTTTTGCTCTGCAATACTGGAGTTTTTAAAATTTTGAAATGACACTTTGCCCACCTTTACTCAAATGTGACATTTAACTTCACTTGTTTTCAGTTTGCAGAAAAAGCTTGAGAACGTGAAGACAACACATGCGCATCTGGATAAGGTAATTACCAAAAATACTCCTTCCATGTTTTTGTAACAACAGGGTTGTTCAAGGTAATTGCAAGCTTTGCATGCTAATTATGGTACCTTTTCAGAAGACTTCAGTTAGGAAGCAATGTGTTCTAAGATATTTGGAAGATTACTTAGAATACATAAAAGAATGCGCTTTGTTTTAGACAAGATTCTAAATGGTTATATTGTCTTACTTTCAAAAATAGCGTAGAGGCTTCCACTGCTCCAGACAGTCACATCATTCACTGATTCACATAGAGGGTATTACTGAAATAAATAGCACTACTCTTTTTAATATTTGTAGAAACAAATCCTAAATTTGTAGTCAGTCTTTATCTTGTAGGTTTTCTGTCCAAAACAAAATCTTTGTGGTTCAACTGTGGGTTGCAGTCCTTCTTGGGGTATCCCCAGATGGGTGGGGTTCACCCATAGGTAACAGTTCCTTCAAGGGCTGCAAAAAAATAAAAACTTTTATTTTTGTAAGTTGTCTTAGAAAAGTGTGCTTTCCTTTTAGAAACTTGCTATGATTAATTTTAAGGTTAAAATATGATGCATACAATGCCTTCCTTTTTCTTTTTGAACTGCAGATCTTGACTGTGAAGTTACTAGTCTTGAAAACAGAAAAAGGCAAATCTAATCTCCTTTTGGAACTAAAGATTAAATATAAAATCAGTTTCATGCTTAACTATAATTGCTATGACAGTCTTAAGTTCATAGTTTTTCTTTCATTAAAAGTCTTAAACATGCTCAGTTATAGAGTCTTAATAGATCCCTAAAGTAGTTAAACAAGTTAGGTAGAAGCTTTCCTGAATGTTACAAGTTATAGCATCCTTGTATTATTAAGGAGATTATTGTTAGTTTTGTAGTATGGAGCCATTCATCCAGTAGGAAACAGTGAGAGTTTATTGTTACTGTCTCTATTTAGTTTAACACCCACATATTTAAGATGATTGTTGAGACAGACAAGGCATAAATGAGAGCAGAACAGCTCTCATGGTAGGCTGCAAGTCCTTGTTGGCTGATAGTGTGTGCTTATTATCTTCATGTGGAAGGTCAACAGAAGCAAACTGCATTATGTGTGAAGCCAGTTAACTTCTTTTGTGTTTTGAAGCTGCCCTTGTGTTGGCTTTTGGTGGTTTAGATTACTTTACTTGGTCATTAGATAGACATTTGCTGCTTGTTGCTTCTATTTTTTTTCCTTAAGTTAGATGAGTCAACTGAAAGTAATTGTTTGAAAGAATTTTAAGTTGTACCGAAAGTTATTCTTTATTCTTCCATACCATTGAGAGGTAATAGCGACAAAAATTAAACACATTATTCCTTTTTTAAATAAATTGTTAATTTTATATTAAGTTTTATTTTCATATTCTCTTTTGATAATAATTAGTCCTGAGCAGTAAGCCAGTGGTTGCTTTGGAACAAAACATAACTTCAGACATGTTTATTTTCCGAATCTATCCCTACATAGTCTGTTTGTAAAAAGCTTTTCATAAGAGGCAAGTGCAGATGGATGAAAACTATCTTGATTATTTTTTGTCTGACAGAATTGTTATGAAGATCAGTATGCCAAGAAAATAGGATTTATCCATATTTGAAAGATAGAGCTTACTATCCTCCAATAATTAAAATTCTTAGGCTTTCTTTGAGAACAAACATCAGCTACAGCAAAACATTGCATCTTAGAAGCTAATGGCATTAAACTATTCAAAGTATTGCGTATGTTAGCTGCACACCCAAACAAGTAACAAAAGATAGAGCATAATTTAGAAAATTAGAGCAGAACAGAGATAGAGATTTCTTTTTTTGATTTGACATGGGTATATAGTCGCTATTTTTCATGAGGCCAAGTTACAAAGAACACCTTTTGAAATTACTGTAATGAGATGTTTATTCAGTTTAATAGGTAATAATAAGTGGATCTTTCAATTTGCAGGCTATAACTACAGTAACATTTGAAGTTCCAGGAAATATAAAAGAAGAAAACTTAAATCTCTTTATTCAGGTAAGTAATACATCACTGTCAACTCAAAAATCATTTTGTAGATATCATGCAATGCTGTTTTGTTTATGAAAACAACATTTCTTTTCATAGAATCTTCTGTGGGAAAAGAACGTGAAAGATAAGACTGGACGCACCATGGATGTCATAAGACTGAAGGTTAGTTAGAAATTATCAGCTGCTTTTTCTCTTTACTAAAAAACTAAAGCTGCAGTGTTTTGTCAGTACCAGACCTTTCAAAGGTGTTACTGGATCACTGTAGCAGAGTATATGAAGTAGGGAATAGCTAATTGTCATTGTTCCAGGGACAACTCAGAAGGAGATAGCTGGCATAAAAGCAAATATTGATCCTATGTGCTTTGGAGAGAGAGAGCAGATATACAGTCCCAAACATCAGTGGCAGAGTTAATAATCAAGACATGGTTATATTACTTTTCATTTTTCATCTCTATTCCTTCGAAAGATTCCATCCATCTGACATATCTAGGGTTTGGATACCATAGGTTGGTCCTATAGATTGCTAGGCGTAATTATGACTGTTGCAATAATATGCAGAAGCTGAATTTGGCATAATGTAGGAGTGCAATACTAGTTGTGATCTACACTTAACAACTTCTTACAATATTGTCAGACTGTAGTTTTAAAGATGCATCTCGTAAGGATTCATCTTTGTGGGCACTTCATAAGTTTCTCAGCTGCATGGTTTTGAGAGGAGCAGAGATGACAATTAAGGATTTATTATCATTTTCCTTATACCAAGCAGCCAAGTAAATAATTAAAAAATGAGAATCAAGTCAGTCATTTGGTAGGCTGTAAGAAATAAAAGAAAGTATGCTCTGATTTGTTTCTTGAGAAGACTTGTGCATCGTAGATAGCAAACATAATCATTTTCATTCCATTGGAAGGCAGGTTGTTTTCTTGCTCTTTCAGCAACAAAATTAGAATATCCTTGCCTTCCCCTTCCTGATAAATAGAAGAAAATAACCACTGATGCACCTTAAGCCATCTGAAAACAGTAATGCCATGTGCAAGTACGTTTTCATTGTGCTGAGCATTGGAATCAAAGTAATTCTTTAGGAAATCTGAGACATCTGATAAGCTGTGTGCTGGCTCTGTCACAGAGCCAGCTGTCCCATATGCCAAAGCAAATGACCCCCAAGTAATTCATTACAGAATGGGTTCCAAAGTTTGTTGCTTTTATATTTATATTTTATCTGCAGTCATAATCCTTTTGGCAGTAATAGACATAGAATTCAAACTGATAGGTCAAATGCAGACCTTTATATATTAAATATTTTTAACCTTTTTTTTTTTAGGGGAAGTATAAGACATGTTTTACAGAATGTGTTCCACTAGAATATTTCAGAAAGTTTTACTATGAAGTGATGAAAACTGCTTTAATAGAACAGTTGATATGGGGGTTAATGGACTCACTCTGACAGTAATCTCTTCTAATTCTTTTACTAGTTGTTTTACTTCACTTCTTTCTCCAGTATTCAAAGACTGTATTTCAGAAAAGTTGAGCATGAGAGCTTAATCAGAATAATCTGAAATCAAGTATTTTGCTCATTTTACGTCATTGCTGTCAGTCAGGCTTTCAACGGCTCCCATGTCATACTACATATATATACTCAAGGTGGTGTAGTAGCTGATGACATTTTATTTTTGCCCAAGCATGCTAGGTACTGACCAACGAGGGATAGAAGGCACAGTATGGTTAAGTGTAGTTATTAGTCTCTAACAAAATAAGGAGGTGTGAGAATGTATGTTATGAGTAGAAGTGATGATAATACATGGTTATTTTGACTAACAGGTGATATTGCTAGAAATATTATTCTCTGCTGGGACTAGTTCCAAAGGTTTTTTTCCCACCTCTTACACACTTTATTTTTAAAGGTTTGTTTATATATCCTAACAGTTATTTTTCTGATAAGGGACTGGTATCTATTCAAGGCAAATCTCATCAGGTGATTGTCCAAGGTGTCCATGAGCTCTATGATCTGGAAGAGACTAAAGTAGCCTGGAAAGAAGATGAAAAGAGAACAAATAGACTAGTTCTAATTGGTAAGAGGAAATTACACATCTCCTTGTTTGACTTTAAGAAGCTGTTTTTTCACAGGCAGTCCTGTGACTTGTCCAATGAAAAGCAACGAGATTAAACTCGCCAGAATAATTGCAGTATGTTCAGCATAACCTCCAGTCAAAGGTTTATCCATCAAAACTTCCTGCAGTTTTAATATTCCAGATGAGATGGATCTACATGGTCTGTTTTAGTGACACTAAAATAAAATAAAATTCCATGTAGTTTTAAATTATTTTGGCATCTTTAATGTTATTTTTAAAATCCGTAATTATAAATTAGGTGATTGGGATGGTTTGAATTAATCAAATATTTAGTAACTGTAAGGAAAGTGATTATAGCCATTAAAATGTGTAAAATCAGTTTTGTTTCTCAAAAACTTCATAGCAATGTGCTGTGTTTCTATTTTCTACTTACTAGTCTCTGCTTTGCAAAGTGTTTTATGATCAAAAATAACCCAGTTTTTCCTTCTTTCCCTTGTACAGCTTGAAGTCTGCTGTTGCCCATAAAATCTAAAGTTACCTTGTTATCTGCAGCTTAATTTTATTACTGCTGTTCTCATTAATTTGTATAATAAATATTTTGTTTGCTGAGAAGACTGGCGGGTTGCTACTTACATGCATTTTTTCTAATGCACTTTAAAATACAGTTAGCTATTTTATTTCTCTTTACAGGCAGGAACTTGGACAAAGAGACCATTAAGGAAGTATTCATAGCCACTGTAAGAGAAAAACAACGAAACAGTTGACATCAAACTACAGAAAAGATTAAATGTCTGTTCTTAATCCTACAGTCTGTTTATGACAGAGAAAACTGAATGACATGGGATATAGCAGTTTCTCTGTCCTTTTTCAGTTTATACAACAGTTAAACCCTGAAGTCTTCCTAAGAATCCAAGCTGACTGACTACTTAAACATTAGCTCCTATGGTCTAGAATCAAACACAGTTCTACCATTTTGGATTTGGCTTAAATTATGTCAGTAACATCATGCACCTGTGCAGAACTGCAGATAGGCACAAGACTGTTGCTTATGCTATACACGAAATATTGTAATAGGGATATGGTAAATGTGTTTGAAGCCTAGTGCTTTCCCTAACTAACTGTCTTCTACTACTTGAAATAAAGCAATAGTGATTATTGCCAGTGATGTAATCACAGTAAAAATTATTTAGTGTTTACTATTAAACTGTCTTCCATCTCTTTTCATTTGTATTGTGATTTTTGATTGAATATTCATCCCGGGTACCACTAAACCTGTTGTGTATATGAAACTAAAAATACATAGATAGCAGAGGCTCAAGACCACATGGAATATATGCTATCTGCATAAAAGCTGTGAATGCAGTGTTTGGTCACATAGTCAACGGGCTGAAGGATGTAGCTGAACTCTTAGATATTCTAGGCCATGACCCTCCCAGTCCAGGATTTGGGAGACCAGCAACAGCACATTTTCACTGTGTTGTCCAGGCTGCCCTGCATGATTTGTTATGGGGTTCTGTGACACTGCTTTGAAAACTTAGTTTGATGTTTTTGATCTCTGTACTCATTACAATTTAGAATTGAACTTCCTACCCTGTACCATCTGCAGTATTCTTCCTTCCCCATTAGCTTTAGAGATAACAGCTGGGTGAAAGCAAAATGAGTGAATTCCAAAAAATAATGTGGAATTAAAAATGTTTCTAAGCAAAACACTAGAAGATGCAATTCTGAAGAATGAAGTCTTACTACATGGTTCTACATGAATGCTTGCTGATGTCTAAATAAGTAGAAATTTGTTTTAGGTACTAGAGATCTGTTACTTGTCCCATACCCAACATGAAAAAAAAAGAAAGGGGGCCATTGTCTTATCAGCAGTCTTAAAATTTGTCATTTTGCTTTTATTAAAATATATGACTTCAGAGTTTGCTTTTGAAAGAGCTGCAGAAGGAGACAATCTTTTGCTGTCAGGAGTTGGTGTTTCATTTGATTAAAATATTTGTCATGTTCTTAACTAAGATAGAGCTCTTCAGTCTCCCTGTGGATATATTAGCAGGCATGACTTCATTCCTCACATTGAAAGTAATTTTAGATAGCTTGAAGTAATTTCCAGAAACTATTTTCTCTAAACTAAAGCAAGGTAAAAAGAAAGAACAACCTGCTTACAACGTTCCTTTCTGTTTAGCAGAGCTTGGTGGCATTTCAGTGAAGTGGGTATATTTCTGAGTGATACTGTGACAGTTTACCTTAGCAATTGCATCTCTTCATTTTGAAAACTAATACGTGTTCTCACACTGATATATGTTTTGGACTGCATAAATGACACAGTCCTGCATGAAAATTTGTCAAATGATTGCCATCAGTGTTATTGATTAAATAATAAGATCGTGTATGCGCAAAATAATGCATTTGTATTTTTTGCTGCTCTTTTTAATTCTCCCATTTGTCATAGGGAAAGTAATCAAAAACCGTCTATCTTTAGCAATGCCTCATGTAATTGAAGAACTCTGTTCTCTTTAGAAAGATTAGTCTCTGAAAAAAAGTTCAGAGATTTAATAAGAAGAGCTTCAACTGTCATATTTTAGATGCTTATATTTTAATATTTACTTACCAGCCCCACACTCCTAAACACTCTAAATTTCCCACAATGACTGTCAATACACTGGGTGATTTTTTTTTGTTGTTGTTGCTGTAGCGGGGCGTCTCTGCAGCTGGAAATCTTTATAGCTCATCTTGATGCTACTCTTTCTCACTAGGACTTTTCCTGCCTTTCTTGCAAGTGGTAGTGTCAGAGAATCTTTAGTCTATGTGCACAGCTTTGTCTCTGCTTGTCTCTTGTAAACTGCTGTCATATTTCCAGGGATCCTTTGGGATGGAGAGCAAGCAGGTCCCAGGCAGGGTGGGAGTATGTACGCCTCTTGTACTTGCTAGCTGACAGGAGGCCCAGTGCTTTGTCTTCCGCTCTCCTGACACGTAATGATACTGGTGTCACAGCCAAAGGCCTCATCTTTATCCTCTTCTCCCAAGAAGGCCACTGTTTTCTTTTCCAGGATATTTGTTTACCAGTGTTTTCTGGTCTGTTCTTCATGTCCAGGCTGGGGTCCTAAGTCTTGTTTTGCATCATGCCAAAACGGAAAGAGGAGGAAAGGTAAATGACAGCAGTAAAAGCTGCCTGTAGTGAACTGATTGCAATATTTGTGTTACTGGGAGTTATGTCAAGGATGCCCTTCTCCATGGAACTGGAATTGGTTTAAGGTGAGAGTGTGCAGGAGGCTGGAGGGAACAGGCTGGCACCACTCAGTCCTGTCCTGAGGTTGTGGTGGCATGGATGGTGGGGCAGCTCAGGGATGCTCGGGATGAAATGAGGAGGAGTCTGGTGAGGAAATGCGTTAGCATTTCTCCCCTTGCAGGTCCCAAAAGGGTTGTAGCAGGGAGCAAGCTGAACCTTCTCCTAAAGAAGTGGTGGCCACCCCCACCTGGGTTTACTCCCAGCCAATAACTCCCAGGATAATAGTGGTTTGTGCCCCTCTACCAAAACACATGAAGTAATAGGTACAAAATGATCTTGTCAACAGATCACACACATTTTGTTGCTTAGCAGAGGTGTTTCTGTCCTAGAGGCAAATTGCAATGATTTGATCACCACTGTGCTTTCAAGAATATCAAATGTCTACAGAAATCAACTTTCCATAACCGTGTTTTTCTCCACAGTATTCTACTTTCCACATGTTTTGGTAAGCTCTATTAAACGTGAAACTAACAGAAATGTTGCCCTTGCACTAACTCTTGTGTCATTTGTTTATATCACCTGTTGGTTTTAATCTTCAGGAGTTGCCCAAGGAGATGGATGAGGTTTAATTTTTCTGTTTTATTATGCCCTTTAAAATTTAAGCAGTTCTGAATTTGGTAGATTTGTCACTAGATTCTTACTTCTTAACCCTTATAATCTCATTGCACTGGAGCAGGTTGTTGTGCATGTCCCATCCCAATCCCTGTAGGCAGGATGTGGCTAGAGGGGACAGGAAAAATGGTGTTGGGGTCCCAGCCTCCTGCTGTCCCCATGAGCCACCCTGTTTCTCTGCTGCTGTGATCAGCCCAGGTGCCCTGCAGAGCCCACAGCAGCAGCACCTGCCTCCTCTCATGGGACACTCCTGCTGCCAGGAGTGTTGGCCCAAGCAGTGTCCATTGTTTCTTCTTCCTCCCTAAAATCCACTTGGGCATCATTTTTTGAATGTTTGCTACCATGCTTTGCTGATCCTACACTGCTCTGCAGCTTCACCCTGCATCCAAATTTACTATATAAATTATATATACATTATATACACTATATACAGGTCCCAGTCTGCACTGTTTGTAGGTGAATTGTTTATAACAGTGGCATTCCGGTGCCTGTGCCCCTTTCTTCCTCGCCTCATGCATGTACTCCACTACACCAGGTCCTTGTCTCTACTTCTCAAGGCCACTGATACTGTATCAGTCGTGTTTCTCTCTCCTGCTTCATTGCATTACAGCCATAAATACCTCATCCTACACAGAATGGCAGCTTATTACTGCTAGCTGTAAAAAACTATGGTTGTAACATAAGAATAAAAAAGAAAAACACATTAGCAATTTATCAACGGCCAGTTAGAGAAACTGCTCTCACAGTTTCTCTTTGTCACACAAAACTTTAGGCAGGTCAAGAAAAGATTTGCCAGACCAGATGAGACAAACCTCAGCCCTGATGTGCTGCACACTCAGTTCGAAGCTTATGGCCTATTACAGACAGTGGCAGTGGCATACTACATGATGACAAAGTTACACCCCAATGCCCTACACGTGGTCCTTTGTTCTTCCAGCCGTGAAAATGCAGGCAAGGGGAACAAAGAGGAAGTCTGAGTCTGGCTGTGGCTAGCAGCTTCACAAAGACAGCCTGCTCGAGGCATCAAGGCTCCAGCGCACCATGATCTCTGTTCTGCATCCACCAACATCCATAGAAATTTTGGGAAAAGAATGCAACTGTAACAGATCAAGCATCAAGCAGTCTAGGACGAATATTGCCTGTTAAGAAATGAAAAAAAAAAACACTTGTTGCTTGTATTTACTTATAAATATTGGTCTAAAATGTGGTTTGTATAACAACTTAATGCCATTCTAATGTTATAACAAGATGAAGGGACCTGATTGTTTTAGACTGATATTGCTGTCATCAATGTATTGGGGGCTACCTGAATCAAGGCTGGACATTCATGTGACATTTAAACTGTATTTTCCAGGAGGACTCAGTTATAACGATACAATCACAGAATTATAAAATAGTTTGGTTCAGAAGGGACCTTTAAAAGTCATCCAGTCCAACCCCCTGCACTGAGCAGGGACATCTTCAACTAGGTCAGGTTGCTTAGAAATAACAGCCTGGATAAATAAAGCTGCTTAAGTCATAATATTTTTATTTGCCTCTTTGTAAAAATTCTGCTACTTGTTCCCAAAAACACGCCTGTGGGATCAGCATTTGCCTTAGAAGGAATTGGAGGAAGGTGAGTAAAAATCCAAACTGATGCAGTTTCTGGAGTTCCGGTTTGCAAACAAGACTATCAGAAAGCCTAATATCTCAGAGGACAACTCCTTGAAAGTTAAGACTGTAAAGCCACATGTTACCTGGGCTAAAATAAAGAATTTACTACCCAGTAAGTAAATTTTACTCAATGAAGAACTGTTGTCTCCATGAGAAACAGAATTTGTTTCCAAACGGGGATTTATCCCAGCTCCTCCATTTCTTTGCCTGTTTTTGCCTTCTAGTAATCGATCTGCTCACAGGTAGGAAAATGTCACAGTAAACGGATATTTGCTGTCATCTAGTGGTAACATTCATTTCAGCAACTGTTTGTTAGCTTTTCAATGATGTGGATTTAGTCTTCTAGGAAATTCTACGTCTGATTTTAATTTTATGCCTTTTCTATATAATAAATGATTTATGAAGACTAAAAAAACCTGTATCCCTTTACTGATGGTTCAGCCTAAAATCACAGTGAGATTTTTTTTCCCCTGCAAATTCTTTCCCCTTTCTTCTAAAATAGAGAGAACACTGACTTTACATTTTTTGAAGGACTTCACTGACATCATTACAAGATTGAATTTTGATGTCAAAGGTCCTTGAGAAGGTAAGCTTTAGCTTTTCACACCCCCACTGTAGGAAGAGGGATAACTTTAACCATGTTCTTTAAAAAATGGACAGAGTGTTTTCTCTATAGCATCTTTTTAGTTTATTGTTCTCTCCACTCTCCCCAGTTATTCCTGATGCTACAGGATGTACAGTGACATATCATCTGTAATCGTCTGTACTCTCATCTGTAATATTCTACTCATGGTGTAGTGGTTTACAGCTCCTGTTGCTTGGTTTAGCTTTGCATATATCAATAAAGCTGCATCAGCTTATGCTCTTCGAAGAACTGCTGAATAAAGCACCCCTGCTTTGCACCAATTAAAGGCAATTACACTGACAGAATCACAAATCACAAAGGAAAATCACAGATGTTAAACCTGGGATGCTGCATTCTACCCAAGGTTTGGCATGCAGGAAAGGATGCATACAGCGCTGCTGGGAAAGGGTAGGATGGATGGCAAATTATGCTCTGCCATAATGCACCCTTGATTTAGAGATTACACTAAGAAAATGTGTATGGGGTCCTCAAAGACCCAATTTCAAATTTATGTGAGCCTCTTTCCAACTATTTCTAACAATGGCTATTGTAAAGAAGAAATTGTCGTATGTTGTTAAGTATGCTTCCAGCACCTTCCACTTGAATGCGATCTTAGGAATACTAAAAGACAAGCTTGTAAACTTTGGCCCAAATCATGCCAGAAAAATTATTTTGTCTTAAGGTAGGAATAGCTTCAACACTGGAGAAAAACTAAAAATAAAGGTCCAGAAGCCCCAGGACATTGCCAGTCTAGTAGGTGTTTGCTCATTAATCATGTGGCCATGGAAGAGACTAGACGGGAATTGGCATTATTGACATAATCTGATTCAAAGTAAAACCTGACAGGCAACAGGGATGGGGTGGGGGTGGGGGATGTGCCACCACAAAAGGTCAACAAGAGCAAGTCAGACCAGCACCCTTGGTAAGAGAGGTAGGTAGAAATAACCCTCCACTTCTGGGCAAGAGGAGTATCCTGGGAAAAAGAACTGGTAATTCTAGAATAAGTAAGCCAGCATATTAATTCCCTAAATGCATTGTGGTCTAAACATGACAGACTTGTTCAAGCCAGTTCTATGACAGATTCATTTTTGCAGCAGTAGGTGCTGAAGACTTCAACACAGGTGTGAACTACAGGTATAAATATATATATTAACTCAGTGTCTCTGGCAATCTAAAGGAAATGCCCTACTTCACACCTGCAATTTATTATTTTACTTCAGCTATCTTTTTATTGCAACTGCCAAGTACAGCCACACTTATTTTCCACAGCACATCAAATTTTTTTTCCACTTACACTTTCATGGAATATAAGAATATAAATAAGAAAATCTGAAGTTACCCTGGGTTAATCTGAGACTAGATGAAAAGTTAAGCAAGACCAGGAATGGAAGACACACCAAAACAAAAAGTTAGTTTGTCTGACAAAAGTTTCCAAAGGTGAACATTCAAATGGTTATCCCTAACCATGCACACTTCCTGGCTTGCAGGTAGTGAGAAGTGAGAGCAAACTTCTCAGAGATGAGCCAGAGGACATGGTACATAAGGGAAAATGAAATCAGCCTTTTCCTGTGGGCAGAGCCTCAACAGAGCTTGACAGAGAAGATATCCCCACAGAAGGAGGCGCTGCTCGACCACTTTCCATACCTCATGGTGGCACCTGCAGCCACGTGGGGTTTTCAGCTGCAAACCAGGGCTCAGACCCAAATCCCTTGAGGTATCTGGAAATTACATCTTTGACTCATTTAGTCTGATTTTTGTTTGGACCTTAGTTAGTAGTTCCTTTTTGATTATTTGTATAATTTTGAAGCACTGCTTTTATGTCTGTCTAACCTCATTGGTGGCCAGAAACAGGCTCACTTGGATGTGGAAAGGTTATTAGCAGATATGGTATGTTGCTGTGAGAAATTTTTCTTCTTTTCATCAGCTATTTTCAGAGGATACAAAAAGTTCCCTGGCAAAATCAATTTCTCGTGTAGAATTTGGATTATGTATGCTGAAAAATTACTTGACCTTTGACATGAGGCGGAGGAGAAATCTTAAAAAGAGAAAAATCTCACGTGCTTTGTCCGGGTCAGACACAGCCCATATAGTGAAGTTAACTATTTGTTTTTCAGTGGGTGCAAAAACACCCAAAGCAAACAGTTAAGCAACTATGCAAAGTGATCAAAACCATAAAATTGACACTTTTTCAGGATCACTGGAATTCTGTTTGGGAGCCTTGCTTAAAATAGGGCGTTTTAATCCCTAGGTCTCAAAGTGCTTTCTAAAACGCCAGTAAACTTGATTGGTAAATTGAGAGACTTAAACATATTGTGTCTTCCCCAAAAACTCCCAAATAAAGCTACTTTTAAAATCCTCCCCCATTCAAAGGAGCTGTTTTTACATACTGCTTTGAGTTCTTGTCAGAGACACTGAGACTCAGAGCAGGGCAATAGCATTTTGCTTTACTTACCTTGCTATGTTGTTGTAGAAACTGGTATAAGACAAGGAATCCCTGAACCAATTGTTATGCTGAGTGTGTATCTTCCTTCAGATATGTTTGTGAAGGGGTGTTGTGGAAACATTTCTTCCTCTGCGTTTTTAAACTTTTCATAGGCTTTGACTTATTGTTAAAATCATGGGCTTCTAAAATGGATGAACAATAAATCTCTACTATAAATTCAGTCTCTGTTTCATGTACTAATCTGTCAGTACAGTAAGAAACCTAGCAGTTTTCCTGCTACCTTTATTACTTAGCATCCCTGGCCTAGTAGGTAGATAGACAGGATGAATTTGAGAATGAGTGTCTCATTTCTGTATTATCAATACCCAGGCTCCCAGGATCAAACAAATCATTGTGTCTCAGCTGAGATTTTCATTCAGTAATTTTCACTCAGTAATTCCACCACTGAGAAAGACAGACATACATAGAGAATGTGCTCACTTGTAAGGAGTGGAGTTTAGACCTTGAAGTTATTTGTTTGCCAGGAATTTGCAGTGCACAAGTGGGTTATGATGTGGAAGAGGTGTCACAGTCTGATGAGACTGGAATGTTTACTAAAGAGGATGAGTTATGAGATAGACCAAACTTCTCTCTCTCAGCAATTGTAAATTCAAAATTAAGGGGCTTTAATCGAGGGAGTGTGGAAAAAAACCAGAAGAAGTAACAACCCTTTATTAAAAGATATATGTATGTTGGCAAAAACAGTAACAGAACACAAAAAAAATAGACAGTAATCCTAGAAACAAACAAACAAGCAAACAAACAAAAGTCTGAATGAATACTTCTCTGTCTTTAGCACAGTCCTAATCATGGCCTGCAGGGGGCGCTGTTGGATCGCTGGAGGTGCAGAGCCTGCAGTACCCTGTGTTGACCTGCAGGGGGCGCTGTGGGGCTCTGGCGGTCACCTCACGGGAAGGGGGGTCTGGGGGTTGGTCTCGGATCACGGGAGGAGCCAAAAGGAAAAGGGAGACCCTTCCCCTAACGGGAGAAAGGCAGAAGGGAAAGCAGTTCACCCCTGCGGGACTCACTGTTCCCAGATGACGGTGTTCCAAGGCTCCCCCCTTCTCTCCTAGCAAGCACAGACCTCTCCGATCAAAAAAAAAACCCAGTAGGTCCCGGCTGGAGTAACGAGGCAGTGGCAGCACAAGGCCGGTGGTCAGGCCTCACCAGGACGAAAGAACCAGAAAGACTGGCTCCCAGCCTTTTCCTCCAGAAATGCCTGGACACAGTCCCTGTCTCCGTCCCGGCAAGAGAACTCCGTGGTCTGACCTGTCCTCTGTCAGGGCGGCCAGCTCCCTCAAATCTCCTAAACCTTCCCCCCCTCACTCCAGCATTCGGTGGGCCATTAGCATGGAATGAAGCCTGGCCAGCCATTTCTTCTGTAAGGCTAATTGATTCCCTTCCCCCTTCCCTATTCGAACTCTGTTTCTCTTACAAGGAAGCAGGGAAAGAAAAATTTCTCAGATTTATAACCTATAACAAGAGGCCATTCAGTTGGCAGCATCTGTAAGACATATTTTGTCATGGTTATAGAACATGATGCCATCTGAGCATTACAGCCTGGAAGGCCAAATTATATGTCAGTCTCATTGGATGCAGTGGTGAGGTGTTCGTAGTACCTATTTCTTGCACCACTGAAAATCAGATCTAAAATCTGCAGGCCTGCAGCAGTAGGAACAGTCTGCAGGTTGTGCTCTGTTCTTTCCATATTATGTGCTGGAACGCCAATCATACAGATAAAGTTTCCACTCTTAACTCATGACATAATTGGTAAATAACCACAAATGGAAGTGTAAGTCTTCCACAGTGAATATGAAGTAAGTTCCTCCTAAATCAGGCCTTGACAACATGGTGCTTACTTGGCAGTACAAACAGCCTTCTCCTCCGGTCAGAACCCCAGAATATTAGAATATTCTGAGCTGGAAGGGACTCACAAGGATCATCAAAGTCCAACTCCTGGCCCTGCACAGGACACCCCAAGAATCACATCATGTGCCTGAGAGAGTTGTCTAAACGCTTCTCGAACTCTGTCAGGCTTTCTTGAACAGTTCAAGAAAGGAGATCATGAGGCTGTATACCACCTTCCTGTCCCTAGCCTTTTCCTTACTCATTATAACTCCCCATTATAACTCTTTCCACCCTTGAATCATGTTACTTCCCAATTGGTATTTAATTAAATGACAGCAACAAACATTGCATGTGCTGATGGGTCATCATTCTATTCTGAACTTTCTGGTATTAATTTATTTTTAATCCCCACTAAAAAAAAGATTAAAAAAAACCCCTCATATCTGTGTATAATTCCCAACATAAACTCAAGTGAAAAATCAGACTTTCTTCCCAGAAGACGCACTCTGCAAATGTCCTAAGTGGCTACTGTGAGTTCAAACAATTATACAAATTTTACAGCTCATTTGACTGATTGAATCTAGCAGACCTTAAACCTTGATCCCCTTGATCCCCTTGTGCCAATCCAGATGGTCTGCCTAATGAGAAGCTGTCCAGAAGCACATCCACTATGTCCTGGAGTTCAGATATTCAGCAAAAGTCATTGCACAGCAGTGCCTGGTTTGGTCTACATAGTCATCTAGCAAATCTAGCACATGGAGTAAGACTTCAACTTATCAGTTTTTATTTTCCTTAACCTACAAAGAATGCATAACAACTAGTGGATCTAAGCAAGCTGTGTAAATAAGCAGAATGGTGCTCTTGCTAATGAGGTGACATATTCAGAGGAAAAGCATTGCATACCCCCTTGCATGACTGGAGAATGAACTTACTTTGACTCCCAGGAATAACATTTTGTTTTCTCTCCCATGCTGGTGAGTCACATTCCAAGCTGCTGTTAAGGCAAATTAAAGAGTCAGTTGCTTGCTCCACTCATGGCAGGACTAGAGTGGGGACAGAGACCAAGGCTTGGGTCCATGTTCAGATTCTGCTTCTTCCCCACATTGTCCTAGCATTCAATGCCCTTGCATGAGTATTTCTGTGGAATTACTTGTTGAAAACAAGAGTGATGGGACTGGTCTGTCAGTAACACTGGAAAAGAAAAAAATAGTCAGTGATTCTAAGATATCTAATTTGAGTGAGCATATTGTTGTAGTTTTGAAATGGACATTGGTCTTGATTTTCTCTGCTATGCACAAAATTATCTGAATAAACTTCCTGCGGTATTTGGACATTTTGGAGGATGTTCTTTTTACAACAGTTGCTTTTTCTGTTAGGTTAATGATTGATGATTATCCTGTCTCCCTTCCTCAGTCCCTTCCTTCCTCCCTTCCTTGTTTCTCCTGATTAGATGAATAGTAACAGGCAATTTTGTAAGTCGGACCTGACTTATACAACATCACAGAGCAGTGATGTTGACAAAGCATTAAATCAATTATCAGTTATCAGAAATATGTTTTCAGGGAATTTTTCTTGTTTGGGTTTTGTAAATCAATTTGCATGCAAGTTTCTGTGAAAATGTTCCTTAGAACAATTTCACAGTAATTAGAAACTTACAACTGTAGTGGTGACTAAGTAAAATTTCCAGAAAACAACCTGAGTTGTGGTATCCATGAGATCATACTTCTCAATAAAGGTCCACTACTAGGGAACTAACTTTCCTATAAAAATGTAAAATACAATTTCTCTGCCTTTTCTAACCATAATAGAAAGGCTTGCATTGAAAGACTTTTATTTGAGAGCTGAAAGACAAGACAGATCAAGTCAGTCAAAATACCTACAAATTTTTCAATTTTTTCTCTTCTAGATTATTTTTAAAGTCTAAGTAATTTACATTTTGAAACAAAGGTCATTGCAAAAAAAAGTATTCACATGTAGGAAATGCCTCGTTTAGAAGTATTGGGTTTTAAAACTGGTTTTGCTTTTATTAGCAAAACAACACATAATTTGTATTGTAATTCTTGGAGTGGTTTAGATAAGTCAATTTACTTTTAGAAATTTTTTGCAAAATGCTTTTTTCAATAGCTCAGGTTAACAATCATCACCTTATAGTAAGTGTATGCCATTCTTCAAATGATAACTGCACTATAAGAGGAACTGGAATATCCTGTTCAGTGGCAGAATGAGAATTTGAACTTCAAAATACAGCACCATGGGGAACGGCTGAATTAATTTTGAGTATCCATATTTCTATCTGAAAGACATTTTACATGAAACAACTGTAAAAATATGTTTTCATCTAAAACTCAGGTGTACTATACTAGTGATGCATTATGAGCCTAATGGTTAAACTGAAAGAGCTTGCTTAGTTAACTTGCTCAGTTAATGGCACTGGTTCAGTTCTGCTGCAACATTTGCAAGCTGATACAAAATATTTTTCATTAACAGAAAGTAAGCTTCAGGTCCACAGCAAGTTCTGTTATATTAGCATCAAATCAGAGCTGGGCTGGGCTTCTATAATCTAGTTTTAAGAAGATCCATCAGTAACTTCTGCCATTTTGCAGAGGGGACACCGCAGGTCACCAGATCAACTGAATCAGAATTGTGTGGCTATAAAGGGTTTTTGTTGCTATGGGACAGACTTCTTTCCTTCGAGTCAACACAGGCAACAACCCAATTCCCAGTTCAGTGCATGAAAAAATTGGACCTAACAGAACAAAGAAAGACACCAGTACAGTGCTGGTAAAAAAAAAAAAAAAAAAAAAAAGAGAGAAGCAAACATAAAAATTGTAGCTCTTAAAGTAAATTGTCTTGTTGTCACAAGACAAATGAGTTATGGTAAACATTTTAAGGCTCAAGAATTAAAAGGGGTGAAAATATTCCTGAACCAGACAGCATACATCAAACCAAGTTTCTAAAACTGGCAGTCAGAAAGGTAATTTTTGACTTGGAAATGGAACAAATTTAACATGTATCTTATCACTACATTAAGTTATTTTTTATTTTAATAACCTCTCAAAAACTAACTCACAACACACTACGGTAATATGAAGAATAAATTTAGCTGTTGTTTTCCAACAAGACATTCCAGACTTTTAATATCATCCCACATAGATAATTAGTCATCTGTTAGAGATACACAGCAGTAATCACTTAATGTACTGCAATACTGGCCATTTACAGAGACCTTCACTTTTCAATGAAATCTGCTGAGAGTAGAACTGCTTGTGGGACTTGCGTTGATATAAAAGACAAATTGAAGCACTTTTACATGAATCAACATAATGCTACTCTGGGTAATGGGAAATTGAAGAATTTATTTTAAAAAGTAAGAATTTTTTTCTTTTTCAGCTTTTGTACTAAAATGTTCAGGCTCTCTACACCAACTTTTTCATGCTTTGTACTGTTACTGTGAAGGCTGGTAATTCTTTTTTTAAAACAAAATCTGAGCTCCTCCTGAAATAGCATGACTTTATGAAACTGAATTTTGCAAAGTATTACAGAAATCACAATGAAAGAGGAGTGACGTATACTTTTGCTTGGGCTTATCTCAAGCAGAGCTTGAGATTGAACTAAAAAATTTACAGTGCTCATTTCAATACCCATTACACTTCTGGTAGAGCCCTTGTCAAGAGAATGCTTGAAGACTGTAAAACACACTTTTTCATTATTCTTCAGCAATATTTACATAAATGATATGAGTTGAGACAAGCAGTTCTGGAAAATTGTCACTGATTGTCCCTTTTAAATGTCTGTTCTGGGAATGCTTGCAGAATTTTTAACATTGATTCAAATGGCTATATTTTCTTCCAAATGCTGAACACATTTCCCCAATACATATGAAAAATACAGTCTACTCTTTATTCAAAGACTATTGCATTTCTTCTTACTTTGGTGATATGTTTTCCTTTTTTTTGCATTTGGATATTATAATTTGTTCTTTCTAATGTTTCTGATCTTTGTTGCTGTTTCCTTGTTGGGTACTTGTTGTGGTAGATAGCAGTTATCTGATTCTATTTCAGCCTTTCACTAATGCAGACTATATGTCATGGTTTCACTGGTGGCAGTGCCCAAAATTATTTGAGATATAGCAATCTCATCTATAGCTATGCCTTGTTTACAGCACAAATATGAGATCTGGCATTTCCACAGGACCAATTTGTTTCCTTTTTCTTTTTAAAATTAATTCTGAATCAGTACAGGAAGCCACAATCACGACTACAGGCTAGGAGGTCTAACAAAGAGAAGAGATTACTTCTTCCCTGTACGTGCTGTGGTTCTCTGTGAGAGTATATGGCCCCATATAAGGGCGTTCTGTCAGTGGAGCTGGAATTCCTGGATCTGCTTCAGTGGATTAATTTATTTAAACTTTAAACTTTATTTAAATTTTTATTTAAAGTGTTGGGCCTTGCCTACCGTAGCATGCATAGCGCTCTACTGCAATGGCAGTGGTCCTGGCAAAGGGATGGCTGTGTAGCAGACAATTGTATCTGAAACTGTCACACTCTATCTGCTATGAACCACCAAAGAGTCTGTAGAAATAGAGGTCAAAACCATGACTGCATTCCTCTCGTTACCATTCATCAGGTGATGCTCACTGATTCCTAATGAGCTCTTAGTCTGTGTAAGAGATAAAAGCAGTTTACCCCATGTTTGCCCAGCCACCTCCTGTCACAGAGCTAACGTGTTGTCTTATTGAGCCAGGACACTCTGTTGGGCTTATAAGCAGTTTATGAGCAGTCTCTTTTGTAGAGAACAGAAAAATGCCTTACAAAATTGCTTTTGCCTGCTCAGGTGCAGGTGTACACCAGGGATTTCTTTAACACAAGAATGACATCGAGGTTACACGACCATTTTTTCCAACTCTCCAGCCAACAGGGTTGTCCTGCGTGGGTGCAGTGTGAAACCAGCCTTTGGATGGCAAAATTCTGCTGATGTTTGACAGTTACAGGCACCTGTAACAGTTACAGCCTTTATACAGGGAAACGCCAGGCATCTTCACAATCACTAGGGCCACCACCTCTGCATTTAATCAAAGCACAATGAACACATATGTCACTGAACTAAGCTTTGCCGCCGGTTGCTCTCCATGCCCTGAGGTAGGGGGCTGCTGCGGCCCGGCGGCGGCCGGCGGGGTTCGGGGGACGGCCCCAGCGCTGACAGACCGTGATCCCCCCGAGCAAGTGTGTGGCGCTGGCTCGCCCGCTCCTCGCTGCCTCCAATTACATCCCTGGCAGGAGACGCAGCTCTCGGCTTCGCTTTCCAGGGTTATTTTTGGCCGGGGCCGCCGCATGGTGATGGCAGCGGCCTGCCGAGCCGCGAGCACCCTCGCTGACGCCCAGGCGCCGGCGGGGGCCCCGGCGGGGCGGGCGGGGAAGGGGCGGTGCGCACCCCGTGCCCGCCCCGGCTCCCCCGCGGCGCCGGGCTCCCGCCACGGGTCGCTGAGGGCTGAGCTGGCCCGCCCCCGCCGGGGAGACGCCTGTGGGCTCCCCTCCGCCTGCTCGGCACCCTGCGCGAGGGCTGCCGCTCCCCAGCGGACCCACAGCCGGGCGGGCGGCGGCCGCCATGGAGCGGACCCCCATCCCGGTGCTGACCGTGCAGACAGCGCCCTACGAGGACCAGCGGCCGACGGGCGGCGGGGGGCTGCGGCGGCCCACGGCGCTCTTCGAGAGCCAGCGCAACTACCTGCCCAACTTCGTGCAGAGCCTGCTCTCCTCCGTCGACCTTCGCGACCGGCAGGGCTGCACCATGGTGGTGGGCAGCGACGGCAGGTACTTCAGCAAGACGGCCATCGAGATCGTCGTTCAGATGGCCGCGGCCAACGGGGTAAGCGGCTCCCTCGCCCTCCCCTTCGCCCCCTCCGTGCAGCGGGACCCGCGCTCTGCCCGCACCAGCGGTCCCGGCAGCGGGAGGCGCGGGGCAGCCCCTGAGCACGGGGAGAACCTTCTGGTGTCGTCACCCGGACAGCGCTCAATATACAAATAAAACCAGGAGGAACTTCGCGTCCGGCTGTTTCGGCGCTCTACCCGTCAGGTGCCCGAGCCATCCCCGTGCCGGCTCGTGTGTCCCCTCGGCTGGGCTCTGGCATGGGTGGTGGCTCCGTCGGGGTTTGACGGTGGGGATGGTGGCACCCTCAGGAGACTGCCAGCCGTGCCGTGTTGTTTCACTTTATTTTAGAAGGAGGAAGGAATGGCAGTTGAAACATAGGGTTCACTCTGAAGGAGAAAATGTAGCAAGACTTAAAAATATGTGCGTGGGAAACAAAGGTATCAGAAATGTGTTTGCTGCTCAGGATATTTTAGAAATATTCAAGGAAAATGGTACTGTTGAGGGAAGAGGAGTTCAGCGTTTTGGCTGCATCTTAAGCAAATAATCATTCTTTTCTATTGTGCACTTGCAAACAAATTACAAAATGCAAGAAGACTGCAGTCGCAGAAGCCTTTGTGGCCACATGGGATACAGATTTCTCTTCTACAGTTTTGAAAATAGGAAAGAACTTAACTAGAAAACTGTTGTCTTCTGCTAGATACATGCGCATTCGTTTGTGGATATGTATGTACAGACAGCTGGAAATACCAGATAATGTAGGCTTGAAGTTCCCACTTCAAAGCAGAACTGAAGCTACTATCTCTTGTTATGGTGGCTAAATTGATCCTCTAGATTTGGCAAAAGGAATGATATGGTTTTATAGATCTTCTTTTGGTAGGGAATTTAATTTTTTTCAGAAGCTCATTCTTTCAACTTTGAAATGAATCTCTGTATGTGTCCAAATTTTTTCCTGCTGATTTGTTGTCACATACAAGCTATATAGACTACGCAGTCTGATATAAATAATGAGTACTTTAAAATTATTCCTAAAGCATGTTCTCAGCACACTAATAGCATCGAGCTGATGCTTAATGATACTGGAGATTTCAGAGAGACTGCTTATGTTACATACTGGCTTCCTTGTGCAAAATAGCCATTCACACAGGGAGTTGGTGCAGATGCCAGGGTTTATGTGGCCCTGGGTGTGAGAAGGGCTGTCAGGGGGACACTGGTTAAAGTGAGGACAGTGGCAAGGGTAGTACAGGTGGGATAAAGTGCAGCAACAATTAAAGCAAGAATCTGGCAGCAAGAACTGCCCTACTGAGGCTGAGATCCTTGCCTATGCTTGCACACTGGCAGGAGCTACAAGAGTGGGTTACAGCTGCAGGATGACCACAAGGACTGAGGTACTGAAAAAGAAAAGAAATTTAGAGTATAGAACAGCAGATGCTTCTCAACCAGGTTATGCTGACTAATTTTTTCTGTCAGCCTTCTTCCTTCCTGCTGCTTTTGTCACGCTCCCCATCTTGCTCTTTCTTCCTTGAATATCTTTCTGACCTCAGGAGAGTTCCAGTTTCACATGTTTCTGGCACCTTGCTATAATAATGATTCCACGTGCTTAATTTACTGCAAGTTTCTTGGAAACAGTTTCTCGCTAGTGTTTTCTGAAGCAAATTCCCAAACTTTTGTGCTCACAGTTCCCACAAATATCTGAATTCATTCATGATACTTTTACTAATGGCACAGTCCTCACAAATTTGGTAGGCCAGCTGGTGGGGAGCTACTAATACTGAAAAGACTTCCCATTTCCATCTGCTAATGCTTCTTTCCCTCTCTAACGTCTTCACCCTGGTCACCCTCTATTTCTCTCAAGCACACTGTAAGTGCTTAAGCCTCACATTTATTTAGTGAGTACTATTGGTGTGTTTTGTTTTTTGGCTGTTAAAATACACCTGGTGGGAAAATATCTGAACCTCCTTGATGGCACTGTTTAGTGCTGTGCTATGTAAGTTGAGAGAGAGGAAGGAAAAACCCATGAGGGCAAAGATCTCTCCCCTTGGATCATGTTAATGTCACTAGAAGGAATGTAGGCCCTATCACAGGGAAAGAAGTGAACTGAGGTAGGCAGGATTGGATGAAATGTGTGGAAGCCTTGAAGCTGCATTGAAAACCTTAAGCCACCCTGAGTGCCAGGAGAGGGATAGCCACATATTGCTGAGAAACTGAACTTGAATCTTCTTCCTGGGAGACACATACTGAATGTAACTGTTAGTTGTGCCTGCTGAGTACAAAAATAAAAATGGCTTTCTATTATCAACTGTAAATGTATTGCCCTTTAGAGTTGCTAGGTTCCTCTTGTTCTAACTCGGTGACTCATCCCACATTCCCCCTGTGTTAACAGCCTAGCACAATTGGCATAGGCTCCAGTACAAGGAATGAGATGAGGTCCTCTTCCCAGTCAGCTGCCAGTGCTTGGCCTGCCTTCTTCTCATCCTCGGTCTCACTGGCTCATGCCCTCCAGCTCGGGGCTGAAGGTACATGCTCCATAGCTATAGCCTGTGTAGACTTCCACTGGTGGCAGCAGCTATAGCCTGGTCCATGCTCTGCAGTTGCAAGCAGCACATGCGCCCACAAATCTTTCTGCTCAGAGCTGAAGATGGCTAATCAGGGTCACCCTTAAATGGGGCATACAGCTGGGGCTGGAGCAAACACATTCGGGTAAGGGACTGCATGTCATGGGAGGGTGGGGCAGAGTGAAGAAGGCCAGACAGAGGTTCTGTACCATTCTGGGTTACAACAAGCAGTTTTACAAAGTAGTGGTAGGACAGCATCTGAGGCTCTGTTGCTCTTTTCACCTGTGTCCTGCCAGTAGTAGCATCCTTCAGCCTTAATGTCTGGAAGAAGTGAGGTGAAAAGCTCCAGCAGTTGCAATACAGTTCCTCTACAACTTAGATGCAAATATTCCATTAGACTCACCAGCTGTATGGGGTGTGTCATTTTTGATGCAAAGTTTAGGATAGGTTTAAATGAGAAGCTGCTATTTGTGAGTCTAAGTGCCAGATCAGAAGCTGACAATCATCCACTGAATATGGAAAGTCATGACAACATACTAGAGAGACTGTAGAGTAATGCTGTAGAAGTTTGAGATGGCAGAGAGTTGAGTTTTACAGTTGTATTCTATATAATACCATGTTGGTTTTAGTTTCCATGGCCTTCCATGTGAATCTTGGCCTCCTTTCCTGGCCGTGTGTGATTGATTTATTTGCTTCTACATTGATTATAGTGCTCAGTCATCTTTAGAGTACTATAGTAAAGGATAGGAGGACACAGCCCCATGTTATTCAGGATGTAATTTGCTTGCTTCGTGTTCTTTCGAGTATAGTTGACAGAGGCATATGAGAGATTACTTGAAAAAATAATTAAAAAAAGCATTAAGTGACTCCATGACAATCAACTGAATTGTCTGAAAATGCACAGCTGCAAGTGGTAATATTGCATAAAAATGTTCTTGTAAAGTACTTGTTATTTTATTCTTTCAGCTGTAACCATTTGCTGAGGATCTTTGTTTCTGCTGTTGCTACTAAACGTAGAGTGACAAATTATAATGTGGCGTAGGGACAAAGTATTAGAAGAGACATTACATGCCTGTGATCTTGTAGCCATGCAAGTTTTTGAATTCCAAAGATAATCTTTCAACGCTATGTCCAAGTTTTTCAGAACAATGTTACTAAAACTTTAATTGTGAGTCAGTGTGTGGATAATATTTGGTTACTGTTTTAGCCCAGATTGTGAGAAGTCTATAAAATCTGATATTAATTAAATTAATTAAAGAATTAACTAAATGTCCATTTAGTATTTGGTTCAGAGACAAAATTAAGAGCTTCTGAGCCAAGAGAAGATGACATTCTGCATTCTTGCCGTCAAAACAAAGAAAGCAGAGGAAGATGGGTAGCACATTTACACCTCTAAGATCTGCAGTGTCTTCAGGGAGTTTTGTAAAAGCACTGAAGACCTTAATATAAGGTGAAACTTTATAGTAGTCACTGCAAATAAAATACCAGTTTATCATTCATGTAATTTGACTTCAAAATCCTTAATTTGAAATACAAAGTATTGCAGTATTTCTATCGTATAGAAATTAGTATAATAAATACTTCTAAGTAGTATAGAAATGATAGCCTTCTGAAAAATGCTGAAAGCAAAACAAATTACTCATGTTTATATAAATATTTGGCATCCAGAAAAATGCGTAAACTAGTTTGTGTAACTCCAGTTGAACAGGAAAAATGAAATATGGTAGGTGCTAGGTAATTTATGCATTCTGAATAATCTAAGTATTAACTTTTAAAAATACAGTTTTGATGTGCACGAAGGCAAAAACTTAAACTCACTAGTTTAGAAGTACAGAAAATGTACTCATGATAAGCCTGTAGGCAAATATAAATGCATTTATACTTGAGTACCTTGAGATAGATTTAGTTTTGTGGTTTTCAAACATTATGTAAAATGTTATCGCTGTCATATTCCTTTTGCTTACCCATACGCAATGCTGTTTTAAGAGCTGGCACCCTTTTCTGACAGCTGTATTTGGAAGATTGAGTCATTGCTCTAGCTTTCTACATGCTTCATAGTTTAAAAAAGGGAGAGACAATATTCAAAACAAACATTTTCAGTATTTATTTTCATCATGTTTTTCTTTCCATAATAATTTTTTTTGTTTCTTAACTTTTTTTTCCCCTCTCCTTTGGAATTGTTCCAACCTGGGAGAAAAAAAGACAGTGAAACAAAACATTTTTCTAATAGTAGTAAGAACAAGTCAAATGAACCTTGGAGATTTACATGAACTGTATTTATAATTTTGATAGCTCTCCTGTTTTCCAGCAACAATCCATAGGCTTCAAAATTAGCTGCAAAAACTGTGAAAAGAAAACCAGGCGGACAATCAATCATTGCATCCTCAGATCTTGAGGTAGAAATCTCAGTTAATAGAATGCATTTTCTGTGCATTTTTTTTAAATTTGAAAGCAGATCTTTTACTTCTCAGTGAAAGAGAAATGGCTAACCATAGCCTGTGCTTTGTGAGAGCTATCAAAAAGTAACTTACTGTGCTTACTTTAGAAGTTGATAATTTCTTTGTGGAAATCCTATTTTTTAAAACTAAAATAGTTCACAAAAGCAGGCTGAATAAATAATCTATTAATCCTTTGCTTTTCTGAAATTATTTGAAACTGCACTTCTGAGTAACTAAGTGCTTCACATGAGTGACCGGAAGGTCATCTGGATGTGAAGAAACAGCTCTTTATGGAAAGGAGAAAAGTAGCACCTCATGTACTGCTGCTTTGCCACACAGAGCTATCAAATCTCCTTCAAACTTGAGAACAAAAACTGAAGTTAAACTCCCAGTCTGTTTTCAGATGGGGAGTGGGAAGAATTCAGTGTTCTGACTCTCCCTCTGCCCCCTCTACCCACTCCCTGCCCCTTCCCAAACTACTACTCAATAGTGGTGGGGGGTGGGGTTATAGTGATGTTATTAAAAAACCCTGAACATTAGCAATACACTTTTCAGCTCTATATGCAGCTGCATCAGTTCTCATCTGTGACACTAACCTCCCCTTCTCTGTTTTTTTCTGTGTCTACCTTCCAGAAATTGGAACTCTTGTATTTCTTTGTAAATACATTTCTGGTTGGCTTCTAGATTATTTATGTTCAGCTAAAGCTGTAGTATCTGTGTAGGGGATGAAGGCAAGGTTTTGAAATTGGAACCTTACAGTGGAACTGCACATAATACCAAACACATTGAGTCAGTGTTTAATAACACCGCCTATAAGGTCTTTTTTAACTTTAAGAATGGTGGGAACTTCCCCTGCTCAGCTGTGCCCTGGGAAACACACCCTGTTCATTTGGAATAGCCCAGGAGTCGCTGATGGCTGAAAGAGGAGCAAAGCTTTCTGTAGAGCAGGACATCCAACGGTGCCTTGGCAATAGAGGTGTAATAGAGGTGTAATAGAGGTGTAATAGAGGTGTAATAGAGGTGTAACTGCAAGAGACTGCTGGTCCTAGTGTGTAGTAATGCTTGTGGTTGCACTGAAAGGCTGCTCTTTGAAAGGCTATTCTCTTTCATGCTGGTTAAAGCCCCAGACGTGAAAATTGCATTGACACAGTCATCGCTAAATTATATTGGTATCTGAGGGGGTTTGCTGATTTGTGAGGATACCTGGAAAGGTTTGATAGCAGGATCATGGCCCAGGGCTATGCTTGGGAGCTTTGCAAATCACTGTCATGACTGTGCTCTTGCTTTACTGTCAGTACACAGACCACTGGTGTTTAATGTGCCAGGATACAATGTTTTTTTGTCAGTGCTCCAGATTAGCATGCAACCAATGCATGTATGTATATTTCTCTGCAAAAGAACATGTTCCATACTAGGACTTTACCATTTGTATTCTGTACATAAATGCCCATATGTGTGTGTTTATATATTAATTTTTAAAAATGTAGTACTATTCAGAGCACTTTGGCTTTTTTTCCACCTAGATCGGCAGATTAGTTATTGGACAGAATGGTATCTTATCCACACCTGCTGTTTCGTGTATCATCCGAAAGATCAAAGCAGCTGGTGGAATTATTCTAACAGCTAGCCACAGTCCTGGAGGACCTGGAGGAGAATTTGGAGTCAAGTTTGAAGTTGCCAATGGAGGTATGGGTTTAGCAACATACTACAACATTGCATCTTAGTATACTGAAAATATGCTGACAAGGATAACTAGCTGCCTTTATGTGTTTTTCACTTTCTCTGTTAAAACTGTGAAGAACACAGATGTCTCTTTTTTCTTTTTTTCGGTAATAGGGGTGTATTTGTCTGCACGGATCTGTACAATAAGCATTAAATCCTTACTGAAGTCCTTGTAGTAGATGTGAGATTTCTATAAACAAGAGGTTTGCTATCTTGTTTTTATAGTATTTTATGTAGTCTCTCAGATCACTGTAACAGTTCCGTATAAAGATACTTTTATAAAGATACTTATGAGGGAGCTCTGTTCTGCTCATATTTGTGTTGCTTGTCATGGCATTTACTTTAAAGCATGTAATTTCAGAAATGCTGTAAGCAGTATAACTCATTGTCTTGTATGGAAGAAAGCACTTCTTATGTTTACCCAGGAAGTAACTCGTCTTACCCAGGGAAAGGGTTGTACAATTTTAACTACTGCAGTTCCACCCCTGAATAACGGAATTTGGGTATATAGCTAATGTCCTGTTTTCCAAAACTGACAAGCTAATGCAGGTAGGTATGTTACACATTCAGTATGTTTTATATTATATATCTGTGTACACCCATAAAACATTGTGGTGGCAGTTGCTGACACCTTGTATACCTCATACATATAGAGTGTTTTCTACCTGAAAAAACTGATCTGAAAGTGTTTTTAAAATCTTTCCTTCCCCATTGTGGGTGAACTTGAGAAGAGGGTGCTTCTCCCTTGTCCCTTTTTAAAAAAATGTCCATGGTTAAATGAATGGGATTTTATAAACAGAATAGGCTTGAATCCCAGAGAGATTAGAGGGACTGCGTAAGGGCATCCAGTGAGAAAGCCAGGGTCACAGCACACACATACCAGAGCCAAACTGTTAGATGCATTAGCACTCTATAAACTTTAAAACACCACATATACCTACAGTCTCTATGATAAATGGGAAATGGTGGGGAAGTCTTTTTAATGTGCTTTACCTTTTTAAAGAGAATTCAAAAAGTCTGTTAAGCTTTATATATGAAACACTCCTCAAACAAAAATCACAAGGTTCAAGTATTTATGTTAATCACTGGGGGCATCATGAAAAGCAATTAGTTTAAGTTACAGCTGAGAAAATGTGGGCTGATAATTAGGTAAGGCTTTTGAAGTAAGAGAATGGCTAGACACAGCAAAAAGCTCCTAGGGAAGGTTATCGTTGCTCTACATTATTTCTCAGTCTATTGATCCAGGTCAAGCAGAAGTGGTTTGTTTCTATAGCTGTACAAGAAAACGTAGGGTGACACTGTGGGATCTCCTTAGCTGGAAATATCAATAGATAAGACATCCATCTATCAAGGATGTTCTGGAGCTAATGAAACCTGTTCTCACCCTTTGGATGAGTTTGAATTAGTAAGAAGTAGTATTCTAAGCCGAAAGAAGAGTTAAGTGACTGTTACTTATTGTATTGGTTTGGAACATCTGGTACACTGCATCTGAGATGGAACACACTAATTTACATGGCAAAGCTACATGGCATATAATGGGAAATTAGCACTGAAAAAATCTTCAAAGGCTCTTTGGCATAGGAGAGAGAACACATAAAAGAGACTAAAGGAAATAATTTTTAGAGTGAAAGCATGGCTTTAGTGTAAGCTATGAAGAGTCAGATAAGCCAGAAAGGACTTGCACTACATATGGCATAATTCATCTAGTAATTTTTGCATCAAGCCTGCAACTTTTGTTGGTTAACAGTAAATCTTTAAAAGTAGAACCATTTTTCAGGCTTTGGCAGTGAAAGTAATTCACTTGTAAGATATGTCTTCTGTTTCCAAATGACATAATTATTTCAGGTTGAGATTGCTAATTGTTGAGCAATTAAGGTATTTTAAATTCCAACAAAGATAAATTTCATTAAGCTATTGGAGGAAAACTGCAATACAGCACCACTGTCAAACTGCCAAGGCATTTAGAAGCGATCATTTTTTTTCTAATGAAATAATGTGGAACGCCAAACTAGCAGACCTTCAGAAGTGTGCATTTGCAGAAAGTGCTATGAAACAACAGAAACTACTGCTGAAGGACAGACTTTCCTTTAATAACTACATTGAGATTCTATGAAGAGTTAAAAAAAGGCAGTCGTTGAGCAATAAACTCAAAGAAAGATGACTGTGTGTTTTTTGCTTCCCTCATCCTCCCTGCTCCTGGGTAATGATTGATTTAAATACTCTACGTAAATCAAAATGTTGTGTGTAACGCACTATATTTCCATGTTTTATTTTTTCAAAAAAACATTTTAAGCTTGTGTTGTGGTGAAAGAACGGACCTTATTTACTGTAGTACTTTGTGTTTATTCCGTACTAACTCCAATATATTCTGAAAAATGTTTGCTGTAGCACTTACTTTTAAAATAGGGAACCTTCATTTAACAGAAATGACCCACCACTTTATTTTCTCTTTTAGGACCTGCTCCAGATATGGTTTCAGAAAAAATCTATCAAATCAGCAAAACCTTGGAGGAATATGCAATTTGTCCTGATCTCAGAGTTGATTTATCACGCCTGGGAAGACAAGAATTTGATCTGGAGAACAAATTCAAACCTTTCCGAGGTAGCAATGTCTGCTTTTATGCATGCTAAATACATTGAGTCTAAGTATTAGTATTGCTGCAGAATTATAATGCGTAATTACAAAAACAAAACTTTAGTTCTTCAAAATGCCTTAGTAAAAGTTATTAAAATAAAAGTCAGTATAGAATCATAAAATGGTTTTTATTGGAAGGTACCTTAAAGATCATCTCGTTCCAGCCACCCCTGCCATGGGCAGGCACATCCTCCACAGGTTACTCAGAGCTCCATCCAGCCTGGCCTTGCACACTGCCGGGGATGGGTCATCCAGAACATCTCTGGGCAACTTATTGCAGTGCCTCACTGCCCTCACAGTAAAGAATTTCTTCATAAAATCTAATATAAATTTCTCCTCCTTTAGTTTAAAACCCTTCCATCTTGTCCTACCCCTATTTGCTTGTGTTGAAAGTCTTTGTATAAGCCTCCTTTAAGATACTGGAAGGCTACTATAGGGTCTCCTCAGAGCCTTCTCTTCTCCAGGCTGACCAATCTTACCTCTCTCTCTCAGCCTGACATCATAGGAGAGGTGCTTCAGCCCTCTGATCATCTTCATGGCCTTACCTTGGACCTGCTCCAACAGGTCCATGTCTGTTTGGTGCTGAGGACCCTAGAGCTTGACACAGCACTCCAGGTGGGGTCTTATGAGGGAAGCATAGAGGGGGAGAATCACCTCCCTTGACCTGCTGGCCATCTGTCTTGTGATAGCCCTGGATATAGTTGGCTTTTTTTGCTGCAAGTGCACATTTCTGGCTTATGCCCAGCTTTTCATCCACAAGAATCCCAAGTCCTTCTCTGCATGGCTGCTCCCAGTGAGTTCTCCCAGTCTGTATTCGTGTCTGAACTTTCTGAACCTCAGGAGGTTCTCATGGACCCACATGTCAAGCTTGTCCAGGTACCTCTGCTTTGCACCCCTTCCTTCTGTTGTGTCAGTTGCACCAACCAGCTTTATGTCATCTGCAAACCTGCTGAGGGTGCACTTGATCTCACTGTCAATGTCATTGATAAAGGTATTAAAGAGCATCAGTCCCAAGACAGACGCCTCAGGGAAACCACTCCTCAGTGGCCTCCACCTGGACATAGAGCCAATACCCACAACTCTCTGGTTGTGTCAGCCAGCTGATTCGTTATCCACTGAATAGTCCATCCATAAAATCCATGTGTCTCCAGTTCAGAGATAAGAGGTTGTGTGGGACTTGTGTGTCAAAGGCCTTGAAAAAGTCTAGGCAGATGACATTGTTCTGTCATATATCATCTGAAAGATCAAAGCAGCTGCTAGAATTAGTTTAACATCCAGCTAGGGAGACTTGGAGGAGAGTTTGGAGTGAAGTTTGAAGTTGCCAATGGAGGTAGGTTTTTTTCTTTAAATAAAGCAAAAGTCTCGTCAGCAGACTCTGCTGGTCAAGTGGCTGTAGTAGACCCCAACCACAAAGTGTCCTTTGTTGGTCTGCACCTTGATTTTCAAGCCCAGGGTCTCAGTCTGTTCATGGCTGTTTCTCAGGGACAGCTCTTTGCAATCCCTCCCTTCCTTAACAGAGAGCGCAACACTCCACCCCTCCTTCTAAACCTGTCTCTTCCAAAAAGCTTGTAGCCCTTAGCTGCAGTGCTCCAGTCATGTGACTTGTCCCACCATATTTCTGTGATGGCAATTAGGCCACAGTTTTCTAATTGAACCATGGTTTCCAACTCCTCTTCCTTGTGTCTGATGCTGTGTGCATCTATAGGTAAGTGTTGCGTTCGTTTTGCACATAGGGAATCTGAACTACAGTCTTCAAGTGCATCAGGCCTCAGCTTTTAGCCAAGTATCTTTGCCAAATATATGTACTTATGCTTGCTAGTAGTTAAACACCAAACAAAAACTGTTTTGGACTAGGAATGGTTTGCTTATGGAAGTCTAATTGACAGAAAAGTTTGTGAGAATCTAAGTTTATTCATTCTTTGCTCACACTTTCTGAAAAGTTGTGGCACTATGCATCCAGTGAATCCAAATCTAAAGGGAGTGCTGAAGCACGTTTAATTTTAAGCATGTGAATACTTTTATGCCTACACTTGATTCAAAATTATCTAACTTAGCTATCTCCTTGAAGGAGTAAGAAGCAAAGGAAGGGGTTCTGACATATATTTCAAATTTCATATCTATTTCATATCTATTCCATCTCTGTTTCATATATTTCAAATACTGTAAAACTCTACATGGCGTCAAAAACTTTTGCTCGTTCCTGATGCTCTAGAATTAAAGCTAGTTTTTTTTCCACCCAAACTTTACATTTTGAGAAATAAAGTTTTTCATTAAAAACCCCATTCAGTTGTGTTTTGTTTTATTTGGTTTGTGTTTGGGGTTTTTTTGTTTTATTTTGGTTTTTTTGGTGTTTTTTTTTTTTTTTTTTTTTTTTATTTTATTTTATTGCAAAGAACACATTTGGGTTTTTCAGGCAAACAAAAAGCAAAGAAAATTCAGCTCCAGCACCACTCCGGAATCAAAAAATTGCCAGAATTTTAAATTTTGGTTTTTTCAAGCTTTTTAATCTCTCCAAATTGTATGTTTCTAAATGAAAATGAGACAGCCCTCCCCTACATTAGTATAAAAGTGCATACAAATAGTTGCAATTTTTCTGTATGTTTTTATATGAAAAAACATTTCCCAATCTTGTCTTCTAACAATACATCAACCTGAGACAGTAGAGCAGGGAACCCTGCTGAAGCAATGTAATTGACCTATAAGTGCATGAGTAAGTGGAGTTTACACAGATTTGAATGCAGGTTGAAAGTGCAGAAAGAATGAAAGTAGTTTAAAAAGTAATTTAAGGTACTATCTGATGTATTTAAAACTTCTGCTTTTTCTGTTGTATGAACTAATTCCTGTGAATCAAGCCTACAGAGGTGTTGAAGCAACTGAGTTGGGTTTGGTAGGAGCTAAAATAATTTTTGGACTTTAATCCTACATGCACTTTGTATTGATTTGTGTGAGCAGCTCCACTGCAGATGCACATTTGTTCATATGTGTAAAGCTTAGAGCCTACTAAAGTACTGCTAGGAGCAGGGCATAGAAGATATGCAATAATATCATTTTAGTGAAAGCTCGAGACTTTCAACATATACCATAGAACTGACTAATTTTCAAGTAGGTTTTAGAGATTGTTTTTCATTCTTGAGAGCCTTTTTTTGTTTCTTCCTTCAAGCATATTGTTGCAATCTGTTCTAAGTGTTTTACTCAGGCTCAAAAAATGTCTGTGTCATTTTCATGTTACCTGAAAGAAGAACATTAGGGCAAGGTTAGTGTTTCTGAGCAAAACTGGCTGACATTCTAAGTAATAATTTAACTTGTAACTAAAATATTTTAAGATACTTATTTAACCAGATGAAAAGACATTTTTATAACATATGCTTTTTAATTTAATCAGGAAAAATAATTCATTCCAAGATTACTGAGAAACATGGCTTTTGACAGTTGTTTAGTAACTGCTTTCCTTATGACGGACTTATTTTCATTGATACATTTTAGTTTAATGTTTTACATCCAAAAGAACTAGTAGTGCTCTGCTTATGAATTTAAAATTCAAGCTATCAAGGCCTTAACGAAAAACAGATGTTGTATCTGAGCCTTACTTTTCTAAATCAGTGAGGTATACAATGCAAAAGTATAATGTTAGATTGCCAACAAACTGGACACAGATATTCCTGGTGCCAGAATTTAGAAGAATAGGCTGTATATCTGTCTTGATGGAATAATGCAGATAGATACTGCTATCAGAAGAATAGAATGTCTGGTGTCAATTTGTCATGGACATCTTCATCCTCTGAGAATAAACCTATTTAGCTTGGAAAGTTTTTCAGCGGCTTAGTGAATGATATATAAAGAGTTTACTTTGATAGAATGTACTCTCTTTAATGTTCTCAGTGAAATACGAACTGTCAACTTACATTATCTCTGCGGTTTTTTAGCAGGCAAAACTGTTTATCTTTTCAGCTTAATGATTGCCACACTGAAGGCAGCAAGAGTCTTTGACTTTGCCTCTATAGGCTTCAGAGCAAATCCATGTTATGTAGAGGTTGTGTGCTCTGACATCAGTTGAGTTACATGACTGGTGGAACTGTGCTGGAAGAGAGATTTTCCCATGTGTGAACTGTAATCACTTTTTTCTGTGTAATTTTTCTAGTGGAAATTGTGGATTCTGTGGAAATCTACCTCAATCTCCTTCGAAGTATTTTTGACTTCAATGCGATCAGAAATTTGCTGACCGGACCCAACCAGATTAAAATAAGGATTGATGCCATGAATGGAGGTATGAACTTAAGTGGCTGTCAGGACAGAAATAATTTCCTGATAAAAAATGTTACACGGCAGTGGTTTCTCAATAACAGTACAGCATATAAAAGTCAGACTTTTATATAATGTTAAGGGTAATAAGAAAGGATTTGAACCTTATACTACCAACAAGGGCAATCTTAACGATGGGTTAGATCCCTTACTAGGCAAAGGAGTTTATCTTACTTCATAAATAAGCAAAGGCATATGTATCCAATTAAAGTTCTCTTTCTGCATTTGGAAGGAAGCAGGATGAGGTAATCTTGCCATGAGAGGGTGATGAAGTATGTTGCAGTATCCAGTGACCAAGGAGCCTCTACTAAGAGCAAATTCTAAATGTTATAAAACTAGATAAGTCTGAATAAATTGTACCCAGAAGCCCTTACAGAGTTGGCTGAGACCTCTGTCTCACTAATTTCAGTGTACTGCAGACAAGTTGAAAGTGTCACAGAAGACAGCAAGGGGACCAGTATTAAAAAAAATAGAAGCTGTGTCACTTGGGAAGACATAGATCAGCATGAGATCTATCTTAGGCTATAGTATCAAAATGTAAGTAAAGATTTCTACAGATAATGAGTTGAAGGATAGGAGCATAAGTAAGAATGTTCAACATCATCTTACGGAAAGCAAATTCCATCAAACAAAACAGGTTTCATTCTTTAATGGGATTACAAAAATCAACCAATAAAGGGAGCTGTATAGACTTAGAAAACTTATGTAAAGCATTTTAGTCTTGGCCTCTAATACAGTGTGATAGTCTTCAAAATATCATAGTGGGTTCACAGTCAGTGTGAACACCCAGTTCACAGGCCATGGCAAAGGATTATAGTCTGCATCCAATCGGTGTGAACACCCAGTTTTGCCAGGCTGTGGCAAAAGGGCAAATTGTGTCCTCGAACAATGTAGAGAGAGCAATAAGAAAGACACTGCCCGCTGTCATGTACAGTACTGGAGAGAACGTTCCCCAAATACTTTGTAGAGCTCTCAGTCCAAATCTGTTACTGAGTGTTAAAAATTTTTGCCTGTCGTCAAAGAGATGCATACTCTGGCTAAGGGTTAGACAAATTGATGCAAACAAAAATTTTAAAGGACTGAGTTTGTTGAGTTTGTTTCTTTTTTACAAGGTAATGACCTTTATTTACAAGCTTTGTGACCTTGCATCTTGGTGCAGTAATATCCATACTATAATATAAAGTACACATAGATTAAGTGTATACAAGACTATTTCTTTGTACAACAAAGTAAGTTGGTGGGGTTTTTTTCTGCAGAAAGATTATTGTTCAGTCTGTTATTCCCAAAAATACCAAAAAGAATCAATAGAGAGAGAGAAGTTGAGTCCAGGCAAATCCAGATTGAAATGTCGCTCACATATTCATGGGTAACGGTGAATAACCGTTGGAGCAATCTATCAAAGGTAGTTGGGGTTTGTCCTTCTCTTGATGGCATGTGATCAGAAGACTTTGTGGATGAGATGCATTAGCCAAAAGTGAGTCACTAGCCACAGTGTAGCGAACATTGGAGAGGACCACATATGTATGTTGAAAAACTGTCTTCTGAAATTTGTCTTCGATTTGCGCCTCTGGAATGTGGTTTTATGCTGCAGACATTGGTATTTTAACACTGGCATAAAAAAAGAGTAATTTGTCAGGAGTCTACTTTTGATAAGAACCTGAATCATGGTATGTTATACAGAGTTAAATTTTCTTGAAAACAAGGTTCTCACATGGTTTTACCTTTGGTCACAGTTGTTCCAGTTAGCAAGATCTCGGAATAAGGTAGGAGAAAGAGAAGGCATGAGAGACAGACCAGTCACTCGTATTTTTTCACCTCTGAGGCACCTGTTCACAGAGTGCTCAGTTAGTGACTGATTAGTCACCAAATGCATACAGTAATTATGGTATATAATAGCACAAACTAGGGTCTTAATTGGCCATATCTTTAACGAAAAAAAAAGAAGAGAAATATTTTGGAGTTAGTTTTGAGAAAGCTTTTATTCATTATCTGCATGGTAGCAACTAAAATATACTAAAATTCTTTGATGTCCAAATCTATTGCAATTTTCACGTGAACGGGAACATTAAGGTAGGTGTATTTCCCATTTACATTCCCCTGCTGTTTACTTTTCTTGCTATTGTGTGTTAAACTGTTGTCTACATCCCAGGACACATAGGATAGCGTTTTATTTTCATGCTAGTGAGAAAAAACCCTTTATGCGTATGATAATTTCTTTACTTAATAATGGAGAAATAAAAATTTCATCTTTCCCCATTCAGTGATTACTTTTTCACTTCCTGTAGAGGTAAACTGTGTGTTTTATACTGAATAACAAATTAATTATTAATTGGAAGAACAATCACATACTTCTCTGTGAAATAAGAGTTTGGGTTTTGTTGTTCGGACAGATGTATAGAGTTGCTATGTAAAGTATGTTTTATATCAGCTCTCCACAGTGCTGTGAAAAATTTCAGTGTCAAGCATACACTTTTGTGATTGCATGGCAGATTTCTGTTTTTGCAGTTATGGGACCTTATGTGAGAAGAATCTTGTGTGATGAGTTGGGAGCTCCTGCAAATTCTGCCATAAACTGTATTCCTCTGGAGGATTTTGGTGGACAGCCTCCTGATCCAAATTTAACATATGCATCTGCCTTGCTGGAGGCTATGAAAGGTGGAGAGTATGGATTTGGAGCAGCTTTTGATGCTGATGGAGTAAGTATTTTGATCTGTCTTGAGGTTTCACTATCGTTGTTTTGTCTGAGGTCAGATATGGGAAATGTAAGTATAATTTATTTGCTTTTCAGTAATGGGTTTAAGCTGAAAGTGGTATTACTTTCAGGTACCGATGGTAGAATTTGCAACGCATCAGTCAGACACATATGTTGCAATTTGCCTCTGCAGATGATTGCAAATCAAGCAGGATTTGAAGGCAGAATTATTTAGAAAGAGACAGCATGTTGTACATAATATGGATTTGTCACAGTAAGACCTAACAATGTTAAGTCCATTTTGGTTAGCATCATAAATTAAGGGATTTTTAGCTAAATAAAGCATTGAATCATAACCTCTGTTTATTTTAATTTTAATATCATATTATCAACATTATAAACAGCAAAGTATTACAGAAACTTTTTGCCCTGACAGGGTGGGAGAAGGTTGAAAAGGTTCTGAAGAGCAGAAGCTGTTTTCTATTGTCAGTAAACACAAAACACCCTCCTACTCACCTAATAGTGTGTGTCATTGGCAAAAAGATTCTCCTACACAAGCATTCCCTTGACAGGAACAGAAGTACTGAAGTGACATGTAGGCGGCTGGAGCTAGAGACTGATCTAGAGCTGTGATTTTCAAGGCAGGAGGGAGTGATGGTGTGATAGTGAGATTGTAAACCTGCCAGGATGATGCCAGTGAACTATTCTGCCCAAAGAGGGATGTGAGTAAGCCAAAGCCCATTCCTTTTTTTCTCTACCTGCATTGGATCTAGTAAAAGAAATTACAGCTCCACAATACACGGAATTATAATTTCTTTTTTGAATTTCTTTTCTTCTCCAGGACCGCTACATGATTCTTGGCCAAAATGGTTTCTTTGTGAACGCATCAGATTCATTGGCTATAATTGCTGCCAATCTGTCTTGCATTCCTTACTTTTGTCAGATGGGTGTCCGAGGATTTGGGAGGAGCATGCCTACTAGCACAGCCCTGGACAAGTAAGATGAAACATTTATTTGTATCACCTTGGTCATTACTTTAGTTATCTCTATTTTTATTACATAGCAATTCCATCATTGTGAAGTCTTTTGATAAGAGCTTCTAATTTTCACCAGCTTTATGTGCTTTATGGTTTTAACTAGTTTGATGACATTTTGATTTTATCTAGACTAATTTTTCCCATCTTAACTTGCATGAAAAGAGTTTAATTCAATCTGGAAAAGAAATAAATACGTTAAATCTAATGTACAAGTCTTTGACTGGTAATTCCTTTTCCAAAAAACTTGACTCTTTTTATTAGTAAATAATGTTTTACAGTTTATCTCACAGCCCTTCTTATGAAAGTCATGGAAGTTTAAAACAGATAAAGTACTAATTCAGTACTCAACAAGTATTAGAAAAAACAACCCCCCTCTCTGATTATAAGAAGTTGAAATATATAATCTGTTAGATTACAAAATGTCCCAGAAGTGACTGCAGGCAGTCATGAAATCCATTCCCAGTTTCAAGACAGATTAAAAGTATTTCTAAAGCTATTTCTGACAAGTCCAGTCTACTCTTTAAAGATTTGCTGGATGAGCATTTTGTGTTAGCAGCTGAACTTTGAACAAGTCTCATCCAGGCCTCAATTTTCTGTGAATATCAGGATAAGATGATTAAGCTAAATATTATTGCTGTATGTATTCTGTGTGAAAAAAGCGTTTGCTAAATCCATTGTGTCTCAATGTAGATCTGATTGCATAGCTTTACTAAGACAAGAGTGATCTGCTGCCCCCATTAAATGTGTCTAACCAGGAAACAGTTATTTTAAAATTAAATGTTGCTTGTATAAAACAGTTGATTGCTCTCTCTACAGTTTGCCTATTCAGGAAGTTTCTAAAAGTTACTAAATTCAGAGCTTTCAGCATCCTCTAATACTTGACAGAGTCTTCAGGAAAATGTTCCTTACTTGTGGGTAGATCGTCTAGTTTAAGCAAATACTGTTAGGTCAGTCTATGATGTATTTTGTTTATTCAGCTCAGAGATCCAAAAATCTCATTGTTTAAGTGACAAAGATAATGTTATATTCAAATATGATATAAAATAAATAGAGTTCATTTTGTGTATGAAAACCATCATATCTTAATTCCTGTTAGACTTGAAGGAACAATGACATTTATGTATTTTAGTCTGTCTTCTTGTCATGAAGTTTGATAAATATGTCAGAAAGCATGGACTGGAGTCCCCTTCAATAACACTGTGACTGTTTGAATTATGTTCTTTACAGTGTTTACTTGACCTTCTGGTGCAAAGATCGTCCTGTGATGATTACTACCTTATTTAGTTCTGTGGAGCTAAGCCTGATTATTAAATAAAACTGAGCAATTGATAATGATGGAAGGATGTAAATATTTTCCCAGCTGTTTTTACAAATATTTATTGTTATGAGGTTTGCAGTCTGTGTCCAGGACACTTGAATTTTTTTTTTAATTTCATTTTGTGGTTGTCTTTGTTTTCTTGAAGCCTTAAAAGTTACATGTTGTCATGTAGTTCACTGTAGACCATCTAGTTCCAACCCCTTGCCACAGATAGGGACACCTAAGCACTAGACCAGGTTGCTCAGAGCCCCATCGAACCTGACCTTGAACACTTCCAGGGATGGGACTTCTACAACTCCTCTTGACAACCTGTTCCAGTGCCTCACCATCCTCACAGTAAAGAATTTCTTCCAGATAACTAATCTAAACCTGCTCTCTTTCAGTTTGATGCCGATCCCTGTCATCCTGTCACTACATGCCCTTGTATAAAAGTTCCTCTCCAGCTCTCTTGTAGACTCCCTTAGTTGCTGGAAGGCTACTTAGAAGTCTCTCTTGGGCCTTCATTTCTCCAGGATGAACAGCCCCAACTCTCTGATCTTGTCTTCATAGGAGAGACCAGCCCTCTGATCATCTCTGTGGTCCTCCTCAGGAACTACTCCAACAGAGCCACATCTTTCTTGTGCTGAGAACCCCTGAGCTGGATGCTCAGTGAGGTCTTACAAGTGCGGTGTAGAGGGTTGACCTGCCGGCCACCCTTCTTGTATTGCAGTCCAGGATACAGTTGTTTTTCTGGGCTGCAAGCACACATTGCTGAGTCATGTTGAGAGTCTCATCATCAACACCCTCAAGTCCTTGTCCACAGGACTGCTCTCATTCAGTTCTCCGTTCAGCCTCTGTTTGTTCTTGGGTTTACCCTGACCTTCAAGCAGGACCTTGCCCTTGGCTTTGTTGAACTTCAAGGGGTTTGCATGGGCCCACCTCTCAAGTTTGTCAAGGTTCCTAGGGGTGTCATCCCTTCACTCCAACATGTAGACCACACCACTGTCGTGGGTTTCTATGGCTGGGTTTTGGTAGTGGGGAGGGCTAGAGGGGTGGCTTCTGTTAGAAGCTTCCCCTGTCCGGTGGAACCAATGCCAGCTGGATCCAGGATGGACTTCCTGCCACTGGCCAAGGCCAAGCAAATCAGGAGTAATAGTAATGCCTCTGTGATAACATATTTAGGAACAGAAGGTTGTTGTGCAGAAAGAATTCCAGCCAGGGAAGAACAGAGTGAGAACATAGTAATAACAATGTAGACACCAAGGTCCGTGCAGAAGGAGGGGGAGGAGGTGGTCTGGGAGCTGGAGCTGAGACCCAGCAGCCCGTGGTGCAGACTGTGGTGGAGCAGCTGTGCCTGCAGCCCATGGAGGAGCCCATGCTGGAGCAGGTGGAGGCATGAAGGAGGCTGTGACCCTGTGGGAGGCCCAAGATGGAGCAAGGTCCTGCTGGAGACCTGCAGCCTGTGGTGAGGAGCCCACGCTGGAGCAGATTTTTCCTGAGTAGGACTTGTGGCCCCAGTGGGGGACTCACATTGGTACAGCTCACCCATGAAGGACTGCACCCTATGGAGGAGTGACCCATGGGTCAGCAGTTTGAGAAGAACTGCTGACTGAGGGATGGACTCACGCTGGAGAGGTCCATCAAGGACTGTCTCCTGTGGGAGGGACCCCACGGGAGCAGGGGAAGGGCTCCTCTCTCTGAGCAGCGGCAGAAACAACAACTAACCATAATCCTCATTCCCCTTTCCCCTGCACCGCTGGGTGGGAGGAGGGAGAACATGGAAGGAAGGAGGGATGGGGGGAAGACTTTTATTTCTCACTCTTTGGCTCTTATCCTGTTAGTAATAAATTTAAGTACTATCCCCACTTTGAGTCTGTTTTGCCCGTGAAGGTAATCAGTAAGTGACCTCTCCCAGCTGTTATCTCAGCTCATGAATCCTTAGCTGTTTTTTTTTCTCTCTCCAGTTGCAGAGGGAGAGTGAGAGAGTTGCTTTAGTGGGTACCTGACATCCAGCCAGGGTCAACCCACTACAACCGCACAGACTGGTGTCATCACAAACTTGCTGAGGGTGCACGCAGTCCCACTGTTCGTGTTGCCAACAAAGCTGTTAAGCAGTGCCAGTTCCAAGACCAATCCCCAAGGAACGCCATTCGCCACTTTGACACTGATCTATTGATAACTCTTTGAGTGAGAGTATCCAGCCATTTCCTTGTCCTGCTGAGTGGTCCATCTCTCAAATCCATTTCTTTCCAATTTAGAGATAAGGATGCTGTGCAGGAGAGAGCTCTTCCTTTATCCACTAACACTGTAAGCCTGTCATAGAAGGCCCCCAAATTTGTCACGCACAACTTGCCCTTAGTGAAGCCATGCCGGCTATTACCAATTGCTTTCTTATTTTCCATGTGCTTTAGCATAGTTTCCAGGAGGATCTGCTTCATGATCTTGCAAGGCACCAAGGTGATATTCACTGGCTTGTAGTTCCTCAGATCTTCCTTTTTTACTTTTTTGAAAATGGGGATTATGTTTCCCCTTTTCTAGTCATTGGGAAATGACTTCACCAGACTGCCATGATTTCTTAAATATGATAGGTAGTGGCTTAGCAGTTTCTTTCAGCAGTTCCCTCAGGACCCATGGATGCATCTCATTTGGTCCTGTGGATTTGTACACCTTAAGGTTCCTTAAGTGGTCTTGACCTGGTCTTCTCCTACAACAGGCAGTACTTCATTCTCCAAGTCCCTCCCTTTGCATTCTTCAACTTAGGCAGTGTGGTAACCAGGTTTTCCATTTCTTTCTGGAGAGAGTCCACATTTTTCCTAGTCTTCTGTTTATCACTGATGTATATATAGAAGCTTTTTTTTGTTGCCCTTGACATCTCTGTCCAGATTTAATTTTGTTAGGGCTTTAGCTTTCCTAACCTTATCCCTGACTACTCAGACAATTCCTCTTATTCCTCCAAGGCTACTTGTCCCTGCTTCCACCCTCTGTAGGCTTCCTTCTTGTGTTTATGTTTGTCCAGGAGCTCCTTGTTCATCCACACAGGCCTCCTGCTGTTTTTGCCTGACCTCTTCTTCATTGGGATGCATCGCTCTTGAGCTTGAAGGAGGTGATCCTTGAATATCAACCATATTTCTTGGGTCCTTCTTTCCTCCTGGGCTTTATCCCATGGTACTCTACCAAGCAGATCCTTGAAGAGGCCAAAGTCTACTCTCCTGAGGTTGAGAGTAGTAAGCTTGCTATGCATTCTCCTCACTGGCCTGAGGATCTTGTACACCACAATTTCATGGCCTCAGCAGCCCAAGCTGTCCTTGAACTTCACATGCCCCATCAGCCCTTCTTTGTTGGTGAGAACAAGGTCCAGGATAGCACCTCTCCTCATTGGCTCCTCTATCGCTTGGAGAAGAAAGCTTTCATCAGTGCACTCCAGGAACCTTCTGGGTTGATTGTGTCCTGCTGTGTAGTCTTTTCAACAGGTGTCAGGGTGATCAAAGCTCTCCCTGAGCACCAGGGCTTGTGAGTGTGAGGCTGCTCCTATCTGTAGAAGAGCCCCACTATAATGTCTCCTGTCCATGCCCTCCCTTTAATCCTGACCCATAAACTCTTGGTCATCCATCCCTGGATGGGGCTATATGTTGGCTGGCTGCGTGGATACGAACAGAGTAACAAGTATCATAGGCACCTTCCTTGGAGTTTCACTGCATGAATTATTGAGCTATCATGTCTTCCAGAATTCCTATTGAATCCCACTATACAAAAAACTGATTAACTTCAAGAAAAATGGTTTTCTGTAAGATACACTTCTCAGTAAAATTGCAGAATATCATTGTCTGAAATCCATTATATTGCTTGAAGGAGAGGATAACAGAGGGGTTGATTCTCAATGTAGGCTTCAGGCTGAAGTGAATTGCAATTTCATGTGCCTATAAATGTAAGGGAAAGTTCCATTAGTGTCAGTGAAATCTTACAGTGGGACAGTGGTGTAAAAGAATATGCATAAGACATTCATGATTCCATTCCCATGGACTAAGTAGCCAGCTTGTGAGAAAAAGAAAAAACCTTTTAGAAAGACAAGAATATTTCCAGTACAATGAAGCAAAAAGAAAAAAGAATTAGCACACCAGTATAATGTTTAGTATTAAAATTCTAAAACCTCAGCCTGTAATTCTGCCATAGGAAGGGAAAACCTTTCACTTACAAAATATTATGTTTCATGGTGGACAGCATGTTGTTTCTGTGTTGGGACCTGCATGTTTCACCTCCAGTATAACAAAATCAGCATGGAAAATATTCTGTGCTCTGAATACAACATTCAGAGAACACTGCTTAATCCTACAGTAGGCTTCAGGTTACTGCTTATAAGTGTGTGCTTTAAATCTATTGTGTATTTTGTTTCTTGATCCCTTTTATTCCTTTCTAATGGACTGGTCCTACATGCTTCAGGGACAATTATTACAGAACTGTTTTGTATATCTACCTATAAAGTTCATGATTCAAGCTCACACATTACAAAGAAAATATAAAAAAATAATTAAAAAACTGTACTATGACTATTAATTCTGGCAGAAAAGAATAAAATAATCACAGAATAGTGGAGGCTGGAAGGGATGCCTGGACATCATCTAGTGCAACTCCTTGGTTCAAAGCAGGGTCAGCTAGAGTGTGTTGCTATGTCCACACAGATTTTGAGTCCTCTCCAAGGATGGAGTCTCCACAGTCTTTCTGGGTAAATTTTGCCAGTATTTTACTAATCTCAGAGTAGAAAAGTTTTCTCATAAGTTGTAACAGAATTTGGTGAATTTCAGTTTGTATCCATTGCGTCTTGTTCTGTTACTGGGAACTGTTAGAAAAATCTGGCTCTGTCTTTGTTACTCCCCAAGCCGTTGATTGGGTATTTACGCACATTGGCAAAATTTCCCCACCCTTAACTTTCTCTCTTTGAGATGAAAAATGCCATCTTTCTCAGTCTCTCCTGATATGGTCCAATCCCTTAGTCAACTTTGTGTCACTTTTCCAGAACTGCTCCAGTAGGCCCAGAACTGGACTCAAACCCCCAGTTTGCCTCACCAGTGGTGAGTAGTGAGGAAGACCCAATTCCCCACACCTGTTGGCAGTGCAGTTCTAATGCTATCTAGGATATTTTTGGCTTTCTTTGCCCTAAGGGCTTATTTCTGGCTTAAGGTCAATTCCCTGTCTACCAGGACCTCAGGTTGTTTTCTGCTGTCCTGCTGTTTGGCCCCCAATATGTGCTGGTGTCAGGAGTTATTCCTCTCCATGTGCAGGGCTTGGTGGCTTTGCCCTGTACTGACTTTCATGAGGTTCCTGTTTGCCAGTTTTTTCAGCCAGTTAAGGTCCACCTGAATGTTAGCACAATCTTCTGGTGTATAACTCCTTCTAGTGTTGTATCATCTGTAAACTTGCTAAAGGTACACTCTGCTCTATTGTCCAGGTCATTAATGAAGACATTAAACAGTGTTGGTCACAGTATTGTTCCATAGGGGGAACCCCCAATGACTGACCTCCAACTGAATTTTTATGCTGCTGACCACAACCATTTGAGCCTTGGAACTCAGACATTTTTCAGTTCACCTATATTGTCTCAGGCTTCCTAAGTTTCATCATTTTGTCTGTGAGGCCTGAGGGAGAGACAGTTAAAAGCCTTGCAAAAGTCAAGATAGACAATATCTACTGCGCTCTCCTTATTCTCTGAGACAGTTAACTCATTGTAGAAGACTATTGAGTTGGTCAGTCATGATTTCGTCTTCATAAATCCATGCTGGCCTCTCATGGAGGATCTTCTTGTCCTCCCTGACTTGAAAATGACTGGTTGCTTCATCACCGAGGGATAAATGTGAGACTGGTTTGTAGTTCTCTAGATATTCTTTCATGACACCCTTGGAGATAGGAATGTCTGTCAGCACTTGAGACCTCATGGACTACTGTATGTCTGGTTTGTTTAAGTGTTCATCAAGGTATTCCTGCTCTTCTGAGGGTAAGTCTTCTGTGCTCATCTGCCACGGTCCAAAAGGAAGAGGGACCGTGGCACTACACAGGTCCGGGACACAAAGGTGGGATGCAGGTAGAATGCTTTATTCATGTGTGCACCTGGTCTTTTATCAGCTCGGGAGGGGAAAGGGCCAGAACATAGGGCGGAGCATGAGACAGACAAGCGGGGGGACAAACCAGGATAGGGACACGGGCAAAAGAGGGAGGAACGTGGGAGGAACCAGGGAGAGAAGGGGCAAATGGAGGCTGTCCCCTCTCTGCAGCTTCTCCAGCTGATCCGCAGGACATACCCGGGAAATACAAATTTTGGGGAAGCATACAATGTGTATATACATAACTGTAAAGTCTGTATCATAAAGTCATTTCAATCACTGTATGTCTTTTTCCACTTCTGAGATTTTCCCCATTCTGATTCCTGGTCCTTCACACTCATCCCTCACCTCACTCTTGTCTTTAGAAGACTCTTGTGTTACATAGTGCTAGTTATAGTAGAAAGTATAATTTGTTAAGGTGAGTGAAAAAATTATCTGAGAATGAAACCTTGTGGGTATTGCTCAAAATGGACTTCATGAAATAAATCCTAGTGAACTTCCATGTAGTGCTTTAATGACATAAGCTGAAAGTTTTGAGTGAAATGTTAAGAATTGTCATTGGATGTTAGCTATAATCTATCCTGTTTGCATAACTTCCCAAAACTGCGTGACTTTTGCCTTCTTTGCAACTATTAAATAATTGGACCAGTGTGGGCTCTCCACTCACTGTATTTTGTGTCAGAAAATATCCACTTGCTCCACCATTTTTCTCTCCGTGGGCTGCAGGGTAATCTCTGCCCCAGCACCTGGAGCATTTTTTCCTCCCCTTCCCTCCTGTCTGACCTTGGCATTCACAGGGCTGTTTCTTCCTCAATCCCCACTTGCCCTTTTAAAGTATGTTTTCCGAGAAGGGCCACCAGCTTGGCTGCTAGGCTCGTTTGTGTCCAGCTGGTCTGTTGAAGCTGACTGGAACTGGCTGTGTCTGGCATGGGGCAGCCAGGGCATCTTCTCATAGAGGCCACTCCTGCAGCCCCTGATTAACAAACCCTGCCATGTAGACCAAATACAATATCTAAACCAAAAACCTTAAATACTGAAATATTTCTCTCATATCTGGCATTAATTAAAATTAGCATTTATTCCATTTGAGGTAGTAGATGCATAGCAGATCTTCATATATTCAGAGACTAAGTGGTAAGTTTTGTTCTTATTCATGTTAGTCTATACCTGTGGGTTTCTTAGACATGTCCCACTTACCTCAGTTAATTTAATCCTAAGTATGACAGCTTGAATTAGTCATAATTTGGCCTTTAATGCATGTTTTGTATCTTTCAGTTCCATGGAAATAGTTGTTTAAAAGTACTTTGAAAAATCTATTTTGTTAATGAATTTGAAGAAATAAATAAAGGAAAAGGACTTTCAGGCCAACTGTTATCTACATCATGTAATAGTATGGACAAAAATAAGAACAACATCTGATTAACAAGGAAGGGAAAGCATGCTTCATAAACAGAGAATTTAAAAAAATTCCACTGTGCAGTTGAGTGCTATTTCTTATTTTCTGTATTTTGTTCTAACACTAGAAGTAGAAAAACTGTGTTAAAATAAAGATGATTGAAAATGACACAGCAATATTTATAATAGTAGGTGCAGTAGGATAGTAGAAGTAGTGCCTAGGAAATTAAATGAAGCTTATATTTTCCTTATTTCTCTTTCTGAAGAAGCTAGGAATTCTAACTTTAAACACATCTAACCAGGATTAAATAATACAGTCACTACTCTATGGGAAACTAAAACAATTGGAAATCTTTCCCAACACATGTTACTAGAATACAGAAACAGATAATGGTGGCCAAAAGTATCTTGTATGTGAACATCCCTTCATGTTCTTTTTGTGAGAAAAAGCTGAATTCTGATAGAAATACTTCATTGTATTTGATAATATCATCTCAGTATCTCTGAGATAGCAGTTTTTTGGTCTTTAGAGCCCCGCTATTACCTGAATGGTGTAATTTGATTTGTGTTTACAAAATGAATCTTTCTGTAGTCTCTTTTGGCCTGCTTCTGGACCTTGGTAATAAGAGTAGCTCTTATGTGGGAGAACTGGATCAGTTCTGTCTACTTGGCTACTCTATTCTGAGATTATGGACATCTCCCCTGAAGTATATGCTAGAGAGCAAATGAACCCCACCTCTTCTTATGGTGTGTCCATATTGTGTGCCCACAATTACTGAACTAGAGCTTTTCCTTAGCTATATTAAAGACAAACATCATACACAGTAATTTAAAGAAAGGAGTTAGAAAATCTGATCCTTTTTCACTTTTGTGCATGATGATGTGTTGTGTAGTAGTTTTTCACAGTGCATTATTAAACAGAAGGAAGCAATAATCCAGAGTACTCTAAATATTGCTTAGGAATACAGCATGAACAAATGGAGCAGTGGATTACAAGATAATTCACTCAAAATATTTAACATTTGCATATGTTTGCTTAAAGTGACTGCTGGAATATACTAGTATGTGCTGTAGGGAGAACATAACACTTTACAGGAAACATCTGCTTTAATATGCTCCAACATCAACAGGACTGTGGCAGCACGTCTCCAGGCTTCAATTCTCTGGCAATACGTACCCTTAGGTCGGTGTTCTTTTTCTTGTGGGGAATGTGAACCTGTGTATCCTGTTCAAAAAACTGTTCTTGTTTCATATCCTTGTATTCTGATTTATCTGATGTCTGCATAAAAGGAAAGGAAATGAAATACTGAGATGTTAGCTAACAGTCTACAAAATGAGAATCACAAGGGTAAGTAAAAATTGTTGCTGTAGGAAATATGAAGCTGGGTGTGTGGAAAATAGCAGTCAAGATGATTACTGCAGAAAAGAGTTTTTGAGAGAATACTGCTGTGACTAGCATCATCTGCTACCATGTTTCTACAGCTAGGTAGTTTCAACAGCATGTACGTGCTCTGATTACACGTAGCCAGGGTAAAGCTAAGCAGTTTACTGTGCAGAACCCTGCCACTTTACATCTGGGAGCCCATCTTCTAATGCAGCTTTAATATGTCAGTGTTCTGTCTGCTGATTGTCTGTTCACTCTCTGGTCATCTAGAGACAGGTTTTAAGGGGGCCTCCCGTGACAATGAGTGTTCTGAGATGCTTAAAGAAACATCTTGATGCAGTGAAGGGCAGAGATGCCATAAGCTCTAATCAGTGTCTTGGGTGCAAGAAGGAGGTTGACCCTTGTAGCAAGAAACATTTTGTCTGAAGCACACCAGGAACTTTGCTTAAATCATAGAAACATTTAGGTTGGAAAAGACTCACAAGATCGAATCCAATCACTTCTCCCAATCTTCCTGTTCTTCTTCCTGTTCCTTCTCCTGCTCCTTTCCCCCACTTCCTTCCTTATCTCTCTCTTTTTCTTCCAGCTTTTATTTCTTGTACTCTTTTGCTAAACAATTCCTTGTATTTTTATCCGTCTTTGTTCTCCTTCTTATCTTTTACGTTTCTGTGTTCTTCCCCTGTTCCTCTTTTCTCATTTCTTTGCCATCCAGTTTCTCCTCCTTTTCTTCATATATATACCTCTGGCCATAGAGAACAGCACACCACATTGCACTTGTGCCTTTGTGATTATGTCCTTGAATTATTATATTACAAGGCTGCATGGATTTTTTTGTCTGTCTTTTCATGTACATTTCTTCTACATTGTTGATCATCTGAAGAAGTTTGTGCCAGAAGCAGGATAGGCACTGTGAATTTCTTGTTCTCTACATGTGTGTTGAGTTGTAAGGGATTTTCCCCACAAAATTACTTCTCCAAATTATAAACACGTCTTTGTACATGGTTCATACTACATTCACTCCATGACTGCGATTTGTTCAAGTTATGCCAGTCATGACCTCACTCTTTTTATCTTCCTTCAGTAGGATAATTCAGTCTCACTGTCTCTTATCTGAAATAGTCTTGCTGTGCATTTTTTAAGACACCTCTGTCAAACTGAATCCATGTCACATACAAGCAGTTTTTAAATTAGATAGAGCAGAAGGACAATTTATGTTCTGGAATACTGCAGAAGGACAGCTGCATAAAACCTTCATGACTGTAGTTTAACGTTTGAAACATAATGGAGAGTTCTGGAGTTTTTTCTGTATCAGCTTTCAAATATATTCTAAATGTTTTATTTACACAGATGTGACATGTTTGACAAGACTTGTGGAGGAAAAAACAACTATCATTGCAAGGCATGAATGTTCTTTGGTTAGCTGTGCCTCTTAGTTTTACAATGTGCTTGTACTCTAGCTGCTGTCCTTTCATCCCTGAATGTTTTCTAAGCAGTGGAAGTGATTTACCATTGCGAATATTTTAAAGGATATCTTTAAGGAGTTGTCATGGTCTTTATGTTTTCTTTGATGTTTGATTTGGCATGCTTTAGTGTAGTGTGGTTTATTTGACTGTTGCAGGCCCACAATATGCTTGACTACCCAGTCTTTCATTATCCTAGCCTGCACTGATGAAAACATGCAATAATCATGACAGGCCACATTTTTATGTATGTGGGGTAAATGTTTATTCTTGATACTTTTCAGGATAGCAGCAATCAGACCCTCAAATACTTTCTCAGTGAAAGATGAGAAGTAACATACTGCATACTTTTGAATTTTCCAGGAGAGAATTAATCTTGTGTGCAGTGGCTGCTCGTGAAAAAAAGGACAGAAAACACATTAGTGTCCTGTGAAATATCAGTAGGAAACTCTGTGTTGTCCTTTATGGATGAATGGTGAGAGACATTAGACAGTCCTGTGGATTGCTTCCTTTCACTTGGCACTTAGTTTTTAGGTCTGAGAGGGATTTACTGGCCAGTTCTGGGCCTGGAGGCAGCTGTTCCCTATTGAGAGTGGGAGGCTGCAGAGCAACCTTACACAACATACAGCTCTTACTCTCATTCATAGGTAGTTGCATTCTGATCTGTGCTTGGAGAGGACTGCTGCAGCTGCTTAGCTTAAAATGAGCAGCTTCATTGTTTGTGCAATGGGAAGCTTGCAGGACTGAGCCCAGAAAGGTGTACTGAAAGCTTTCTTCATTTAAGAAGAAAACAAGAGTTAAAAACTATGCAGTGCTCTGTTTCCAACTTAGGCTTTAGCTGAAAATGAGGTCAGTTTTTCAACCAAAGTTAGAGAGCGTGGGATTTACATTCTGTAAAATTGATTCACTCCTGTTAAGAAAGAAGTATGTGTATTTGCAGTTTTAACAAACAGGCTTAATGTGCTGTATCTGAAAAACTACCTGAGAAAAAGAAGCTTTTTGCAAAATCTTGCGAGCAGGCCTTGCACTGTGCAACAGACAGATGTTGGGTAACAGAAAGTCTACACTTTTCTCAGAGCTGCATCTGTCTTATATCTCAAAAAATATACAGCTATGAACAAAGAACAGGAATTCCTACAGATGTTCTCATAAAAAGTCCCAAAGTGTTTCAATTAAAATACTGGAAGGAATCCTGCAGCAAGTCAGTTACAGAAGACTTTGTGAGTACTAAAGAAAGTTTGAAGGCCCCTTTTCTTTCAAGGGCTTATGCAGTCTTGCATATATACGCTTCAACCTAGAAAGGCTCCCACATGGATTAGCGTGTCTGAACCTGTTTTGCCCATGCTGGACAGTACAGCTGGTGTCAGCCTGAGAGCAACATCTCCTATCAAAGGATTTTTTGTAAATGGGTGACACTCAGGGAGGAGACTTCCTTCTGATTTCAAAAAAAACTTTCCTGGCACAGAATTTCAAAACAGTGTGTTTAAAATTCTGCTTCTACTCTGTATTAAAGTATAATCTTCTTACACTTCTTCTTTACAAATTAAGAAGACAAGAGATTGTTCTTTACATTCTGTGTGTTTTGAAGAAGATCTCTGTAAGACTGTGACAAAGCCAGGGTACTTAACATTATTTGAAGAAATTTGAAAGTCCTGTTAGAACAGATCTTACTTTAGGTCATAATCACTTGAATTATTATATTAATTTTGAAGGAGAAGAAACATTGTCTTCTATTTTCTTTTATGGGGAAATTAAAGAGGCCTAAAATATTTCCAACATCAACAATTCTGTGATTCTGTAGTAGTAGTCTATATCTATGGCATATTGTAGTTTCTTCTTCTTTCTGAATTTTTTCTATTTCTATGAACACTATCATAAAGTTGTGAAACTGCTTTTTTCATTTCCCTTCCCAGCCAAGTCTCATAATCACACAGAGCACTTACTAATTTTCAGTCTCTAAAATCCACAGAACAGTTAGCAAGAGAGAAAAAGGAGAACTAGAGTAACCAAGACAATCCAAATTTAAATGGCATCATTAGGGAGCTGCTGGAATCAATCGTATCCAGCAAACTTGATTACCTGGATGATAAAACAATTGAATCTGTTGATGAGGTTGAGATAGCAGATATCCTTTACTGCCGTTTTAGCAAAGCTTTTGAAACTGTGTCCCACAGCATTCTTGTACCCAGCTCAGGACTTTCTGATTTGGATGGGTGGACAACTAGGTGGGTAGAAGTCTGGTTTGATTGTCAGATTCAAGGGCCATTGGTTAATGAACTGGTAAAAAGTGGGGTACTGCAGGGGTCTGTTCTGTGACCTGTCCTGTTTAACATCTGTATCAGTGGTCTGAAGGAGGAGGTGGAGGATACTTTAACCAGGTTTACAGATGACACCAAATTGGAGAGGTGCCTGTTGGTGTGCTGGAGAGCAGAGCCACCAGTCACAGAATCATAGAATCAAAGTTGGAAGAGACCTACAAGATCATCCACTCCAACCACCACCCAACACCACCCCTGTAAGCCCTCAACCACTATACGTTATCACCAGATCCAGATGAGTCTTGAACACATCCATGGATGGTGGCTCCACCACTTCCCTGGGCAACCTATTCCAATGTCTGACCACCCTAAGAGTGAATTATTTTTTCCATCGTCTAATCTGAATCTCCCCTGTCTCAGCTGAAGGTCATTTCCTCTTGTCCTCTCTCTGCAGGCACAGTAGCAGCCTCCGCCTCACTACAGCCTCCTTTCAGATAGTTGTAGACAGTGATGAGATCCCCCCTGAACCTCTTATTCTCTAGACTAAACAAACCCACATCCCTCAGCTGCTCCTCATACAACATGTTTTCTATACCCTTTATAAACTTTGTTGCCCTTCTCTGGACACATTTCTGCATCTCAGTGTTCTTTTTGAAATGAGGGGCCCAAAACTGAACACAAGATTCAAGATGCAGCCTCATCAATGCCTAGCACAGAAGGATGATCATACTACCCTAGTCCTGCCGGCCACACTATTTTTGATACAGTCAGGGGAACCTGGACAGTTGGCAGGAATGGATGGCAAAGACCTAGTGAAATTCAGCAAGGACAAACCATGAATCCTGCCCTTAAAAAGGGAGAGCCTTACAGTGATGCAGGCTGGAGCAGAGGAGCTGAGGAGCAGCTCTGCAGAGACAGCCTAGGGTCCCAGTGGACAGTGGACTAGGCAAGGGCCAGCCGTGTGCCCTGGAATTGGAAGAGCCAGAGGCACACTGGGATGAATAAGAATGGGTACAGAGAGTGGGGGAAGTGATTGTTCTCTGCTCACCATGTGTGAAACCACTCCCAGATACTGTGTTTGGTTTGGGGATCCCCACTACAGGAAAGACATCAGTAAACTGGAGTGAGTTCAGCATAAGATCACCAACAGAAGTGAGGGCCCTAAAGGAGAGTGCCCTAAAAGGAGAGGCTGGGGAATGGAGTTTGTTCAGCCTGGAGATGGATGGCTTTGGTGGGACCCAACAGCATCTGTCTATACCTGCAGAGTGCCTGTCAGGAAGCTGGAGCCAGACACTTCACTGCTGCACGTGGTGGAAGGATAAGAGGCAATGAAATTTGAAAGAGGGAAGTTGTTCAATGTCCAACTAGATAAAACCATGAGAAACTTCATCTTATAGTCAGGAGGTTGGACAGAGACCTCGTATGGTCACTTGCAATCTGAATTATTAATAGTACATAGTGTTCCTATGAAGAGACATATGCTGAAAAGTCCTGATGCTACCAAGACTATTGAGCCTGCCTGCACCCTTGCAGTCTTGTAGTTACTATGTAACAGAAAGATGATTTATAGAAAATGTTCATGTTGCCTTAAATTGTTTACATTTTCATTTTCTTTTGAACTAGGAAATTACCCATCTGGAGAAACAGAACTGTTTTTTCCTAATTGTCTTCATTCTCTGCATGAGAGGATGGAAGTAGTATTATAGGACTTGAGAGGTGAAGGAGAGGTTGTGGAAGCAACCAGTAACTTCTGATATGTACCTATAGCTATTCTTTCTATTATTCAGACAATTCAGAGTACCGATAACGCAATTTGAATTGCTGTCAATATAAAGTTTTGTAACACATGTGGTGATTATATTGACATCTGGCTTGCATCTTCGTCTGAGCACAGGCACAGTGAACCAGCTGACCTCACTGTAATATGCCTGAAAAGGCTAATGATTATGAACTGTATGTACTCTTGAGTTAATGGAGGGTCTTTTCCCTGTACTTAGTTCATAGGATTCTTGCATTTCCTGAAAAAGACCACAGGTCTTGCCACCTTTAGTTATGACATTACTGAGGCTCACCTCAGTAAGTATCTGCAGAAGGATGTAAGGAGAATACCTCTTTCTTTATTACACCTTGTAAATTATTTTGTCACTTTTCTGGTATAATAAAATATTCCTCATGGTTTCTATAGAATAGGAGAACCTAAAAACGCTTCCTCCTTGCCTTCATAGACCATTTTTATTGCTGCAAAACACGTGGGCTCTGTATGCAGCAGTAACACTGAAGAACTCAAGACCAGAACACAAAGTATCTCTTTTTGAGGGTGGGAAGATGTGAAGGCTTTAAGTGTTGGTTGTTCCTTGTTCAAGCCTTGGACCTCCTTTTGTTTTTCTACAGTTTGCATGCATTACAGTCTCTTCTGTTATTTCATTGTTTTACTGAATACAAAGCTTTTGCCAAATCCTTAATGGGACAAAGTCCACTGCTGAAATAAATTTGTGTCATTTTGTGATCAGGTGTGTCTTATGTTAGTAGGTAAGCTTCACTTTCCGGGGACTGGCTTGCCTTAATCTGCTTGAGTCTTTTTGTTTGTTTCTGTTACTTCCATGCATTTAGAAAGTTGTTCCCCTACTTGCCTTATTCAGTAAACCAGCCATAAGTCAGGCTGTTAATACAGCATACTACAACATAGCATTGATATGTGTTCTTCTGGATGTATATTCAAAAAACCCTGACTTTGCTTGCACAACTGAGCTAGTCACAGGTCATTCTCTTGGGAATGGGGCAGACTGTCTAATACAGTTAGTTACAGTCATAAAAAAAAGTGGACAGGATCTTTGTCAAAACAAGGCATAATCTTTCTGCTGCCGAGCCATGGCAGAATTTGGAGGCTGAAATAAACTTGGAATCTTTACAGGAATTACCTTTGTTATGTAAAAGTTCACAAAATGGTAGAAGTCACCCTACCTGATCACCATGCATTCTCTTGTCCTTTAATTTACTGACAAGGAGGAGTTAACTTACTCAATAAGCATATGAATGCTGAAATAATAATGAAAAGAGATTCTTGTGTTTCAGCCAAGAAGGGAAAGAAGGGCATGAATAACCTTAGGCATTACTGCAGTACATCTGGAGAGCATGGCCACATGCTTACCAGATGGTTGGACTTTTCTTCATTACTGCTATGAACTTTACAATCAAACCTAAAATACTCTGTTGATCTACAGTACATATGTGTGCAATTTGTCACTAGAACAGGCTCCCCAGGGAAGTGGTTGCAGCACCATGTCTGCCGGAGTTCAAGGAACATCTGGATGATTCTCAGTCATATCATTAATTGTTAGGTCATCCTGCAAGGAGTAGGGAGTTGGACTTAGTGATCCCTATGGGTCCCTTCCAACCTGAGAAATTTTATGATTCTAATTTCACCTCACAGAGACTCTGAGCACTATGCCAGCTGGTTTTATTATTGAAAAAATTCTTTTGGGGTATGTTGCTGCCAAAGCATATCTCTCACTCATTATATACTCACAGAAATGCGTGTGTTTGCTAGTTGTCTGTAGCAAAGCAGCTTTTGTCTCTTGCTTTATCCTTACTTTTAGTACAGCCATATCTAAATACTGTATATGTCAACAGCTGTTTCTAATCATGCTGTAAGAGCTTGTGTGAAGGGGACAATGAAATATTCAAAAGGCAGGGAGTCACAGGTACTCTGTCCTGAAGGTTTATACTTCCTTTGGGAGTTGACTCTTGAAACGTTTACAAAAGAGGGTGCGAAGTTATGCATTTTGGATCTGAATCTCAAACTGATGACTAAAGCAACATGAGACAGCATTTGGTGTGGAATATCATGATGAGTACACCTGTTAACATCCCACACACTGAGGAAAACAATACCATAATAAAACAAGAGTTACACAGACTGCATCTTATGGAAAACTTTCCAATATGTTTGTAACCAAGAGAAACAGTTGAAAACAAGGTTAGTTACTGTAATACTTTAGAAGTTTTCAGATTTGTAAGTTTGAGTTTGTGGAAAAGTACATTTCAAAGGCAATGATAGCACTTTTCATGAAATTGCATATTATACATGGGGGTTGCGTTATTTATGTTAAAAAGAAGGAATGTTTCCCATATATATAGCTTATGACTGTAATGCATAAACAGTCTTTTACTCTGACTGATTTGGATGGGAGACCAGTGAGAATCTTCATGTTTTCATCACTTTTATCAGTCATATCAATCATTTGAGTTTATGACAAGAAGTATGGACTTTCTTTTTGATGAAACTTACTAGAGCTTTGCTGTCCAAGTATAATTTATTACAACATAAAGCAACATCATGAGGTTGCCAAAATGTTACAGTGTGGACTAAGCCATAGTCTGTAAATTTCCTTAAAAGATTGCTCTTTTTAGAAGTTTCATTTGTCACTGTGGATTTCAGGTGTGGCGTGTGTAGTTATGGGTGGTTTGATTGGCCTGCAGAATCTTTCTGTGATGCCGGAGAGCAATAATATAGCTATGCCAAATGTCTCCATGCACTTACTACTGAGTTGTGTTAGGAAATTAGCTTAATCGTAGATCTACTTGTAAATTGTAGAATTAAGTTCTTTAGCAGCTGCTCCTGACTGGCTGATCACTCACTGCTGGGTTGTTTTATCTGTGCAATCATCCAGTGTCACATTTTTCTTGGTATCTTTCTTCCCAAGCGCAGATTGATTTCTTAGAGAAGATGGGACAAGGATAGCTCATTTGTGGGACAGTCAGCATTGATTTTCAGCCCTTGGGCACACCAGCTCTTGGCTCTTGAGTCTTCCAGAATCAAGAGCTAATTCTGCACCCCTCCCAGTTAGAATCTCTAACTGTCTGGTTAGAATCCTGTGTAGATTGTTCTTCAGAAACACAGGAAACTGTTGTCTAAAGTCGTATGTTCTCAGGAACACTACTGTGAGCTGATTGTTCTCTGAGATTACTTCCTCTTGTTCAAGTGAATCAAATCCCAATCAGGTACAACTCAAACTCTCTTTGCTTCTTTTTGCCAAATCTCTGCACAAATATGGTTTGTTTTTCTCCTTCTCCCATCATTTAAATGGCTTATGATGCTTGATTCATGCTTGTTTTTCCCAATTCGAGAATCTTGTTTGCACTGTTAGCAGTCTGTGAGCTGTGTGCTCCTTGTCCATTTTAAAACACTCTTTGCTCCTTTGCAAAAATTGTCTTTGTGGTGGGCATCACTCAGGCAGCATTATTAGAGAGTTAATTTATTTTCCTGTAACTCACTGAAATGAAGTAGTGGTAGATTGTCATGCTAAGTTTACTGTAATAATACTTAACTGCAGCTTGAACTAACCTGTCAGACCCTTTCTTTTCTGTCCTTGCGCTACTACCAAATGCAGAATGTATCAAGTCCCACATGTCATAGTTTTCAGAGAACTTTGTTATTTGTATCAGATCAGTCAGTTCTTTGTTTCACTAGAAAGAATTGTGGAAAGCCTGGCAATATCTTTTTTTAAATTCTTCAAATGGATCATTCAGCACATTAAAAGTTTGTTGTTAATGAAGGAATGAATGAGAGTCTTGGTAATGCTTCAGCATGTCTAAGAGTATTGCCACACCTGAGACAATAATGGGCAAGGAGTCTGTGTTTCTCCTGTGCCTCTTGGTATTAGTTCAGCAACATAATTAAGCACAGTTGACTTTTGGACTCAGGAGAACTCCCAGAGATCTGAATGGAAACATGAAAGTTTATTAAAAAAATAAATTGATGGAGAATATAGAAAAAAGAAATTTTGCCCAAAAGTACTGTTTTTTCCATTACTTTGCTGTTTTTTCTTTTTCTCCATTTTGTTATGTACTCATCTCTTTTTGGCACTGACTCCTTGTATAAAACACTTCTTGTCCTGTAAAGGAGAAGTTGAAGTTGTGCTGTGACTGAGTCAGCATCCCCCAGTACAAACCTCTGAGGTTGCTTCTCTTCATAAATATCGGTGTGGGTGGCATGATGGTGCAGGGCCAAAAACATATAAGAAGACATGGGAGGGAAGAGCACAACTCAGAACATTCTGAACACTGCTCCATTTAAGGAAAATACAGTGCAATTAATTCAGCAAAGCCTGAATTATGGCTGCTTCACACAGTGCAGTGTTTTTCATTGAAACCTGGATAAGCCCGTATGTCTTCATGGTGTCATATAGAGCAGTGCAGAGATATTGTCTAGAGTCCCTCCACCTATGTGTTTGTGCTAGCAAAGCACCAAACTTGGTCTTTGAAGGAAACCAACAGAGGCACAGTGCCATACTGATGGGACCAGATTAACAGGTAGCTTCTTCACCCTGAGGTTGCAGGTACCTGAACCGTGCTCAGTTGCTTCATGTGGCATACACCATTTGCACCTTAAGAGGTGCCTAAGGTGGGTGAGTATCCAGCAGAGCTTCTATCGCTCTAGTTCTCTTCTCTCACAAAAATTTTGCCTACAAAATTTGTGGAGCTGCCCCTGAAAAATGCTGCACTCTTGTTTCTGGTCTTCTTTCCTGTTTATTCCCATCCTGTCAGGTCTGTATTTTCCCTCACACACAGCAGAAAAGAACACTGTTGTAAATATGGCACTTAAAATAAATATTTGCTCTTAACAAACTCAGTCCAGATACAGGCACAGAGGTTGACAGTCTGGGTTAGCTTTAAATACAGGGGATTCATCCTGAATTGTATCATTCAGTGGAAGAGAAAGAAAAGATAAGTGCTGGCAATGTGAGGAGTTCAAAAGGGTAAAATTATTAATAGTTTAGAAAAGGAGTTTTGCACTTAACTAATTCCTGGTAAAAAGTACCTGAGAGTCTTTTCTAGCAGTTAAATGTGAATTCACATAAGACCTGGTTCTGTTGATCATAATAAGAACACAAATGCTTCATCTTAAATTAAAGGTTTTGCATTATGATTAAATTAACTTTTCTTTTAAAAACAAAGGCAGGAATATTGTCTTTTTTCTTGACCTGCTAGTGTACTTATTACAGGTAAACAAGATAGTGGTCCTTAGTAGCTCTACTCATAGCAAGTACCACTGAACCAGTATTTATTCAGTTAAATTTCATTATTATTGTGTAAAAATCTATCATCTAGTAGTTGTGTCCACTGTCTGTCCACTTCTGATTCCTTTCTGAAGATCCAAGATCTGCTCCAAACTAAAATCTGTGCTGTGATTTTTTTTTTTTAAGCTGACAGAAGGGATTTAGGTTGTTTGGTTTGGGGTTTTTTATTTTTTTTTTCTGGTAACTGCAAAGAATTGTGTTTTGTAGTCTGACCTACGCTGCTTTCATGCTGACAGCAGTGTCTATACCATAATAGTCTGACTGAACAGAAACAGATGCCATAGACTTACTGGCCAGTTTCCTGTATGAATTAAGGAGCTTATGATAAAATCCAACTTTTTATGATGGAATTTTTTTGGGGCTGTATTTCCTCAAAAAGAAGGATGGTTCTTAGTTTCTGTATGTACAAATTTCAATTACATTGAATGAAACATTTAACTCTTCAGAGAACTTTTTTTTCTATGGAATCTCATTGCCTAGACTCTCTATTATCATCCAGAGAAGAACTTATAAGCCAAAGCTGTACTCAAGGTCTTAAAACTAAGGCTGTATATTGGTAAAAAGTAACTTCTTAAAAGTTCTTGTGACTTCTTAAAAGTAATTTAACTTCCCAGAAAACAGATTCTTTAATGATTCATGCTCACAAATTGAGAATGGTAACAATCTCACTGTGATAATACATATTGTAACTTGCATGCCCTTGGTAGTTTTAACATTGACAGTAATTTCATGTCTTGATCATAACAACAATAACCTATTTGCAGCATCTGCAAATATGGGGTGAAAAATTCCAGCTTTGCATGCCATCTGCTTTGTGTATTTGTTAGAGGTGCATTTATCATCCCTGTTCACCAGTGAATTCTCTATCAGTGGCAGTTCACAGCAAATTAGTGAGACTTGGTTAAGGTACAGTACCCGTAAAAAGTACCTTTGCACCTCCTGCCCATAGGGGACAGGATTATCGCATTAGTTTTGAAGGCAAAGGCAGACTCGGCAAGGAGCCATGGTAGCTATTTTTACTTTGCCCTCTTACTCCCTGAAGAGCAGGGAGGAGGCAGTAGCATTCTGCAGCCCTTTCTCAGAGATGCAAATTAGAGCTGTGCTGCAGCTATTGGGCTACTTACAAATGCATTTCAGTTCTGCACTGCTCCCCTGACACTGTAGCTGGCTATGGAATTAGGCACATGAATTTACTTTTACCCCCCTGAGTTGTCTGTTGGGACTGAGATACAAATTAGTTTTCCATTATTTTGAAAATGTATCAAGTACTTTTAAAAGTGCTGCCTTTTTGCTTTGTTGCACAAGGTGCTTGTAACATTTGACTGAGGTATTACAGAGCCTGTGTAGGAAAACTTGGTATGAAATACAGCACTGTGTGTTCACACCATGACCTACAGGTGACAACAAGGAATATGATTGACTGCAGTGCCTCTCTGTGGGTGTTTGGGAGCCTAAGTTCCCTGGTGAGTGTTCTAATCACCCTTGTGATGGTGCAAGCCTTTTCAAGTCTGCTCCCAAGGGAGACAGATAAAGTCCGATGAACTTGAACTACCCAAAGGGAGGTACTAAGTTTTAAATTTGTTGGTTTAGAGATTTAAAGCCAAGCAGCTGGTATTCCTCACAGTAGTCCTTGAGTATGGTGTTCATTGTGCTGAACATGGATGTGTTCCATGTAGCTGTTTCTACTATGTATGTATGGTTGCTTTGTATTACAAGACAAAAGCAAGATAAATTGTGTTTATGGGATTTATTAGAGAAACCAACAAAAGGAGAAGCATTACTGGACCTGGACCAGTGCATATGAACTCATGCAACCATGCCTGGATTGAGTTAATGATTCTGAGGAACACAGGCCTGGCAAGGAGCAAAGTCTGGACCCTGAATTTTAGAAGAACAAGCTTCCAGCTGTTCTGTGGATGTGATCCCCTGGGAAATTGTCCTTAGGGACAGAGGAGCAACTCTTTAAGACCACTTTTCTTAGCATACAAGAGCTCTCCATCCCAGTGTTTAGGAAATCAAGCAGTGCAGGACAGAAACTGGCATGGCTGAGCAAGGATCCTCAGACTGGAGAATAAGAAAGAAGTGCACAGCCAGTGGGGGCAGGGACAGGTGACCTGGGAAGAGTACAGAGATATGGTTTGGGTGTGTAGGGATGGGTCAGGAAAGCTAAGGCACAGATGGAATGGGACTTGGCAAAGGATCTGAAGAATAATAAGAAAGGATTCTATAAGAACATAGGTCAGAAAAAAAAGACCAAGGAGAGTGTTCCCATCTTGATAAATGAGAAGGGAAAACTGATGAAAACAGATATGGAGAAGTCTGAGGTAGTCAGTGAGTTCTTCACCTTAGTTTTCACTGGCAGTTGGGCTTCCCATGTTTCTCAAGTCCCTGAACCTCCAGGCAGGGGTTGCAAGAGTGAAGTTTCTGCCACTGTCAGCAAAGAGCAAATGTGAGACTACTTGATGAAGCTAAATAGGCACAAGATTATGAGATCTGATGAGATACATCCAAGGGTCTGGAGGGAATTGGCTGATGTTGTTGCCAGGCCACTCTCCATCATACTTAAAAGGTCATGGTGGTTAGACAAAGTCCCTGGTGACTGGAAAAAGGGAAGAATCAGTCCTATTTTTAAAAAATAGAGAAAGGAAGACATAAGGAGCTACAGACCGATGAACCTCACTTCTGTGCCTGGGAAGATCATGGAGCAGAACCTCATGGAAGCAATGCTAAGGCACACGCAAGACAAGGCGACAATCCAAGGCAGCCAGCATGGCTTTGCTGAGGACAGATTGTCCCTGACTGTTCTGATGGCCATGTGTGATGGAGTGACTACAATGGCTGACAAGGGAAGACCAACAAAGGAAGACCATCAGATGTCATTTATCTAGTTTTCTGTAGTGCCTCTGACATGGTCCCACATGGCATCTTATCTCCAAACTGAAGGCAATGGATTTGATGGATGGACTATTCAGTGGATAAGGAATTGGCTGGATAGATGCAGCCAAAGAGTTGTGGTCAATGGCTTTATGTCCAAGTGGGGGCTGGTGGCGAGTGCTGTCCCTCAGGGCTCTGTCTGGGGACCAGTGCTCTTCAGTATCTTTACCAGTGATATTGACAGTGAGGTCGAGTGCACCCTCAGAAGGTTTGCAGATGACATGAAGCTGAGTGGTGCAATTGACACAACAGAAGGAAGAGATACTATCAAGGGGGGTGTGGACAAACTTGAGAAGTGGGCCCAGGAGAACCCCATGAGATTCCACAAGTCCAAGTGCAAGGTGCTGCACCTGGGTCAGAGCAATCCCAGACATGAGTACACACTGAGAGAAGAACTCATTGAGAGCAGCCCTGTGGACAAGAAATTGTGAGTTCTTGTGGATGAAAAGCTGGACATGAGCTGGCAATGTGTGCTCACAGCCCAGAAAGCCGACTACATCCTGGTCTGCATCAAATGATGGGTGGCCAGCAGGTCAAGGGAGGTGATTCTCCCCCTCTACTCTGCACTGGTGAGATCCCACCTGAAGTACTGCATCCAGCTCTGGGGTCTTCAGCACCAGAAAGATGTGGACCCATTGGAACGGGTCCAGAGGAGGGCCACAAAGATGATCAGAAGGCTGAAGCACCTCTCCTATGAAGTTAGGCTGAGAGACCTGGAGTTGTTCAGCCTGGAGAAGAAAAGGCTGCGAGGAGACCTCATTACAGCCTTCCAGTACTAAAGAGCTCTTACAAAAGGAGTGATAGCAGCTTTGACATGGGCAGATAGTGACAGGACAAGGGTGAATGGTTTTAAATTGAAATACGGGATGTTTAGAATAGATATTAGGAGGAGTTTCTTTAGCATGAGGGTAGTGAGGCACTGAAACAGGCTGCCCAGGGAAGTTATGGATACCCCATTCCTAGAAGTGTTCAAGGCTGTTGGATGGGGCTTGGAGAAATGCGATCCAGTGGGTGGCATCCTTGCCTATGGCAGGAATGCTGGAACAAGATGACCTTGAAGGTTGCTTCCAGCCCAAGCCATCCTGTGATTCTATGACTCTCTGATTCTGTAACTTTGCCTTTCTGCTAGCATAATTTTTAGTTTTTCCTGTTGAAAGATTTCAAACACAGAGAAAGGCCAATGTGAGACTGAGCAGCAGGAGACAGTATTGGAACAGCTAGTTGGCACTGCAGTTACGTTACATGAGTGCCATGAGACTCCATTGATAGGAAGCAAATTCAAAGTCCTGATTAGAATCTGATGATGATTTCTGCAATTATTATTAATGCCTAACTGTCCGCAGAACTATTGTCATCCAAAAAAATCCACCTAAAGTTACCAATTTTCAGGACAGAAACTACTCCTGAACGCCAGAGCTTGATTCAGCATACCTTCAGTCCAGCTGCATAAGTACTTTAGTTAAAGCATTGCAGGGGTTGGAAGGAAGCAAAACAAAACAAAAAGCTAAATTTTTTTGATCCTTTATAGTTAAATTGCCTTCAGATGCTTTTTTTAAATTGATTTCTGATTTTAATTGATTTTTAATTACTCTTTGTGAGATATAGCATATTAGAAAGCAAAAAGTAAAGGCATTTGTTTACTGCCTATTTTTTTCTGCCTTATGCTCCTGACAGTCTCTCTGCCAAACATGACAGCTTACATCTTATCTTAGTGGTGTGTCCTGGTTATCTGTGTTGTGTGCAAGGGCTTAGCATTCCACTGCTTTTTTACTTAATAAATTAAAGACTGGGAAGGAGTAACACTGTAATACTTGACTATATAAGGGAGGTGGCTGTTTTAGCTCTGCTCCTTGCACAATATGCAGTTGAAGCCTTTTAAGGGAAGGTGGTGCAGACAGAGTGAAAACATCCAGAAGCAGAACATCCATTTCACATTATACTTGGTGCCAGTGCTGGTGCTGTCGTTGCTACTGCTGTGAATTTCTTAGTCTTTTGGGGTTGTATAGATAAAAAGGGGAGACTTACAGATGGGATTGAAAATAGATGTTATAACCATTTAGTTCATGACTCTTGCATTTTGAGAAATAATAAGAATGAAGAGAAACTGACCAAAGGTCAGAATTAGACTTCAAAAGTTGAAAAACGAAGTGGCAAAGAGCTCTCAAGCATCAGGAAGAAGAGACCACAGAAGAACAACTGGAGATGTCATGCAGTGAGAGTAGGCTAGGTACTTGATGACTAAAAGGGCAATTAATATGGTGTCAATAAAGTTAATTTTTTTTTTTTTTTTGTAAATGAAATCTAAATGTTGAAGAGGGTACTCCAAAAGAATGAGCCCATTAAAGTTTGGGTCTGGTTGCAAGTGCACTGAAGGAAAAGTCTATACTATATAGTTAGAAAACAGCCCAAGCAAATTTTTATTAAAGGGATGGGAAAATAATGTAGGCAAACAAAATCAGTTGTGTCGATCTCAGAAGTATCCAGAGTGTTAGAAAAAAAATTCAAGCAATTCAGGCGGTAAAATGTTAGATATAAAGATTTGTATGCTAAGGCTAGACTGTGTGAAGACTTATTTTTAGCTAGAGAAATTATTTTCTTAATAAATCAGATGTGGATCCTTACTTGAGATACCTTTAATTCTTTTCCTGAAGAAAAGAAGAGGAAAGCAAAACAAGTTTTCTTAATTTCAGTCAAATTGTAGTCTTGTCTTTGAAATAAAATATTCAGACCTTAAATCAAATGAGGCTTTTATCAGCTGGAGATTAGATAGCACAGGCTACTTCAGTGGCTAAGGAGAGATTTAGAAAAAAAAGGGAAACCTTTTTTTTCTATAGCCGTAGTAACTCTGAAAGAAACCTTTACAGAGGTTTGATCTCTTATCAGATGCTGCTGCCACACACTACCCTTCAGTGGCCCTCATGTCTGTCCCACAAATTCCTTCAATTCCTTATTATTAGGGTCTGACAGTGCTTACCCTTCTGCAGAGTAAGGCTTGCTGGTCTCTAAGTTACAGCACCTTGTCTTCCTTAGTAGTGGCATCACAGAGAGGAGTAGGATTGAAAATAATTGTGTCCACGGAACACTAGTCTTTGTTTTGAAGCCTGTTCATCCAGGTGTCTGTGAGCATCTTCCACATGTCAGCTGATACTTACAGGTGGTGGAACGAAGGAGACAGCGGCATGCAATAGCTGCTTCTCTAGTGGTTTTTTTTTTCATTACTATTTATTTCTTCCTCCAAGTTAAGACTCCAAAATTAATGGATTGCTGCAGTTTACCCTAGACAGTTTATCCCAGTTTACACTGGCATTTCACCTGCAATGCAAAGCTCTGGCCAGTCATTTGCATCATGAGGCCTGTCAAAGAAAGCTCTTCTCCCAGTGTTATGACCTTTATCTTTGTGATGAATAGGCATCATAACTTTGGCAGGATAATTTTGTTCGATTGACGCATCTAGTCTTGGAGTTTCACTGGGCACAAGAAAGTCAGCTTGCCACAGGCCATCTATTTTATTTGAATGACTTGTATTCATCAGGAGGTTTTTGTGGCATTATATAGATTAGGTTGGAGAAAACTTCCCTCTGACTTTTGTTAATGTAAGTCAGGGTAATTCTGCTGATTTCAGAGATATTTTGCTAGTGCAAAGCCACGGTGTCTGGGAGATACTCTCAAAGACCACTTTGCTTTGTTAGTCCACCTGAAAAAAATAGTCTTTTGTCTCTACTGAAAACTAAAAGAAAGGTATCACAAGGATATTTCTTTAACACTTGTAAATAAAATAACATTTTTTTAATGGAAAGGTATCTTTTTACACAGCTTAAGCAGGCTAGTATTTTTACTGTAATTCAAAGGAAAATAATGTGGACTATCCAGAGTCCTATACCCTCTGTTTTCCTAATTAGGTGACATGTAGGTGGCTATGAAGTATAAGGAAGAAGACCTGGGATATTCAGCTGTGCAGCTGTACAGTTAGTAATTCAGTTGCCTGGTGCAGAAGCAGTAATATTAGAACTAGCTGTTAATTTTTTTTTAATCTGTCAGCAAGTTTGTAAAAATCCTGATCTTTATTATGAAGGTTATAATTAATGTTCATTATTACCTTTATTATGAACTGGCAAGCTCATGCTTAGGTAAGACTTACTGTAGAGTTTAAGAATTGGCTTAACATTTCTGTTTTGGTACTAAACTCTCCAATAATTCTGTTTTCTAGGGATGAAACTGCTTCACATGGTTGCATTGTATGCATTCTCCTCAGGTTTGAAAGAAAAGAGGGCGGTCTGCACAGGTAGTGTGGGACTAGCTCTTCAAAATAAAAATGGCAGTGAAACTGTACAGTAGGAGGGTAAATTTAACTATATAACAGTACAAGAATTTTTATTCTTATTTTAACTCATTTTATCTCCACATTTAAAAGCATCTACTCCTGCTTTTTTTAATTTCACAAAATATAGTTTTAAATAACGTGTGTAATTGCAAAAAGTACAGTTCACTGTTCTTTGATTTATCTCTTTCTCCTTAATTAGTATTTCAGCATACTGGGAACATAAACACCCTTAGCTCTGATATGGTCAGAATAACTAAGGTATTTTCAGTTTAGTTTCAAGTGTAAATACTCTGTTTCCTAGTCTAGCAAGAGCTAATTAGTGCTACACAGAGACTGAAGAATCTTTATTGTGTAATCTCACTGATATAGTGAACACTTACACTGAAAGAAGGTAATCAAGAGGACTGTTTGAAGTCAGTCCCATTAAATGTCCAAGATGACAAGAACCAGAATGTCTGTGGTCATTTGTATTCTTTCTACATAGTTCATACTCATGGAACACATAAACACAGGTATATCAACTGTATGGTTAGACATAAATAGAATGCCTTTACTTCAAACAAGGAAAATGAACCTATTCATAGGGCATATTTTTACCCAGTTTTTATTTTAAATTGCTCTGGAACTATATTCCATCTATCAAGTTAGGCCTTTTGACAGCCTACACCCCAACAACTCAGAGCCTGAGGTTTTGCCCTTACAGGTGCACTACTGCATCAGTATCTTATACGTATATCCTTATACGAATATAAGGACATACCAAGTTTACGCTGTTGAGTGAGACCTCTGCAAGATATAAACCCTCTGCAGTACTAGTTCCAAAACTAACTTTCTGAGAGAAGTAGTATTCTGTCTCATCAAGAGATCTCATATAGACAAAACTCTTTTTCTTAACCACTTGATTTTCCATTTCTGATTCACCAAATTTAGGGATTCCAGTGAAAGCTGGAAAGAGAAGAGAAACTTGAAAAGCTGTACATACATAGTCTTGTTTGAACTGTCCTGTGAAGGTACATTGCTGAAAACATCATAGAATGTAATTAATGGATCTGTGATTTGTTATAGATGAAAATCCTTACTGTGACTTATCAGCAGTTGTTCTTGCAGAATTACAAGTTCCTGAAACCCTCATCCTAAGCATTTTTTGCCTAACATCTATCAAACTTGTCATGAAGCCATATGCTGCATTAAATAGTACTGGAAACTTCCAGTGTTACATAGAAACTAATTTCCAAATTTTGGTCCACAGGGATTCTACCAGTCTCAGCTGGAACTTCTTTAAACAAAAACCTGGCTTTTGTGACTGAAAGCTTTGATTTAGTTATTTTGTCTACAAAAAAGCAGATTGGTTAAGTAAAAAAAAAAGTTTTAGTAAATGAAGGTTATATGTATTTTTTATTTCTGTCCACTGAAGTAATACCAGTCACATTTTTTGTTTAGAAAGATGTAGATGTAGGAACATTAAAAAAAAAAACCCTCCCCTTTCCTGCATCTTATCTCTGTTTTCCTTGGCTTTGAAGATCTCGTAATTTCACAGTCACATATTAATTTCCTTCCTCTGAGGGTGTTTTCCTGTATTTTGTGTGATTATTTGTTTGATCTGATGCAATACATTATTTCTCTGAGTCTGCAGCTTTGAGAATTTTTACATCTTCCTGTGGGAACCCTTCTCATGTTTTCTGGGTGGTCATAGATTGAATAAAGTCGCATTCTGCACTTATTGAGACTTCCAGTGATGATTCTTTATTTCAATAATGTCAATAAAAAAGAAGCATGCCAACAGAAAAAACATTTGTATTTTCAGTGCTAGGCTAGTGTGTAGAAATCTTTGAAAACTGCTACAACCTCTGGAAGTTTTTCGTGCTTACTGGTCAAAGTAAGTTCATTCTAGGCTGTTTATCCTCAGACCAGAGGAATACAGAAAAGTGAAAGGGAAATGATTTCCTTCTCCAAAAACAGTACCGGGATGTGGGAACATTTCTGCAAGCAAACATAGTCCTAATGTATTGTTAGACTACCTCGAGAGAACTGGTTTTGTTCTTCCAACATGTTAGCTATTGTTTTCTGGTTTATGGTTTTCTATTTTTTTGGCAGTACAGTACTGTTTCCAGCCTGCAGTTACTGTCATACAGACATTAAATCCTTTTATGTTCTTGATTTTTTTTACAGAACCAGACAAAAACCTATTCTACTGCACACTCTGAAACCTCCCTTATGCAGCAGCATTTCTAAAGGTCAATAATATATATAGTGCTGTATAAACACAAGGAGGTATACACCTACCTCTACCTCTAAACCAGACATATGAAAGCTCAGTTTAGGATTAACCATTTTGATAATACTTTTTTCTTCATGTACATCTTCAGCTCTTTTCAAATAAATATCAGCTATGGTTACTCTGTCTCTTTAAAAATCACTCTTTTTAGGTGTAATACGTAAGTACAAAAATTAACACCTAGGCTGAATAGGAGGAAACATAGATAGCGGCGGATGTTTCTTACATAAAGGAAATGTTTATTTGGGGACTTAATATAAGTGTTGGTTAACAATGTAAAGATTTCGGAGATAGTACGTAAGGGCTGAACTGTCATGTCACCACTTACCATGGTGAATGGGACTAAGTCCAGTTAGTGGCTGGTCACTAATGGTGTTCCCCAGGACTCAGGACTGGGGCTGATCCTGTTTTAACGTCTTTATCAATGATTTGGATAAGGGGATCGAGTGCACCCTCAGTAAGTTCACAGATGACACCAAGTCAGGCAGGAGTGCCGAACTGCTGGAGGGTAGAAAAAGTTTGTAGACGTGTCTGGACAGGCTGGATCGATGAGCTGAGGACAATTGCATGAGATTCAATAAAGCGAAGTGCCAGGTCCTACACTTGGGTCACAACAACCCCAGGCAGCACTACAGGCTAGGGAAGAGTGGCTGGAAAGCTGCCTGGTGGAAAATGCCCAGGAGGTGCTGGTTGACAACAGCTGTGCATGATCCAGCAATGTGCCCAGGTGGCCAAGGAGGCCAATGTCATCGTGGCCTGTATTCAGCAATAGTGTGGCCAGCAGGACGAGGGAAGGGATTGTCCCCCTGTCCTCAGCACTGGTGAGGCCCCACCTTGAATCTTGTGTTCAGTTCTGGGCCTCTCACTACAAGAAAGACATGGAGGTGCTGGAGTAAATCTAGAGAAGGGCAATGCATCTGGTGAAGGGTCTGGAGCACAAGACATATGAGGAGCAGCTGAGGGACCTGGGGTTATTTAACGTGGAGAAAAGAAAGCTGAGGGGGAACCTTACTGCTCTCTACAACTACCTAAAAAGAGGCTGCAGTGAGGCAAAGGTTGGTCTCTTCTTCCATGTCTCAAGTGAAAGGACAAGAAGAATGACCTTATGTTTTGTGAGGGAAGGTTCAGATTGGATATTGGAATGTTTATTTTCACTGAAAGAATGGTTAGTCATTGGAATAAATTGCTGATGGACGTGGTGGAGTAACCATCTGGAAACGTTGAAGTGGCCTCTGGAAGCGGCACTTGGGATATGGTTTAGGGGTGATTATGGTCATTCTAGGTTGATGTTTGGTCTAGATGATCTTTGAGGTCTGTTACAACCTTGATGATTCTGTGATTCTGTCATTTAGGTAGGTTTTGAAGGGGTTAGTGCTGGCATATTTAGACAGTTCATCCCATCTACTTTATGTGCCTAATTTAAGACAGAGTGCTGTACCGTCAGGAAACAGGTGTCTCTCTGTTGATCAGAGTGATGACTGCTTTCACCTTGACATGTAACTTCTGGGTGGATTGTATTAAGTGCGTTGAATCCAGCTTTGATTGATCTGCTTTGCCTGGGCTTGACTGCAGTTAAAATTATGTAAATTTTCTTGCTTCAAGAAATGTTTGTTAGGTATGAATGTTGGAGCAATCATAAGGTCTTTGTTAGTTGGTCAGATTGCTTCACTGTATATCAATTCTTATTTTTCGTATTATAAAACAGTTGGTCCTGAAAATCCTAGGCACACAATGAAAACCAGCAAATATCATTAGAAAAAAGAAGATTGGTAATATTCATTCTACATAAATCCCATTTTGGTGGTGAGTTCTTTAGAGTTGTTGGGTGGGTTTTCTTTCTTTCTTTCTTGTTTTTTAGTCCAATAAGGGATTTTTTCATCATAGCTTATAATATGAATAGTTACCAGTTAATAACCTGGGGAAGAGAACACACATCTAAATTATATGGTGGTTAATTTTGGTCCTTGAAAATACTGGCACGTCACCCAGATAGTGAGAGGGCCCATCTTGTGTGTCAGAGGAAACGGGAAATCAGGGAACGGTTCTTGTTCAGATTCAGTCTGAGACTGGGAAAGGTTTTTAAAGGGCATTCTGTATCATGGAAACATCCTTGTATTGTCTTGGGCTTTGAACATATTAACAGAAGTACAAGTCTTTCAAGCATATTGATTTTGACCACCTGTATTTTGTAAAGGAAGGTACTTCAATATGGTACTTTAACTTTCATTAAAAATATTAGTATAACAAAACCATGTATCTAGAGTTAACTGTTTCTTACTCAGTAAGAAGAGAAAGATACTGGTAAAGCCTATTGAGCTAACGTCCTACATTTTCCAAAATGCTGCACTTAGTATATAAACATACCTGGGTTCTGGTTGAAGTTGGGTTCTGAGACAAGGATCAGTTTTGAATGGTGTTGTTGATCTGTTCTTGTTTGTTTTTAACTTACAGCCCAGCTGTCAGAAAGTGTAGTGAGACCTAGAATATTCCCCTAATGACCTTATATCATACGTAAGAAAAGCACTGTCTTAATCTTGTGATGTTTTATTCCAGAGTGGCCAAAGTAATGAAGGTTCCTGTGTATGAGACACCAGCAGGATGGAGATACTTTTCCAATCTTATGGACTCTGGACGTTGTTCACTTTGTGGAGAGGAGAGTTTTGGCACTGGTAAGTAATACATACTCTAAAATTGCCACAGATTTTATTGACAACTTTTAATTTTCTGGATGCCTCAAGTCAAACCCAAAAGAATCAGAGAATTAACTGTTTTGTGCTGGAACTGTTTTGTGCTGGAGAACTGTCTGTTGTTCACATTTTGAGGGTCATCTTTCAACTGTGTGTCCATCACCTCCACCAGAGGTGTGAAAAATGCAGAAGACAGATGTTCAGAAGTGTCAGGCAAACTTATTACTGTGCAGACAGCTTTTGGAGGTGCCTGGCACTCTCTTCTGACTTGAATATAATGCAGAAAGGTTTCACTGGTTCCACTGTAATAGTCTTTTCACAGACTGCAACAGCATTTGGAGGGATTTTGCCCATATGGAAACCACGTGGTTTTTCCTAATGTGATTAGGTGTACAAAGTATGAGGATTGGTATTTCCAATGGTGTGTGTAAACAAACCTGTTACAAGCAACCCTTTTTGAAACATCACAATTACTCAAACCTCAGATAAAATCATCATTAGAAGAAATTCAGTTACGTATTACCATCTCTGTTTTCCCTGGGTATTTCTCCCTTATCTGTCACAAGAACCAGTCAAGCAACAGAATGCAAAATGAACAACAAATTTGAGTCATCAGAAATATAGTGCTGACAGGAAGCATTAGAGCAGACAATTAAAATATGTAGTCTGTAAATCTGCACAAATATGGTTTTAGTTTATGAGAAAAACTGAATAAATTTCAGAATGGGTCTTTTTTTTCTTTTGCTGGATTCTGGCACAGGATCATGTACTGGAATAACTTAACCATATACCTGGTTAATAGTTTATTCTATATTTTGATGTGAGTTCCATGGAGTTCTTTATTTTGAATGTGAAATTCTTTGGCTGCAGCTTTTTGTAGAAAATTATTTACCATGCAGTGAAACTTGTTACATTTTTCTCTAATTGAGTTAAGTCAAGTATTCAGTTTGTTGGTTGAGGTCAGTTAGAGCAGAATGCTACTTCTTTAAAAATGAGGATACCTTTAATCCATAGACATGCCACTCTATATGTCCTTTACTGTATAGATCTGAATGGACTGTGATGGAAGAACCAAAAATGTGTTAGATTTCTTTAGATGTCTGTAAGTAAGAAGGAAGAGAATTTAAATTAATAATGAATGTTAATTTTCTTTTTGTTGTGAATGGTAACCAATGTCCCATGATTAGCAACCTGGATGCCTTGACTAATCACTGTGAGTGGCGCAGGTTTGTATTGCCTTGAAGTATCTTTTGAATAGATACTTTCTCTACAGGGTGTTCTGCAAGGTCACTCAATGATTTTTAATTTGAAGAGAAGGGTAGGAAGATCTTGACCTGTCAGAATATACTGCTATTTGTTGTGGTGTGTTGTTGAACTCTGCCTCTATTTGCCCATGAGAGGTGTGAACTGGGAGTTTTCAACTCTCACTGCTTTTTGATGCTTTTTCACCAGGCCAGTTCTGTACCTCTTCCCTCTAAATATTTGAAGTTCCTCCTGCTCATGCAAAACCGGATACTTTCACGAAACTTCAGTGGGTTTAGAGGCACCAGGATGACCTCATTAGCACCTCAATTATTTTGAAAAAATATCGTACCATTAACATCATACTGAAGAAAGGGAAGTGTGGGTTTTAACTGGAAGGAACTTGTATGAGTTTTGATGGTGAGTTCCCATAGGCTGAAGTACATCTAGATACCTTAGCCCACAGAGTGCAGCATATCCTGCTTCATGCAGTTTTATCTCTAGAGGTATGTAAAACAAACAGGGGGGTTGAGATCTTGATCTACTGAAAAGTGAGGACATTGTGATCTGTATTGGCTAAGTTTATTATCCTCAATATCCGATAGTGGTTTAATTTGGGAAGGGAAACACTCATGGAGGTCAAGGAAGGGCATCTGGGGTTTGTCTGTTCCAGATAGGTAATAAAATTCCCCTAACTTCTCTCTGTTCTTACCCTTGACTTTTTCCTTTGCTTGTATCTTTCTGTAGGGCCCTAAAACAATTGCATTTTGTACTATAGCCTCTCTTCCAAATTTGCGGTTCCTATCTCCTGATCTCAGAACAGTCTCTGCATTCCTAGCACTCTCTGTATTCTTGTATTAATCTGGTGCTCCTATCCTATCTTTAATTCTTCAGATTACTGATAAACCCTGTCTCTTGTGAATTGAGAGGGTGCTTGAACAACGTATTGCTGCCAGGACGGAGAGTTGTTCTACAGCAATATCTCTGCATCGCAGTATGTTCTTGTCAGATGAACTTTATTGTACCTGCAGCACTTCAGTGCAGAAAGCCTTTTGACCTCCAGTTTAATCCAATTCCATCTAAAGGCAAATCTGGACCCTCAAGATTCAATCCCATGGGCATCCAGAGAACTTGAGCATGGGGTTTAAATTCTTCAGTGCATGTGTAGTTGCTGTGTAAAAAACACAGATGACAGGAAGAGAGTTCCTCAAGAGGTTGTGGAGTCTCCCTCACTGGAGACATTCAAGAACTGTCTGGATGCAATCCTCTACCATATGCTCTAGGATGATCCTGCTTGAACAAGGAGATTGGATCAGATGCCCTACTGTGGTCCCTTACCCATTCTGTGACTGTGTGACTATGTGATACTTACATAGGCAATTATGCAATGATTATGATGCCTAAAGTTTGTTTTTCTCCCTGCCTCATTTTCCTTATCATCTTTCAATTCAATGCAGCTGTCTGAAAAGTGTCCTCATATGCCAGCAGGTTTATTAGTAAAACATAGTCTGGTTTGTAGATGACCAATACTTCAGCGATGTGAGCTATTTTTAGCAGCAAATATTTATCTCGTTGCGAATCTTTTAATAATGTCCTAAGCTGTGTGACCCTCACAAGTTTCTGCCAGTATTGGGCATTTGAATCAATTTCACAGCTTCTGCTCAATCGTATCTATTTAGGGAGTTGAAACTTGGCAGTTCTTCAGCTTTCAGCATGGAATATTTATATAAATGTACCATATAGTAATCAGAGTGGGAAACTTGGTGCTCTGGGCAAGAGGAAGGAGTTTTAAAAAATCCACGTTCTATCATCAAACTGCATTGGAAAGCGATTGCCCGTGTACCCAGGTAATTTAGCCCAGCTGGTATTTCCAAGTAATGCAGAGCCCTGGTTTTATAACACAAGGGATTTTGCTCCGACAAGTAAATAAAAGCAAATTTTCTACTATAAAAGGACAAAAGATTTTGAAAACATCTCATAGAGCTGTGTTTCCTAAACTTGTTTTCTGGCAGCTGATCTTGGAACTCAACCAGTGCTTTAAAAACTTCTTCCATTTTTGTAGCAGTGTGGGGACCTTGTCAGATAAAGTTAGTAGCTTTCTGGCTCTATGACTAATGCCCAGCATACAGTTCAAAGAGGGGCATGAGTAGCAGCAATTAGTTTCTCAGTTTCATCAGAAAACTATTAATCAGGATTAGGGGAGCTGTGTGACTGATTTATCTCTCTGCAGTTTAAGCCACTTCAGTAATTGCTACAAATTCTATAAATTTACTTGCTTCGTTCCAAATTTCCAGATTCTATTAACATCAGCCACCTTTCCCTGAAAGATTATGCAGAAGAAGAACTAGTGGGGAATATAATTATGTGCTGTTGCTAAAATGAATGAAAGCCTCCAAAGAGGCATATGTGCATATGGCCCTCAAGGCTTGCTGTCCCTGTCAGAATTGGATATCTCAGATATCTAAGTTAGACGTAAAAGCCAGCATATACGGGCAACAGCTTTCAAAGAGCAGAAAAATCATAATATGAACATATTTGCATGAACTTACTTTGTTTCTCAAGCTACTACCTCTGAAAACTTTTCTTCCGTTTAAGCCTGTGTAAGCTGAGTACTTCTTTATGAATGGTAACATGCTCTGAGAATTTTTCCCAGGTTTTTCAGTCTGAGTCTGGACATAGCAATTGACTGTTGCAGCAGTAAAAAATAATCCATTTACATTATGGGAACTATGTCCTCTACCAGTAGCAAAATGCAGCTAACTGTGTGGACCTTGCAGGCTGTTATGTAAAACCACAGCACTGCAAAGCAGTCTTGCTGCAATAGGATTTTTGTGTTTGAGGAAGGAGGATACTTTGGAAAACAGGTTTTCAACCTAAAACTGTTTAGATTCCTCTCTGGAGGATTTTGCTGAGTATCTTCTGATGACACAGACAGTTCAACTGGTTGCCTCTATAAACAGTAGTTAATTAATGGAGAAAACAAAATGGAGAAAATGTCTGAATTACTGCACTTACTTTGTACTCAGGATTTCAATAATGTGCATCTAGACAGAAAACCATAAGGTTGCAGCTAACAAACTTCAGCCAAATCTAGTATATTATACCAGAGCAGTGGCCACATATTTGATCTCTCTTCAATTTTCATGAGTCTATGAGCTTATATAATTGTCTTCATTACTACTGAATGTCAGGGATTTTGGATCTTAATTGGATCTGAGACTATATGCTAAATCCTATGGGATATTGCAAAATTGTTACTGGTCTTCATTGTTGGAATAACTTCTCTCTTCTGAAATATAAACCTAGGAAGGGGTTTAGATCTGGGCATCCAAACATCTTTAGATGGTATAGAGAAATGTAGAAAGGAGGAAAAGTGCCATTCTCTGGTTTGCTTTGGGGTTTTTTTGCCAGAAAAATCTTTTCAAGCTCTTGGATTTTGTCCTGATGGGAGACCATGAACATTCTGAAAATTCTTTCACTGCAGCTTGACAGATGAACATCTGCAGAGATAAGAAGATGCTGTTGAGCATGACTGAACACAGAACATTCTGGTTCATGGCTAGGTTTGCATATCTAGCCCCATTCTGGAAAACAGTAGCAGAGGTGAAAACACCCTTCAGTGACCAGGAATCATGGCTAAAATTGTTTTCCGACTACTACTGTTTCTTTTCAAATACTTGTACATATTTTTATTTAACCTGAGAAATACAGATTTTGTCATGTATTAATAAATCATATTTTAAACTTCATTTCTGATTGTCTGACTGGAATATATTAGAGGTGCTGAGATTAGTACTATTGATGACTGTTATGTGACATACAAAGTTAAATTAGACATCTGCCCAGCTTCCTTACCTTGTTTTCTGATTTACAGTGATACCAAATAATGCACTTTATGTCTGTCTCTTTAGGGTCTGATCACCTTCGAGAGAAAGATGGACTGTGGGCTGTGCTAGTTTGGCTTTCAATCCTAGCAGCCCGAAAGCAGAGTGTGGAGGAGATTGTCAGGGATCACTGGGCAAAATTTGGCCGGCACTACTACTGCAGGTGAGAAAAATGAGGAAAAGGCTCAGGAACTTATGCAGTTGATAGGAGAATTCTGCTACAGTCATTGTTTGTTTAGATATGCTCAGCTGCACTTAGGTGTGCATTTGCTGAATGAAAATCTGCCATGGATTATCACTGTTCTGTAGGCAGGTTTTTCCTGATGAGTAAGTGGCAGAAGAAAGAACAGCATATATATGTTGCTGCTAGTATATGAGTAATTGAATTTTCTGATATTGAATGGCAGAAAGATTTTAATTATTTACTTGTGAAATATGTAGGTGTAGCTTGTTACATGACATTGAAAAAGAATCAATCTCAGTTACATTTACTCCTACATTTTTTTCTGCCAGTGCTTCCATATGACAGTGTTTTAGTGAAAACTGAAACTATGCCTACTTTCAATTTAGGATAATTCCTTCAAGGATCCAAACATTTACTTATTTTTATTAAGGTCTCAAAATGGTGAATTCTACATGTCTTTTACATTTTAGCTTCTGCCCCTCTCTTAAAACAGACTTAATACAGAGGAGCTTGCAATTTGTAAGGTTTTTTGCATATAGCTGTTCCTCAGAACTTGTAGCAAAGTTTTCTCTATCTCCCTTGTCTGTTGAGCACTGCACTGTGTCCTTAATTTTGGAAAGGTAGCTGTGTATCAGTGATGTTTTCTATGCTACTTTAGAAACTATGCATTTTCTGAATTATTTCTGTTGACTCAGAGTCAGGTGGCCAGTGCAGAACTGTTCTGCACACATGTAATAGTCAGATTGCACAGGACTTACACATGTGTGGTGATTTAATTTGCAATCAGTGCTCCATTGGTCCACTTCTATTTTTGAAGTGAGCAATAAATTGCTAATTTTGAGTATATAGAGTTCTGTGAAAGCAGAACTGTCTTCTCTGGGGCTCTGAGGACTTACTTCTTGATTCTGCCTTTTTTTTGATATATATACAAGGTTTGATTATGAAGCGCTGGAACCCAGAACAGCATATTTCATAATGAGAGACCTGGAAGCTTTGATCACTGACAAATCATTCAGCCATCAGCAGTTTGCTGTGGGTAACAGTATCTACAGTGTGGAAAGAACAGACAGCTTTGAGTTCGTAGATCCTGTGGATGGCACTGTGACCAAAAGACAGGTATGGCTGTAGTGATGGAGTAACAAGGTTTCGCAGTTGTCATGTTGTCTCCAACAGTGTTGTTTCTAAAGTTCAGCTGGCAAGACTGTCCATTTATTTATAGGGTGATGTTTTCTTTGCTTTGATAGATACTGCATTTTCTACTTAAGATTAGCTTGGTCTGGATAAGATAATCCACCTCTGGTTTAGCTTGCACTTGCTGTACATAATTGGAGACAGTAGCGTCACAGTGAACATAGGATGGGATGAAGTCTCTGTTGAGAGCAATGCATGTATAGGGAGGGTTCCCTTTCCAGAACAGTGGAAAATGTCATATAAAAAGAAGATCTTTTCTTTTTCTATTTTCTGTCTATGTGCATGTATTACAAAATTTTCTTTCTCTTAGTGACCCACAGGGTTTACATAATTAAGGTAAAATATCTATTGTAGCCAATAGCATGCAGAGGACTTTAGTAGATTGTACCCTCTGTGGGCACAATTGACTTCTCTAGTCCAAATCACCAGTTCCTTCTGGGCTCTGCCTATATTGAGATTCCTTAGCTATCAAGAACTGCAGTTCAAACTTAGCCTTCAGTGTTTTGAAACTCATTATATGCTCAAGAGTAACCATGCACTTTTGCCAAGTGTAAATGTATATTCAAGTATCTTGAATATGAGCTATGACTCATATTAAAATTTGTCCTGATTTTATGTTATTTATATTTTTTGTCCTGGTTTCTCTTGTTTTCTAATTACTTGACCTCACCAGATCCTAGCAAATGATATTACAAGCCATTAAAACTGTTGTCATGCCATTCTACTGAAAGTCTTTGTAGTTTACATTCATTGTTGCATCCAGAAAACATAAGCAGCTCATCTGCCACTGTGCTACTCTCTTTGTGTATTACTATTGAAACAAGATATGAGGATATTGTCATATCCAAGTCCAGTGGAAAATTATAGGCATGGCAGACTTGTGACCTGTGTACTTTAAAAAAACAGCTTGTGGATTTTCATTGCACTTTTCTTTCCCTTAATTTTCATCTAGAGCCCTTGCTCTATATTGGCATATAATTGCTAATTCATGTCACTGTGTAACACAAACAGAGAAACATGACTTGGCCTGTTTTCAGATGGACTCTGAAAAGGAGACCATAAAATCAGAAAGCATGTTTTGTCACAGGGAGAAGCTCTTAATTATTCAGAGTACAGTTCAACCAGTTTGCCTTTTGGCAAAGACACATTTCTAGCTCCGTGTGGAGCTCAGTGGGATTCTCCAAGCACGATAAAATAGGAGAGGATGTTGATCCATGCCAATGAAACAAGAGTTCACTGCTGCCATTCTCCTCAGGTAGTTTGCTCATCCTCTAAATGCAGATGCCTCTTCCAGGCTATCCTAAGCTTCATGTGGATTTTCCAGCTATGTATGCAGGAACTTGTTCCAAGTTTTGTTCCCTGGTAGGTAGGAGAGAGCACTTTATATTCAGTGAATGAAAAGCTGGCTACATGCTAATTAATCAGTGTTAATAAATTACATATTTGGAAAACAAATACAGCAACAAGAAAATAGGCCACAAATAATACACTAAGATTGTAGCTTCTAATTAATTTTATCTGTTGAAACACAGGAATATCACAGTGCAGTAATAAGGCATAACATTAAATTAAACATTCTACTGCTCTTGAAGACTGTTTTTATTTTTATTTTAAGTGCTGTTGTGCTAGCTTTTGCAAACACAAGCACATAACAATGCTGCTCCTGAGGATCCAGCAAGCCAGGAATGGAACCAGTTGCATTTTTTTGTGAAATTTGAATTATAAGGATGAAAGATACAAGTTGCCCATTCACTAAGAGACAGAAGGCTCTAGGGAGACCTTATTGTGGCCTTTCAGTACTTAAAGGGGGCTTGTAAGAAACATGGGGACAATCCTTTTAGCAGAGCCTGTTGCAACAGGACAAGTAGTAATGGCTTTAAACTAAAAAAGTAGACTCAGACTAGGTATAAGGAAGACTTTTTTTTTAGTGAGGGTGTTGAAACACTGGAATAGGTTGCCCAGATTGGTGGTGGGTGCCCCATCCCTAGAAACATTAAAGATCAGTTTGGATGGCACTCTGAGCAACCAGATCTTGCTCCTGGTCATTGCAGGGGGATTGGATGGGATGACCTTTAAAGGTCCTTCCAACCTAAACCATACTATGATTCTGTAGTTATCAACCAATCAATGCATTATATAGTGCTGAAGATGTTTTGGCATATAACTGAGAAAACAACGGTTTTACTTATTCTTTAGAATATTGGAGTACCGGGTTTCTAACATCAGTGTCTTCTCAAGGTGCTGATAAAACTGGAAGAACAAAATGCATCTCTTCTAATTCCCTTCTCTCATTTTTTAATGGTTTACTGCCTTTTAAACAAAAGTAACAAGGGTCTCAGTTTATGCACTAGGTGTTTGACAACAGCAAGGACTAAGGGGAACTGAAATTCAGTGGCAAAGCAGAGGTGACACTTAGTCTGAGGGTACCATTTACAGTTCTTCATATTAGTGCAGAACTGGTAGAATATTGCAACACTATAACTATTCATCTGTGCAGTTTGGTTCTCTGGCCTGAATGGCCCCCCTGTAGAGAAACTGTGGATCCAGGTATATAGACTCTGTTTTATATATGCTGTGCAAAATGGGGAAGGAAGAAAGAAAAAAAGAGGTGAAGATGGGAGCAAAGAGCAAATTCACAGTTAATTAATAAATTAATCAATCACTTTTATTATACACACAGTTAATATGCATTAATTAGTGTACTTGAAATTAATTACACCTAAAGTTTTCGAAGTTGTACTACAAACTTCTTGAAATTCTTGCAGTCAGATATTAGTGCGTGGTCTTTGAGGGCCAGCAGCTGGTCCTGTCTTTTGTATTCACTGCTGACAACTGGTTTTTGATCCTGGGATTCTGTATTTCTTAGGCCACTCATCCTTGGAGATATTATACCTATTTCTCAGGCCACCGATTTTGCGCTCTGCCACATAGAACAAGAACAAACCAGGTCAAGAAAATAAAAACAGCAGTAAGAGAGTATTTGTTATGAAGAGTGGGAGGGAATGTACAACATAATTTCTAGTCTTTAATGGAGAAAAAGAGGAATGAATGAGTTGTCCAAAGTTCCAGGGAAAGAGGAATTGCATCCAAATGCCTCTACCTTTCACTTTTTATTTTAAAGCAGTGAATGGTGATTTGTAAAGGTACTACCACCCTACATATGTGCTGTTTCTTCTTCTCTCTTAGGGGCTACGGATTATTTTTTCAGATGCTTCCAGGCTCATCTTCAGAATGAGTGCTTCAAGTCATGTGAGAGCTACTCTCCGGATCTATGCAGAGAGTTATGAAAAAGATCCTAGCCAACACAATAAGGAACCACAGGTAATGAAATAGGATTGTAGTACGTCAATAAGTAATAGCACTACCTCTGTAATAGCAGTGGCTATGGGTTCTCTTCTTTAATCAGAAGTAACACTCCGTGTTTGGACTTGTTTACTGTGTTTGTAGATGATTTTCCTAGTCTTGTAAATGTACTCACTTTGAGGCAGGAACAGCAGTTTTAATGTATGCTTGTGTAATATCTAACACAACAAGAAGGCACGCTAATATCTAGCACTCTCAAGGGCTGAGATGCCTGGTGATGAATTCTGAGCAAAGACTCCAGGTCTACTAAGACATTCTAGTTTGAATTTTTTTCACTATTTTTTAAAGGGTCATAATCCAAGTTCTAGAACAATATTTTAAAAATAAGATAACCATTTTTCAAGAAGATTGTCTGGAAGTCAGGGCATCCCAAGGATTCCTCATGGTGAGACTACAGTTAGGAAATATGGATGCCAGATGCTAAACAATGTAGAGATTCCTTTTAAGGGAAAGACTTGCAGTTGTCTAAGAATTATATCATAAACAGACTTTTTCCTAAGAAGAGTGAATGTTGAAAGCAAGTTACTGTAAAGTACAACAGATGCCTAGAGCAATTAATAAAAATCGTGTTTCACACACTCAGATTTTTCCCAGGAAACCACCTTTATGCTGTGATATACAAGAGAGGACTAAGTATGTTTCATGGAAAAGAGGTTAAGCATTTGGTTGTGGTAAATCAAAACATTGTAGTTTTAAGTCCCCTGTAGCCTGTGTTCATGACTGGAATGCAAATGCAAATGTCCCAAAACATAAAAGCTTTCAAATGCGTTTGAACCCTAGGTAAATGTTTGGTGTTGCCTTTTCACCAGATTCTCACCATAAACTTAGCAAGTTTCTTCTTGTGCTGTTAAACATTGTCTATCAGTCACAAAAAGTGCTTCAGTTTTTGCAGAAATGTTGCAGACTCCATGCCTGCAGATATGATCTATTAATTTTATTTACTTTTATTTTTAAGTAACAGTTTGCATCCTCAGTAACTTCTTGGATAGAATACTTATAACGTTAAAGCTCTGACAGAGTGAAGGACCTTTTTTTGGCAATTTTATTGGTTTTCTGTGTATCCAGATTTACTCAGCTAGCAAGATCATTGATGTATTTTGACTAGGGAAGAACACTACTACAACCCCATTTACAGCTGCAACTGTGTTGGATTTACATGGCAAGGTTTTGATAGCAAGGGGGCTACAGGGGTGGCTTCTGTGAGAAGTTACCAGAAGCTGTCTCCTTGTCAAAAAGAACCAGTTCCAGCTGGCTCCTAGATGGACCGACCACAGCCTCAAGCTGAATTCCATTTTTCTTGAAGGCTCCTTTCAGGTACTGGAAGGCCGCAGTTAGGTAACCCTGAAGCCTCTTCTTCTCCAGGCTGAACAAATCCAGTTCTCTCAGCTTTTCCTCATAGGTAAGGTGCTCTATCCCCCTAATCAGCTTAATGGCCCTCCTTTGGACTCACTCCAACAGATCCATGTCCTTCTTGAGCTGAGCACCCTTGAAGGTACAGAGTACTCCAGGTGGGGTCTCACCAAGAGCAGAGTACAGGGGCAGAACCACCTCCCTTGACCTGCTGGCCACACTGCTTTTGATAGAGCCCAGAATACATTTTGCTTTCTGGTTGGCAAGTCCACATTGCTGGGTCATGTCCAGCCTCTCATGCACCAGAACCCCCAAGACCTTCTCAACAGGCCTGCTCTCCATCTGTTCATCCCCCAGCCTGTATTGATACCGGGATTTGCCCCGACCCAGGTGCAGCACCTTGCTCTTGGTCTTATTAAACCTCATGGGATTCCCATGGACCTACTTCTCGAACTTGTCCAGGTTCCTATGGATGGCATCCCATCCTTCAGGTGTGTCAACTGCACCCCTTGGCTTGGTGTCATCTGCAAATTTGCTGAGGGTGCACTTGATCCCCTTGTCTGTGGTCAATTATGAAGATATTAAATAACACTCATCCCAGTATGGACCCTTAGGGACACCACTTGTCACTGACATTCTTTAGGACTCTTAGCTGGTGACCCCTACCCTCTGGATTCCACCATCCAACCAATTTCTCATCCATCCAACAGTCCACCCATCAAATCCATCTCTCTCCAATTTAGAGAGAAGGATATTGCGGGGTACCATGTCAAAAACTTCACAGAAGTCCAAATAAGTGACATCTGTAGCCCTTTCCTTGTCCACTGCTGTAGTCACTCCACCCTAGAAGGTCATTCAGTTGGTCAGGCAGGACTTACCTTTTGTGAAACTCTGCTGGCTGTCCCGAATCACCTCCCTGTCCTCCATGTGCCCTAGTATAGCTTCTAGGAGGATCTGTTCCATGATCTTCCCAGGGACAGAGAGGAGGTTGACAGATTGGTAGTTCCCAGGGTCTTCCTTTCTATCCTTTTTAAAGATGGGTACGTTTCCCCTTTTCCAGTCACCTGGGACTTCACCTGATTGCCACGACTTTTCAAATATCATGGAGAGTGGCTTTGCAACTGCATCAGCCAACTCCCTCAGTCTTGTGCAGTCTATATTGGGTACTCCTTAAATGAGATGCAGTGAATCACAGATGTTGCAAATATTTTTGCCGAAGACTAGTAAAGAACATGCTAGTTAGCTACAGAATTATGAGATTAGCAGCAGCCAGGATTTTGGGACATGAGTTGTTTCTTTGTGTTTTAATTGGAAAAGGCAAGCCAATTAAAAAAAAGAAAAAAAAAGGTCAAAAATATGTCTTGATCATCAAACACTGAATTTCCGAAACGATTTTTGAATGGCAAGTAGCAGAGGAAAAAACAAACTGATTTGCATGTGGACCTTGTTTGGTATGTGAAAATATTGTGGTACATATGGTTGTATATATGAGTGATTATATAAAGTGATTGACTGTGATGTGAGTTTATCCAAGAGCTGAGAACTGAAATCAACAATCCAGAAGTCCTCGCATCCGCTGTCATTTAACAGGGATAAAATGAAGGGAGTCTATATGGTTCTGTCAGGACATTGATACAACCTTAAGCACAAGCACAGTTTACTAGAGAATTATTACCTCTCTTTACTTTTGAAACATTGAGTCTTTTAGCATGGCTCTGGTCAGCTATTAAAACATACAGTATGGTCTAGAAAAATCATATAAAGTTGTTCTGGCTTTGTCTGGGTTAGTTTTCTTCTTAGTAGCTGGTAAAGTGCTGTGTTTTGGGTTTGGTATGAGAATAATGTTGATAACACAATGATGTTTTAGTTGTTGCTGAGTAGTGCAGTAAGTATGTTAAGGACTTTTCAGTTTCCCATGCTCTGCCAGTGAGGAAGTGCACAAGAATCTGGGAGCGAGCATAACTTTGACAGATGACTTGAATTGACCAAAGGGTTATGCCATACATCAGGATGCCACGTTCAGTATATAAACTGCAGGGAGTTGGCTGTGAGGGGCTGATCACTGCACAGAGACAGGCTGAGCACAGTCAGTGGGTGGTGAACTGTTGTACTGTGCATCACTTGTGGGGTTTGTTTGCATTTTATTCCTCTCTCTTTTTCCTTTTATTATTCATATTATTATCATATTTTAGTTTATTTCAGTTATTAACCTGTGCTTATCTCAACCCACGGGTTTTGTCTTTTCCAATTCTCTGCCAATCTCACCAGGGGCAGGGAGTGAGCAAGCAGCTGCGTGGTACTTAGTTGCTGGCTGGAGTTGAACTACACTATACAGTGAACAAATTTTAAATCATCTGAGACTGCAATGGAAATAGATCATGTGAGAGTAATTATAAAATATTTCATGAATCAAAGAAATTAGTTCACTAAACCTTATCTTTGCTTATAGCTCTTTGGACATACTAGAAAAGAACTAATCTGTTGTAAACATAGATGTTTCCATGCACCACTCAGTTTACATTTTCTTCCTATCCATTTCACCCATCATGCCTGCCCTCCTCTATTCTAGGGGCAGAACTGACTTTCTGACCTTTATTATTATTTTATTTGAGTTGACCGGGAGACATCTCTGAGCAGAGAGGTCAGTTTCCTTTTTTCCCCGTGGAGAGTGTGCTGCTTCGTGGTAATAAACCTCACCACCAGTGCTGTGGATATTACAAAGTAGGTTCAGTTTGTTCCACGATGAACATCTGCATTGCTTAGATCTTTTAGGACAGGTGGCTGTGGCATAAAACTTTCCGAAGACTTCTGGGTTTTTTTGGAGTGCAAGGCCAAAGCAGCTTGAGCTGAGCTTTGTGTTGAGCCCCTAAGGCAGAAGCTCTGCAGGAGGTACAGCTGGGGTGCCAGACGTCAGTGAAGTGCTAAGCTCCCTTTGTAGTTGTTTCATTCCATTCTTTGTGTCTCTCGAATCACTTTAGTGTTGCTTTGTAAGTGTATTAGTTTGACTTTTAAAATGTATTAAAGCCGAAGGAAAAGCTCCTTCTGATAAATAAGGCCATCAAAACGTGCTTTGGGGGATTTGCCCCTCTCTTCTGCCTTTGTTTTTCTTTCATTTAGTTCATATGATAGTGATTCTGTTGCCTAGGTTACAGAGCGCTAACAACAGCTTTAAGCAGTCACATGAAGCAGGGGAAAATGATGTGTAAGCAGGAAGAGGTAAGAAAGGAAGGAGTTATTTCTCAGTTTCCCTGTGTCCTTGTTCTAGCTGTCTCATTACCCTGACCTGTCTGAGCAACCTCTCGTGTGATGTTTAAATGATAAAAAGAGAAGAACTGAGAAATAATTTAAGTGTTAGGAGAGAAAAGGATTTCTAGACCATATCTGAAATGTCAAGGCTTATCATGATTTATACAATGATAACACCACCTAGCAATTACCAATGTTGTTGAATTCAAGGCATTCTGCAAGTATGTTTTTCTCAAGGCTGCCGTTATAGAGAACTACTTTAATTTGTACTAAAACTGATAGGCAAACAATTGAAGACATAGAATTTGAGGTTTGATAGCAGTTTTTAGAGAGAGAATATACACAGATGGTAAAGACTTGGCACATCTTTTATCATGACAGAACACGAGGAGTTAAACTATAGCCCTTTTTTGACAACTTCATTCTGTACTAACCCACTTATTTATCTTTCTTTAATTCTGAGCCATTAACATTTGTTCCAGGGAGGTGCATTCTTTTGGAACATGGAGTACTATGCCAGCACTGCTTAGAAATCTGTCACAAGGTCCGAATGCTTGATCTGAAATAATTACTTTCTGTATGTGTCTTTTTGACTATTAGTATTTCAGGTGCCTAGGTGTCTAGTCATACAAGGTTTAACCAATTTTTGCTGAATCTTTTTCCCCAGTAGGACACTCTTTTAAGACTGGCTAATTCAGATGGCCTTACATTACTTCTCTATGTGGTTACAAGGAGTATGTTGTTTAATGTTTAATGGTTTTACAAATAATAACATACATACAAATATAATAACTTTGATCCTAGTGTTCCACTGTGTACCTTCACTTGTGTATATGTAAAGCTGAGAGAGCCCAGAAGAGCACTGGTGGACACGATGCTGAATGCAAAATGCAGATGGGTGCAGTAAGAGAAGACAGAGCAAAAGTTTGAGAACAATAAAAGGGAGTTGTTAGTGAACCTGATGTTCACTAAAACATTTAGATACTATTTGAAAGTATTACCATTCCCTTAGTGTTTGTTTGTTTTATTTGTCCCAGATAAATTCTGCGGAATTCTGTTCACTGATGAGACCAATGGGGCAACTTGTTTTTGAGACTGTGAAAAATGAATTTAAGATCTATGGAAAATATCTGTGCATAGACTGTGTAAAATTGCTTTTCCTAATAAGACTGAAATTCATTGCAGGCTTGGGGAGAAGCTAAAGAGCCCCATGGGCTTTCCAGGCTAAGGCTGGACAGCTGATTTTGCATCAGAACTGCATGAACTTGTGATGAAATTCGGCAGGTTTTAGCATAAAAGCTACACGTAGAAGGCTTTCACAAGGTGTTTCTTGACATATAGGTGGCATTTATGCACCTATTCTGAGAAAATTATTTTCTGAAGCCAAACTCCGGAGACATGCAGAGCTTTTAACCTGCAAGCAGGTACATTTCAGCCCTGCCTAACCCTTGATAAACCACATGCATCATGGGACAAATCTTATGTGAGACCTTGATTAGAAGAGCATGAGTTGTATGGAATTTTCTTGCAAGATCACAGGGAGAAAAAACACTACATGAGCCAAGCAGGAATGATATGCTTCTGACAGCTCTGGTACAGATTATTCCCTAGGAAAAGGCTTTTAATCTTTATTTGCCTGATGTTAGATATCTGCTTGCTTGATTTATTTCGTGGTACAAGTAATCATTGCTACCAGTTATTTTTTTAGAGATATAACTTCTATCTGTGGTTACTAAAGCAAAATTCTGATTAAATCAGTTCTGTAAATTTTCAATTCTTTAATTTTGTCTAAAGGGTAACATGCCATATCTCCTAAAAAGTTGCCAAGAGATAAATGTGTTATTTAACGTACTGAGTGGTTGCAATTGTTTTTTGAGCCGGCATGTCAATCATAAAGTTTTACAATTTCTTAAGTAGAAAGAACCATTTGAAAAATATTTTTAAATCAAGATCTCTTTGAGATATAGAAGGCTTTCTAGAGTCGTATTAATGATAAGTGATTGCTGGCTGGGATTTATCTGTTGCAACTGAAGTGTAAATTATTCATGGCAGAGGTAAAGAAGCTTTTAAAAGGCATGTGCAGTTCTAGTTCCTTGTTATTCTGTCCTGCTCTTGCCATTCCAAATATAATGCACTTTCACTTTTTTGTATCTTCTGGATGACGAAAATATAGTTAAATTGAAGTATGAGACGACAGAATTAGAAAAGGACTTTCTCTGTTGAGAAGTGTGATTGTAACAAGAAGAACATTTAGTAACAAGTGAAATCATTTGGGAAAAGTGCAGCACCTAAATTGTTTATGTAAATGCATGTCACATAAACTCATTTCGTTTTGTGTTTTGTTCCAGCATTGTATAAAGTGTTCTTTGTTTATTTTTTAATTTTAATGTTGAATGCTTTTGTTGCTTAAGAAAGCAGAGTCTAGTGAAACTGGTCAGCAGGGTTGTTTTTTAAATTTTCCCTTTGTTTTAGATTACATAAGGAAAAGGTTTCTTAAAGGAGTGCCAGAGACGTTCATATGCTTTGGTGTCATCCAGACCTTATAGATTGGCATATTTTAATATTTACTTTTGCAGCATTTGCTCACAGATGTGAATTTGTGTTCTGCATATTAATCTTCTCTAAGTATGTTTGACTTTAATAGACTTGTGTTCTGCTTCAGTAATTATTCACTAGATAGATATCTACAAATATGGAGCTTTTTTTACAATAACATGTCAGACCACTCACGCTTGTGCATTACTAAGTTTAATCATAAACTCACTGGACACCAATGGCATTCAGTAGTCATTACTGCATGACTACTTGCACAGCTAGTCTCTTCAGTCTTTTGATTGAACCATTGTCATGGTTTGAGATAGCCCCAAAATCTAATTCTCTAGCTCCATCCCCCCTCCCACATCTCAACCTAATGTGAGATGGGTTTTTCCAGACAAAACACAAACAGACTCAGAATGGGGGAAAGGGAATATATTACAATGACTGTACAAATAAATACTAAAACACATTATACACACGATCACAACTATCTCTACCATGACATATAGTATTTACAATGGATCAGATCTCTTCTCCCCTCCAAATAAAAGTCCAGGAGGGAAAGAAGGACAGATCCCCTCCAGTCTCTCAGGACAGCAGCTTCTTCTAAGGCAGCAGGTTCTCCTCATCTCATGCATGCAGCAGTAACTGGATTGTTGTAGCTGGATCTCTGTTCAATACACACAAGGGGGTTTCCAAGCCCCTCGGCTCTCCTTCGGTCCAAGCGAAGGCCTCACCTGTGGGCTGCCAGCAGGGACCAGACTCGCGTCACCACAGGTATATCACAAAATGCAGGGGCATCTTCGTGAAAGTCCCTTCCTCAGGGGATTCAAATTCCCCTTTGCAGAGCTCCGTGCTCTGTCTCAAGGCTGCTAGCTTAGCAGCAGCAGCGAGGGGGGCCACGGTCAACCCCCCCCCGCATTCCTTCTCCATCCCGGTCCAGCTTCAGGACGCCTTTGAGCTTCTCAGCTCCTCTCTGCAGTGCATGCTGCACTTCAAGGCTCTTTCAAGCAAGAGTCCATCATCTTCCTCGTTTCCAGGAGGTCTCAAAGGAGTTTTAGGGGTTTGGTACAGTTCCTACCCCCAGAACTCCGAAGCTCTGCTGCGGGCTCTCTTCTCCTCAACTCTCCTTCCAGGAGTCTTCTCTACCGTGCTGCATGTCTCTGTTGCTCCGTCTTATCTCTTCTGGCTCTCTGCTACCGCTTCTCCGGTCAGTGCCAGCTCGGCTGCTGCTTCTCCGGCCACTGCCCAGTTTGGAGAAAACATCTCCCAGCTCACAACTACAGGTACCTAGCCCAGCTTTATGCTGTTCTAGGTCCCTGTAGCCCCATCTGGGGCTGGGGGGGGCCCCAGAGGCCCCGAGGGGCTCCGGGCCCCTTTCCTCGAAGCTCTACTACAACATGGCTACTTCTTCTACCAACCAAACTGCAACTCTTCTCTTCCGGTGCTTGTGATATGTTTACATTTCTGCAGGAGCGCTCATTGGGCAGAACTTCAAAACTTCCAGGGGTTTCCACCCCTGGGGGTTACCACTTTTCAGCCTCTGGGGGAAAACAAGGTTCAAACCACTATAACCATTTGACTGCTTGTGTAAATAAAGTAAACACCTCATCCTGTCAAAAACTGTTAGGTGGCTGAAACAGATTAAAAGTATTGATTATATTAAGGTTATAAAAATATATCTGTAAATTTAAGCTCTCCAGAATTACTGTTTTGTTTCATTTCTTTTTCAAGCCTGAAGTGTTTGAAGCCAGAATTAGTTTATTTGAAAGGGACATCCAGGGGAAATCTCTAAGGGTCAGAGAATTAACTCATTAGTTTGGTAACCAAATATACAATTCTCTGAAAAGTAGGTTTTCACACAAAACTCAGCTGTGTCTATCTTTGTGTATCATTTAATTAACTGAAAGAAGATTCAATTGCCATTTGAAAAATTGTATTTTACTTGGTTTTCACATGGTACTATCATAATAATTACTTGCACTCATCCATCTGGGCATGTGTATGGCCATTTAATAAGGTCTGTAGCCTGAAACTTGAAAATTCATGCTCTTATGTTGGAATTTATCCTATCAACATGTGGTATTACTCAAAACACACTTCTGTGAATTCTGTTTGGGTAGTTGTTACAGTACCTTCTGACCTTAAGCTTCACAGAGTAAGTGTGTTTGGGAGGAAAATATCATCTGTGTGGCTTCCGCTTATCAGAATGGAAACAATTCTACTTTAGTACAATTTTTTCTAGTTTTTTTGTACAGCAGATTTCACAAGAGCTCCACAAGTCCTGTGACATAGGAACATCAGTACAGTGTATTTAGCGGTTTCTCTTTTCTGCATAGCTTAGGTATAGTCAGTGTAACACTTCACAAAACATGCTAAACATGATACTTCATTATGCCAAGTATAACTGTATAGACACTATGGCTGTGTCAGTTTTTCATATTATTAAATTATTTACTATTATTATATAATTCTACAGTTAAAAGAAGGATTTATAAATGTCAGATGTCTTTTGTTATTTATGCTTAATGTAATTCACTGTATTTCTCCCTCTTTAGGCTGTGCTGAGTCCCCTTATAGCAATCGCACTGAAAATATCTCAGATTCATGAGAGGACAGGACGAAAGGGACCCACTGTCATTACCTGAAGCTACAGAAGATTGTTAAACCAGGGCCAAAAGAGAAACAGCAAGGAAGAGACTGAACCTTGTTAAGACTTGTTAGCCATTTGTGCCTTGTGTGATTTTAAAGTTTTCTTGGGGAGAGAGGCAGGGTGGGAACTAAAATTCAATATAACATCGAGTATAATCACTTGCATTGATCTCCAGAAGCAATAGTATATTGACTTCTTTGTTTTACCTGCAATATCTTAATTTCAGATAACAATATAACCAAAGAGGCCTTAATCTTCAAATGTTGTCAGCAGTGTGACAGAAAATGACAACTGCTTGGTTTTGAATGCTGTGATAAAAGTTGGAGAAATTTCAATTACGGAGAGAGGGGGAGGAGTTGCAAAGCAAAGACATACTTGGTGAATATTGTTTGGGAATATTGTCACCTTCTTGTCAGTTTATAAAAAGCATGCAGAGCATGTATGAGCACGTCATAAGGGCTGTATACTGAACTATGTATTTCGTCACTGGACAACTATGCCTCCTCTCCTGCCTTTCCTGTTGCTCACAGAGTCACACTGACAGCAGTGTTGTATACACATTTACACATGCTCCCAAAGAAGGGGTTATTCCGTATTTTTTTACCCCTGCTTTTAAAACATATCAATGTGACTTGTGCCTTTAGATTTTCCAGATTTTTTGACTCTTTGGTTGTTTTCCTCCAAAGGGAGGCATTTGTGCTATGGAGCTGATTTTATCCTTCCAGCACTATGTTGGCTATGGAATCTGACTGTCTTTTGCAATATTCCTCATGTCAGGAGATGATACTGGTTCTTACTGTGTTTGAAAGGTAATTATTGCAAGTTCAGCAATTCTTTATGAAGGAGTTACAGAAGTCTTTGGAATACTCATGCTCCACTACTACAAAGTGAAGTAAGTGAACAGGGGATTAAAAAAACTAATAAATTAAATAGAAATACTTGACTGATTCACTAGCTGAACACGATTTCTGTTAGATTCTTAGTAACAGTGGATCATGGAATAAAAATTTGGGGAGTGCAAAAGGCGTCTCAGCATAGATCTGAGAAGGCTGTTGGGGATATGGACATCAGCATTTTTCTGCTTGTGAAATGATACTGTGGTTCTAGCTACAATACTGTGCCCTGAAGAAGAACACAAACACTTTGCATGTCATTTGTTTCAAAGCTTTGCTTTGTTGTTCGCTTGTATCATTCATCAGGGTGGCTTTGTGCAACTTGCCTCTTTACAGTGTATTTTAATTCATTGTGGTTGTCAAATTTTAGTGCAATTTATATAATATTGCAGCAAAGGAAATTGTTTTTATTTCTTTCAACACTTCTGTCAAAAAAAGGCTATGGCACTTAGTACACAATAAAGAGTAATGCTGTATATCTGTCTTAAAATGTAATTGTGGACAAGACACACTGCACTTTGAAGCATCCTAATAAAACTGCCTTTAATACAGTTACATTATTACTTAATTGAATCTAAACGAATGAGGTACTAATGTTGTCACATGCTATCCTACCTTACCATTACATATTCCCATAAACCAAATGAGATTTTAAGACTTTAGTTCTTTTTATAAAGATTTTTCTCTTATATGACAGTGGCATTCTCACACAGTTTGGACATCTGCTTTTGAGTGTAAGAGTATTCATCTTTACAGAAACCTTGCAAAGAACATTTCTGGAAGAAACTTGGTTTATCTAATATTTTATATCTATTATAGATAAAACTCCTCTAGGTGCAAGATAGTGAGCTCCTAACTAGTAGATCACACATAGTCACACACTCTGGATTATGACAGTTCAAATTACTGGGTTGCATGAAAGGGAGCTCACTAAGACTTGTAAAATCTCCTACATGTTCTCTGACAATGAAATAATTTTTGATCACATAGTGAGCTAGCTATTTAAACTATGGACTATCCCATTTGTCAAGCTTTTCTGGGATGGGAACAATGCACTTCGAAAAGTAAGATGTTCTGAAGCCCGGTGTCTTTTCAGGATGCAATGGAAAAGACTCACAAGGAACAGATGAAGACTGTGAAGAATCACACCTGTGCTTTTATCAGAAAGCTATCACTAGAGCTGCAGAAAATGACAGTCTGCTTTCCTGAAGTCAGTCATGATAAACAAAGGGTATATTTTAAAATCTTGATATTGACTTTGTCTTAGGCTCCAGGTCCCTTTTTTTATAAAGATAGGTGATACTGATAGAAGGTAATTACTTTTCTCTGCAAGAAAATGAATAAAACTTTGTAAGGCTGAAGTGCAGTGTATATCTTTATATCTGATGCATGTGGGGAAGGACTGTAGCCATAGTCTCATAAAGTGTGCTGCATTTCCTGAGGTCTTTCAATTATTAACATGAAAGATGAATGCTTGGAAAAAAAGCAACATATACAAAGTTACACAAAAATGCAAGGCTCCTAAAAACACCCCATACATCTAGCAGAGGGAAAACTGTTATTAATTCTGTTCATCTTATCACAGTGTCTAGGCGCTGTGACAGAGACCTACACCCTTCTGTGCTATTTTTGAATAAGCAGTTTCCTCAAGTCTGGAAATTGCAAGATTCCTTTATTGTTCAGCTGTGATTGCACTAATATTTATTTGGACATAATTCTGTTCCCCAAAACCTCGTATTCTCTCTGTGTTCAGAGACAATTTGTAAGGCAGTACTACTCATCTGAACCACAGAATCACAGAATCCTTGAGTTTGGAAGGGGCTACCTAGTTCATCAGGACTAAAATCTCCTAGTCCATGTCCCAGCTCACAGTAGGATCATGTAGAGGAAGCTGCCCAGGACCATGTCGAGTTGGGTTTTGATTATATCCGAGGGCTGAGACTCCACAACCACCTCAGGGCAAACTGTTCAAGTAATTGACCGCTCCTGTAGTGAAAAGAAAAAACGAACCCAAAACTTCTGTGAGTGGTCATATGGAATTTTGTGCGATTCAGTTTGTGCCCATTGCCTCTTGTCCTGTCATTGGGCACCACTGAGAAGAGCCTGGGTCCATATACTTTTTTCTTTACTATCAAGTATTTACAGAAATAAGATTCCTTATGAACCTTCTGTCTTACAGACTAAACACTTGTAACTCTCTGAGTCTCTTGTCATATGACAAATGGTCCATTCCCTTCATCTTTCTGGCCTTTTGCTGGAGGTGCTCCAGTATGTCCATGTCTCTTTTGTACTTGGCAAGCTCAGACCCAGCCCTTCAGTTGTATCTTACTCTTACTCTGCTGAGCAGAGGGAAAGGATCATCTTCCTCCAGCTGCTGGTGATGCTTTTCCTGATGCAGCCCAGGATGCCATTGGCTGTCTTTGCTATGCAGGTGCATTGCTGGTGTGTTATCAGCTAGTTGACCGCCGGGTTCTTCTCTGTGGAGCTGTTTTCCAGCCCACGGGCTGCAGCATATATTGGTGCTTGGATTTGTTCCTCCCCAAGGGCAGGACATCACATTTTCCTTTGTTGAACTTCATGAGGTTGCTGTTGGCCCGTTTCTCCAGCCTACATAGGTCCCTCTTAATGGCAGCACATCTGCCTGGAGTGTCAGCTGCTCCTTCCAGTCCTTACAAAACCACTGAAGATGTGCTCTGCCCCATTATCCACATGCCAGTATTTGCTCCAGGATTGACCTCCGGGTTACGCTGCTGGTGACTGGACTCCAGATGGACTTTGTGGCAGTGATCACAACCTTCTGGACTGGTTGTTTTTAGCTGGTTTTCAATCCATGTCACTGTCCACTTATTTAAGTCATATTTTGTCGGTCTGAAGATGTTTTTGGGTATGGTGTCAAAAGCCTTACTAAAGGTGAAGCAAACAACATTCAGTACTCTCTCCTTATCCACTGCTCTCTCCTCATCCACTAAGCCACTCATCTCATTGTAGAAGGTCATCAAGTTGGTTAAGCATCACTTGCTCTTCATAAATCCATGATGATTACTCCTAATCACCTTGTCCTTCATGGCTTTGACAAGGATTTCCAGGATTGGTTACTCCATCACCTCCCAGGAACTAAGGCGAGGCTGACCAGGCTGTAACTTCCCAGATCCTTCTTCTCTTACAGACATGAGTGATATTTCCTCTCTCAGGGGTCTCTCCCAGTCACCCACAATCTTTCAGAGGTAATGGAGGGTGGCCTTGCAATGGCATGACTCAGCTTCTTCAGCTCTGTGCATGCATTCCATGTGCTCCCTGACCTGTTCTTGCTCCACCCAAGGTAAATCTTCCTTGTCTCAGATTTTTCCTTCGGTCTTGAGGGCCTATAATGCCTGAAGACTGGTTTTACCAATAAAGATGGAGACAAAGAAAGCTTTGAGCACTTCAGCCTTTTCTGTGCCCTCAACTCATGTACATGTAGAAACTTTTCCCATTACCCTTCACATTCCTCACCTCATTCGACTTTGGTTTTCCTCATCTCAACCCTGCATGATTGGATAGACAGTGTCAATCATGCAGTTGACATGCATGTTGTCCTCCTAGTTCAGTTGTCCCTGCTTCCACTTATCATACATTTCCTTTTCATATCTGAGTTTAGTCAGGAGCATCCTGTCCATCCATGCAGGCCTCTTGCTGCCTTTGTTTGATTTGTACATGTCAGAATGAACCATTCATGAGCTTGAAGGAGGCAATCCTTGAAAATCAAACAGCTGTCCTGGATTTATCTCTTCTCCAGAGCCGTAACCCATGGGACTCTTCCAAGCAGATCTCTGAAGATGTTAAAGTCTGCTCTGAAAGCTTTGGTCTCGCCTTTTGTCCTTTTTGCTCCTCTAAGAATTCTGAATCTGTTGTCTCATGATCAATGCAGCAAAAACCTTCACGTGCCCACCCACTTCTTGGTATTGTGAGTATGAGGACAGCAGCATCTTGTTGGCTCCTCAGTCACTAGTGTCAGGAAGTTATTTGTCAATGCACTGAAAGAATCTGTTCTGTTCTGAAACTTTAGTTTGACTGATTCTGTCCTTCTGCCCAAAGAAAATTCCTTTTAACTTAAAATTTCCAGCTGCTATTCTTGGCAAATATGACTTCATGCTATTAAATTTGATCAAAAGCAAACTGTTTAAAAGCCTTTGCTGCTATAAGATTGTTGACATTTTTGAGCTCATTGCCCATGCCATTTTTCATTGAGTTCATAATCAAATAGTTCATTACCTGAAAAGACAAAGTGATTGTATCAAAATACCAGACTGTATCAAAATATTAGGTATTAACTTTAATTTTTTTTTTATCTCAGTAACTTTCGTGTATCAAATACATTATGGTATACTGCAGATGGAAGATGCAGTTTTCTTCAGTTTCACATTTCTGGACCCATTGAGACCTCACAACATCTGCAGGGCTTTCCTGGAACTGGGAGAAAGGAAAGGAGGGTTAGCTCTTCCTGTTTGTTCATAAACTATGTGGAAAGCATCTGAACTAATTTCCTATAGCAAACTGGTCCAAGAGCAAACTTCAGGGATACTCCTGTAGTACTTGCTCTCAGTATGACTCAGAACTGTAGTCTCAGCCATTTCCCACTCATTTGGTCTTGCATGAGTAGTTACCTAGTGGAAAAGTTTTATTTCCACTGGAGGAAAAAAAAAAGAAGAAGTTGAACAGGCAGGACAGGCATTTTGCCATGGGATATCTCGTGGCTGATCAGTCTCATTGCAACAATACTTGTGCCCACTGCCTTCAGGATCTGGGACTCTGGAATGGAGAAGCAAGAGATTTCGGGGGATGGATATGGTGGTAAGATACAGAGGTAAGACTGTAACAAGATCACTTGTCATAGTAGATCCTCACTTCAACTGGAAATAATGTGTACTTCTGGCTTTTATTGTTCTCTGTGCTGTGCTGCTTCTCAGTCACTTAGAAAAATCTTTATATGCTGATAGCATCTTCTATCAGCTTCTTTTCAGGGGCTCTGTTTTAGACTCTGGATGTTTTAATACATTTCTCATCATCAACTTACCTTGAACTGATTTTTCTTTCTCTGTAGTTTGTCCACCCCATTTTACTCTGCTTTTATTTTGCTTAAAGCAACGGAAGGTTTGTATGTTTTTCCCATAAAGGATGAAATTCTTTGAAGGACAAAACTGATGCAATTGTCAGTTCCCTGGCCTTAGCTATTGCTACCACTATGGGTTGCATTTCCAATGCATGTGCAGCCATAGTGCTTAACTTGTAATTTTACAGTATGTAGGCGTCTGGAAAGTGTGACAGCTTTTCTGTTTTGCTGGTGTGTAACAAAATCAAGAACAGGTTGCCCAGAGAGATGGTAGGAGCCCATTCCTGAACAAATTCGAGGTCAGTGTAGGAATAGGTGCATTTCTGGAAGAATTTGTAGCAAAAGGTTAGAACTCGTTTTGCTAGAAAGGCTCTCTGCCTAAATGGTAACCCTTTCTCAAAGGGAATTTTAATGCTTCCCCACCCGCCCCCCAACCTCCCCTGCATGGCAAGAGAAGTTCTCAGCCTTGCTTTCTGGTATGCAGAGAGACAACATGTTTGCAGACATGTACAAGTCCTCTTTGGGCCAGAAAGAGAGTAGAGGAGGAGAGAGAAAAGATAAAATAGCCTTGGAGAGGAGGGGCATTGCCTTTGCCCCTGGGGCCTGATGTGTGCATGATCAAAAAAAAGAAGTGGTCCTTGCATCTAAAATAAACCTCTTCTTTTTTTTTTTTTTTTTTTTTAAATCCTTCCACTGCCTTGACATTTTTGGGAAGAATACCTGCATGTGTTTATCTTAGAGTCAGGTTGGATGGGGCTCTGAGCAATGCAATCCAGCTCATTGCCAGGGCTTGGACTACATGACCTCTAGAGGTCCCTTCCAACCAAAAGACGAAACCTCATTTATAGTCAATGTTGCAGGTTCAAATCTCAAGGAGCCCTCTTGAAATTTTTCTTGTCATCTGGAATTACAGGTGATGGTGCCTGGATGCAAATTTGCCTTCGTGATTTTGTGGGAGGAAGGGCATATATCCAAGACTGTCCTTTTTTTCTGGTATTTGTTGTGTAATTATGAGGTCACTTGTGTCAGAAACAGGATACAGGGTCCCTTTCTCAGTTCCCATAGTCTTGAGTAAGCTGCAGTGGAAGCAACTGCCCTTAGAGGTAGCTCAGAGGAGTCAGAGATGATTTTTCCTCCTGCAATTGGTAGTTTCCTCCGAGGAGCTGTGAGCATAACCAGGATTCTCTTTTTGGCAGCTCAGAGGCATATTTTCTTGTGCCCTTATCTGGAATCATGGACCTCTTGTGTTATATAAGCAGACACAAGGCATTTGTTTTAATCACAAAATTTATTCATGAAATCAACAGTAAAACAGCAGATATTTTTCCCCCAAAATAAAACACATAACTTGAAAGGCATACAATACAAAAATAATCAGTTACAAAAAATAATCTACAAATTTCAAACAAAAGCTGAGTAAATAGGTTTCCCAAGTCAGCTAATGTTTCAAAACCACAAATGAAGGCTTTCATTTGAAACTCCTTACAAGGCACAAGACATTTAGGACTAGTAAGAGCATGATGCTTCATTTATCTTGTAGTGTAAGAAACTTCTATTACCATTGATGGTGACTCGTATAAGATACAGCCTGAGCATTTCTATCTCTATGGAGATTTATTCTGCTTTGAAGTACTGAGCATCTTTGTATATCTCCTCCAACTCCGCTCACACTGAAAAATGGTCAATGTTTTTCCTGTGCAATTTCACCTTAAGTAGTGTACTACTTGGGATCACTGACACAAGTCTTCTTCCAGTTTTCCCTGCTTCACAGATGCAGAATTTTACTGGCTGCCCATCTCAGATGTTCTGACAGATGTTGCTCTTTCTGAGGTCCCCTGGAAGTCTATATCCTGCTGGTAACTGATTTCTTGCATGGATATATGAGAATTTGGCTCCAGTCTGGGGTTTGAGTCTTTGTCAGCTGTTTGCTGCTGCCATAGCTCCCGCACACATAACTCGTATGGTGGTGGCTGTTCCTGCTCATTTGTTTCACTGATGAACTCTGCACTGCTTTCACTATATGGAGGTGGAGGGACATTGATGGCTTCTTGCTGTTTTACTGTGAAGGCAATTGACAGTGGGGAAGTCTGCTTTTCAGGATCTGTGCAGTCTTCATAGGAGGGAGGGTAGAAGTCAGGCCTAAAATAAGCAGTCCAAAAAGAAACATTTTGTGGTGAAATGTGATTTATCTCACAGAGCTTGGTTAGATGCTTTTCCTGTTACACTTCTGAAGTTTAGATGAGGCTTAAACTGTAAATGGAAACCTAAATAGGTTTAGAACAATGAAATATATTAAATTAAAAAGGTAGGCATAGCTGGGATCTTTTCCTGTGGCTTTGTACAGAATGTTTTATTAAAACATAACATTCTAAAAGGACAAGCCTTCCCCGTGAAGATTTCCACCCCTGACATACAAACACTTGTGCTCATATTTCAACAAGTACCTGAGAAAAGTTTAATTTGAAAGAAGATTGAGATCACTGTTCAAAGTTATTTACTATTACAATAAGCGTTGTTTTTCAGAGTGTTAAAATGCATTTTGTATGACTCTACTTATCTAACTAAAATTTGCTGAATGTTGCTTTTATAGTGCCTTTAGAGAACCCACTGTCAGTGTTTCTGGTGCAGTTTCCACAACAGTCCAGGAAAAGCAATTTGTATCCAGTGACCCTGTTAAAGGCTTTTGCAAGGCCTAATTCCACTCAGTTTAAGAAACTCTCTCTCTCAAAGCATCCGACTTTGTTAAAAAATAAAATTGTAGGATCACAGAATGTTTTGGTTTGGAGGGGAACTTGAAGATCATCTAGTTACACACCCCCCTGCCATGGGCAGGGACACCTTCCGCTAGACCAGGTTGCTCAGAGCCCCATCCAACCTGACCTTCAACACTTTCAGGGATGGGGTATCCACAACTCTGGACAACCTGTTTCAGTGACTCACCATCCTCACAGTACATCATTTTTTCCTGGTATCTAATCTAAACATAACCCTTCTCAGTTTGAAACCATTCCCCCTTGCCCTGTCACTACATACTCTTGTGAAAAGTCCCTCTCCACCTTTCCTATAAGTTCCCTTCAGGTATTGGAAGGTGCTATAAAGCCTCAGTGGAGCCTTCTCGAGGCTGAACAACCCCAGCTCTGTAGAGAAGCAAGATTCAGGATGGGAACAGTTCCAGGCATGGAGAAAAGCATACAGCAATCGACAGGACTTTCATATGGACTTTACTGTTATTATGTGGTTTCATTGTATCCATGCTACACAGTGCACAACTGCACATGCCCAGGCTTCCTCCTCCCCCTTTTGCCTGTACCCTGTTCTGATTTGCTGCCCCGTTTGTCTGTCTGATAGCCCACCCGATGTTCTGCCCCTTCCCCTGGCGGGAGGTTTTAAGAATCAGACAGACGCCTGAATAAAGAAGTCTGCTTGCACCAGTCCTCGTGTCCTGTCCCCTCTCCCTATCGGACCTGCGACAACACAGCTCTCTCAGCCTGTCTTGATAGGAGAAGTGTTCCAGCCTCCTGATCATCTTTGTGGCCCTCCTCTGGACCTATTCTAGCAGGTCAATGTCCTTCCTGTGCTGAGGATCCTAGACCTGGATGCAGTGCTCCAGGTGGGGACTCAGAAAGGCAGGGTAGAGAGTCAGAATGCCTTCTCTTGACCTGCTGCTCATGCTGCTTTTGATGCAGCCCAGGATTCTATTGGCTTTCTGGGCTGCTAGGGCACATTGCCAAGTCATGCTGAGCTATTCATCAACCAACAGCCCAAGTCCTTCTCCCCAGGGCTGCTCTCTATTCATTCTTGGCCCAGCCTGTGTTTATGCTTGGGTTTGTCCCAATCCAGGTGCAGCATCTTGCACTTGGCCTTGTTGAACTTCATGAAGTTTTCAAATAGGGGGGACAGTTAGGCCAGAAAACTTTAGCAGGAGCCATATAACGAGGTGAAGCTCCCTGAATACCTCAATGCTGATAACTTATATAAGCACCTACCCTACAGCAGCACATCTGAAATTGTCTGTTGAGATGGAACTCAGGATGCTCCTGCATGAATTTGGTATAGCTGCACCTGCTGCTTCCGTGTATGGCTTTGGGAACTTTGGAAACTGTGAAACCTTCTCTGTTTCCTCTAGTAAACCTTACGTTATGTATCACTTGCATGAATTACTGCTTGCACGTTGCTCCTTGCTCTAGCAAATAAAATTTCAGACTACAGTTCTCTACAGTAAATATAAAATTTTGTAAAATTTTGTAAAAACCTTTTATTGCTCCTTTTTTCTGACAGTATGTTTGCAAAATAGCATCCCTCCCTCCCAAATCATCTGCAGCAAACTGCAGCACATACCTGTCTATGGTGCAGACACGTAATTCTCGGTGGCTGGGATTTCGAATGGCGATGCCAAGGGCCCTGTATTTCAAGACTTCATGGAAAGTGCTCCAGAAAATGCCAGTAACAAGGAGAAAGAGCCCCAAAGCTACCAGGCAATAAAATGCTAGCTCATTATTTCCACATCTGCACATGGAGGAATTTGTGGAAATGCAAAGGACTCCCAGACAAATAGTGGAGAAACTGAGTAAGAGCACAAAAAGACGAATGAAAGTAAAAACATCTTTTGGCATCTTTCACAGCAGACACAGCACTTTGTTCCTGTCTGCTGTTTGTTTGCTGGCTCTCTTGGCTGTACTTCTCATCGTCATGCATGGGTACTTTATATACTCCAGGACCAACTGGCCTTAGGCAATTAAGAGAAGCAGGCAGTTTTAAGATACTCATTAACTCTGAGAGAATTATAAACTCTTTTGAGATTAATTTGTAACCTTCTACATACTTCAAGGAAGGAAGCAGAAACTTGAACCATTCCTTTGCTTCTGTAAACTCCAGAGTGCATACTGGACTGCTTCATTCATTGTATGTTATGATTTGCAGTGGTTTATACACTTCGCTGTTTATGAATGAGACCTGCATTTGTTAAATTTTGCTTATTTGACTTTAGAAGAAAAACAACCTACAAAAATGCTGTTCATAATTCCTCATTAAAGGTTTGAAGAGCAAATATGCTTCTTTCTTAATCGTCCATTTCCATCTTTCATTGGATTTTGGTCTCCTTCTGCCTGTACCACATTATTCAACTCCCTTGATATTTTTAATAGTTCTTTGGAAAACGGTATAATTTCTAGCTTGCAATGTGTTATAGTAACTGAATTTAGTACATAAAATTAAAGAAATCAAGATTACATCATGTCAAAGAAAAAAAGGCATATAAGAAATCTTCTTTGTCTGCAGGTTCAATTATACTCTGATTCCTTCATCATTTATCTGTTCTCTCTTCCAGCAAGTTTTGTTGACTAATTTTCAAAAGGGTCAATACTCAAAGCTATGTGGGAACAGCTATAATCAGTTTTCCAAATAAATTTAGACATTTGAAATTCAGAGATGCTTGCTATCAACAGATTTGAGGCCTAAATATTGCTACCTTCAATACAAAAAACAGTCTTTAGGATTAGCCAAATGATTTCCTATTGGAGCATATACCCACTAGTTTTCAACAGAGTGTAGCAAACTTCAAAATCAGAACTTGACTTGTCTAAAGATGCTACCTTATTTGAAAGATTACTAATTATATTTTCAGCAATGAAGTTATTAACAAGATCTTGCCTAGGTTTGTTGCAAAATCTCCTTTGCACACAGTGAATAAATCAGAACAGGGAACAATGTGAAAAATAGTTTTAGTCTCAAATCTTCACTGAAATAATGAGTTCATTGCAGGTATTGTTGAGTGATATTCAATTAGGTGATTTACATATGGATAGCAACAAATGATTATGAAGATTTTCTGGCATTGCCTATAAAAAGGTTTCTTCCTACCTGCTGTGGACTCTTCGTTTTACTACCGCAGTCTGGGGGAGCTGTGAGACTTCTGTAGTCAGTGTACAATAAAACTTTCTAATACACTACTTGGGTAAAGCAGAAGTCATGTTTGATGGGATGAAGAAAACTCCAGCTCTTCTTAATGTAGACCTTCCCTGCAGCTCTGGAGGGGAAAACTGTACACAGGCACTTTCAATAGGATGCCTGAGCTTCATATCGTCAACTTAGAGGAGACAATTTTGATTTTTGACTGGTTAGGGTTCTTCAAAGTACTGGATCTCCTGTCACTTGGTGTCCTGGGCTGTACCTGTGTGACTGCAAAACAGTACACAATCCCATGTTATATCTCACTGAAACTTTATGATATCTCACGTGATGTTGCATATCTGCTCAACTAGCACTTTATTTTTCTGCCTTGTGTTTATCCAAATGTGGCAGATGTTCATTTACAACAAATCAGAATACTTATGAGGAAGCAGCAGTTGGTACCAAGCTGCCACACATTCTGATCAGGCATAATTTTTTTGAGCTCCCACCATCATTACTGCATCTTTAGTTCTCAAAGGATCTGTGATGACATTCTCACAGTTTCTTTTCAGTATCTATCAGAATGTCAACAATGAGAACAAATCTCATTAAACAATATAATCATTAGACAGAAGTTTTTTAAAGTGGGTCAGTCTTACATCATAATAAAAGTGAAAGTACAGCAAGATCAGCTGCTACCCTTCCTAAGGAAGGCATTCAGGCAAGGAGTGATCTGGAGTAGTCTTCATTTTAGGGCAAAACCCTGACAAAGTTGTGATAGTCCTGTTCTCTCAGGCCTTGGCTATAGACACCTAAACGTCACTAAGGAAGGATGGTACTGCTTCATGTGCAGGTGAGGCTATGAGTGAGTTGATCTGTGACTGATATGATAAAACACGTAAAGTAAATCGAGTGTTTTCCACTCTGCAGTGCCTTCTGACAATTCCAACAGGACATATTTTGTGTAAGCCACATTTTCCTTCAGCAGAAGTCACCTATTTATTTTATTCTGATGTGTGTGCTTGAAGCCTATGTTCACATGTGAATTTCTGTACTACGCTTACCCTATGGAATTATGACAAGAAGGAAATTATCTCACTTATAACTTAGTAGACCATCAATATTCTTGTGATTCTCTGGCATTTCAACAACAGAGGTTGGTGTCAGGATCACTATACACAATAGCAATTCACAGACCTATTTCAATACAACAAATCTCCCGATGCCTTGAATGCACATAACTGTCATACATGTTCCACTTACATGTCTTGAACCCTAGATCGCAGCCTGTACCACGGCAAGTTTCTCCTCCTCACATTTTCACATGATACAGGCTGGAAACCAGGTACTAATTATGTGCTTATCTCTATGGCTTTGTTTCCCTTCTGCCCCCCAAAATTTGCTAATAATTTTGAGAAACACATTGTCTTTTCTGATCACAGATGAATAGAAAAGAAAATTGCTCAGTAAAGCTTCCCCTTGGGAGTTCATGTCTTGTTCTGGCTCACTGCCACAGGTTTTCAAGTAGAGCTGTTCAGTCAGGGAAGTTGGTAGAAAATTTTGGATAGCAGCAGCAACCCGATTCTCAGTGCTGCATGCTCCTCACCTGCATGTCCCTGAAAGAGATAAGCTCTTATTCCCCTTCAGGAATGTGCTTTTCTTAATTTAGTTGTCACAGATACAAGATGCAGATAATAGCTCTGGTCAAGACCCCTACTGCTACTGCAAAATTACTGGCCTGCTTGGAAGGAGTTTCATCTGCCCTTAAAAACCTGCAACAGCCATGAAAAGCACTCTGCTGACCTCCCATCACATCGAGATACAGCTAACAGACCTTTTAGTCTTTGCCTCTAGATCTCCTCTGGCTGAAATAGTAGTTTCATTGATACCTACACTGAATATGCATTTCCAGGATGAATCTGGTCCCTGTCACCACAGGGAAGGAAGGCTGCAGCACTCACTCCAGCCAGGAGTCAGATAAGTTTAATATATTCCTGGGCTATCCCAATTTTTGCCCAGGAAAGGGCAAATTGATTTACCCCCACGTCACTGTGAAGCAGTGAGCAGAGAGGCTCAGACCACTGCAACAATGGCAGCACAGGTTCTTCTCCAGCAGTCAAATTGCTTCATGTGAGCCTGGCATGGGCACAGGTGTGTTATTACTCAGAGTGACTGCTTTTACTGCACCCTTCACAGAGAGGACAACCCAGTGAAACACTGTGCAGGTAAAACCTCTACATTGTTCAACATGTTGGCAGAGTGCTGATTCATACAGGCCTGAAGCTGTTTGTCTGTCTAAGGATTTCAGCATTTTGTGCCAGCATGGTCTGCGCTACTTCTTATGGAATAATAATAATGAAATTTGAACTAAAAATACTCTCTATTGCTGAATGCAAGTTAATTTTCTGATCCTTATGATGAGAACAAACTGCTCTGTCTGTTTGTCTGCATCTTACCCATATATATTTGCTAATGAAATATGAATTTTTTATCTTTGTGGTGTGGAAGCTTACACCCCACCTGGTTCACAGTGATCTCTCCTGTAATGTGTTTCCTTGTTAGACAGATGGAAGTGAATGTTGTGCCTTGGTACTTTTAATGTGATTTAGTTCTTTTGTAATGAAGATTCCCTACAGAGAAGATGAATTCTGTTCTTGTCATTCCATGGTAAAAGCACAACTCCATGTGATGCATACAGAGCTTGGAAATTGGCTGTAAAAGTGACAAGTTCATTTTTCAAGTGGTCTCAGTCCATGTGTCTGCATGACACACAGACTGTGGGCTGCTGTCACAACAGCTACCAATAGGTAACTTTCCATGAGGTGAGCTGGCTCATTTTCCGAAAGACCTGTTACAGCAGGTCTTGAGGATGAGCCAAGATGGAAGTACAGGAGGTATGTATGATGGAACTGTAGGAATAGTTGTGCTTTTGCAAGAATTTGAAACCGGAAAGCTAGAAAACCCGTTTTGTTAGGAAGCCTCCAAAGGACCTTTTCAAGAGTGTTATATGGGGGTTTTTCCCTCTGCAGTCCAGAGGGGGTTGCAGAAAGCTATGTAATCTCTCTCTGTGCTATGCCAAGAGAGATAACCCTAACAGATATGTACAGAGGCCTCAGGAAAGCAGGGGAGAAACAGAGAGGATAAAAAGGCCCTGGAGAGGACAAGGACTTGCCTTTTCTCTCTGAGGCCCAGTGCTTAATAGCACTGTGAGGTATTTGTAAGTTTCTCATGTTCTGGCCTTCTAAATAAACCTTTGAATTCTTTCCACTGCCTTGGTGTTTCTGGGTACACTTGCGTATCTTGCTTTGCAGAACCATATCTATACACATGCATACATACAGACATTGATGTGGGGGGGAAATGAGCATGCATGGATAATAACTGCTGTTTTCTGAGAGGAGTATCACCTCATCTTTTCCCTCTGACTTGTCGAGGTAGCACTAAAGATTATCAATCTCTGACAGGTATCAATCTAGGTTCAACAAAGGATTTAATTCTCTAAGCACTAGCTGTTACCATCCAACACCCAGGGCCAGAGAGCCTATGAAGCATGACCTGTGCAATCCATAAAGGAGTCCAGCACCTCAGACTGGGACAGAGGGAAGGCCTGAGAGGTGTCTGTGAACTCCCAGAAGCAGCTGCAAGAGGCATTACATCTCTTATGAGCAGGTTTCCTAGACATGAAGCTACCCCAAAGTTATGCTGGGTAGCTCTGAATACCACTCAGGTTTATCCCCAGCTGCTTAAGCTGTGGCTGATGCATATTAGAACAGGCAGATCACACCTCCCTATACTGTGTTGTAAGGTTCAAGCTGCAGAAACAGCAAAAAATTCAACTGCGAAAAGCAACTGGTGAGCACAACAAACAGATAACTTCCCTTAAAAGAGCTGGTCCATTGTAGAAGGCATTAAGTGGAACAGATTCCCACTAATGTGAGCTGCCACTTAGCAGTTGTGCAGGTTTGTGCTTCTCAGGGAGTGGGGTATCATGGAAAACTGTCATTTTAGGCACTGGTTTCACCAAATTCAGGTTGTCTAAAGATGTGGCTCTGTTGTGACAGAGGAACTGATGAATGCTCTTCCTGCAATTTGTTTTTCCCCATAGGCTACTAGATTCAGCAGAATTTACAATAATATTTTTTCCCTGTATAATTTCTACTTTCTCTCTATCTGTTAAACATACTTTGCTTTGTAAAATATTTTTTCTTACTTCTGGGTTTTTTGATGTTTCAGATCTCAATCCATTCTTCCACCACATGGTATTTCTGAAACAAGTGTGTTGATACTTTCTACTTCTTTTTTTCTATATAGATCTGTACTCACTGATCTGTATGTGGCAAATTTATGGCTGGAACATGACACCATCATATCTGTGGTGATAGAGGCAAAGTCAATTGTTATAGGAACACCTGGACAGGAAATGATATTCTGTCTATGTGGAAAAATCTAAGAATTTAAATACACTCCCTTTCTATACTGGGGAAAATGTTTAAAAGAGATAGTTTGAAAAAGTCTTTAATGAGGAAGTTACAAAAACTAAAAAAATATTTAAAATCTCAGAAGAATCAAAAGCCAGTGAGTAGGCTACACTTCACTTAAGGAATGGAAATGCTTTGCATTATAAACTTTAGCCAAGGAAAAACTAATTTTCTATCCCATCCAAATCCCTGTCAATTCTAAGAAATTAAAGAGGAGCAAGTCAGACCTGTCAGTAGCAGCTGCTGGCTCCACAGGATGGCAAAGGCAGAACCCACCCCTCTGTGGGGAGCAGGCCTGCAGTGTGGCTGCAAGGTGAACAGAGAAGAGATAGCTCAGCGTTGCACAGGAGCTGTGGATGGAGGGGTAACAGAGAATGAGGGGTTAGTCCTTGTGATGCTGCGGTAGATGAAGGTATATAGAAGCCCCTTTTATGGGGAAGAAATATATCTGCCTCTTGTTTTCCTTTTGGAGGTCTTCCTTTTTTTTTTTTTTGCAGGCTGCAGAAGTTTGATGGTTTTTCTAAGAGGTCAGTTAAATCTATGGCAATAGGCTATGGGTATGTTATCCTTGAAAATAGCATTTGATTCCAAATTACTACATCTCACACAGTAGGTATATAAAGGAAAAGGAAAAAAAAATAAGAAAATTAAATAGCTCCATAATGATCTTTAATTATTGGGGTTCCACTATTTTTCTTATTTTCCATCACTTCAGAGTTCCTGCAATGTTGTTGTTGGCCTTTCTCAACTCCTCTAACATTTTGCAGCTTGATTGTTTTGTTGGCAGTGAGTGTATTGGACTGCATCAGGTTGGATGAGCAGATTTCCTATTCCTCTTACAAAACAGGAAGAAAGTCGCTTCTGATGAGGACCAGGTCAGAAAAGGAATAGCTAATATGGTGGAAAGGTTGCTGAGCAGAACTGGCTGCGAACCAAGGTCAAAAGGTAGCAGTCCAGACGCACAGAAAGTACTTCTTAGGAAGTCTGATTGAAGATGAACTTCATGGATGTTCCACTGGATGATTTGAAAATTGTGATTGTTTGGCAACTTGGATTTCGCTTGGAAAGGTCATTGCTTATCCTGTATCCTGTTGAAACATGTAAGGCTTCAACAAATTAGCTTTTGGAATTATGCCACTCAAAAAGAAATTTGTGATATCATACACATTTTTACAAGAGTGGTGAAACATGAACATATTTTTAAAACTACTAATAAAATGGAAAACTTATAATCATTTCACGTGTGCAGCGAAATAGAAAGCTTTTAAAATGAAAAAATAAAAAAAGCTAACAAAGACCATGCCCACCAGAAAAACGGCTTTGGTATCTGTTTACCTAAGCATAAGGATTGGAGCCGTGGGTGAACACTGCAATGTGAGTTAGTAGGGTGGGTATGTGAGGTGGTAATTTCTGTTCTACTCTTTACCAACTGTTTGCCTCACACAGTGGTGCCTCAAGGAGAGTTATATCCGTACAGCTTCTGAGTAGGAAGCAATTTTACAGCACAGCTTAGCAAACACAGATACCTTTGACCCTCATGAACGAGGATCCTCGATCCTCTGTACTTGAGACAAGTTCCCTTTTGTTCATGCACCAATAATGTAGATGACGTGCCAGCTGAAGTGCTCATCTTACAGAAAGTTTCAAGTTCAACCATTACACATGTAAGGATTTTGGCAGAATTCTAACAAAAAATTAGTAAAAATCACTGGTTAGATAGCAGTGCTAGCATAGGTAATTAGCTGATTATATTGTTTAATGACAGCGTAAAATGTCCGGGAAAAAATTTACCTAGGAAGAAAGTGAAAAACCGTAATTTTCCATTCAAAGTTTATGTGTCAGTCTTCTTTTTTCCTTTTGCTCCTCCTATATACTTAATTTCCATAGAGGATGGTTGTCCTAAGATTTTTAAAATGAGATTTAAAAGTAGAATATTTTTATGTACAAGGAGTCGAAGCAAGACATATACCTTCTACAGATGCTTCCAAAAAGGAGTCAGATAAGTGTGCAAATATATGATATTGCCCTTATGAAAAGTGCTGTCCTTCTCTGGGAAAGGTGAGGACTATCCTGGGCACTGGTTGAATCTTTAGTTTTACAGTAAGCAAGGTGCTGAAGCACAGTCTTGTTGGCACTGATTCCTATTTCCCATGGGCAGCAGGAGCAAAGTCAAGTACTCTGGCTTGGCTTTAAGACTTAATTGTTTTTGTCAAAAACAGATCAAAAGTGAACTCTGAAGGAGCTGCTGGTAGTTCTTGTTCTAACAAAGCACAAAAAGCTTAGAGCTAGCTGTTTGTTTGTGCTGGAAGGTTTAATATTAAAACAAGAGTTCCTATTTGCTTTCAAATAGTTAAATATTGTAACACAATTAGATTGAACCTTCAGAAACTCTTCTTATTTGACATCATTCCAGTAGGTTGCCCAAACTCTATGGTCAAATATTTTATACTAATATTGTTATAGGTGTAACTTTTTAGATTTTTATGTGGGAAAGATGCAAAAGTCCTACTTTAGTTTAGAGAAATATCTTTTGACAGAGTTTTACACAAAACTAACAAATGGTCTCAGGTTGTAAGGTCTTAAAATATTTTTAAACAACTATTTCCAAGAGTGAATCTGATGTCAGAAATTACGATTATCTGTATTTGCTTAACTGCAGAGCACGTATGTGATTTTGTTGACAAGGGTCTACCCATCTCTTATTTGAACTAACTGGGTTATTCAGTACCCAAGTAAATCTCAACAGTCCATCATTCAGTCAGGTTTATAAAGAAGCAGGTTTCCTGCACTTGCAGCATACTTGGTCTGCCAAAAAAGTGAGGAAGGGGAATGTCACAAGAAAAGGCAAAATAATTTCAAAAAAGAGAGAAAAGCACAGTGATCTAAGCAGCAGTTAGAACAAATATGGGTTGGCTGGGAAAACACATGGAAAAGGGCTACAGCCTGTGGCATGTACAAAGCTTGCATTGTACAAAACTTTCACACTTCTGTGCAAATTAACAGGCCTGACTGAGGGAGAATTTGTCAGCCATACTTAACAAAAAGATAAAAAAAAAAAAGAGAGGTCAGAGCAATAAGGAGACTCCCAGGAGGTGGAGGTTAGAGATGAAGATCTACATTCTGGTGAGTTGACCTGGAAATATTAAAAGAACCCCAGGGCTCTTCAATTCTCAGTTCAGAAACCAGACTGCTGATACTGTTAAGGAGTACCTGCACAACACTGCTCATTAATGCAAGGAGCAAGGAGACCTACATATAGGTAGTTGCTTTACAGGAAAATGGAATGCAGCAGACTGAAAGATCCCTGTTGATTCAAGGAGGAATGTCTCCTTCAGTCACAGGATCTGAAATTCACCACAGGATCTGAAATGCACCCACAGATGCATGTGAGGTTGACAGTCCCATGGCAAAAACTGACTAACTCCAGGCCTCTGGGAAGAATCTCTGTTCTCTTTGCAGACTGATATAGAATACTGTGTTGGCATTGCTTGTCATGATTTGAAGATCCCCTCACACACATGATATGGGAACAGATGCTCCACAGAATGCATGTGCAAACTCTGTCTCCTTTGTAGATCACAAGACTTTCACTTAGAGAAGACTAACAGGCATTTTCCACCTCAGTCTTGATGGCTTCATAAGGGAGGTAGAAACCATACTTGTGGTCTAGTACCCCATTGCTTACCCCTTAATGGATTCTATATCCACAGTGGAAAAAGGCAGCAAATGCCACCTTTATTCTCTAGGGTATAAAGTTTAGGAGACTTTAAATAGCACAGGTGATGGGGCTGGTACTAAAAAGATCTCTTCTTCAGGGATAGAGAAGTGTTAATATCCACATTCAAAGGCAACGATGCTATACATGGCTTATGTTATCTTGGTCAAGGATCCTCTGAACCTGCAGCAGAGAGACAGAAGCACTACGAAGTGAAGAATTGAAAAAACAGCCCATTGTACAGGGAGGAACTGAAAGTACTGGACATGTTATACTTGGCAAAAATGAAAGCTGAGAGGCAATATGGTTATTGTCTACAAACACATCAACAAGTGAGCACCAAGGCCAGAAAGAAAAGAACTATTAAAATTACTGTGATGGAAGCATGAAATAAAAAAGGATTCAAAATAGCCAAAATAACCTGAAAATGAGTAAGCTTAGAAGAAAGAAATTCTTGATTAATTTCAGAAGCAGGATGGAAAAAAAATAACAGCTATAAATCTGGCTTGATAGAAAGGGACTAAATACCAGTGAGTGCATATCCACAGTGACTAGCTTCCCTGCCCAATATTCCCAAGACACCTTAAATAAACAGAATTCCATAAGATGAGGATGTAGACTCCATACGGGCTATGAAGTTCACCTACTGATATAACCGATTAATCTGAACTACAGATTTACTCTCTTGTAAATACAAATAATATACTCTAATTAAAAAAAAATGTAGTCTCTGAGAGAAATAATGTCAATCTTTCTCTTTCCTTCCCAGAATGTTACCTCCAAAGCAAGAAGACATAAAAGGCTTTTTGGAGGTATTTTACCTGTAAAATTTAAGGTGAACCTGTTCTCCAATTAATTGTGCCAACAATCTAACTCACTTCTGTTACTGACCTCAATAGCTTTCCTGAGCTTCACACTAGGCAGCTCTTTTTCTGAATAATTTATCTTTCTGTTGTATTTCAAGTAGGAGATAGTTTACTTATGCTGTGGTGCAAAAGATGAGGCTTTCTTACCGTGAATAGCCAGAGGAAGTTTTCAGCAAAAGGGAGATTCACATGTTGGTGAATGCCTAATATGAACAAGCATCTCCATGAACAAGCTAGCAACAGTAATTTTTGTTGTTCCCTTTGCTACCATGAAGTATTATGCTTTCAGATCTATGAAATGTACTTCCATTGTTTTCGAAAATAACAAAAAGCCTCCATCTAGTACATATATGCCAGATAATTTGGGTATTTCCACGAGGTAGTAATAACTATTATCACATTTAGAGAGGGCTGCTAAGACAAAAAGCTCTGATCAGCAATACTGCAGCAAATTTCCCTCCATATTTTCATCTCTGAGCATGCATATCAGTACTGGTGATGGCAACTCAGTTCAAACTCACTGTGAGTGATCTCTTCTGACAGACATCCACAGACGGCCATCAATAAAATCATTGCCTTCTAATATCTGGAAAAAAAGAAGCACCAGAAGCTGAGCACAGCAGAAAGTGACTTGAACTTAGTTTCTTTTGTATCCCAAAGTATACACATATAATATGTAGAATGCATTTGGTATACATGTATTAACAATTTTCCAAAACATGAATGCAAAATAAATCACACCATATTGTCACAAAATAATTTCTATGGTTCTCTGTCTCTCTCTACACAGAGGTGATATTAACCTGCTGGATTGTGACAGCAAGCAGTAGTTGATAGATTCTTTACTATTTTTTTCCTGCACATACATAAGTCCATAAATCCTAACTCATTCCTTACTTCAAAAGAAACCTTGAGCGATTAAGTGCAGTCCAGAAGACCTTTAGTAAACCTCATAAGTAAAACATAAAATTCAACACTATCATCCTATCAACAAGTGAGGCTGCGCAGTATTTACCAGCTCATGCAGAAGTTAGATTTGCTTTCTCTCCAAGATTTGCTGTACAGGAAGGCTTTCTAGAACAAAACAAACAAAAAAACCCAAACCAACCAACCAAACCAACAAAAATAGAATTCTAGATATAAATCCTACAATACTTAGTTCAAACCAACTTGCTGAGATGCAAGAAAACACAGAATCTACAAGGGTAATCTGCAGCAGAGGCAGTATTAATTGTACTTTTCAACACGACCTGCCCACCACGAACACTAGTAAATTTTTTTTATTCCTTCCAAAGGCAGGAGCTCAGCAATAGTACCTCGCTGTCTCTCTCCTGCAGGCTTCTTCCACCCCAGGATTTTGCTACCTGTCTGCCATGGATGCAACTCTGGTATGACTAACATAACGTATTAATATGACAGCTGCATAACCTTGACTCAGCCAGCCAGGTGGTGAGACAGGACTGTGCACAGCTCAGGGGTTCAGAGACACTTGATCCATGGCTTACCTCAAAGCCTGCACACAGGTGGCCACTGCTTGGAGGTGCAAGCTTGAACAGTATGAAGGACCAGAGCTGCAGGGCTCAGAAACAACCTTAGAGAGAAGTTACAAGGATCTTGTTTCACTGTCTTAACACAAATCTGAGCACCAAATATCCCTTTCACACAATAGGAATAGTCTGCAAGACTAGCATGACTGGAGATAGTCATCAATTGAAACTAATGAGTCATTAATGAAATTTTTTCCTCCAAATAAAAAAAAATCATCAAACTTCAAATTAACTCAATTTAAGCTCAATTAGCTCTAAAATGCAATAGAATAATTGTGGCTTTTAAAACAGAGGTGTTTGTCTTCAGTACTGTGTAGATGCTCTACAGATTATGATAAAGAATGGCAGCTAGAAAGGTTTGTAGGAGTCAGAAGTATTATTTGTAAATTGTTAAGCATGAAACTGCTTCATTGACAGTAAACAGTGCAGATAAATGTAAGTTTTTGCAGGCTGTAGTGTTGGGTTTGTTGCTTTTCCAGGTACAATCAAAGCAAAAGGATTTTTGAGCAGTTGGAAGTAAAGTGGCATTTTCAAAAGATAATGTATAATGTAGTTCAACGTCTGGTTACACTTCACATAAAAATTCATGAACAGTCATTTTTGTTTGGAAACTTTTACCACACTTCAGCAATTAAACATTAATTTTTCACAGTGTCACAATATCTATCTTTATATAAAAATACATAATTATTTATACACATTCATATATTACGTTGATAGAAAAAAAGCACAAGAGGCTATGTTAACCTTAATTGCACAACAGGAAATTTTCTTAGTAGAATATGTCCTTCACTCAGGGAATCATTTCCCATGTTCTTCCATATACTTACCTTCACATTTCTTTAAGCAACCTGTATGGTTGAAACATTGCACCTTATCCCCTTCTTCTGTAAGCTAGAAATTTCATACTTCAGAAATGATCATGAGCATAATTATTCTCCTCAATAACACGCTAACAGCATCATAACTGCAAGAATCTTTATTTCATGAGTTTCACTGGTAACATCCATCTCAGTTCCATCTTAGTTCTCAAATTTTAGTGAACTACATTATTTTTAAATCTTGAACAACAAAAGTTAAGGAAAATAAAATCTCACAGAAGTGAGAGTGTGGTGGATTCACCTTGGCCGAACACCAGGTGCTCTATCCTTCCCCTTCCCAGCCAGACAGGGGAGACAGTAAGGATGGGAAAAGAAAACAACACAAGTCATGGGTTGCGATGAGGCAGTTTGTATTTATGCAAAAAAGAAAGCAAAAGCAGTGTGCACAGGCACAAAGCAGAAGCCAGCAGTTAATCTCTACTTCCCATACGCAGCGATGGTCAGGCACTTCTCTGAGGAGCAGGGCTCCAGCATGCGTACAGTTGTCAGCAGGCAGCCATCAGAGACAATGAGCACCTCCAGTCCTGCTCCTTGCCTCAGCTTTTATATCTGGGTTGACACCATATGGTATGGAATATCCCCTTGGTCAGTTTGGGTCAGCTGGCCTACTTGTGTCACCTCCCAGGATCTCGCCCGCTATTGAATGTTACAGTGCTGTGCTCAGCAATAGCCAAAACATGGGTGTGTTATCAACGCTCCTCTAGCTACCAATGCAGAGCTACTGTGGGGAAATAAATTCCGGCTCAGCCAGACCCACCAGAGAGAGCTTCCATAGGATGGGTGAGGATGCTTACAAGTATTTTATTTACTTTTTCCAGAACTGCAGTGATAAAATCTCTGAAGGTACACAGTCCTGTAGGCACAGTAGTCTTAGCTTCTGGTTATCTGAAAGAGCTGCACCCAGTCATCCCTTCCAGGCACACCTGTCTGGCATGTCTGGAGGGACCCCAGAGCAAAGTAGCTCAGCCTCAACTTGCTGCTGAGAGCCCCTGTCCAAGGAGGAAAACCAGGGGAAGGAGTTCCCTGTTGCCTTGGCTTAGCTGAGACTGTGCCAGCCTCAGCAGCTGGTAGTGGCACTGCTCTCAGCTGAAGCCAAAGTTGCTCTTGGCTGTGTTGTGAAATTACCAGAGCAGACATGAAGCTGTCTTCCTGCTTGATCTGTGGCTCTCTTTTGACAAGGGAGGATGATTTAACACCACAGTGCGTTCCCTGTCAGAAAGGCTTTTCTGCAGGGAAGCGCTGATGAGGAGTGCATGTGCACTACCATGGGAAAGGGTCATGATGCAGGGTTTTTTTCAGAAGTGAAGACTCAGTAGACATCTGCTCATACAGCTAGGACAATATAGAGCAGTGGTCTGCTTGGGAAAGACTAATTCCTTTTTCTCCCTCACAGCAAAGAGTTGCTATACATCTCTAACTCCTGTGTAGGAGGGGTGTATCAGGAAACATCTGTATCCCCAAATGGTCCCAGATGGATCCTGTGAGGGGGTGCTTTATGCTGTGTCTGCTTCTGAAGGAACACCCTGACTGAATGGAGATCACAAAGATGTAGATACCACAGCATCATGCACAGGCAAAACCCATGGAGAGTGCAGCAGTTTAGCTGATCTTATGTCCCTGAGGACAGTTGCAAGCATCCCGCTCTTTGCCACAACAGTTCTCCTTAAGATCTGTCTTGCCTTGGTGACTGCAAGGGCCAGATAAACGGTATGAGTCTGGGCTGGGAGTGGGGAGTGCAAAACATCCATCTCTAGGGTGCTTCTCATCACATACATGAGCTCTCCTCTCTCTCACTCTTTTAATCGCTCTCAGAGTAGTAACAACGGTTTGGGAAGTCTTAATTAGAAGGGCTGCAGAAGGTACTAAGTGACTCAATGTAATTAATGTGGAAAAATGCAAATAAGGCAGAGCTACCCAGTGCTGACAGAGAAGGTGAGCTTGGGCCTGCAGAGTCCAGGGAAATGAGGGGAAAATACACTGGGAATTTAGCACATGAAAGGAGCCACGGGATGGGGAAACTGAAGATGTCTGGCCTGTGGAATTAAAAGAAAATAAATAGGGTTTTATGATACAAAGGAAAGGCTTAGACCAGTGTAGAAGTGAACTGCTCTGCTGATTTTTCAGCCTGCCTCATTCCAGGAATGGTCTTTTCTGAACTTGTCAGGAAGTTGTGTCTCTTGAACTCTTTCTCTAAACTGCATGCTTTCCAGGTGATGAGCCTACAGCCATGGAGTTATGCTACATTAAACTTCTGTGGTTCAATCAAACTCCATGATTTTTTGCCCCAGAAATCCCAGAAGTGACAGTCTTTCACTGACACCTGTGGATATAAGACAGAATTGCATGCAAGCTCTTATACTCTGAAAGTCAGGGATTTTGGCTCCCAAACTTGCTGGAAGAGTGCATTGCCTCAGAATTTTGACTGAGGGGGGCCTCAGTACCATGCAATGTTCATGATACCACTGATGTGATGAAGTGATGAAGGCAAGGCAGCATGTGTTAACCTGTGAGATCAAGGTTTGTCAGTCTTTCTCCCTTTCCCAGGGGAAAATTATCCATCCAAAGTGATTTAGGGATTTTGCCTTTTCCAGGTGCACACCTGGCTATGTGCTTTACAGGAGCAAAAGCAGAGCAGAGCAGTGTGCCTTGTAGTTGGAGGAGAGAGATACGAGGCATTTGCAGAAACTACCCATTCAGAAGCTGCCTTTGGCCTGCCTGTGGCTTTACCTGATGAGCAGGACAGTGGGATGGGAAGAGGGGACAGTGCCTGGTTCCCAGTTTGCATTCCTACTCCAGTTAAAAGTGCTGCTGAAATAGCTATAACACTGCTAACATCCTACCCTAGACCTCCTTGGGCTAGCACAAGTTCACATTTAGCACAGGCTGAGGTACAAATTTCATCATGTGCCTCTGTGTGCAGCATAAACTTTTAAGTGTTTGTTTTGCTGGTACTTAAAGGTGTGGAAATTCTTTTGCTGACATACAGGATTTCAAAGAAAGTGGCTTGTTAAAGGGAAGTTGCTGTTTCTATGAAAACTTCAATATGGAACTAGGATAAATTGACCTCAAACTAGGATGATTTTGATGCCAAAAATGCATATTTTGATAAGGCCTATCTTGCCAGTGTCACATGCATGGAGAATCTAACAGGAATTAATCTACATGTAGCATAATAGATCATTATAAAAGAGAGAAAGGCAAGGCAAAGGAAGGCAAGGAGCATCTGTCACCACCCTATCACTCCCACCAATGAGGGCTACCCCTGGCCAGGGACTTGCTGGACTTAAATGATTAAGTGAGTAGATGCATTAATCATCAACACAGTCTACCATCACTTGCAGTTTATCGTGTTTTGCTGTACTGGTGTATAGTGTATGCTCGTTAGGAAACATTTCTCATTTTCTTGCCTTTGTCCTCTGTGGTTGTCTTGACTGTCTTGGTAAAACAACGGCTCTTGTAAGATCAGTTTTGTCCCTGACACAAAGCTCTGCACTAACGCTAACTCCAGCTGAAGCTGAGCCTAGGAAGAGTCACAGACATTTGACCATTGTTTGGGGTCAGACTGATTAACTGCAGGAGTACCTCTTCCTGACTCAGAAGTACCCTCTCCCCCAGCCTTCTTGTACAGTAATTTGTGTGCTTTGTTGAAGCTTTGATTTGTAAACTCTTTCTTGTAAATAGATTTTGAAAGAGCTGTTTATTACCCCTGTGACATGTGGTGGGGTTTCTGCTACATACTGGAAAATAAACCATTTTCTAAGTGACATCTGTGGTCTTTTGGAAATAAATAGTGCCTGATCTTCAACACTGTTTGGGGTAAGAGAAAAAGAAAGTCTTTTACATTGTTGACAGAAAATTTTTGACTTTCCTGTGGGACAAATAAAGATTAAACAAAGTTGTTTGGTTATGGTGGGGCCTTGCTACCATATCATGAGAACCATGCACTCATGGCTTGCGATGGATGAGGATCCACGAGCAGCCCTCTGGCAAGGAAAGCTTGGGAGAGAGAAACCTCTTGGTAGTAGGACTCTTTTAGCTTGCAATAGACCTAATCACACATTTTGGTGATTTTTTTTTTTTAAAAATATTTTTCAAGATCTTGAAATAGATATGGACCTCTCTCACAGGAACTCTTCCTGTTTGTCAGTGTAGGCATCCTTTTCTGTATCCTGTTCCAGTGTTATATCAGTAACTCCCACTGAATGGCAGTAGTAGCCTGCTAATATAATCCTGGCTTATCTAAAATGCCAAGTATTAAATTAAGCACATACATTCCACCAGACCAGGTTGCTCAAAGCCCCATCTAACATGGACTGGTTATGCTAAGGAATTTGTAAGCAGTACCCCATCAGTGCCCTTGTAGACTGTTCATGTTTCTCATTTAGCTTAAACAATACTGTGAAATGCAGTAGCTCTTCACTGAGATACCTCTGCTCAGATTGCTACCAAGATACCAAACCAAAAAACAACACAACTTAGTTGTGCCAAATACTTACTCCTCTTTAAGTCTCTAATGTTCTCTTTAAAATACATTCCCAGATAAGGGACACCAGTGGAATCCTGGCTTGTATCAACAGTAGTGTGTCCAGCAGGACCAAGGCAGGGATCATCCTCCTCTACTCAGCACTGGTAAGGCCACACCCTGAGTACTGTGTCCAGTTTTGGACCCCTCAGTACTAGAAACATTGAGGTACTAGAGCAAGACCAGAGAGGGGCAATGGAGCTGGTGAAGGATCTGGAACACAAGTCTCATGACAAAGAGCCGAGGGAGCTGGGGCTGTTTAGTCTGGAGAAAAGGAGATTCAGGTGGGACATTATTGCTCTCTACAACTACCTGAAAGGAGGTTGGTGTAAGGTGGGGATTGGCCTCTTCCCCCAGGTAACAACTGACTAGAAGAAACGGCCTCAAGTTGTGTCAGCGAAGGCTTAGATTGGACATTAGGAAAAATTTCTTCACAGAGTAGGCTGTCAAGCATTCCCATGCATGGCGTTCCCATCAAGGGTGACTGAGGAAGTGGATGAGTCACTATACCTGGAGTTATTTAAAAGACATGTAGATGTGGCACTCAGGCACGCGGTTCAGTGGTGGACTTGGTAGTGCTGGGTTAATAGACTTGATGATCTTAAAAGTTTTGATTCTATTGAGATACACTTGCATGCCCTTTATGTAACAGGACTACCATGTTCAGCAGCTCTGGAACCTTATGTCCTAGTTAGAACAGCTGGGACCAGTTCATCACTGGATGGGTGTAACCCGAAACTGTGTATTCTATAGCCTTCCATGCCATTTCCCAGAAACTGTTATCAATAGACCATTTACACCACCTGCACATAGAGCCTGACTCCTCAGGCTATAAACTGGGTGTTAAGAGGCCTGCGAGATAGGAGGGTGCTCTTGTCCTCACACCCATTAAGGAACCCCCTGCCCTGAGGGAGGTACTGAGCATTCCTGCCTGAACTGGAGGATATATAATCTTGGAGTCTTGGGACTTTTTTAACCACTTGTGGGATCCAGAGGAAGACTGCAGATCACCACTCTCAACCAGACTGCAACCACCACTCTCGACTGGACTGCAATCACCACTTTTGACCAGACTGCAACAGCACTCTCACTGACAGCTTTTCCCCCCTCTCCCTTTACTTTAGACTCAGGGGGCCCGACAAACACCACTCTGTTCATGCCACAGGGTGCTGGGTTATACATTTGGGTTTTGTGGGTTAAACCAATTGCTTGTCTGTATAATTGTACTTATTGTATTATTTTATTAAATTGTTATTCTGACTTATAATCTCTCTTTTGGATTGAGTTCATTTTCCCCTGCTGGTTTACCTTTAAACCAGCACACCTTACTTGGACTACATTACTGGTTTTAGGTAATAAAACAATCTGGAATTCATTCTGTGTCTGACAAATTCTGGCTCTGAAGTTAGACAACCAAAGAAGGCAAAGGGAACCTTAAGTTTAGTTTGTGTGGAATCATATGGAAACTGCAGCTCATTGCTGCTGAAAGATCCCCAAACAAGCAGTACTGCCATTTTATGAGTAGCTAGCTTGCATATTAGAGGTGGTTGTTGCTGAAGTTATTGCTACCAGCAGTATGCAGGTCTATGAAAACTAACACTTCTTTTTAAAATTTATCTAATAATTGGCCCTTATAAGCCACTTCTGAATACCTCATTGATAGTATGACTACCTAAATATACTCTTTTTTCAAAAAGAGTAATTGAATAATTGCTAGAAGCATAAAATCACCACTGATGTGTGATTGATACACTTTAGGAAAAAATGGAATTGCAGGTTTTTCTACTGCCACTAAATTAAGTAAAAACATGTTTCTGGAGCTACCAAATTTCCTTTGTAAATGGTGATGTTTTGAGTTTTGGTGTTTTGTTGGGAGGGGTTTTTTTTGGTTTGCTTTTTTTGCTTGTGTGTGTTTGTTTGTTTGTGCACTTATTGGTTTCTTTTTGGTGCTTTTAATTTAAAGCACAGTTAAGCAAGTGATTTTAATGCTGGGTGCTCACTAAAGCCTGCATAGAAAAGGAACTGGATATTTTAAAGAAATCTGATTTTTCATCTTATCCAGGATTTGACTGATAGTTAGGAAAACCAAGCAAGCATCATAATAAGCCCCCGTTACTTCAAGCCATGAAGACCTGTCATAGTTAATTGCTATGCATGTTTCACACTGCTAGAACTTAAGTGCTGTTTTCTGATCTAAGCATCATTGTGAGTAGCTCGCTGAAACATCTGCTCTACAAGTTTTAGTTGTCAAAGGGAGATGGTAAGGGGATATTTTTCCCCCTGAATATCACTGTTGAGAAGACGTTAGTTCCATAAGAGGACTGAAGGGCACAGCTTCATGTCCATGTGCTATCTGCACTTCTTGTCATGGCAACATTGTAAAGGAAGTGGAGGCTGTGGGAAATGAAGACCAATAGAAATAACGAGAAAAAATGGCATGTGGGCCTGAAAAGAAGAGCTCTTTGATCTCTGTAGAGTAAAACACTGCCTGTAGCAGTATCTCAGATGATGGGGACTACAATAAGGTCATGAAGAAGGGGGTTATTAATGGAGAGTTTGAAAACAGAAATGGTGGAAATAGTTGAGCAAGAAAAGGCCATTAAGGCAACTGTAACAATTTAGCAATGTCTATATGAGAGCATCTGAAGCTTGACAAAGGAGAAAGGAGGAGAAGCAAAGACAGAGAGCCATGGAGATGGGGAAACTCTCTGCTCTCAGTTCCAGGCTGAGCTCTGACCACAATGAAAGCAAGAACCAAGCTAAGCTCCTGGGTTGTTACAGCTTGAAGAAGGTATTTTTCTTCCTTGAAATCTAGCATCTGCCTAATGCAGTCATCAAGACATCATTACTTCTTAAAAAAAAAATAGTCCCTCCCAAACTTAAAAAAAGAACAAAACAAAACAAAAAAACCCACAGATCTGCATATTGTTTTACCCCTGCCCACCAGCCCTCCTGCTGACTGAAGAGCTGACAACAGAGATACTGAGCCTTGCCATCTCCAGATACCATCTTCAGATGTTGCTGATGTACCTTCACCGCAGAGCTTGGGCACATGCCGAAGGAACATTACACCAAAGCATGAGGGGTGCTCATTTCAGTGCATGTCAGAGGAGACCACAGAAGACAGCTTGGGACTCAAGTCAGAATGTGGGGAACAAAAAGGAGTTGTTGGAGGTACAGCAGACTTCAAAATGGAGAACACTAGGTGTCTGTGGTCAAACCCCTGCTCAGGGCACTTCTGTGGGTTGCTCCAGACCTCTCCACAGGTGGATATTTCACAACCTTTTCAAGAAACCTGTCCCTGTGTTTGACCCAATTGCTGTAATAAGGGCCACTTGGAGGAGAAGCAGAAATTTCAGCTGTTATAGAGCTTAGGTGATAGACCAATCTTGAGTGCAAACTGAAGTCAAATCTCAGAGTGACCTTTGAAATTTGTGACCTGAAAGAAATTTATGGGTTTCTGTGACCTGTATGTAGAATTTGGCCTAATTCTTGTTTAGGTCTTTCTTAAGATCTTTGCATCCTTTGAGAAAAAATACTGACATGTGAACATACCTGTGTGTCACTCAAATGGGTGCTTGTACCACAAAGCATGAGTAGATGGTGATGTAGGAAAGCAAATATTTTTGAAAGGTTACAGAATTACGAAATCACAGAATGGGGCAGGTTGGAAGGGACCAAAGTGACCAAAGTGGTCCCACCTCCCTGCTCAAGCAGGGTCATCCTAGAGCGCATGACCAGGATTGCATCAAGACGGTTCTTGAATATTTCCAGTCAGAGAGATTCCACAACCTCTCTGGATATTCTGTTCCAATGCTTGGTCATCTGCACAGTAAAGAAGTTCTTCCTCATATTCAAGTGGAACTTCCTGTGCATCAGTTTCTGCTCTGTGACTCTTCTCCTGTTGTTTGCTCCACTTGAAAAGAGCCTGGATCCATCCTCTGAGCAGACTTGCTTCAAATACTTGCATACATTGATGAGGTTCCCTCTCAGTCATCTCTTCAGTTCTGTTTAGTATCTTTATTGATGATTTAGATGAAGGGATTGAGTGTACCATTAACAAATTTGCAGATGACACTAAGCTGGGAGGGAGTGTCGATCAGCTGGAAGGCAGGAGGGCTCTGCAGAGTGACCTGGACAGACTGGAGAGATGGGCTGATTCCAGTGGGATGAGGTTCAACAAGGCCAAGTGTCAGGTCCTGCCCTTTGCAGGACCCCTGCAGCACTACAGGCTGGGGACAGAGTGTCTGGAGAGCAGCCAGGTAGAGAGGGACCTGGCAGTTTGGATGGACAGGAAGCTGAACATGAGCCAGCAGCATGCCCAGGTGGCCAAGAAGGCCAATGGCATCCTGGCCTGGATCAGGAATAGTGTGGCCAGCAGGACCAGGGAAGTGATTCTTGCCCTGTACTCAGCTGTAATTAGCAGTTAGGCTTGAAAATGCCAGTTTAAGATAATAAAAATGTGTTTCCTCTCACCTCAGTGAGCACTTTACTCTCACCTCAGTGAAGACAACACATCCGAATTTGCCACTCCTGGAAGGTGAACCAAGTTCATCTGGGAGGTAAAAAGCCTAAAATGGGATCTAATCGTGGGGATCTGATTGCTGTTTCCAGGTACCTAAGGGTTGTAGAGGACATGGAGTCACTGTCTTTTCCAAGATATAAAGCTAAAAGGACACACCAAGGAAAATTCTGAGCAGGTATTAGGAAACAGTTCCTCACTATGGCAGTCATTACACAGAAACAGGCTGTTAAGGGATGCTGTGAGGTCTCTGTCCTCACAAAAACTGTCTGAGAGAGGCCATGAAAAACCTTATCTAACTTTGATATCAACTCTGTTTCAAGGAGGTTGTTGGATTAGAAACCTCCAGGGCTTTCTTCTAATCTATCAAACTAATGAATTTATCTACGAGGTAAATTGATAGGTTATGATGAATTATTCTATGAGATTTTTAGACTCACAGAGATTATTTTACTATTTCGGGTTAAAAAGAAATCAGCCAGGTAATACAGAATATGGGAAAACCTCTTTTATCAAACTTAGGCAAAGGCTTAAGGGAAGCCTGTTCTTTCTGTAGCACACTCTCTCCTTCTGTATTATTCTTATGTCAAACTCTTGTAAATAAAACAGTATGTATATCTGTGAGGTGATGACAGTGACTGTAGATATGTTTAATGTTGCACAACATAGCAAGATACCTTGTAATTATCTATCCTGAACAAATAAAAGTGAGCCCTGTAATAAAAATTGAAGAGGACTATATTATTTGATTATATAAATTTTTAAATAAAGATACACAGCCTTGACAGACTGAGCAAGAAACCAAGACATTGTGCATCTATTATTGTCTTCTATGAGCAATCCCCTTGCTACTGTGGTTCTGTGCCACCTCTGAAAGCACCTGTGATGTTTGAGCCGGTTTAAGAGAGATAATCCTTTCCCAATGGGGCTCTCAGTGGCACTGCAGTGTGTCATTGCAATGGGGAACTTTAGGGATCCTTTTGCATTTGCGTTTCATTGTTTGTGGCAAGAGAAGCTTTCATCACAGCGTACACTTCTATCTGTAATCATAGAATCATAAAATGGTTTGGGTTGGAAGGGATCTTTAAAAACCATCTAGTTCCAACCCCCTTGCAATGGGCAGGAACATCTTCCACTAGAACAGGTGGCTCAGAGCCCCATCCAACCTGACCTTGAACATTTCCATGGATGGGGCATCTACCACCTCTCTGAGCAACCCATGCCAGTGTTTTACCACCCTCATTGTAATAAATTTCTTATATTTCTTATATTTCCTATATTTAATCGAAATCAATCCTCCTTCAGTTTAAAACCATTATGCCTCATCCTGTCATAACAGATCCCTGCTAAAAAGTTTGTGCCCATCTTTCTTACAGGCCTACTTTAAGTACTGAAAAGCCATAAGGTATCCCCACAGCCTTCTCTTCTCCAATGTGGTTCTTCAGCATAGCTACATAAGTATTGCAGTCTCTAAGGGTTAGGAATCAGTATTTATTTTCCCTTCAGGCTATGGTAAATCTGTAGGAATATGATCTGACCCTGGTAACTTTCTCCATATTAGTCATGCCTGTTGTTTCTTGTCTGAGTAGGGTGAGCAGGACTTGTTTCCAGGCTATGCAGCAGCAGTGCTAGCCACCCAGGACGAGGTGGGTAAGAAACAAAGAAGGTGAAGGTGTTGGCTTCCCCTGCCAGCCTCCTTTCGTGGACACTTCACATGACCAATAGGTGATAAATATTACCTACCTATGGAGAAATGGTGAAGCCTGGGGAAGCCAGTGTTGCTGCATAACAGATGGCTGTGTCCCTTGCTAGGCAGAGGCAGCAATGCAATCAGGGGGTCAGGCTAAGTGCATCACCTGAAATTTCAACATTTAATTGACATTTACAAAATTTTGTGGATCCTCATGAGACTTTTCTCTTTCTGTAGGGAATCAACCCGTATAGTTATTGGGCAGATGTCAGTCCTTGGCTTTAAGCATGTAAGTCTGAACCACACTAGCTTTTTCCCAAGTTTTATGTCTTGATCTCTGATAACATATTCACTCTTGAGACGGAAATAGCAAGTCTTTACAGAACTCCTCAGATTTTTCTCCATGCAAATGTGTGTCTCCGCACATACCCTGCAGCCAATCTGTTTGAAACTCGCATCCAAGAACTGCACCAAAATCTGAAATCAGTGCTTGCAATGATTTTTTAAAATAAAAATAGAAAATATCCTTGTCATAGGATAATAAATAACACATTTATGGTTGATTGTTGGGAAGGGTGGCTTACAGCTACAGGAAGTGTGAAAAACATGTAAAAGAATACAATGGTGTGAAGGTATGTAGAAGAAAGGGATTCAAAAAAAGCACAAGGCAGTTAGATTTTAGAAAGGCTTGAGGTGAATGCTATTAGAAATCTCCCTAATGAACATAACACCTTGATCTGGTTAGAAAAGTCTTACAGGGCAGAAGGCAAAAAATCGTACTTGGAGGGGCTGCCCCAGTGGTTTAATGGTACATCTAAGCTCAGCAAATGCAATGTAGTCTTACACACCAGTGAGAAAAAACATTTGCTTAGAGTGTTGTTTAAGCCTCGCTTAAAAAACACTCTTAAAGGAAAATTCATGCACATTCTGTATTGCCATATTGCATATTCTGGATGCCAAATACAGCATACTACATTTGCACAGTTTCATTACCTCCTCTGATTTCTCTTGGGAGACAATATTTGTTAGAAACATGATTTGGAAAAGACAAATATCTGAAGGATCAAAAGAGAAAGTCTTAAATTATTCTAGAAATTTGACTTAATTTGTTGTTATTGTTTTCCTTCTTACTCTGTTTTTTAACTTACACACTTAAATTAGGTAAATGGATCAACTTGCACGCATTGCAGCTCATGTCCTTGTCTGGTACTGTTTGCTTCAGACACTGCTGTTCTTATCTGAGGAATATAGTCACCAGAGGGAGGTGGACACATGGTCCTGCTCTTCTCACACTCATCCCAGAGAGGAAATTCATAGGTAGTGACCAGTAAAACCTTCTCTAGCTTAGTGCATTTCTGTGTAAACCTGGTCAGGAGATGTTGTGGGTATGTTTGTAAATAACTTTAAAAACCTATCCAAACAAACGAAACCAACCCCTTCATTAATATGAATGTGTCTTACTGATGCAGCCATGCTTCAGGTAGGAGCATCATCTTGGTGAAGTGTTTCACTTGCATCAACAGAGGGCATGATTCCCATAAAAATCACCCTCATTCTTTATTTAAAAGAGGCCCAGGTGAAGCTTAACTGTTAATATTCTGAGCCTTTGGGTCTTGAGGAGAAAAGCATCTGCTGCTGCTCCCGCACCCAGGTGCCCGGGTGGTTTTGGGTGGGTACACTGTGTTTCTCAAGGGGACTGTGCATGTATTAGCATAAGTGGCTGTTATCCAGGCTATTTTCCCACGAGCTGTTGAGGTAATAGGTCTCCAGTTTTTTAAACTGGTTGTTGGAACCTGACACCAAAAATCCTTTTAAATGTAGCCCAGTGAAACTGCATAGCCAACTCCTTTCTTTTCTGATGGTTGCTGTGTCTATGTTTTTAAGGGAAGCATCAAAAAAAGCATTGCTTTTATAGTTTCAGCCTTAGTTAATATATCACTTGATTTCAGACAGATCCTTATACTTCAGTAGTTATTTGGTAATAATCAGGGCTCGTGGTTTGCTGTTATAATCTTTGTAGTTATCTTTCTCCACAGCAGATCTCACCATCTGCTTTAGCACTACTGCCTGGGGGATTGAAGTTGCTTCATTCTCTCTCTTTCTAAAAATTCCCAGAATCACGCCATCAACTAGGCTGGAAAAGACCTCTGAGATCATCAAGTCCAGCCTAACACCATCTTGTCAACTAGACCATGGTACTGACTGACACATCTAGTTTTTTCTTAAACACCTCCAGGGACAGTGACTCCATCACATCACTGGGCAGTCCATTCCAACGTCCAGTCACTCCTTCTGTGAAGAACTTCTTCCTAACGTCTAACCTTAACCTGCCCTCACACAGCTTAAGACTGTGCCCACTTGTCCTACTGCTGTTGCCTTGGAGAAGAGACCAAATCCCCACCTGGTTACAAACTCCTTTCAGGGAGTTGTAGAGAGTGATGAGGTCTCCCCTGAACCTCCTCTTCTCCAGGCTAAACAACCCCTCCTCCCTCAGCCTCTCCTCATAGGACTTGTGCTCCAATCTCTTCACCAGCCTCATTGCCCTTCTTTGGGCACACTCTAGCACCTCAATGTCCTTCCTAAATTGAAGGGCCCAGAACTGGACAAAGTAGTCAAGGTGTGGCCTCACCAGCACTGGCTACAGGGCAAGAATCACTTCCCTGGTCCTGCTGACCACATTGTTCCTGATCCAGGCCAGGATGCCATTGGCCTTCTCGGCTACCTGGACACACTGCTGGCTCATGTTCAGCTTCTTGGCAATCCAAACTCCCAGGTCCCTCTCTGTCTGGCTGCTCTCCAGACACTCTGTCCCCAGCCTGTAGGGCTGCCTGCGGTTGTTGTGGCCAAAGGGCAGGACCCAGCACTTGGCCTTGTTGAACCTCATCCTGTTGGAATCAGCCCAACTCTCCAGTCTGTCCAGGTCCCTCTGCAGAGCTCTCCTGCTTTCCAGCTGATCGACACTCCATCCCAGCTTAGTGTCATCTGCAAATTTGCTAATGGTGGACTCAATCCCTTCATCTAAATCATTGATAAAGATATTAAACAGAACTTGGCTCAACACTGATCCCTAACTAGTGAGCAGCTGCCAACTGGATGCAGCACCGTTCACCACCACTCTCTGGACCCGGCCCTTTAGCCAGTTCTTAACACAGAGTGCCCCTGTCGAAGCCTTGGGCTGCAGTTTTTTCAGGAGTATGCCATGGGAAATTGTGTCAAAGGCTTTGCTAAAGTCCAAGTAGACTATATCCACAGCCTTCTCCTCATTCACCAGGCAGGTCACCAGGTGGAGATCAGGTTGGTTAGGCAGCACCTGACCCTCCTAAATCCCTGCTGGCTGTGTCTAATTCCCTGTCCACCCTGTAGGTGCCATATGATTGCACTCAAGATGATCAGCTCCATGACCTTGCCAGGCACTGAGGCTGACAGGTCTGTAGTTTCCCAGATCCTCCTTCTGGTCCTTCTTTTGGACAGGCGTCACACTCGTGAACTTCCAGTCATCTGAGACCTCCCCAGTGAGCAAGGACTCGCAATAAAAGATGGAGAGCAGCTTGGCAACCTCTTCCGCTAGCTCCCTCATCACCCTAGGATGTATCCCATCTGGTCTCACAGACCTGTGAGGACCCAAGTGGTTCAGCAGCAACTGCTTCCTTCTGGATTACAGGCAAGCTATTCCGCTCCCCATCCCTGTCTACCAGCTCCGGAGGCCAGTTGTCCTGAGGATGACCTGTCTTATTGTTGAAAACTGAGGCAAGGAAGGTGTTAACCACCACAGCCTTTTCCTCATATTTGGTAACTGTATTCCTCCCCCCGTGTTCAGTAAAGAACAGATGTTTTCCTTGCCCCTTCTTTTGCTATTAACGTATTTCTAAAATTACTTTTTATTATCCTTTACAGAAGTGGCTGGATTAAGTTCAAATTGTGCTTTCATCTTTCTAATTTTCTTTCTCCATGACCTAACAACATCCTTAAACACTTGCTGAGTTGCCTACTCCTTTTTCCAAAAGTGATAAACCTTCTTTTTCAGCCTGAGTTCCTGCAAAGGCTACCTGCCTAGCCAGGCCAGTCGTCTTCCCCGCTTGCTCATCTTTCAGCACACAGGGACAGCCTGGTCCTGTGCTTTCAAGATTTCTTTCTTGAAGTATATCCACCCTTCCTGGACCCCTTTGCTTTTTAGTGCTGTTTCCCAAGGTACTCTCCAAATCATCCTTGTGAATAGGCCGAAGTCTGCCCTCCAGAAGTCTAGGGTAGAGGTTTTGTTGATGCTCCTCCTTGTTTCACCAACTATTAAAAATTCTATGATTTCATGGTCACTGTACTCCAGATGGCCTCTGACCACCACATTTCCCACCAGCCCTTTTCTGTTTGTGAACAGCAGGTTTAACAGGGCCCCAACCCTGGTAGGCTCACTCACAACTGCGACAAGAGTCTATCCTCCATGCCCTCCAAGAACCTCCTAGACTGCCTCCTCTCCTCTGTGTCGAGTTCCCAGCAGTCATCTGGCTAGTGAAAGTCTCCCACAAGAACAAGGGCTGGCGATGTTGAAACATCCACCAGCTGCTTATAGAATAATTCGTCCACATCTTCATCCTGACTGGGTGGTCTATAACAGACTCCCACCAGGGTGTCGGCTTTGTTGGCCTTACTCCCAGTTCTTACACATAGGCACTCAAACTTGTTGCCACTAACCTCAAGTTCTACAGAGTCAAGAGACTCTCTAACATACAGAGCCACCCCTCCACCTCTCCTACCTTGCCTGTCCCTTCTGAAGAGCTTGTAGCCACGCATGGCAGCACTCCAGTTATGCGAGTCATCCCACCATGTTTCTGTGATGACTACATCATAGCTTTCCTGCTGCACAATGGCTTTCACCTCCTCTTGTTTGTTACCCATGCTGCATTCAATAGTATACATGCACTTCAGCTGGGCTGCTGATTTCACCTCCAACTCTGGCTTCCCATCCTTAGGCTCATCTCTGGAAGCCTTGTTTCATCCCCTTCCCCGTTCAAACCCGGTTTAAAGCCCTCTTGATCAGCCCTGCCAACTCATAGGCTACAGTCCTTTTGCCCTTACTAGATAAATGAAGCCCATCTGACTCTAGCAGGCCTGGTGCTATAAAAATTGCCCCATGATCAAAAAAACCAAAATTTCATGGATGACACCAGCCATAAGACATTTATTGGTAATATGGGTTTTCCTGTGCCTTTCATCATTCAGCCCTGCTGCTGCAGGAATTGAGCAGAGCACCACCTGTGCTGCTGTCCCATCAGTGATTTGACCCAGAATCTTGAAATTCTTTTTAATTACCCTGGTACCCCTCTTATCAACCTCATCACTGCCAACCTGGACAACCAACAGTGGGTAACAATCAGAGAGTTGAATTAGTTGAAGGCATCTCCTGGTAATATCCTTACCTGGACCCCAGAGAGGCAGCAGACTTCCTCTGGGATGGGTCCAGTCAGCATACAGGTCCCTCAGTTCCCCTCAGAAGGGAGTCACCTACTAGAAATACCCTTCTTTTCTCCCTAATACCTGAGGTCATGATCCATCTGGTAGATGGAGCACAAATGGGAGACCTTCCAGACAGATTTTTTTCTGGAGTGTAATCTATCTGACTTTCTAGAGCCAGATCCTCATACCTATTCTGTAAGGGCACCTGGAAAGGTGATGGGAGTTGTGAGGGGATTCTTTTACCTCCCCAGTTAGTGTCCCGTTTCCCTTCCACCCCAGATGTGAGGTCTCCTCCTTCTGCCTGATGGCAAGAGGGGAGAGGCATCTCTGGTTGCTCTCAGGGTCAGAAGGGTCTAATTCCACCAGTCTATTTCCCTTTCACTCTCTGTAATACTCTGTAGTCTTTCCACTTCTTCCTTAAGCTCTGCCACTAGGCAGAGCAGATCATTTACCTGTTTACACTGTACGCAGGTGTCTTTCACACTGTCTTCCGGTACTAATGGCAGGCTCATACACTCCCTGCAGCCATTCCCTGCAGGCTCATACACTCCCTGGACAACTGCATCCTTTTTGGGGGGTTCTTCCTGGGTAATCTCCTTCATTTCTCCAGTCAAAGAGGAGAAACTAGCTGATTTCAGAAGCAGGATGGGCCTTGTCAACTTTTGTAGCCTGAGCTTGCAGCAGAGCATCTTCAGTCTTGGTGGCACCATGGAGGAAAGCCCCACACCAGTAAGCTCCATGGTTTCTGGGAGATTCAGCTTTAGGTTTGCACTCTTTGACTTAGGTCCATCTCCTGTGGATGTAAAATAACAGTTGTGCTGTGGGCACACCAAGAAGCAGCTGAGTGCCACTTGGCTGTTACTGAGCTTGAGGCAGGAGGGCCTACTACAGACATGGGGAGGGAGGAGAAGTTTCTATTCCTTTTCCCAATACTATTGTCCAGGGTAGACGAGAGATGCAGGGACAGCTCAGTCCTCCTACCTCTCCTTTGGAGAAGCTACAGAAAAACTCTTGGCAATGTCTGGCAGATGGAACTGTGTGAGATGCTGTAGTAAATATATTGTTGGCTGTACCAGCTTCTGACAAGGAGTATACTATGTAAGCACATGACAGCAGCAGAGTCCTTTTTTAATGCTTCTGAACATGATCCAAAAGAACGCGACTGTTCTGCATATGGGCAGAGGCAAAGTGTGATAGACTGGTAAACTCTTAAGAGGTGTTATCCAAAGAAACTCAGCTGGGTAGCAGGGACTGGAGACTAGCTGTGGCTTCCAGCAACTATTGTCTGTTTGGTGTCTGGTTATGATCACTGATAGCACAAAATGGAGACTGGTGGAAGCTACGTGTCACCAAGTTGTAGCATGAAAAAGATCTGAGATGAGACTCTCATTCTGAAAATTTTCATCAAAAAATAAAGGAACAATCCTGTAAATGCTTTCCTCATGCTTTTGACTTTATTTTGCTAGGGTATTTCTCTTATCTTTGAGTTCATTACCCAAAACTCTAAAGAAAATATAATGGCTCAAAAGAAAGTAAACAAAAGCAAGGGTTGTGTGCCCAGTGTTGCAGACTGCTCTGTACCTGGGTGGGAAGTGATTATATCTCACAATGAGCGCCCAGTTTTTGACTTGGGTATCGCTGAAATAGAAGTATCCTACAAGATAATGTTTAGATATTAAAGAACTTAACGTTTGCAACCTTGTACTAACTACCCTGCTCACCCTTTACACTACAGCTCTCCTTGAACAGGCAGCTGTGATAATGTCACACTTGAATCCATTTAATATCCTCTTGAGAGCTTTTAGAAGGCAGATTCTTAGTTGATATAGGTCAGCGGGACTTGCAGGAGCTGACATTTTGAGTTCTCTCTCCACTGAGACTAATTAGTGCATGGGAGCAAGTTCACATGTTTTGCTGTGCGGGTTGAGGTCTGTACTGCTTTTCATAAGAAGAAGCTGTGGAAGAAGCTGATTGCTGGGAATACCCTTTTGGCTTCTTCGGGGTCCCCAGAAATGAATCAGTGCAATTGTGAATGTTTCCACTTTGCTTCCTCCAAGGCTCACTATTGGCTCAGAGGTTTCTTACCCAGCCTGTGAGAGGAAGGGTAGACCACACACTCTGCATGAGTCCTCTCTGTTTTTGATCTCTCCTGGTTTGCTAAGTTAACCAGATAAGGGGAAAGTTAAAGCTCTCTGTTACCTGCAAGCTGTTTGAAATCAGGAAAAAACTAAAACCTCCAACTTGGGAATTTCACAAGGTAGCTGACAGGCTGACCAAAGCCAAGCTCAACTGAAGCCTGAATGTTATGAAGATTTTAGAGAGTGAAATCTTGGGCTGGCAGGAACTTTGTTTGTAAAATAAATTTGTGCTTTATTTGTAAAAATAAAGCACTAATAAAGCACTAATAGAGTTGTCTCTTCTAAGCTTCTTGTGCATGTAAGAGGAAAGAAAAAAAATCTAAGATATTGATGTGTTTGTATCTGGTTTTATTTTAACTGCTGTAACAGCTGGCGATAGATGAAGCCATTCTAATGAAGAATGTTCTCCACCAGAAAAGTAGTGGTTTTCTTCAAGGTTTATTGTCCTTTGGGCTTTGAGTTACTTGTGGTTTACTCTGTGTTGCATATTATATAATTTTCCAGTATGACTGACATGTTGGTGAGTCATGTCTTTGTTTTTAATTTCCCAGTGACTCAGGAGCTGATAGCTGCTTTGTGGGAATATGCACTGCAATGCTGGGCAGTAGCATAGCTCAAAATGCAAGGGGCACCACAGCAAAAAAAATAAAAATAACAGCTTGTGCTTGGCTGTAGTACTTGGATTTAGCTACAAGCTTCTAATTACTGAATTGTGATGAATAACAACAAAGGCTCTCCATCCCTCACTTCAGAAATATATTTTATCTGTAAAAATTCAATTTTCAGTTAGATGTAACAGGAACCTCTGAGGAAAAGAAATCCATCTATTGATATACTGTGTTGCTGCCAGGGAAGGAACAGGTTTTCCAAAACACCATTGCATCTAGAGCAGAAAAGGAAGGCCTAAATTTCTACTTTAGCTTTAGAGAAAGCAAATAAGACAACTGTTACATCAGCTGTGGTCTTTGCCAAACCGTTTGCTGATAAATACATGGAGTTGTTCTAATACCATGATTAAGTAACCATCTCAAACCTCACACTGTCCATGATTTTTCTTTGAGTGAAGAAGTCTGTAGGAACATAGTCATTGTATACTTGCTGACTCAAGTCCTCCATATTCCAGGGTCAAAAGTGAGTTGCTAAATACAATTCTGACTAAGCTATTCAAAGACACCCCCTTCAGGGACATGTTTTGAAAATTCAGTCTGGGGAAAAAGGATGAGTGACTGTGGCTGTGATTGCTATGGCAGTGAGCATCACTGCTGGCCCACTGGAAGGAATCTCATCAAGGGTGGGGGGAAAAAGCCTGTCATAATAAGGGTTGCATAGGAAAATGTCCCCTTGTCTATAAAATTCATAAATTAATGAACTATGTCTGCTGGCGACAAGCAGTGTTGTCTCAGAAAGAGCTTTGCATTCTGTCCAGAAGAAGTGTGGAGAAGTGCTGTCTTGCAAGCCTCTGACAGGTTTTTACCATGAGTGTAGATATGCATTTGGAAAGATCACACTTAAAGCAAAATTTATGAAAACACTCAAGAAGTAAAGTTTGCAGAGGATACAGTTTTACTGATTCTTTCATCAGAAAGGTAGAGGTGCCAGCTGAGCACCCCAAAGCCCACAAACCAGGCCTACAGCTGTAATTAAAAGCCTATTGAGCTCTTTCAGGTAAACACAGGGCAATATTTTCTACCAGTTCCAGTTCTTAGAACCCAGTCATTGCCCAATATAGTGTCTTCAACTGCTGTCACTGTACAACTAGCGCAGCATCTTCCATTTCAAAGCAAGGTGTTTATTCCACGGGGTCTAGGAGGAAAGTGGGACGCCATCTGAATGTAACTGATGCAATAAAGGTCTATACAGACACTGAGATGTTCCAAGACAGCAGTTTGCAGACATCCAGCTATCCCGGGCCTCCCAGCAGGGTGTACTGGGAGAAGAGAAATGGGAAGAATTCACAGCTCAGGGAGTATTGGTGGAGTCTGTGGGATTGCAGTCTGCCTTGCAGAGGAAAGGTCATATTCCCCATCCACAGAAAAGGGGTACCTGTGGTTTCTTGGGGCAGGAGAGCTATCACAGCCTGATCTCTTTACTTTAGAGAGGGAATTTTGTGTTCCTAGTGTGGACTGACTGAATGCAGACTATATGTGCCCTGGGTGCTGAGTACAGCAGGTGATAAAGGAACTGAGAAGAGTTCAGATACCCCTCCCATGTTGAGTGCAGTGGGATGAACGCATATATTTTATATGTCATCGGTTCTAAGGTGAATTCTTAATTCTTCCTTGCTGTCTGTTCCAAAAAACATCTTACAAAGTATACTTTCTGGTCTTCAGAATGAAAGTTCAGTCATTGTAATTTTCCTGTTACTATTTAAAATGGTACTTTGATGGTTACAAATGGAGCAAGGATCTTAAAAGATGCGTACATTATTGTGTTTCTCAGCCAACAATATTATTGATATAAACAAATGCTACCTAGCCTGCTGGTAAGCTTGAGACATCGAAATGCCAGCATCTTTTTCTGCAAAACAGAAAATAAGAAAGAATAGAGCAAGATTAGCCTGTTTCATTTGCTAACTCAGTTCATAAACTGCAATCAGGTGTGAGATTGAACATATGATAGAGTGAAATCACTTTCCAATTCCTTGCTTGACTACAAGATGTTCCAAGATGTTCCTTGACTATAGAAAAAGTAGTTTGCTGAAGCAAGCTTTGGATTTCAACTTTTTCTTCACTGAATGCATTGTCTATATGTGTTAGTGCATATAAAGTCAGATTGTTCTAATTGACCTGATATTTAGAAGTAAAATATATCAGCTGATCCATATATTCAGCCTTTCACCAGCATGATGTAGGCATAATTGTCTTGTAAGGGAATGCTTTGGTATTTGGGCATGTTCACATTTGACAAAATGAATTTTTTATCATTCTGAAACAGTTTTGGCAGATGAATAAAAGTGACTCAGAATTTGTTATAGTCTTTAGGATCAAATTATTACTATCTATGGTGTATTTTGCTGCATGGTTTAGTATCTAAATGCAACAATTATCTAGAAGTAAATTTCACCCCACTTTTCAATTCATCTGTAAATGGATAGTGTTTCTTCATCCTGTGTACCAAACTCATCTGCAAAAGATAATCTATTGTCAAGATTCAAAGTGTTTGGCTGTAATACACTTTTTGCAGATGAAAAAGCTCATAATGCAGTACTCCAGTGTCAAACAAAGAAACACCAACAAAACAAAAAAACCCCACAAACCCCTTAGATTATTTATTTTTAGTTCTGTAATGGTAAACAGCTAGGAAAAAAGCTTGGTTGTTTCCAGAGTTTCAGACAGCTGTACCCATAGAGACAATTATGTACTCCTGAGCCAAGACTCCAGTTTTCTCCTCTGCTGAAAGAGGACGTACTATATTACAGGCCATATGTGGATATTTTTAATTAACAAAATATATGGCACAGCTATATGTAACTCTTGAAAAAACTTAATTTATCTTCAAGAGTATGAGTATGAATAACATTATAATTCACTCTTTCTGCTTGAGTCACCTTGACATCATCTTCTACATTTTCACATTTCTTAGCAAGAACTCATTCATGGGCTTTTCTAGAAGTTAGGCTGGAATGTCTTTTATGATCTGCTCCATTTTCATGGTGCCTTGTGGTTGAGAAGTTACTGTAAAGCCTTATGATAGAGATTGTTATCTTCATAGAACTGTGCAGAATCACTTCTCTGCACCTTCTGGGAAACACAATATCTCCTTTTAAGGGACTGTTCTCAACTGCTTTGGCAGATTAGTGACTCTCACATTCGAGATGTACACACAGATTAACTTGATCATAAATAGAATTTATGTTTAACATTAGGTCATTCTCACTCTGTTCTCTACATCTAGCATACCAGAGTGTACTGGCATAATGCAAACAGTATGTAAATCAGGATAAATACATGGCATATAACCAGCCTGAGATGCTGAAAGGTTAGTCCTTGGAGATTATTTTAGACAGGGAGGAAGTATTTGGAAGATACTTTTCAGATACAGGTTTGGGTTTTGGTTTTGTTTGGTTGGTTGGTTGGTTTGTTTTGTTTATTTTTGGTCACGGGGTTTTTTTAGATTGACGTTATCTCTGTACAAAGTAGGCCCTCAGCTGCTTGTGATCATGGTACCATCTTTGGCTGAATCTCACCAGAGACCTCTGCACAAACTTTAAGTCTGTCTCTTCTGCCCTGAATTTGTGTTTGCAGCCCAACAGTGTAACAGGATGGCAAAGCAATGCAGAGAACCTCTGTGGCTCCATCTTTCCGCTGCTCTCTTGCTGCTGCCCCTGGGCCAGTGTTCGCACCGACCTCTGGGAAGGTGTCCCCGAAAGCTTGTGAGCCTGTTGGAGGCAGCTGGCTGCAGCAGCGTTCACAGTTTTGCCTGGCAGCCTTTTCTCTGGGTCATTTGGACTGAGTGTCCATATCCACAAACCCCTGGTACTTACAGTGACTCATTATATAAGTCTTCTCCTCTGCATACCTTTCCATTATGAGCATCACAGATGGGAAAGCAGTGGTACAATGTCTTAATTGCCAGAATCTCAAATATGCAGTTTTCATGTGCAATTTAGCTCTTCTCTGAGAATCGATTTCTTGTCAGTGAAGATTTTCTAAGATGCTAAGAAATAAATCAAAGAAATAGAATACAGTCACTCAAGACAGGGGACCACTCATTTGCCAATAGAAGCTCAGCTCTAAATACTTCAGGCCAAGAAGAATAAGAACTAAAAGAAGTGTTATGTTTTGGATTAATGTCTTCATTAATGGAAAACGGACATTTGGGGTGGTTTACTTTGTGAAACTCAAAAACACCTATGTTTAACTTGTGGTAAAAAACGTAAGCAAAAATATTTAATGATAATTTTTCCTATACAGAAATAACGTTCTTCAGAAGTTAAAAGGTCTTTTAAATATATGGCATCTGTAAGGATAGAAGTTAATTCTTTGTATGGTAGAAATATTGAATGAAACACTGAGATATGTTTATGAAGGAAAGGTTTTTACAGAAGACCATATATTCAGTTTGAGCATTTCTGAGTGGTAACAAATGCATTCTCTTTTGTTGAACTACTCTGATCATTACCCATTTTTACCAATAGGATTGCTGGTATTAAATTTTTAATTATCAAAGAAAGAGGGATTTTTGTCACTGCACATTTTTCGAATTCCTGCGTAGCTGAAAACTGATGTACAGTAAATACTCTCACACATCTTCTGTCAGTCACATAGCCAAGGCAAGCATCTTGTGACAACTACATTGCTAATAACATGGGTTACCATTTGATTACCTACTTAAGCTTCTAAAGTAGCTTCAGTTGAAATGGATGTTTCAGTGTTGATTAATAGCTTGAAAATATTCTCCTTGTTAAGGAACGGCATGGTGGGGTGGACAAACTTCTAGGACAAAGACAGAGAATTTATTGGCTGGGTATATAGTTACTAATGTGAGCATGTTAAATATGTAAAAAAAAACCCAAACAGTTCCTTTAAGCAGAAAATAAGTTGGTTTTGCAATACTTTTTATTATACTTGTTTGTAGTAGGATCTTGGAAATTGTGACAGTGGATGAGTTGTGGATCTAATCCAGTATTCAGCAATAATTGAAGATTCTTTGAGGCACACATGAAAAGGCTCTGTAATGGGCAATCAGAGATTAACCTTTCTAGAAAAGAAGTTTCTTTATAATCCCATTTGATAGGAAATAGGCGTGTGTTGTGAATAATGAGGGCTTATGTAATTGTCAAAACTCATGGTTCTTTAAATTAAATGTTTTACTGTAATGGTAGTTCACAATGTAGTTCAGTTATTGTTTTGGATCCTGCAAAGCTCTGACCTTAATGATGGAGGAACATGTAGCTCCTGGATAATACCTTTTCCCAGTAACTTTCAAAGCAGTTCTAAAGAAGGCCACTGTAATTAAAATGCTCTCCTTTTTAAACTTAAGCTGCATAGTGAGTTTCATGGGCTAGACTATGCATAAGAAATGGTTTCACAATTAAAAGTATGTAATTCTTCATACAAGCATAGAGGTGAAGAAGCAGAAGATCTATCCTGCTTTCTTTTCAGCCTTCCTTTGGTTCTTTCTTATCACCCATCTCTTGTTTTCAGTTATTTTTTCCAAGGAATTACATCATGATCTTATATAAAGCATAGAGAATGAATTTGCTGCCAAAGGCACCTGCAGGAGTATTGTAGTCCATGTGTTATTGGCAGGTTGGGGTCTCTCGTGTATGATCACACCCTCTGTTTGGCCCTCTGATAATCTGGGGTCAGGCAGATATGAGCAGCGTTTCACTAATTCTCAGTCTTGGGGCCTCAAGACACTCTGTTGCTGCAAAGTGTCCTCTGAGCTGAGCATATGTGCTTGGGACTTCCCTGTTTGGTGACAAGGAGCAGAAGTGCATTATCCCTCCCATTCTGTGACTGTCTGATGAGCTTTGGGGTATCTGCTCAGGAAATCAGCAGGGCAACTCACAACCACTCAGGCATTACACTAGCAACACCATCTGTCCAGCTCCAGCAGTCCCACTCGCTTCATTGAGTGGAGGTCCCCAAGGTGGGGGACAGTCACATCCATGCTGAGGGGCTTTTAGCTGATCTGGTGTGGCTTCTCACTGCTGGTTTTGAGCAGCGCTGTTTGGCTCTGCTTCAGAGATACATAGGGATTATGTGAATGGTTTGCAACAATGTTGGGAAACTTCAGTGGTTTTGAAATTATTAAGTGAATGAATTTGCTACAGCAATCTGAGTCTAAACCTTGCCATAGCCAAAGCAATGATTTGTGCTCATTAGCCAGATGAATCACAGAAAAACAATTTTGAATGCCAAACAGTTGTTTGTGAGAATAAAGATATTTTACAGAAATTACTTCGCGAGTTATTTCTGAACAACACAAATTTTAGATGACTACTGGACTTCTTGTCAACAACATTAAAGAAAGGTGGTATTTGTGAACCACTTAGCTGTATGATTTATGTATTTCCAGACTGAAAGTATCCCTAATATATTCTTCTTCATCCCTTTTTCCTTGTATGATAAAGCTTTGGTCACAGGTGCCAAAGTATTATATATTCCCATCAAACACGCCTTTGTATTTCTCAATTCCTCTGTGTTACTGAGGTGTAAATGTAGTTTTCAGGTATCTTCCTTGCCCTCAAAGAGCAGGTAAGTATCAAAAAGTATAAGCTCTCACCTTACATTTTTAAGTAAATCTCTGAGATGCAGATGCTTCTGTTTGTCCATGGTGGGACTCCAGCAATGAGTGGCAATATCAATATCTTGCATTGCCCATGCTGGGGAGGCAGCAGCACCTTACCCTGGCACAGACTGTCCCATCCCTGAACAGTTAGCGCAGGTGTCATTCCCTGACCAGGACCTGCCCTTGGGATTAATAAATGCTATGAGAGACATGAGCCATGAGCAGCAAGAGAGATCATTGGGACGATCCATCAGTCCTGTTGAAGTCATCACATCTGGTTATGCAGTGATAGGTGTGCTTTCTTTGCCCCCACCCCTTTGCCAGAGGAGTGCAAGTCTGTGTATTAAAATATCAACAGTGAGAGAATGAGATTGTTTTCCAATACTAAAAGTGCTGAATTAGACAAACTGTGAATGAAAGGAGAAGTGCTGTAGAGAGAAATTTTGTGAGAAGTCAGTGCTCAACTCTGATAGCAATCAGATGGTTAATTTATAGCATATTTCATTCTCCAGACAACTCTGCTCCAGCATTATAATTCTAACTTAATGTCTTGTATCTAATGCTTTATTAATTTTGATTTTTTTTTCTCTTGCTCCAGTGTAAAAGCTCAGGTATCATTGGAGAAAAATAAAAAATTCTTTTGTTGCCTCACAAATTTCATTAACCTTCTCTCTGCCCTTTGACACTTCTGCCTTCAGAAAATCTCTGAGGCATTGTTGCCATGTTGGGCAATTTTTTTTCCCTTTTATGAAGACAAAGGTGTATATAAAATATGACACCCCAAAGTATGTGTGCTCAAGTATGTCCAGCCGACAGATGCCGGGCACTACAGCTCCATGGTACCACATAGCTTGGGAGATCATTAAGATATAGTAACCAAGTCAAGCAATTATCTTTGACTGTAGCCTTGTGTGTGAGTACCAGAAATTATTTCTACAGCTGAGCCTAAGCATAAAAAGTCTGCACTGGGCCAGAATTCTGGAAGACAGTCTTTTCCCCTGCCTCTCCTTTCCTTTTTCTTTATCCCTGAGGAAGGCAATGCTTAAGAACAGAGATAAAAGGAAGAAAATTGGGACAGATATTACAGTACCCTCTGAGGTGAAGGCCTAATCACTCAGTTTCTTTCTGTCTATGTGTCCTCATTATCAATCTGTTGTTGAAGGTAGCACATAGAGAGGGAAATAAGTAGATGATTGATTTGCATGAAAAAGGTTAATGCCGGTCATTGCACTTGACAGGACAAAAATACAGTAACTTAGGATCCTTGAAAGCATCAGTGGAACAATAACTGAACACAGCAAACTTGTCAGTGAAAACCTTCGTCCCTGTCTGCAGTGGCAATTCTGTGTCCCTGCTCTTGAAAGCTTGTCCAAAATGCAGTGGAACAAATGGGGGGCTGATGGTCCTAGGTATGGTACTGGAGGAGGCCTCTGGAAAAGGCTGGGTACTGGGCCTCCTTATTGGCCCTGTATCATGGTTTAACCCCAGCCAGCAACCAAGTCACATGTAGCCTCCTCACTCACTTCCCCACCAGTGGGACTGGGGAGAGAATTGGAAGGGTAAAAGGCAGAAAATTGATGGGTTGAGATAAAGACAACTCACGGCAAAAGCTGTGTACACAAGCAAAGCAAAGCAAGGAATTAATTCACTGCTTCTCATGGGCAGACAGGTGTTCAACCATCTCCAGGAGCGCAGGGCCCATCATATTTAATGGTTACTTGGGAAGACAAACACCATCACTCCAAATGTCACCCCCTCCCTTCCTCCTTCTCCCCTACAGTTTATATACTGAGCACGATGCTATATAGTCTGGAATATCCCTTTTGTCAGTTTGGGTCTCTTGTCCTGGCTGTGTCTCCTCCCAGACTCCCGGGATCACCAGCTTCCTTGCCAGTGTGGCAGTACAAAAAGTAGAAAAGCCTACTGAGCAGGCTTAATATTGCTCAGAAACCATAAAAGCATCTTATCAACCTGTGTGCAGCACAGAAACAAAACATAGCCCCATATTAGCCACTATGAAGAAAATTAACTGTATCCTAGTCAAAAATAGCACACTCAGGATGAAGGCATTTATTTGTGTGGCAATATGGAGCTGCACAAGCCATAAAAGCAGCTTTTGGTTTGGGAAAATGGTGATATAATTTTCATACAGCCAATGTATAAAATGCTTTCCTTGGTTCTACAGTGGTGTGCTAACTTCATTCTTCAGCTGCTGATTGAACATCCTTGAATCATGAGCCCCTCGTGCCATTCGTACCCTCCTTCCTCTACCAGCCATAGTATCATACCTTGATGGTGGAGCTGGTGAGACCAAGCAGACCATTCTTGTCTAAGGCCTGCTGCTGCTGCTGCTGGTTCCAGCAAGAGACTACATTGGAGGCCATGAAGCAGAGTCCTTGAACTGTAGAGAAGTTGTGGGAATAGAGCAGGGCCAGACAGTGTCTTTGCTTTTACAGCAAAACTGTTGCTAAAAGGTGTGGCGATTGGGGTGAAAACATTTTTCTTGCAGATGATAAAGAGAGAGCATTTCTCTACCCCTGCAACCCTCTACCCTGCCCAGAAAACTGGGTGAATGGGAGCTTTGGCCTCACAGGTGTGTGGGTGAACAAAAAGTCTCCTTTGTTTTTCCTTTCATCTCATGGTGAACACTCTTACCCTTCATTTCAGTTAAGACAGGCCAAAGATGGGAAAACCTGTGCTAGGGCACCACCCATGTCACCACCATGGTTCACCCAAAAACCAATGCTCATTCCTGGATAAGAGGAATTTCAAAGTCTCATTGTGGATAGAGAACACTTCACTTCAACACTTCACACTTCAACACTCCACACTTCAATACTTGTGTTAAAATGCCTCTGAGGTAAGGAGTCCTCTATGTCCCAGCCACAGTCTGCAGAAAGGCAGATCTCATCCCTTCTTAGCAGCCTCCAGCTGCTATTTCTGGCTTCTTTATGTTGCCAGATGTCAATACTCCTTTATTTGACTTCCTATTACTACCTGTTGAGGAGCGATGCCCAGCACTACAAATGTGCAGAAACTTTTGCTGGAGCTGGATATATAGATGTGAGGCTGTGATAGTCTTTTATAAAGGTAGGAGATCATACAGGCAAACAGCAATGACATATTAGCCTCCAATAAAAGGTTAAAAGTGTCTTTATCCATTTGTACCTAATTCCTCTTGGCTGCTGCTAATGAAAGAGATGCAAATTTTACTTTCACAGCTGTCACTGACTGTGAGACATCAGTACTCCTGTGCCACAGGGTAAGGCATCACTAGTCTCTCTCCTGGGAAATATTGAATTGTAAAGCAGGGGCACAAAACCTGAAATTTTAAGTACTGGGGTTCCCCTGGATGCTACTTACTGTCTGTCCAATGCTATTTCCTTCCTCAGAAAAGCCACCTGTGCAACACAGCTTGGACCATTGCAATATATAATGTAAAAGAAGAGATGTTGATACAAAAAATCCATAGGAAAAGGGATGTTTATTCCATAATGGTTCTTTCCTCCAACCTAAAGTGATCCAAATGCACCATGTTATCTTGATCAAGTGTTATGCCTGGAGCAGAGAAGATCTTTTATTCTAATTAAACCTGTCTTAAAAGAAATTGCTGCTTACTATGCTGTCTTCAATGATTAGTTCATGTTTGTTCTTACTCAGTTCTGCAAGCGTGCTCTTGTCTGTCTCTGAACTTTTTAGTATCTCTAAGGGAAAAGCTGTAGCATGAAATGTAAAGACTCTTCACAGTGACTCTTGTGAATTAATTTTGAATATTTTGGAGCAGCTAGACTATTTTATCTCTTTAAGGTTACAGATACTGCATGGTGCACGGAGGAAGGAAAGACAATATTGGAAACTTTTGTGTATAACCTACATGGAGGAGCTATTAACTTTGAGGCAAGTAAACTATAATAGAGTGGAGAAATATGAATATCTGATTTTTTTGACTGGGGAAAGATTTTCTGTCTCCCAGTAATTCACTATTTCAAAATTGAACCTGCTTGCAAGTATTAAGCATGAGTGATGCAGGGGATTGATGAGGGTTTTACAGGGTACAGGAAGATAGAGACACCCCAAGGTTTATTTCTGATCATATGGACTGTAAAGTGTTTTATAAGGTTTGTGTTGCTTGATTTGGTTTTGTCTCAGTGCAAACTGTTTTTTTCCAGGATTTCTTTCCCAGGACTGAGCATCCAAGTAAGTGGGGAGCACTTGTAGGCTGGGACTGTCTTGTCCAGAAATGATCTCACACTTCGACTGTGCTGGGGTCTGAAACCCCTCCAAGTGCAGCACTTGGCAAACCAAATCTTTGGTGAAACTGGCAGGGAAAACTCTCAATGTACAGTGTGTTTGCTTTGGCACTTGTTGGGGGGTGGGGATGTGCATGAGTCCGCAGTTGAAAGCACAGACCATGGGTTCATCAGTAACTAGCACAGAGCTGTGGCTGCTCTGCAGTCCCCTGGCACATCTTCCAGTCCAGTTTTAATTGGCCACAGCTTGAATTTGCATTCTGCTTTTCTGACATTCATTATGTGGGTAATAGATGCACACACAGCCTGCCCTCATACAACAAAGACGGTGCAGAGCTAATTTAAAAGCATTCATGAAAATTCCGGCTTCAGAGAGCTTATTAAAACAAAAGCCCCTGAACTGCTGAGTGTACTTCACTGCAGTGAACATGGTTGTTGCTGAGATTCACTCTTCTTACCACAAGCTGGTTTTTGCCTTTCTTCTTCAGCATGCATAATTCTGTAAGGGAAATACTGCCATAGCACTGCACAAGCTTTCCAAATGCTTTGTGTACACAGAAATGTGTGTTTTGTATTTTGGGTTTTAACCTATCCTTTCATACAGTTATTCTTTCAGTCATTGGGTTTATTTTCCCCATGGCAAAATATTTGTTTTATTTCTTTCTTTCATTTGCTGGGTTATTTGTGCTTCTGATTTTAACTGCAAAAATCAATACAGCAGACCAAATTCAGCTTTGGTGAAACTGTATTGGATTAAATGTGCAGCATTGTCATATTTTTATATTGCTTTTCATTATTAATTATTAATGTGTGTACCTAGCACATTGATTTAAAGGGCACTGCGTAAGTTAAATGCTTGTCTATGAGATTACAACCATTCCTGGCCACACTGGATGACATTGCAGAAGCATTGCACTGCTCTCACCAGAACCCTTGGCAATTGCAACACTGTTTGTCAGACACTGATACAAAAAAACTGCAAAAAACAAACTAAACTCAGCCAATAGCAGTATGAATTAATGCAGCTTGCCTTGCACTGTGGAACTTGTTATGCGTCTGTAATTACCGTAAGCAATGGGAAGGGAATCAAAACCATGGGACACATGTGGACAGAAAGACATTTTTTCCTAGATATAAGGACATTCTTCAGTGTAACTTTTTACTTCTGTTGTGCTTCTCAGTGACACTACCTGATTTTATAATCTGCAGAGAAAGAATTGCATGGAATCATAGAAGGGTTTAGGTTGGAAGGGAACTTAAAGATCCTCTTGTTCCCCCACCATGAGCAGGGACACCTTCCACTAGGTCAGTTTGCTCAAAGCCCTAGCCAGCCTGACCTTGAACACTTCCAAGAATGGGGCATCACAACTTCTCTGGGCAATGTCTTCCAATGTCTCACGACACTCACAGTAAAGAACTTCTTCCTGATATCTAATCTAAACCTACTCGCTTTCAGTTTTAAGCCATTCTCCCTTGTCCAATCACTGCATGCCCTTGTAAAAAGTTCCCCTCCTGCTTTTCTGTGGCCCCCTTTAGGTACTGGAAAGCTGTTCGAAGGCCTCCCTAGAGCCTGCTCTCCTCCAGGCTGAGCAACCCCAACTTTCTCAGCCTGTCCTCACAGGAGATGTGCTCCTGATCATCTCCATGGCCCTCCTCTCGACTCACTCCAACAGGTCCATAAGCTTTTATGCTGAAGGCCCCAGAACTGAATGAAATGCTCTGGGTGGTTTCTCATCACAGTGGAATACAGAGGTAGACCACCTCCGTCGACCTGCTGATCACCCTTCTTTTGATACGTCTCAGGGTACAGTTAGTTTTCTGGCACAGATGATGTTTTACAATGTGGAGAAAGCTGCATGCTCATGAGAGGACTTTTCCCCCACATATGTTTCATGAAGGGCTGCATGTGAAATGCTTGAGCCCAATCTGCAGCTTCACTGTGTGCTCAGCACGCCTTGCTCCCCTGGATCAAAGCCAGTCTGTCTGAGGGCTGTTCTGTGCGGTTCGGTATTCAGTCTCTCCATTTGGGTGACAGACCCTGAGATCTGTCAATTGCATTGCCTGAATGGGAAAAAGGCATTAATTCCTCAGTGAAACACTGTGGCAGTGTTGGTAGCTCTTGGTGCAGCCAGTCTGGGGGAGCAAAGTCCCCATCCCTTGTGCTAACTCCAGGCTCCTGAATTATATCCTTTAGCAGTCTGTGGCAATCCTAGAAATTTTTTGTCAGCATGAATTATTTTTTGAGATACTCGGCATCTTTCTGATGCTGGTGCTTGTATTAGTAATAGAGATGCTGTCATTGGCATTAGAAATCAATATTATTGTGGGATTCTTGTTTGTATGTATCAGTAAAGTGTCTGAGAATATCTCAAGTACTGAGGCTTAGCCAACAGTATCAACATGGTGCTCCTGGAACTGCTGGACTGAGGCCATAAGCTATGAGTAAAATAAAATGGTTGGGTTTGGTTTGGGTTTGGTTTTTCTTTTTTTTTTTTCTATTTCCAGGCCTAGTAAACCTGTGGGATAAAGAGTTGGTTTAAAACTATCCTTTAACATCATTGTCAAAACATTATTTAGCACTTTACCAGTATCTATTCTGCAAGGAAAAAAAAGAGGCATGGCTGCATTTGTCAGAAAATCTTATTCTTCTACTGAATGGCCCAAAACATGAGACTCCTTTATTTAGCTCAGCTAGTATGGGAGTGATGCTTTGCCTACACCCTTCAGACTGTACAGTAATATGTGCAGAGCCCTAATCCTAGTCTTGTGAGTGGCAATGGCTGTGGCTTAGATCATTAAACCTGCAACTGATGGCTCATGCTGTGTGATGTTGAGGAAAGTCCCTTTTGCAGATCAAAAAAGCCATGTGGTAAGCTGACATAGATTTCTGTGGAGTTTCTCTCTAGTAATTTCTCCCTTGGGTTTTGTATGCAAAATACAGTTGTGCTGTTGAGATAATATAAGGATGTGAAATGACCTCTCATTGTATCTAGTGTGAGACAGAAGAGAAAAAAATGTTATAGTCATGCATGGTTTTAATGCTGTGCTTTTTCTTTCCTTTCACTGCATTACCATATTTTCTTCGTGTTCATTTTCAAAGAGAAAGAGTATATTTATGTTTCCTTCTGCGATAAATTAAGAAAAAAAAACCAAAACAAAAAACAAAGAGAAAGAGTATATTTACATTTTCCTCTGTGATGAAAAAAAACCCCCGAGAACCAATGGTTCCCTTCATGGAGACTCTAATTTATACCAGATGGATTGATTTACAGGAACACAGGTGGTTTACTATGCATAAAATATGGGACTGTCACAGCTTGTGCTCCATCAGAAAAGAACTGATCTACAGATTATACGCTACACAGCAGAAAATGTTTTTAAAGTTTTGTGCATATGGCTGACCAGTTAAGCCAGTTCTATAGCTCTCTTAAAGGCTGTCAAGGACACTACAGCATGTTTTACCGGCCAAATTACTTGAGGTTCTTTAGTGTTGTTTCTCTTTTCCTTATATGTTTGCATATTTTGATAAGCTATACTTAAGACTTTCAGCTTTTCTTCCAGAAGAATATATGGAGCAAAGCTTGTGAAACTCATGAAGACAAATTTTTTTTTTTGCATACATACACTTGTAAAGTTTAGTATCCAACCTGTGCTGAATCTAGACATGCATTTATCTTGTTGCATTTACCTTGTTGCACCCATGTTCTCTTTTACATGTGTTTAGGTCCGTAGATAACAGTCATGTACAGACACATACACTTTTCTGTTTTGATATAGGGCAATGTACACTTTGTGCTGCCAGTATACCCTCAACACATTACCTGATTCATCAGAGCATGATATAAATTTCATACTTTTTCATGTAGGTTTTCTGAACAGGAAAATACAAAAAAGAAACACTCGTTAGATTGTTAAGTAGAGTTTTGCTCTTTATAGCATTCATTTTGTTTCTGCAAGTTTTAGAATGAAGATAACAGCTTTCCGTGCTATTAGTGGCTTCATCCAAGAGACTGTGAGCTCTTTAAAATCAATTACATTTCCAAACAATGCATCAAGTACGATACTTGCATTTCACTGCAGGGCATAAAATAGTTTGGAGAGGTCAGGCTCTTATCCACAGTCTTGAATCAATGCAGTGACCCTGGCATGACCCGAGCTGGGTCTGCTGAACCAAACTGTGTCTTCCCTGATACGGTAGTTTTGAAGATTTGCATCTAGTGAGGAAGATGTTCACAGCAGACCGTGTACCTATTTGTCTTTCAGAGGTTCTCACAGAGAGCTTGACAGTTTCCTGCCTTAAGAAAAAAATGTATTCTTTGGATTTCACAGATTTTCAATTGTCTGAGCTTGCAGGCTGATGAAACAGCAGCAGTTGGTTTGAAGGGCCATAAGGGTGAGTTTGGCTCCTGCAAACAGTCTTTGGATGAGATGTTCCAGTGTCAGGAAACCTAGACATTCACCTTGGAAGGTTAAGCTTTGAGGAGACACGTAATGAACGCTTCAATGTCTCACTGTAAATAATTCAAAAAATGTCAGCTGGTGTCAAGAAATGGAACCTTTTGAACGCAACTGAGATGATCAGTCATGTATTTGCTTCCAAAGCAAGGCTGGGATTATGTAAGAACAATGCAAAGTGCATGAAATATGCAGACATTATAAACTGCTCATCTTGGACATAAAATTGAAGAACACTGCCTTCTTTCTTCCTCTACCTTCAAGTAAATCCTTTGGCAGAACTTTCTACTTTGGTATCACACACAGTTGGCAAAATACTGGTGCTGTAAAAATTTGATAGTGCAGGGAAAAAAATCAAAGTCCATAAAAACACATAAAAGTTACTGTTTAAGTCTTCTACCTGGTTTTTAGAACAACGCTGTCAGGCATTGACTCACATGTCTGCCTTTCATCCAAATGAAGAAATCCTTTTTTTTTTTTTTTTTTTTCCTTTTTAATCTAGGAGGAGAAATCAGTTCCCTGCTTTCAGGTCTCTGCTTTCTCTCTTGAGTGCCATGCAACTCAGTGCTCCAGATGACTTGGGGCTGCAGAGAAAGAGGTGGGGCATTTTCCCACAGCCAGGGCTCAGTGGTCAAAAACCATAGGGAATGATTCTGCAGTCAGCAGCGTAAATGCAGAATTGATCTGTTTTGTAAGATGGCCAGTTAGACTTTTCTCGTATTTTACCAGTTGTATTCATACCAATTACTAATTCTTAAGTTTTGTCTTCTCTGCGTTTCTCTGCCCCTGAAAGCTGTCAGCACTCCAAATGGCTAGTACTGTAGGGGCTGGGAGTAGATTTCATTCTCTTAGATAAAAAAGTAAAAACACATTTTAAAAATATGTATTGTTTCTCCCTTTCACTGTCAGGGAACAGTGGCAACTTTGTGAAGCAAGGACCATAAATTACGGTAATTTTAAAATATAGTAGCAAGAACCAATACTTTTAGTTAAGCTCCTGTGATACCAGTGTAGAAGTGGATTTTGTCAAATCTTTGTTATGGTCTGCCACCCACTTTGATAATCCACTGTTGGACATTATTTATGAATTTAATTTCTGTAAATTCTGCAAAACATTTTCATTTAACTGAAGTTGAGTTCTGGGTGACCAGAAGGGCAAAATTGAACCCATTCCTGAGCCCAGCTTTGTTTCTGCTTCTGCAGTATGCTCCATGCCAGCTGCCATAAGACCAGATAAAGGCTGTGCCAGCGTTTGCTCCCAGTCCTCCAGCGCCTGCCTTCACTGGAGTGGGGCAGGTAGCGTGGGGACACTGTCATTGCCCTCCTCCCCTTGAAGGACACACATGCATGGACTCCACAGTCGGGTACAGAAGCTGTGAGAGCCTTTGCCTCATCTTGGTCCTTCCATTGTAAATGACTAATTATAAATGAGCTGCTTGGGAGGATAATTGACTTATTGACCCACCTGAGAAAATAAAACAATTCTGCTTGTCTGAAAAATAGTAAGTATGTTTGACAAGAAGACCCTCCATCTAGGCTATGCCATTAGCACCCAGGAAGCACTTGCAGTCTAGAGAGTCTGTGTTTCCCTCATCCTAGCAGGCTGGAGACGGTGCAGACCCACAAGATGGAGGGCTGGCTCTGTAGCCTTCTCCAGAGTCCCTGGGGCAGACAGAGAACAACTGAGGCAGAAACAAAACTCTTCTGATGTCTTCAAATATGACTTGAAAGGTGTTATTTCTCAGAAGGAGGTGAATCATAAAACTCCCTGTAAAATCCTTGTGCTGAGAGAGGATGAAGACAGTGGCACTGACAGGCTCGTGAGAAGTCAAGAGGCCAAAGAGGCTGCCTAGATCTTGAAGCATCGTTACCTGCCCCAGACAGGGAGCAGGAATCATACTATCACCACGCACCATCACAGCTTTTTAAGAAAGCTGTGCTTGCTGTGAGAGTGCATATGTTGCATCTGCAGCAGCAGCTGCAGGGCTAATGGATTTACTGTACTGCTCAATGATTAATACACAGCATTCTTTACCACTCTAATCAATGGGAATCAAGCAAAACTACAGAAGTTCTTTCAAGGAGAATTAAATAAAAAGGGGAGATCGGCATAGAAGTGCATAGATGAGAACAACAGACCTGGCAGTAAATTCAGTAGAGTTTCTGAGAAACTCAGCATTACTGGATTAAATTCTTATTATGATCAAATGTCTTGCAAGAACTGTTAGAGCTAAACCTGATATCAGAAAATATTTAAAATGTTAAAATCATGTATGAATTCAATTGTAAAGAAGGAGTAGGGAAATGGGTTTTTACTGTGCCTTTTGTTTCTACTTATCAGAAAGGCACCAAATCCCTAAGAGCTACAATCTGTGTAAGATCAGTTGCTTTTCTGTATCTGTGTGATACATAATAGCCCATCTGGAAGAAAAATTACCTGCTATGTAGGTGCTGTCAAGGTAACTGAACAAAAATCAGCCATGTAATCGTTCTGTATTTTTTTGAAAATGACCTTTTGATTTCACTTGAAAATTTGGCTTGTTATGTATAAAATGGAAAATATAGAATGATAATATTTTTGGACGTTTGGTTTAGAAAAAAGAAATAGGCACAGAGCAACACATTTCATGGATTTGCATTAATAATCTTCCATTTGCAAAGACTTGTTAGAGCAAAGCAACATTTAGATCACATTCCAGTTCTTTGTGGTTTAGAAGTCCAAACAGGTTTTGTAATTTGAGATTTGCTTCTAAAATTATTTGTTCTAATTTGCTCTTACCTCAGGCTCTACCTGTTAGTCTTTTTATAAACTAGCAAGGGGTCTGCAATCTCTAGGCATGGTGGGACCAATATTAAATCATGAAACATCACCTACCCTTTTCCGGTTTTCACATGAGTAATTGCTAATAAATACTGGTTGTAGATTAGAAGAAATATGCATTGCAGTGACTGCAGTACTGACAAATCTAGCACAGAAAAGTACTGGCATACATTTTACTGCTGTACACTGTCTCACACTTGAGCAAGGAGAGAAAGAGGCCTTGAAGACCACCCCACCACCATACTAGTGGGCTTAGTGCTGGGCACTTATTGACTTAATGCTTAATCTTTACAAAAATCTCAAGCTTTTAACATTCCCACTTGTCTAAAAGGCTGTAAACAAAACAAAAAAACAAGGGGAATTTTTGCTCTGCAGCTGGGACTGTAACAATACACTACAGTGCCACGAAATCCCTCTCCTACTTTTCTCTTCTTCTCTTATGTGCTTTCCTGACCCTTCTCTCTCCCATCTGCCCATACTGGGTCTTTATCCTTTGTTCTTAAGCAGCACTATCTTATTTTCATCTTGACCTGAGTCCATAATCACCTTTCCTTTGCTATTCTGGTGCAGCTTGGCATATTTGCCCTCATCTGGTGTATCTCTTGGTTTTTTTTCTTGCCTTTTTTTTCCTGCTTTTTTTTTCTTGCTTTTTTGCCCCTTGTCTTTCTTTTCTCGTGGTTCTGCTGGGGGCCGTGTTGCCTTATTTTATCACCTTTTTGTACTTGTGGGCAGACTTCACTGTGTTACAGTTGGAATATGCTGTTAGATGCTTAGTTATTGCTTAAAAGGAAGGAGTAGAGTCTTGGGTGCATTAACTGATGCACCATGTGATGCATAGGTGCGTGTCTTCTGAAGTATTAGTATTTTCATGAATAAATAAGAACAATCAGTGATCATGGGGCGTGTGTTCCTGTATGTAGCTTTCTCTGATTGTTTTAGTTTTTCAGTTTGCATTCTGTTTCATTGCAACCTATATTTGTGCATTAAGTTCATTGGCAAGAGCAGCAATGATAATAAACACTGGTCTTCCGGGTAATTTTTTTTCTCCCACCTTTTCTCCCTCTTACTAACTGTTGCTCAGTTGCTCCGCAACTCTATGGAGAGAGCAAGTTACAGGTTATTGAATAGAATGGGATGTACTTGTGTTCGACACTGACCACCAGCAACTCAGGTTAGGGGCAGCATCCGCGTCCATTCACATGGATATAGGATCATGCCTAGCTGGCCTACAAATAGTGATGATAGCAAGGCAGAACATTACAGGCTCAGGCTAAAATCAGGTAGTCAGCTTAGTAGCTAAATAGATAAACACATGCCTACAATCAGTTAAGAAAAATGGAGAGAGCAGTGATGATAAAGATAATTATAAATAAATATAAAAGTCAGAAATGGATCTTAGCTTTCCTCCTACAATTTTATAGTGAGACACAGGACAGAAAAGCCACAAGCATATGCATGGATATCACAAAGCATTTCTGTAAGAAGAATCCTTAAATTAGCCTTAGGACTGAAAATTCTCTGTCTACTTTCTGTGTATTGATGTACTGCCTCCAATCCTGGGGCTTGATCCAAGAACGAGTGTTTTATCAGCATTAAGCAGCCATAGAAGAGATCTAGAAGAAAGACTCTGCATTTGCTTACTGGGACCCATGTATCCTTCCAATGACAGATGATGATAATTTATCACTTTCTCTACCTTTTTGATACACTAATAGTAGGGAGATCAATATTCTATTACTTTTTCCAACAGTGTCACTGTTTTGTATCCATTTCAGTATATATTGTAGCTGGCTGACCTTTGAAGCCTTGTTCTTTCAGTTAAATGCAGCATTTTGAGGTCACAGTCAGTTTTTACATGTGGCTGTATTTTTTTTTTTTTGCATAGGACAAAAATATGGAATATGAGAAAAATATATTCCTCTGCCTGAAGCTTTTTTGAAATGCACAGAATAAAAGACCTGTAATGCAAGATTTCTAATGCAACTCTGTGTAAAAATAATCCCTTTTCAGAAACAGGGAATTTTGAAATTGCTGTGATAGCCCAGTTAATGAAAACCTAAAAGGAACCTTGTGTTTTGAGGAACATGGTCTGTGGAGGACAGATCATCTATCGTGGCAAAGTGTAACCAGAAATAGTTAGAAATTTCTATACTTGGATTTTTATTTCTGCTTAATATAGCTATGGCAAAGTGGTTTTTTGTTTGAATGATTTTTTTTTAAGGGAAGATATAATTTTAGGGCAGTAAAAGAAAAAGGAAATTGATAGCATTTGATAATCAGTTGTCTTTCACCATTTTTGCATCTGTTTAATGCATTGCTATTAGAATTTATTCACAAATTAAGAATAACTTTTAGAATTGCAGGAAAGGTGGAAGAAAGATATAGACTGTACATCTAACTTGTATAGTGACTGGGTTGATTGCCAGCGATTGTTTTAATTTCTTTGGTAATCATAAAGAGGACTCATTATTTATAGGATAATTAATTCAGAAATGTGAAAAATTTAATTTAGAGGACTGCTCTCAAATTTAAAGTTAGTCTTGTGCCAGGGTATCATATAGAACCAAAGCCGTAAATCTAAACCTGTGATCAAGTATTTTTTTCTCACTAATAAACTATTTTCAGTGGGGGATAAAGAAATGTTCAGAAATACTACTTCACTTCTACCATTTGAATCAACAGGATTGTTGATTTTACTTACAAAAGCTTTCTCTAAGAATCTGTTCTCATCTCATCTTGTTATAATGTAGAGATGCTAGAATGTACCATGGAAATAATGCTCCGGCATTTCTGTATTTCCAGATATTAAGAACATGAGATATTTGATTAAAACAAAAGTAAATTTTTGGAGCAGTGGCAGACAGAATGTGTACGTAAGTGTCCAAACTGGCCACCCAAAGTTCCTGTGACATGCATTTAATGCAGTATGTCAAAGTTTCATTTTATTAGTCAAATTAAATATTTTCCTTTGTCTAATTTCTAAGGAGGTTGTAATGAGGGAGCCCAGACTTGGATCCACAGCATGCTGTTCTATTAATTCCCTGGATTATATCCCTAATAAATAGAACAATGGTGATGTCAGATTTTGTTAGAATGTTTTTTAAATCACAAAGATTAGCATTTTAATAATCTATTTCAGTAATCTGTTCTGAAAATTATTACCTATACCTACACCCATGAGACTTAGAAATTCATGTTTTTCTACTACCTGCTCAGTTTGCACAGAAACACTGTCTGCATATTCGTCACATAGAGGCACAATGTAAACACTGCTTTGATAATTTGATAACACTGTATTGACGAACTACTCTAAACTAAGTAACTATGACCTTGCAATATTTTCCTCATCCAAATAACTGCTACTGCTAACAAAATATCTGTATTTTAAAATATTTCTTCATTACTTGCTGTTGCTGACAGTTGTCTTCAGGTTGATCTTGAAGTACTCTTTTAAGCTCCTAGCAATTGAGGAACTGTGTGGGACTGGATGTAACCAGATGTGTCAGACCTGAAACTCCAAAGCTGATTGAGTGACTAACCTTTTTATAGCACTGGAAGAACTCAGAAGCACAAGTTACAGATATGTGACTGTATTTATTACAAAATCTCTGTTCAGCAAGAACTCCTTTTATTCTTTGACGTTTTATTCCCAAGATCCCATAATTTGTATTACTATATTAATTGAGATTAAATACTGTACATTAATTGAAACTAAATGCCGTCAGATACTAAGACTTCTGCCCTATTTTCAATGTTGCCTGTGGTTCTTCCTTGCTTAGCTGGTTTTGCTTTGTCTTCTTTCACAATTTCAAACAGTTGCTTTTAGCTTTATCCCCTTCAGCTAGTGTTTGAAGAAAATTATATGGTACATCGACTTATCTTGCCTCCCTTCTACACTTAAAATACCACTCCTTTGGTTTCTCAAATAATGTTTTAATAGTCCTGGTTCCAGGAAGGAATAGAAATCATAGTACAGTCCTGCCTTGGTCACTTTCTGGAGAGTGTTTCAAACAGTTTTCTCTTACATGGTACGCCTGAGTGCATCTTTGAGAAATGATCACTTTTTATGTATATTTGGTTTATGTGGCGACGATTTGGGGGGCGGGGTGAGGGCACTGCAGGGATGGCTTCTGTGAGAAGATGCCAGATGTGTTTTCCTTGTCCAACAGAGTCAATGCCAGCTGGTTCTGGGGTGGACCTGCTTCTGGCCAAGGCTGAGCCCATCAGCAATGGTGGTAGCACATTTGAGATAACATATTTAAGGAGGGGATGGAAAAACCTTGTGCAACTGCAGGCAGAGAGAGGAGTGAGACTATGTGAGAGAAACCACTTGGTAAACACTGAGGTTAGGGAAGAAGATAGGGGATGAGGTACTCCTGGCACTGGAGCAGAGATTCCCCTGCAGCCTGTGGTGAGGCAGCTGTGCCCCTGCAGCCCATGGAGGTCCATGGTGGAGTGGAGATCCACCTGCAGCCCGTGAAGGACCTCATGCCAGACTCAGTGCATGCTGGAAGGAGACTGTCACCCTGTGAAAACTGTGAAATGATGACTAAGGAGCCAGGCAAGGGCTAGGACTTATATACAGCCTACACTGTGTACCTTCTACATTACCTTTGAAGATGAGGACTTGTATAGTTTACATCAAGAACTATACAACTGAAATTTCTTTCTGTTTCTGATAGTGCTGCATTATTTCACAACACTATTCAAAGTAGATGACTACTGTATGCTAATGTCAGTTGTGGGATTTACTGCCATTATATGTGTCAGTGTTTGCTTTCAGAAGGCGAACAAAAAAACCACTGTCCTGTGTAGGACTGTTATCCTCTTTCTTAGTGTGGATCCCGACTTCATCCTTCGAGAGACTGTAGTTTCTTACAGTTGGCAGCCAATAAAGAGGGAAAAATAGGATTAATTATTGATGAATAGAAGACTATAGTCTTTCTTTTAAAGCAGAAAAATGCATTGCCTGCTTTTCCCTGCTAAAAAATAAGACAGTCAAACAGAAATAGATAGTAACTGTCTTATTACTAGGACCACAATTTGTGTCATAGATGTTTTGATGTCAGGAGCATCCTGCCAGGATCAGCTCCTGCTCCTTTGTCTTTACCCTCTTCAGCCCCCTGCCAAACAGTCAATGTCCCAGTGCTTGGTTGGGCTGGGGCTGCTCCCCATCTGGCATTCCTGCTGAGCAGCTGGGCGCCTTTGCCCATGGCTTGGCAGCTCTGCTGGCATGCAGCCACTAGGAGCAACTGGTAGAGGAAAGTTTTCTGATCTTCAAAAAGCAGATGAGGAACTCTGCCATTGCCCATTCCTCAGCTCCCCCTTACAGCCTGGGATTCACCGGTGAACCGGGAACACAGTAGGTGATGGGAACATCCAGGAAGTGCTCACGTCTTTTCCCTTGCGTCCATTGCACTATGAGACATCATTGCCTTTGGCAGCAGTAGTAAAGCTCAGCAGAGCTCTGGTTTTGGCTTTAGGGATTTTGGTTTTTGATATTTCAGCCAATTACCAGCCATTTTTTTGCAAGGCCTGTAATGGTTGAATGAAATTAGATCTTCAAAAATCACTGGAAATATATTGTCATCATTGTAGTAACTAATGTTTATGCCCCAGTGGACAATAATTCTGCATTTGACAACTTATGACTCTGATGATTTTTAATCTGGTTGTTACAAGTTCTCTGATATCAATAGTCAACACTACATCATCCTTGCCATTTAGTTTGTACATTTTTAACGTGTAGTTAGCTTTATCTGCAGCATCACTGTGATGTTTTGTCTTTGAGTTACTGAGTTACTTAGAGCCTACATTCAAGTGAAGATAATGTTATCTGAGGAAATAATTGCAAAGGAGGAAGAAGGAAATAGTACTTGTATTATAGTATTCAGAAGGAATTGAGATAAGGGTGGTAAAATAGCTGTGTAGTTGTTGTTGCTGGTAGAATAGCCAGTGATGGCAAGAATATGGCAATTGAAGTCCCATTGTTACAAAAAATAAATTCTGTTTGTTTTTATCACAGTTTAGCATTCACGTGATGGTATATTTCTCTCCTATGAAATCTCCAGACTGAAGCACTTACTGTAGACAGTCTCACCCAGTGTCATCTACATGCCAGGCTTTCTTGCTTTATAACTTAAATGGGCAAAAAATTGTCAGAGCGGAAATCAATCCTTCGCTAGTTTTGTGTCTTTTGGGAGTTATACCAATCTTCTGTGTGAAAGAAATCTAAGCGGGGTAAATAAAAGACTACAGAGATTCAGTGGTGTAGTGACACTGATGAGAATTTGTACAAATTAATGATTAATATTGAACAAATAAATTAAGAGATACCAAGGAAAGTTGTTAGCAGTTGAAGGCATTAAGACATCAGTGGTACCTGTGCATAAAACCTAGCCTGCTGGAATTGTAAAAGCTTCTAAAAACTGTCTTCTGCAGGTTGCTTAGGAAACATGTCTGAGAGAGGTCGAGTTTCTGCCCATGTCTTGTTTCTGTCTTGATGCAGATACTGAGGGAGCAAATGAGTCAGCACTAGTACAAAATCTAACAAATGGCTTGTGAGTTTGGGTGGCTCAAGTTGCACAACTCCATAGGTTGCAGAGGTCTGAATTTGCATGGGACAGTTACGTGATAACCCAGTTTTGAGTGAGACATCCAAAATGATACCTGCTCCTAGAAGATCAAGGTGAGCATTTTCTATTTGCTCAGAGGAATCAGATGTGGACTTCTCCCCACAAGACAAGATCCATCCAACATCAGTGCCACAAAGGTTCACACAACTGGCAAAGCGGGCTTCTGCCCTTCCAGACAGTATCACTCTTCTGCAGCCTGAGGTCTTACAATTACTACGGGATAAGGTGAGTGAAGTATGGCAGATTACAGAAGACTACAAATGGAGAAGCCAAAAAAAGAGAACAGTCATTCTTCTGCTGAACCACAATGTGTATATCCACACTCTTATCCTGGGAGCTCTATGTACCCATGTGATTAATAGTGTAGCGTTACAGCTATCATGTAGATCACATACATTCCTTCTGTATTTCCATGTAAGAATGCAGAGTGACAGGACTTTGGCACTGGCATATGACCTGCAGTCTTGACAGCTGCTGAGTCAGACAGTCCTGAATCACATCTGATTGTGTCCAGCCAGTGAGCCTGTGGTGAGCACAGCAGAGCTGTTACTTCTTCTGAGGAAGCTAATGGTGCATCATTGCCATGTCAGAGCACTGATTTTTTTTGCTCCAGGCTGTACATATGTAAATATCTTGATAGCATAATTTTGAAGATTACTATCTGCAGCAGCTCTGGTTCTTTCTGTTCAGGCACAGAGATGGAAGCATTCTCCGTTAGAGAAAATGTGCCATGGCGCAGCATCTCTAGTTGGTGAGGATTTCCTCCAGAACAGAATGTTGTTAGCTGCCAGTAGACATGACTGACTGGCTGTGTATCAGAGTACATGGTTTTGAGTATACATAATATGATCATGTGGTGTTGGCATTTACAGCATATCCCTTCCCGTTTCTCATGTACCTAACACCCTGTGCTGGGGATTGATGTATTTCCCTGCATCCAACCTAGCTAGAGAATAGCCTTCTAGTTAAATGGTTTGAAAAATGAGGCACTTAAATAACAATACCAGTGCTCAATTTCAAGAAAGACTGCAGAGTGCTTTCATGTCCTGGGGTGAGAGATTTGCTCCCCTTTGCTCAATGCTCTGTTCACAAATCAATGCCCTAAAAGGATTATGAGGATCCATGTGAGGTACTTGTCTCGGAACCAAATAAAGAAAACTTCTAGCAGCTCACCTGAGACCCAGATGTAATAAACCTTGATGCACAGACACATGGGAATGCATTATGGTGCAAGGATCTTCTAGTGGGATCAGGCTGGTAGACCTAAATTCTGTCTCCTGCTGCAGCAATGGGAGAAGTTTTTGGGGTACAAATGTAAGCCTCAGCCCTCCTTGGGACCTCTTTCCCTCCTATGACTCTACAGCCATAGCTCTTGCACAAGACATGTTAGTGAACACCCCTCTGAGCCATCCTTTCCAGATCCCTGTGTAAAACTGTGGTCCATTTGTTCATCTAAAACATTTCTGACCATGGTGGCATCAAATTACAGAAGTTGCTACCTGCTGGGTGTACTTGTATAGAAGAAGCGTATTTCATGTGGTTTAGACTTACCTCCTACTGATTCTATTGCATGTCCCTAGTCTGACTGCCTGGCACTCACAGGGAAAGGTCATGCTGTGGTGGGATGTGTCCACCCAGAAAACAGAGACCACAGATCAAGTACCTCCCAGCCAAAGGACCCTCTGGCAACCTAAGTGGGGTTTGAAGTCAAATTGCCAATAAATTCTCTCTGCCTCTACTGCAGGTGGCCCCAGGCACCTCCTAGAAGACACAGCAGCAATCTGGTCTTGGTGCTGCTCAGATGGTCTTTTTGCAAAGGCACAAGAGCCTCTCCTGAAGGTGCCTGGGAAAGCAGAAAGCACAGGGTGGGGTTTTCCATGTGCATGGTGGTTGGATTGTCTCACATCATGGGTGAACACTCCATGATTAAAACACAGCTAGGAAATGCTAGTCAACATTTTAATTTTCAAGCTCTCACTTTGACTGGTCTTTCTGCTTCACCAAGAACTGTGGGAGCTCCATTTGAATTTTTCTCTCTTTTGTTTGTTTGTTTGTTGTATTTTTTTCCCAGCAGCTTATACTAACTGAAGCATATAGTGGAAGGGCTTAGTAAGACTTTCTAATCTGCTCATTCAGTGTTTTAGCCAGTACAAGAAACAGTTTTGTTAAGGTTCCAGAACAGTCCTTGGGCATAGGTCAAAAATGTCTGAGGTGTCTAGGAAGCTTTTCTGAGAACTTTTTTTCTGCTCTGCTTGATGGCATTTTGTTCATTCTTGAAAACACATTTCCCCTCCTAATCAAACCATTTCTCTTATGGTCACTGGTCTCCCTCACCATGTAGTTCTGTTTGTCAAACAATCTGGTCCTTCCTTGCTGCCTCTGAAGATTTGGAGTAGGTAAACTGCTTTGCGCATCACTGTCACGAGAAACTGGAAGTCCGCCAAACTCAGCATGCTGTAGGAGGAGCAGGTCTGAAATTTGAAAAGGACAGCATCTGTGCTCCCAGTGCTCCTTCTAGGAGGTAGGCCAAGAATCACCAGGTCACCCCTCTTCTTCCGTCTTTTAATCTGAGCAAATGAAAGGAAACATGAAAGCAAATTTGTCAAGCAACAGTGTGTGAATTCTGCAAGCTTTGCAGATACTTGTTCTTCTCACCTCAGTTAATTCATCTGAGGAAAACCACCTGAACTCAAAAGTGAGGATTGCCCAATGTGTTGGCAATAGTTCAATTGCCATGAGGTTTTGCCCATTCCACACCTGAAGCACTTAGGCAACATATTAAAAATAGCATCCTGCAGTCCTCTGAAGAATCCTTAGGGTTCTCCTTCAAGAAGAACAAGGACTGGTTTGATGAAAACAATCAAGAGATCCAGGAATTGTTGAGGAAGAAGAGAACTACTCACCAAGTACACCTTGCTCAGCCATCTTGTCATGTAAGAAAAGCAGCCTTTCGCCTTGCATGCAGCAAACTCCAACAGAAATTCCATGACATCCAGAACAAGTGGTAGATCGATCTAGTAGAAAAAACTCAATTGTGTGCAGATACGGGTGATTATAGAGGATTCTATGAGGCCTTGAAAACAGCATACGGGCCTACATATCACGTCAAAGCCCTCTACTCAGCACTGATGGTCAGATGCTTCTGACAGGCTGCATTTAAAGTACAAGAAATCAGGGTATATTTCTGCAGTACGAAACTCATTAGAAGTCTGGAGTGAAAGCCTTGCTACCCTTGCTTCAGAAGGATACTCACTTGCAAATGTGATCTCTTCTGTTATGGCAAGAGGTTAAGTTTTATCTACTGATTCATAGAAAACATATTACAACAATGTGTTTCCAAGACGTTTGGGTTTTTACTAATTTTCTGGCGACCTGGAGTCACCATAGAGTCTGTTCCAGCTGGACTCATCCTTGAGCAAAAGGTTTTTTTGGAGATGTAGGACATAAGTGTGCTTTTGAAAGTTGTTTTGCTCATGGATATCAATTCTGTGAGGTTCTCTGTTCTGTAGTAAAAGTAGTGGTATGCTTGTCACTAGCAGCTGTAGCTACAGCAAGAAACATCTGTAAACTGGAGGGAAAAACTTCCAAAAATATACTCTTGCAATATAATCTCTTCTCTCTCTAAAGAGAGCTGAGCAGGGAAGCAGAATACATTGAAGAGTCTGCTGTGCATCTCCAAAGTGTGCTTAAAGTGTTTCAATCTCCCAGTTTTCAGGTTTGTCCACATCTTGATTTCTTTTTCTTTTTGGTCTATATGGAAGCAGTTTACAAGCATTAAACAGGTAGTCCTGTTATCAGTGTTTAGTCTCTGAGTGTTCTTAGGGCTGAGACTGCTTGTATACCCCTACCCCTATGGGTTCAAGGAAATCTTTCTGCCACATTAAATGCCATAGTACAAGATACTTCAAAGCATTTTATTATGGATTGAATTCTGCATGTGCGAATTCCTTAGTCATGAAAGATTTGCTCATGACCCCTCGCATCCCAGAGTGCAGCAGCCTTGCCTGTATTAATCAGCTTCATCCTTGACTTATGCACACGTTGTCAGTGGATTCTGCAAACTCTGTCTTCTTCTTCTGGACGTATAACTGCACCAGCAATACCTAGATCACGTCTTAATAGAAAGCAGTGTGCAGAAATCTGATCCAATGAAAGCTGCAGTTATTTTGGTTGGATTAAGAAATGAACAATATGCATAATTGCAGAGCAAACTCTAGCTGTTTTGAAAGATACTGAGTTATGTGAAAGGCCTGGCAAAAAACAAATGAATAAGGCAGTCATAGTAGATGAGGAATGAATGAAACCACAGACAGCAGCAGCAGCAGCAGCCAGGCTTTTGCAAAGAGCTATGGCAGTATCTTTTAGACTGTCTTCACTGAACTACAAGCAGAGCAATAGTCCTAGAAGTCTACAGGAATGAAATTTGCGTGGAAATTTTTGGCAAGCTATTCAATGGCTGCAACAAGTTGCAAATAGACTGCTCATTATATTTGGGCTGGTAGCTCTCTCACACAAGCCTGAAGGTTACTGGATGTCCCAAAAGAGATGTCCATGCATCCTTGTGTTTCACTGTCACGCAAAGGGCAAAGGCTAGGGAAGGATGTCAGCTGCCAGAGTTGCTCCTGGGGACTGCCAGCATCTAAATCCGCTGGGATAAAGTATACAGGAGCTATTGCTAGCAAACACACCTGCACTGACAGACAGAGATGCCGGGGCTAGCAGCAGATGGAGAGGGCTGACGTGCTTTTGTCTCTGTCACCTCTGAAATTCATAAAGCTTTAAACTTCCCACACCAGCTCAGAAGCAAGTGTCATATTGTAACACCTCTGTCTGGGGTGTTGTGGGAATGAGCCAAGTTGGGATGACTGATTTCTATCTGTGTGGAGGGCGCAGATACTGGGCCTGGTCTATAGACAGACCTCTCAGCTTTGAATGCTGCTGACTGCCCATTCCTTCCCTTCAGGTGTTAAGCAATAAAACGTAATTCAAGCTTGAATCTATAGATGACAAGTGAGATAAGGAAAATGAAAGCTGTCTTTCATCAGCCGAATCTGAGCCAGGATTACTACTCAAACAATGTAAAAAGATGTCCCCAAAGCATTCTGGCAGTTAAGGACAACGATTCAGCTTGACTGTTTTTTGAGTGATTACCATAAGCACAGTACACTGTGGTGTTGTATTCTTGGGCATGCCTGCAGAACTGAGAAGTGTTACAAGCCCAAGAACTTAGTTAAAAACCTGTTCTGAAATTTGCTCTTCAACCAGAGGAAAGAAGCTAGACCCTGTGACAACAATGATCAATCACATCCTGGGGAATGAAGGCTTGACACAGAGTAATCTTGTATCCAGTATAGGAAGTGAACCTCTGGTCTTCAGGGAAGCAGGACTTGGTGGCGGCCAGCAGCTGGATGTTCCTGCAGAACTTCAGAGTGTTAATGACCTTCACTGGTGCACTAGGAAGAGGGCACAGAAGTGAGACCTTGAGAATGTCTTCCCCTTTAGAGAGGATGTTTGTCATCAATTGAATCTTGGAGTGAAAAAGAATATATTTTCTTTTTTATTTTGAAACATAGTCTCATTTTGTATAGTAATGTTAATTGCAGTAAAAAAGGTAAAAACAGAATATCTGAAATACAAACAGAAAAGATGTACAATGATGGAAAAGGAAAATGTTTCATTTGATGTAGATCAAAATTGTTTCTGGAGTTCCAGTTTGGGGAGACTCATGAGATTCTAATTTTTGGCTTGGGGAAAGCTATGGCATCACTAAAGGTTTAAGAGACCACTAGCATTATTCCTTTTCCTGCTGCCTGAGCATCCTATCCACTTAAGAGCAAAAGTGGCTGTGGAACTAAGCAGTGTGACACGTCCCAGACCTCCTCCTCCAGTGAACAGGAGAGAGAAGCAGCCTGTACTGCAAGCTTTCCCCGCATTTCTGTCGTGACCTTTTTGGTAATAATTTCAGCATGCACACAGGAAAGGAGAGTTATGCTGGCCTCACTTATTTGCACAACAACTCAGAGCAGAATCTAAGTGATATGAAGCCTCTTTGCATTTTGACACTTATAAAACTATATTTGATAGGAGGGAAGCTCATAACTAGCTTTTACAGGACAGAAGAGAAACTGACTGAAACTCAGCCTTTTTCTTTCTTGTTTATCACAGGTGGCAAGGTCTGTGCTACGTGGGAATTATAAGAACCAGAGCTTCTCTTTGTTTGGTAGATCAACTTTTTGTGGGAAATGGATTTTTTCTGCAGCCAGTTCAACACTGGCTAAACAACAGGCTGTTTGTTTAACAAACTAAACCCATGTCTGTTTCCCTCCCCAAAACTATCTCTCACAACTTATCTTGTGACTGAGGTCAGTCTCAGATAACAGAGTCCTTGTCTGCGCCCTGCTATGGCATGAATGAACAGGCAGGGAGGAAGGTTTCCATTTATTCCCTAAGTTCCCACATTCCCTGCAGCTCTTGAAAAATGAATGTGTTATGTGGTCCCAAACCCAAAGGTGAAATTCTGCATTACATTTATCTACCTGAGACCCCATTTAATTTCAAATATCACTACCACTGACTTTAACAAAAAGCAAACACAGGAAGCCTCTAGCTCTTGCCTTTTAACAGTCCTGCAGTGCTATGTTATAAGCATGGTAAAAAATAAGGTACCTGGAAAATCCATAGGCTAATTTAGTTGATTATTTTCAAGGCGTTGCAACTTTGAATTTTTATGTGGACCTTTTTATAGTTATGCTGAATAGCCAAAAACTTCTGAGTATATGTTGTAGAGATGTAAAAACAGTTTCCTTTTGAACACAAGCATCCAAGCAGAATACATATGTAGATAGAGCTCCCTAATAAAATTCCTCCACTAAGCTGCATAAGTCATAATAACTATACTGTTCTGAAACCACTATAACCTGAATGACTGATGTTGCAGTAGCAGTAGCAGTATAGAATAAGTTGATGTATGTGTCTTGACTCTAGTTTAAAGAAATCATGTTTCAGGTAGCATACTTTGCCTAGCCCCAAAAAGCTTGCAAACTTAGAGCAGGATTGTAAGTAATTTAGTAGAATCCTAACTCTTTGGAAATTTGAAAATAGCTTGAAAGACCACCAAAGTTTTGGAACTTCATGCCTTTCTTATTCTTAATATATCCAGTCATCAAATTTGATGGCAGTCTTATGTTTACTATACCTTTGAGACAGTCACCAAAGACATTGTCTGGTATGCTTTAGTTGCCTGTACATTTTTGTTGGAATCTAAAGGTAACTACGGAGAAAAGATATCTTGAAGCTGGATTAACAAACAGGAGGGGTCACTTCCTCTAAGAAAAAGTAAGCAGGTCATGTCTTGTCATGTAACATAAAGTGGCAGTCGCTGGAGAGGTCTTTGTTTCAATTATTAGCTCTTTTTAGCTGCAGAAAGAAGTAAAATAATTGCAACAGAGATGCCCTGACATACCTTAGACTACTCTCCTTATTCACTTCTGCATGTAGCTAGTAGCATCTACGTTTTCCTCACAGTGAAGGAAATATGACTGCAATCTAACACTCACATCAATTGGTATGGCATCCTTGGCTCCCTCAGATGTGCTAGCAGGATGCAGCCCTTGGGACCTGGACACTCTGATTTTTCAGTTGAATGTGATCAAACTGCAACTTGAATTAGTGATTACACGTTGTCTGAAACAGAGGTACAGTGCTAAGCTGTGTTCAGTGCTTGACAACAAAAATTGCAGGACAATTCCTTTTAATAGTATACATTCTGGTCTTCTCTTAACTAGCACAAATGTTCACGCAATATGTTTGTCCTACTGTATGAATCATTTTAGTCCAGCTTCTGATGTCCTTGTTTCTTTTACAGTATAAAGTTCACTCATACAAGGATGGAAATTTTTCTGAGGAGATGGGATTTATCAAAAAGGGACTAAGTTATTCCTAGGATTTAAAGGGAGATCTAGAGCTCAGGTCACTCCCCTTTGTTTCAGAAATAAAAGCAATTGTTGACTTTCATGAAGGTATTTCTATGTTCTTTTTCAACAAACATTTCTTTTGCACAGCAGCTGTTAAGCACACAACTTTTAAGCCTGTACAAGATGGAAATTGCTCTGAAATTCTTTAAAGACCTCTGCACCAGAATTTTCTTCCCCAAAAGGCTATTGAAAACGCTATGAAAGCCTCAGGGTTTAATTTCTCATTTCTTAATGCACTAGAAATGATAAGCAGTGAACCTTTTAATGGACGAAAGGGAATGTTTCAAACCTCTCTCATTACTATCTACAGACAGTTTGGAAAGACAAGTACACAGTAGCTTGCTGTCCAGAAGGGCACATGCCCTTATTTTTCTTGTAAATTTGCCTAGGGAGCATTTCGCAGGACACTATCCTGAATTATATTGCTCCTGACAGTGATGTCAGAATGAGCAAATGCTGAGGTCATCTACAAGAAATGCTGTCAGCATGGCACAGCAGTCTTCAGCTTGTAGATCCATCCTTTTCTTGTCTTAAGAAAAAATAAAGACAGCAGAATAACTGCCTTTCAGCTGCACAGTCTGATTTCATGAGCTTTTGTCTCTGACTGCAAACCAGCAGGGCTCCCTGGATGCCTGCCCAGGCCCGGGGCTGCTTCCTCTTGTCACTGCCAAAGGAGTCAGCTGTCTGTGGGGCACAAATGGCAGGGATGGGATCAGGCCATGGCCCTGGCAAGGTTGTCTGCAGCCTCGCTGCCTGCCCTGCCTTTCCTGGGGTTTCCTCCTGCTCCTGTTGATGTCTTATGTCCATAGGAATTGAACCCACATTGACCTGCTTTGGTATTTTCTGTATTTCCCCTCTATTCCAGTTTCCCTCAACCTCAAAGAAATGCCTTCTTTGATTTTTCTGTGACATGGGACCCTGTTCTGTAACTGGTCATTGATAAAGGTGAAGTTTGCCCTCCAGGCCAGACCTCAATGGCTTTAAAATCTCTTGTCCACAGCACCACACTCCATAAAGTACAGCTTGTAGCAAACAGCCTCCAAACACTGAACATCCATACGCGCCTGGGAAGCCTTGTGTTCCAATATTCGAAGTTCAGTGAAGCAAAAGCTGTGTGAGGCTGAGCATCTGGATGGAAGGATATGGTCATGTGCACAGAGTAGGCTGCACACTGACAGTTTCCTATCAAGCAATGGCAGCACTAAAGAGCAGGGTACCTTGGTTGAGAGAAACATGATTTACCTGAGATAAGACAGGCCCACAGTAGAGCAGGCGCTCCAGTAGTGTTCTCCTGCCAGCTTCAGGGGACTGCAAGGCAGTGGAGGGGAGGCACCATGAAAGAAGAGAGGAAGGGGTTTAGTCCCATCTTTCTCCACCTCTTCGTGGCCTGCTTGGGAAGGGTGGGTGCTAAATTTTTTCCATTATCCCAGAAAGGAGAGGAATTTCCATTGTAGCTGCAAAGCTCAACTCTCTATTGTGGAAAGGAGAGAGAAGAATCAGTGGACTTTGTGGAAAGGGCATGGTAAACATGACTGGCAATGAAAATCCTCAGCATCTCTAATTGACCTGCTTTGCGTATTTCAGGTTGCACATCACAAAATCTGTGACATGGAAATTCCAGCTACCTGCTCCAGTTAACCCATTTATACTACTGCTAATATTTTTTCAGAATTATTTTTTATACTGGAGAGATCTTGTCCACCTCCTGTAGTTCTTTGCTTTCCAGCCTTTCCAGTACTTCCTTGCTGTTTCCATAGAACCAGGGCAAAATTAATTCTTATTCCCCTAATGCAAAGCTGGCCCCTGAGCACTTCTGTGTCTCTCCTTGCTTCTGTTGTGCAGTCCTGGATGACGGCAGGGTGCTCCTGTTTTGATGTAAAGTTAAAGGCTTTGTCCTTCTTGGTGAGTCTGGCACTACCTGCTGTGAGTTTAAGACTGACCTAGAGGTGCTCTGAAGAAAAAAACTACTCAAGTATATAATTTACAAGTAATTAAAAATGGTCTTAGGGAAAATAATTCATAGAATTTGTAGAAAAAATGGAGATTGGATGTGTCTCTAGGTCTGTTTCACACTATCAGAGGTGTGAGAGCAACACAGGTTTAGGGCCTGCCCTAGCCTGGTGAACTTAGACACCTGCTACAGCAAAGGATGAGCAGCACTTAGCTCAGGACATGCTATCTGCAGGACTCTGCAGACTCTGCAGTTGAGAAAAGGTTTTATTACCTGTGCTAAGAAGCATGATGCCGTGACCATTTTAGTAAAAGGTCAGAAATTAAGCGATTTACATGTGTCTACATGGGAGCACTCACTACGCAGTGCTGGGACTTGTTTTTCTGGAGCTATAAACCACTCTGCCACCAACTGTCCCATTGGTGTCCTCTGACAGAAGTCACACACTGCCTCCATCCTTAGGTGAACTAACAGACATAGGCATGGTAATATTCTGCTTTGTGTGGGGACTTTTATTTTCTGCCTTTGACAAGACAGTAACACTACAGTATTGAATATCCTCTCTAAATTTAGCATAGGGACCCAGAGTATAGTGTTTTACAGTTCTTTGAACTGAGGTAAGACATGTAATTGAGGATTCATACCAAACTGAATCTGCTGTTGAAACAGAAAAACTGAGTGCAATAAATATCCCCATATGGTGGAGAAGGAAAATCTATGGTCTTCCATTCCCTATGTCAGAGGTCAATGCAGAAAGTCATGGAGAAAAACTTGCCATCCATGCATATCTAAAGTGTTGTTGAATTTTTTCGTAAGACTGTTTCAAATTCATTAATGTAGAGGCATGAATCAGGAGAGAGATAACATTATTTTTGCTTCTGTTGGTGAGACACACTCTGAGGTGCCTGGTTTTTCAGAACATGATGGGTTACCTGTGACCTCCAGCCAAGGTCAGACTCTGTTTGCTACCTGCTATACAAAAACATAGTAAGTAACAGTAGTAACAGTAAGTAACATAGTAATATCTGTTCTTACAAATATACAGTATAAATAAGCAAGGTCAATAAAAGATTTAGAATCAGAGCATGATTTTATGGCTGGCTATCTGAGGCACAGAGGAATTAAGTTACTTGTCCAAGGTCACATTGGAAGTCAACTGGAAGGCGAGGACTAGTTGAAGCTCTCCATGGTACACATCCAAATCCTCTGGGGAGCACCTAAACCAAGGCAACTGATCAATTTTGCCACATCTGCAGTCCCTACCGTAATTTGTGATTCTACATGTGGAAACTGTTTATCAAACACATAATTTATAAGTGAACAGTATAGCTTCAGCTGTTTGTGTGTTGTTGGGTTTGTTTGTTTGTTTGTTTGTTGGGGTTTTGTTATTTGTTGGGGTTTTTTTGTTTGTTTTGGGGGTTTTTTTGTTGTTGTTTGGTTGGTTTTTTGTATTTTCATTCTGAACTGCACTATGTGCAAGCAAAACTCTTGGGTTTGCTTTTAAATCCCAGAGACCATTAGGAATGTAAAGTCAGGTTTTATTTCTGTAGGTAACTGTGATGAATATGAAGTTATTGATGAACCTCACAATCTCCTTATAGTTTTGTTGTTTGCTCTTATCAACTCACAACCACGGCCTTGCAGGTTAGTAGATGACCTGTAGAGGTGCTATGTCTCCCAGATCTGCAAAGAATGCATAGTACTTCATAAGTCATTCACCTCTTGCTGACACGTTTGGTACCTTTGAGTGCAGAGTAGTCTGTATGCAGTTTTCCGAGGTCAAAGAAAGAAAAGACTAAGTACACTGGTTTCTATCAAAGAAGGTCAAATATTATGCTGCCAATCACAGAAACAGGTATCGAAACAGAAAATCATGAGTATTGTACTTATCAAGAGGGCTCTTCCCCACCACCCTGTCCACAGGTGACTCCCTGCCCCAGGAAGTCCAGGGAGCTGGTATATCCAGGGTGAGGGCAGGCAGGGGTAATCCTACATCACTTGTCCTATGTTGCTTCCAAACAAGCTCCCTTCACTCAAGATGGTATTTTTCATTCCTACTTTTCTTCTCATTGGTTGTGTTGTCTGGATGCCGGGGCAGGAATTTCTCCTTTGTTTCTTTAGGTTTGCTTAGTGAATACATCTATTGCTTTGCTAACACCTTTTATTTCTCCCTGGCCTCTCCTAGCACTGTCATCTGATGTGAGAGATCTCATTTGTCCATGTAAACATTTCTCTTATAAGCCCTGCAGGTTTCATGCTTATACAAGGTTCACATAATGATGAAATGTGAAATACCTGATGGTGAATTTTGGCAGCTGCTGTATGCACAGTGCTTAACAGGAAGGCTTCCTCTGGGACCCTGTCTCTGGGAAGAAGCTTTTCATGAGAACATTTCTGTTCAGTGTGAAAGACCATTTCTGAAGCATATTTAAAGCACCCCGACTGCAAACTATACCCGTGAGATTAATACCCACCTCACTCTTCACCAAACCCAAAGAGCTCCTGCCACAAATGAGTCTGTTTGCCGATAGTACAGCAAAACGTGGACCATGATGGTATGCTTGGTAATCTTTTCCAAAAAGGCATAAATTCAAAGCCAACACTGCCATGTAGCCCCAAAGGACCTTGGTCTTCTGGGTAGAGAGGCTGGTTGCCAGCACAGTTGCTTTCCCTTGCTCTTTTCTTGATGATACCTCCTCCAAAATTAATGGTTTTGTTCTGCAAGTTCAACATGTGAGGCTGAGAACAATCTTTCTTGCTCATGTTATGCATGTAATTATCTACAAAAGAAGCATAATCAATTACTTCTCTCCCTTCCACCATGTGTTGCTTAAAGAAAGGAGATAAATGATCTGACTTCATTTGGTGTGGATGGTGTTTCCATTTTTTATTCAGGTTCACCATGTAAGACAAATACAAATTTTTTAGGGAGCAAGTGCAAAAGAACCCTGCATTTTTCAGTTCATCTTTGTTTTGCAGGGGACTATATGGCATGTGAGGAAGTGTCTTTGGATCCAAGATGAAGCTATCTCTTACAAAATTGTCAATGTGTCAGGTACTATTTCAATATTATGTATACTAATTTTCTTCACCTTCTTTGCTTCACCATTACTGCTTTGGCATGCCTGATCTTTTGCACTGATGTATGTCAAGGAAGCATTTTAATTTGTGGTATTACTATTATTAATTTGTAATTGTATTCTAGAAGTGTAGACATTTCCAGACATCTTGCAGGGGCCACCTCTGTAGACCTAGAAAATCTACCAGGTTAAGGGAAGAAGGTCAAGTCTATGACATCAGGTGAATGATGCCCTCACTCAGTAGACCATATGCATACTTCTTAAGCTGGCATAATTCAAGAGTGTGTTCAGCTACATAGAAATACCTGTGTGTGCTAAACAACAGGCGTAGGCATAGGCATAGGTATAGCAGCCAACACTACCAAAGTGTGCATTTCAAAGTGTCTTAAAATTCACAGTAAGGGAGACCTTACTGAAAAATTTTTGTGCATTTCGGTCTGGATTGAGTAAATAAAACACCAGTCTGGGAGAAATTTAGCAATGCCAAGTAGACTTCCTGCTCTACCCATTAAAAAAAGAGTGTATTCAATGAAGTATATATTAAACATATCAGTTTATGTTATAAAAATTGAAATATCAATCCTTTTGGCACCACAAAGATCATGAAAGTAAGATACTGTTGTCCACTCCTGTAGGTTAGTTTGGTCAAATGTGACAAATCATGTCTGAAATGAATCTTCTAGTCTAGAAACACATGTACTACATATATGCAATAAGAATTGACAGAATTTTTATATTCAGTCTGTGTGATATGTACTTAATAAACCACATATTTTGTGTCTGACATGGCATATTTCAGAAATGTGTTTAGATGCTTAAAACCATCTGTGCAAGCTGGATCACACTCATGCACATCAATACAAACACACACACAGAGCTAGGTAGATAAATATAATATGGCAGAATGACCACAATGGCAAACTATTACGGAAATATTCAAAGCATGATATGAAACAAAGCAAAAATGTAAATGAGACATTATAGGAAAATCATAAATGCCTTTGGAAGCTGAATGCTGCCTTGTTCTGGATCCGTTTTTCCCAAAGATTAGTGAGGTGCTAATAACAAAGCGTGAGGAGCAATCAATTTCCTAACAGATTTTATTTTGAAACCATTTTTACTCTGAGCCTCCTATCTATTGTCTCCACAATTTATCCTCTTCACTATTGTTCTTTCATGTTTTTTGGAAACAGGTTTTTAAGGACTAAGAAAGCTTCAGCAAAAGGAACTAATTCAGAGAAAGCGTATTTCTGACGTCCTAAAGCAATAAAACATTTCTGTTCAAAGAAACACACAACTGAATCAATTAATGGGCATGAAAAACATGGTAAAAATAGCTTAAAAAGTAAATGTTTTAAAAGAAACTTTCAGGGGTTAAACCCACCCTTATTCATTCGGGTAGCAGATTTTGGTGACTTAAATAGGAGCAGAAATTGGCATAGTAAATCAAATTACAATGGTGAATTAAGGAAAGATCTATTTCTACAGGTCATAGGTGACACATTTTTAGCCTGAAATGAGTTTTCTAGTCTAGAAAAGTTCTCCCTCAAAATCTGTAAGTTTAAAAATTGACAACATTTTGCAAGTAGACTAATAAACATTTTTAGGTTTTCTGGGGGTTGTTTTGGTTTGTTTTGACTTTGGTTTTGGTTTTGTTTTTTAATAGAAGATAAAGTGAGGTTAATGAATCAGGGGCAGTCTGGTCTCATGAAGGACGTTACTATATCATATGTCACCTGAGCAGTAGGGAAGTGATGCTCTGTGGCAGGTTGAATTCTCCAGGGGCGGCAAGTATACATTCAATAAAAGGAAGGAAGAAACTGTGGTCTTAAATCCTAATTCTAATTAAACACTTAATACGGTAATCATGTTACCTATTATTGCTAACAACAGTTACTAGAAGCAGCTGATGTCGGGATTGACATATGATGTGGAAAATTATGAGTGCAAGATAAGAAAATTCCCAGAACATATAAACAGTAGCACAACACAAACAGGCATTTATAGAGCAAATCATGTTATCCCAAGGTTAATTGGAAAAACTGTGGAAATTACTGAAAATATGGAACAAGACACTTAGAGAAAAAAATTATTCAATTATTGAAGATGTGCTAAAGAAGACAGGATTATATCAACAAGCTTCCGATTATTTACACTTTACTGTACTGAATCTGTAAGCGATGTGTCATGCTTTGTTTCAGACCCGGCCTACGTAGAGAGAGCAACTGCCAGAAAACACTCTGAGAAATTTGTCTCCCATCAAATCTATGGTTGTATACATCATTTACAAATGAGATTCACAAAGGAACACCTTACTGAGAAGTCATCTGCCAGGAAAACAGCATCATGATCACTGGTCTGAGTGTAGTATGCTGTAAGAGTGTTATTCAGAAATATCCTTGATTATTTAAAGCAAATGAGTTTTATGCAATCTTTGTCATTGTGAAAAATTATACTATTTATCTGACTTCTTATTTTTAAGTAGTATTCTGATATCTTGTTAGGCATACTTCATTCTGTTGATTTGGGGTATGATTTATTGGACTTGGACAAAATGCCTAAATTTTTTCCACTGATAGCTCTCACACGTGCTCTCTCTTCTCCAACTGTGAGTTAAACCCTACATAACTGCAGCATGGCAGTGACGTTTGGCTTTGCACAGAGAATGGTATATCTCATTTGTAGTATGCAGATTACACCCACTTTAATCATCTGCATTTTATTGATATATCTATGTGTATGTTTAGATTAGACCAGAGAGAATATTTTATTCATTATAGAGAAGTCAGAGCCCAGGTGTGACATTTCAGTTCTTACCTGGAGTCATGGTGTGTCTGTCAGCTATTTGTTTTTAGTAAGGTGGATGCTTGCTCTGGGGGAAATCCTGCCAAAAAGTTATTCCTCCTGCAGTTATTCCTCCTCCAGTCCTTTAGTCCTTACCAGATCTCAGATCCCAGCCCTCCCATACCCTGAAAGTTTTGGGGATCATGTGACTTCACTGTCCTGGTGGAGGCAGTGTACACAGAGAGTGCTCCTTGCACCTTGGTACACCTTTTTCCAAAAACTTCAGATGGGAGTGCTGCCTCTTTCCTTGATAAAAGAAAAATTGAAGCTTTTAGTTGAAAGTCTAGCAATAAAAAAGTATTAGTAAAATAAAATTTAAATCACAATTGTAGCTTAAATTCAAAATGTGTTTAACAGTCTATTAAATTAAAGGTTTGACAATGCGTGGGGGGCTGGACCTTATGGCTGTGTAAGACTACATACTGTTACTCTTTTATGAGCCCATCAGAAAGCTGCTCCCTGGCCTGACAGCATAATGCCTGTCACAGGAGCTAAAAGGCTCCGATCATCCACATAGATCAGTAAAGTCATGATTCCCGCAAGGTAACCTGTGTGGTATAGAGTCCACAACTGATACAGAAATGATGTTGATGACTGAATGAGTAACAATTTATTTTGCACTAGCACGTTGCAAAACTTGAAAATATTTCGAATCCAAGGTGAAAGTTTTACAAAAAACAGTGAGTGTCTATGTGCAATTCTCTTTTCAAGAAAGCATAAACACTATAATTTTTTTCCTTTTACCATATCAGAATCACAAAATTTAACATGCACTTGTCTATTTCCCTTGAGTCATAAAAGTCCCAGCCTAAAACTATATTTAAAAGCCCCAAGATATTTCACTCCAAACACTCATGAATCTCACTTTCATGCAGCAGAGAACAGAGATTCAGCCTGCTGGGCTCATACCTTTTGCAAGCAGTTCTAGGTGTACCTTCAAAGAGGCAAGCACCTGCCACCGTCAGATGTTTCTGATTTTCCTCAAGAGATGACAGTAGAAGCTCCTGATCACTGGCCATGACTTGTAGGTATGCCTTTTTCGTTGCTGTCCCTATTATCTTCTCCTTTCCCTTTCCTTCCATTTCTTAATGTGTTTCAGGGTCCTTAATTAGGAACAAAAGGATTTATTCAATAAGCACTGAATTAAGGAAATCCGTTTTACCTTCCTCAAGAGGGCTAGAGCCCTGACATATAGAAGCATTGATAAGCCCTAAGTCACCCTCAGTGACTAAGATATGTTTGTCTTTCAGAAAGGAAGTGACAATCTAAATTAACTGAAGTCAACATGAAAAATCATCTGAAGAGACTGCTTAAATGGTGCAAACTCATTTTCTGAACTGTGTGAAATCTTCCTGATGTGTCTGGGGAAAAAGAAACCACTGATTCGAGGTTCTGAATGTGAAATATTCAAGAAATTACATTTCATTCAGAAAGATGCAGACACATGAAGACGAGGGTTTCAAGTGAAAGTGGCTTTCTTTCTTTCTACCCTGGAAACATTTCTGGTGGACCTATAAACTTGATGTGTGCATGTATCCAACAAATTGCATATGTGTGCATACACACACTGTCATTCCCCCCTCCCCCTCAAATCAGTACCTGACAGCCTTTCATTTCTGACAGGTAATATCAGACTAGATATGGAGTGATTGTGACATGCTCACATCTCGCATGCAGGTCCAAGCTGCTGACATGACATCCACATTCTGCTAGAACAAGGAATGAGGGAGTGATTTTTTTTTCTGTCTTGAGGAATTAATTTTTTATAGGGCATCTTTTCTCCACTGGTATCATGTGTACTCTCTGTAACACTTAGCATAAATTCATAGCTGAAAAATACTATCAAATGGTTTTTATCTTGCTGTTGGTGCTCAGGTTTTCCATAAACACAAATGCTGGGATTACTCCTTCTTTGAATAGCACCTGTACATCAATCTGAGCTGCTATTTCTGCAAAGTAAACACAAAGGTCAATCAGTAATGCACAAGAACTACAGAATTGTCATTGAAATTTTCATGAACTCTTGTTGAAGATAATGATATAGCAGATCTTTCCCTATCAGGTGTGACATTAGTTGGAGAGATGTTCAGACTTCGCAGATAGCCTAGTTCTGACTTTGAGAACAACCTCCTGCACCTTCAGCAGCCCTGTGACTATGCACTTCAAGCAGTGCTTTCTTCCTCTATGCTTCTCCAAAGCTCTGAGTTTCTGCAACTGCAGTAATTCATAAATTAGGGATCACTCACTAGTAAAAATATATCAGTACTTTTTCGTATCAAATATTTTAAAATAAATGTAAGTAGCTTTTTGCTTCAGCTGCGGCTTGTAATACCCATGGCCTTGAAAACTGTACTGCCCTGAGCACAGCCTGGCAGAAGAATTTTGTTTTTTAGAAGTCATGTCAATGCATGCTCCACAATGGTTTAAAAATACAACAAAGACAGCTGTAAATGGCTTTATCTGTATTTCTCACAAGTCTTAGAGGACTGTGTACATTCCCACACTCCTAATCACTTCTGTAAAAGCAGCTTGTTGTCTTTGTCCTGGGTCTAGTGAACTTTGGGAAGAAAGTAAGTAACAGCAGCAGAAAACATACTTGTCAGCAAGTACTGCTTGCATGAAAATAACTGTTAAATAAATTCCATTCTCTCAGATTTTTCCTACTGTGCTTTCCAGGGGGCACTAAATGATGAAGGCACATCATGCGCTGGATATTATGGCCAGTGCACCATGGGGAGATGTGAACTCCCTCTCCATGTCCCTGGGTGAGGCTGCACTCAGGATGCTGTGCAAGGAGTTTAGCCTCCTGTTCCAGAGGGGTGAGAGGAACCTGTGAAGGTCTAGAAGAGACTCTCTGTGAATTTAGGTCCTAAGGCACATGTAAAGACTGAAGGAACTGAGCTGGCTTGGTCTGCAAAGAGGAGTCTGCAGTACAGTCCAAGAGTCACCTGCAGCTGTGCCAAGGTGGTGGGGTTGATACCATCTGGGTAGCAGCAGCTGGTGAGATGAGGCCGCAAGCTCACGACAGCCATCCTACTCCCTAGGGGATGGTGCAGTGCCCCACAGAGGGGTCTCCAACCTTAGAGGCTTTAAAGGCTTGGCAAAATCCCACCAAACCTGTCAGAGAGACAAAGTCCTGCCTGAAATGGGAGGTCATAAGAAAGATCACCAGAGTGCCATCTCAGCCAACACTTCCATGATTCTTTTTTTGAACCTGTGAATCATGCCACAGTGTTTCAGACTTTGAATGCACAAGATATTTCACTTTCTTATTTAAAAGTTAAATTCACACATATTTTTGTTTTCTGATTAAATTCATGGATGTTTTCTACAGTTCTCAGTCAGGAGGCTGTACAGCAAACTGATTCTTCTGCCCCTTCCCAAGACTGTGTGTATTCCAATTCTCTGACAGAGAGGCTTCCTGGGAGTGAGGTTTGCTGTCCATTCAAGGCTCACTCTCTCTCTGTGATTTGTTAGTTCATAGTTGTGGAGCTGGATTTTAACACTTGAGTGCAACTGAATACAAATCATGATACAGTGTAGGTGCAATTTTTGCTTCAGAGCAATAACATACCTGCAGCAGCTAGATGCCTGAGCAGCAGAATTCAATCTGAGAGTTCATGGGGCTGTGATACAAGGGTGATGGGACTGAGTTTCTAAAGCAGGTGTGAATCTTTTGTGTACTAGGGAAGAAAATCTCCTCAAGAGAGTAAGGAAAGAGGATCACAAAAAACATGTTTGCAAAAGTTTTCTGAGATGCAGAAATAAATTTACAGGGAAAGTGATGAAGCAAGATCACATCGACCCACAGATGGAAATACCACAAATACAAGCATGGAAAGAATATCTGTCTACCAATCATCTAGAAATAAAAGTTTCATGGCAACATCAGAATTACATCTGAAATCAGCCCACTTAATGCCTGCACCTTGACTGCTAAAGATCACTCTCACTTCAGTCAATCAGCTTTTGCAACTACCACTGGCATGAACCACTTAATGAAGACAAGCCATGGTGGTTATTCACATGTGAATCTCTCCATCTGGCTGTTTGTTCATTTACTTTCATAATTTTTTCGGCTTTTTTTTTTTTTCACGGGACAGTCCTCTGTGAAGATGTTAGCTAAGTTTACAGCAGAGAGAGAAAGAATGAAAGTAATCACCAGTGGGCAATATTTCAGTTTCTGCTATAAAAAAGGATTAATTAAATTACACTAATATATGGCATACATGAATAGGGGTCAGGGTCAGTAACAGGAACAAAGTGATAGGAGATGGTCTCTCATTAGCATTGCAGGGGTGAGAGAGAGGAGAAAAACCTATTAGCAAAAACACAGGAAGTAAAAAGCACCCTTTCAAAGAAGTGTTTGGGTCTGACCTACCTTAAAGATTGTCAGTGTAACCTTCTAAAGTCGTTTATAATCACTTAAGATAGAGTCTCCAATCTTTCTTAGCTTCTATTTTTGGTGCTGCTTTTCAGCTGCCTCATAAACTGCTATATTTGTTTGCTGTTTATATCTTCTTTATCATAATTCCTTTTCCTAAAAATTGTTAACAAACACGGAGGTTTAAAATTAGATCCACGTAACCTATTATTTCCATCCTTTCCAGTAGCAGTACTTTTTCTCTAGGACTTAAACTTAAAACCCAGGAGTACCTCACAATCAAAGGTAACAACTCATCATGATTAATATCTATGCACTTCTGATGCGTAACACATGTGAACTTTAGCAAGTCCACTTGCATTTAAACATATAACTGTCATCAAAAATTTTAGCCAATTATGCAGGAAACTCCTTTTTTTCGTACTTTTTCTCTGCTAACTCCTCTTGTCTTTTTCCTCCTTATTATTAGCTCTCACACAAAGTGTTAGAAAATTCTAGACTGCTGCTTAGAACTCACACCTTTCTCAGAAAAATCATCTATTACCTTTCAAGGACTAAAACATGTGCATTCACAGCATCAGGCTTTTGCTACAAAATTTACTATAGCAATTTGTTTCTAAGTAAGAATTATCCCAGATGTGACATAAAGACTCCTTAGCTTTAACCTTAATTTTGCCTTAAGTTATTCTCTATCCACCAGATCATTTTCTCTCCAGCCTTAGGTTACACTTCTTATCCGCCCCTACCTTCAGAGCAGGAGTCAGCACATTCTTTACAGGGATGTGATTGTAATGAGACACCTACATTTTCTGCATAGTGTGTGCCCTTAAGAGGAAATTTAAATATGTGCAAAAAACAGTCTCAGTTGAGGAGTATGGAAAAAACTACCTTGCTTTTTAAGTGCATGGCTATTTTAGCTCTGGCTGCTGTCACTAAAAGGGTCTAGCAAATGTGTCTCTAAAAGTATGGAGATTATTTTTCAGCTATAAATAGAGGCTTTGAGAAATGAATACAAACCTCAGAGAGATTTCAATGGTCACAGGCACATGTAATGGCTTGCCTGTGGTAGATGTAAGCTGCCTTGCACTTAGAGCAAGCAATAAGAATGTGCAGCTGGGTGATGGATAACCACTGATGAGCCGCATGTTAAGCCCTTTTGCTCAGTATCATTTGGCTGTGCATCTGGCCTCAGTCTTTTCAATAAAATAGTGCTACGAGCTTCCAGTCAAAGATGGTATATTAGCCCACCTGGTGAGATAGTGGGGGTTAACTCCACCAGGCCAAGAGGGTCCAGGCCCAGCCTTGCAAAAACTACATGAAAGTCTGGGGGAAACACAAGACCAGTGCTTGTCCTCTACTCTGTGACATCTTCTTTACAGAATAGGTCAAATATAGCAACGAATCACAGCCTGAATGGTATTTGCCATCTCTGCCGAGGTTTAGAAACATGTACAGATTTTCATAAGCATGTATCTCCAAGATAATGAGCAGAGTTATCTGACACAGATCCCAAATGGCAGCTTAGTATTTGGTCATTTCCTTTTTATTTCTCTAAAAACAACTACAGAACTGCCAAGGAACTAATGATGCTCCTCATCATAGGAACTGAAATAACCAAAATTCAAAAAATGCCAATGGTCTGCTATTTTTACACAAAAATGAAGATGTGCCAGAAACTCCTGAAAGTGCATATGGGATTTTGCTAAAACTTGTTGATTTATGTAGAAAGCACTGAAATGGCAGGGCCTTAAAAATGCCTCAGATCGATACTAAGTTTGGCGTGCTGAAGCCCACAAAGGATGCTGGGGCTAGAAATCAGAAGCCACTGGTTCCTCTGTCTGTTGCTAAACTGCTAGCTCATGTCTTTCTATTAACATCAAGAGTATTTTTAGAAATGCTCCATGTTACTCTTTTCACTCACCCATTCAAATATATTTGTTTTCTCTTGACCTTTTGGCTGAACTGTAGTTACTGCTTTCATGTTTTACAGAAAAAGTGACTGACTTGCGGAGATACTGCAGCTTTCCTCTTGATGTCTCTTGAGTGTAAACTAAGACCAGGCTACCATAAAAACGGCATCTGCTGTCCTTTCTTCTGATTATCACTGTTTCTTAATCTTAAAGTTTTACTAGGTCAATTAATTTTCTGTGTCTTTCTGGTGCACTGTGTTAAGAGAGCATGTTTTGTGCTTATAAATATTTTAATTAAAGGTTAACTTAAATATCAGGGTTTAACAGCCTCTAGAACTCAGTGTACAATATGTTGATCTGTCTGACCTGACTAATCATGTTGTGGGCTAATCAGCACCCTGACAGGCACAGTGCAGGTTGGGGGAATGATGGGAGAGGCAGAAGCTGTGCTCTGTATAGAGAACCCAACTTTCTATGCAATAACTTCTTGAAATTCTTTACCTGCTTTGTTTTGATGCTTTCTCAGCAGAAAGTGTTTTCCAGAAAGAAAGATTTTGTTTCAAAGAACAAGACAGTTTCAAAGGACAAAAATAAATAATAGCTGAAACCTCAATGAAATGCTTAGAATTTATTCTTTGCACATTTTTCCTCAGTATCAGGGTCATGCTTTGTAACCCAGTTGATCAGAGCTCTCATTGTGAGAGCCCTCATTGCCTGCTCCGTCAGACAAGTAGGAGGTTTCTCAGTTCTCCTGTTTTAAAAGCCTATTAAAAACCTGTTCTAACACTTCTTAGTAAGGAAGGTTCCTGCACAAAGGACTGTAGTTTGTTTCAATGGGAAATGGAAACCAACAGTTCTTCCTTAAAAGAGTTTTTTCAGCGTACATATCTTTTTTTCTACGTACACTGTACTAGACTAGTAGCTGAACTGCCCTTCAGACATACAAATATAAAACTTAACAAGGGTTACACCAACAGCTATGTAAACTGTAGAACACAAGGTGTGTATTTTTCTTTAAAAATTAAATTTATGGGATAGACAGTCAAGAATTTTGCACTGACAGAAAAAGACAGAAACCTACCAAAATTGGAAATCCTGTATTGCTCATGGAATCATGGAATAATTTTTATTGAATCCGGCATACACATGGAAGGTAAGTCTCTAACTGCTGTTACACTGGGGTGAAGAGAGTTTACTATAAAGAACTAATGAAGCCATCAAAGGTGCAGCTTCACAGAGCCACATCAGGCTACCTTTGTGGCAATGGTCACAGCTCAGGATCTGACATGAAGTGCAGTCTGGAAAGCCTCTTTGGAAGCAGCTGTGGATACCTATAAAATGTAACTCGCTAGATTTAGCTAAAACATCTCTCAGATTGATAAGAGAAGAGACAAGATATGGGATCAAATACTCATATCCTTTTCAACATGTTGTCTACTGAGCTGGTTTAAGGAGGCTGCTATTTTCCTTTTGGAAAATTCCTAAGGGAGTGTGAGCGTGGTAAACAGGACCTGCTTCACCATGGGGACAGGCAAGACGATCCCTGCAGAATATAGCTTGCAATTAAAAGCCTCTGTGACTACTGAAGGGGAACTAAAATTGCACTATAACCTGCCTCCTGTCATCTGTCTATAGAGAGTACCCTGCTTGCACAGGCTACAAGAAACAAGGCCACCAATCTTTTAATGGCTAAAGGGTACTGCATGGCTTTTAGCTTCAGGGATGTGAACAGTTGAGGCTGTTGATTGTCATTCATGTGACATAGGCTCTGGTGGGAATCCATCCCATACTAACAGTAGCATAGGTCACTTGGGCAGGCATGGATTTGATCTAGGAGCCCAAAACTTCTGGGATTTACTGCAGTGAGGTTGTCTGTGGAGGAGTCTTCTGCAAACACCATGTAGGTTTGAATGTGCAGATCAATTATGAAAATCTTAGTGGTGGATGACAAAATTCACTTTTACTGGTGACCAGCTGGCCAGAGAAGCAGGAGGCTATAGTCTGGTCGCTGAGATTTATCATCTTAGCATGATGCACATCTGAACCAAAGATAGGTTTGCAGATGGAAGGTGAAATGCTCTCCTTCCTGATGGCGGTGGATTTTTTTCCTGATAACAATTTGCAAGAATTAATGATGGTTTTCTAGACAAGTCTCTGGTGCAGTTACCTGTTCTTTTGGGAGCTGTACAGAATATTTTGTTGTATGACTGAACTCTATTTAATGACTGAATGAACTCTCTGTTTAATGACTGAATCCTGATGGTGTTTCATGTTTACATACATGCAGTCTTTGCTCTGAAGAGCTAATGGTTTATATATGGACAGTGTAAACATTTAGCTTTACTAGTGAATTAGGACACTCAGTTATAGTATTTCCCAAGTATGTTGTATGACCAGGTCTGTAATCCTGGTAACTGCTACAGTCTTCAGGGTGTCTACAACATCTGGGTTTTCTAACATAGCACTTGCTTTGAAACACTTTTTTTCCCTTCTGATTTTATTTTTTTGCAGCACTGAATAATTTCTAGTTTCTTATCCCATGCATTGACAATACTTTCCTTTTCATGTATTTCCATTTGTTATGTTAGGCTTTTGGAAGCTTTTTTTTTTTTCCCCCACCCAAACCCCCTGCTGGGAAGACTCCAGTTGGAAACACTTCAGCTCCTTGAAGGAATGTGGCTTTTTCCAACAGGTATCTACCTACTTCTGGTGGCCACAAAACAGGGAGAAGTTGTGCTTAAGGGTTTGTGTACTGGACCCTTCATCACATTGCACAATGCTAAGAGCTGTTGGGAAAGGAGAGAAACTAGGAAGATGGACAGTGATAACGAGCAGGAGGCCTAATGAAGGAGAGCTGATAGGTGGTAATGACTGGTATCATCAGAGCATGAATGAGGGAAGAGCAAAGAAATGAGAGAGCATCTGGAGTTGGTCTTATACTTTTACAGCAGTTAGGTGTCTGGAGTGATGCCAATGTTGCCAGTAGGCCAGTAGGACCCAAGGGACCACAGCAGCAGTTGCTGGCCAAGGGCATCAGGTGGCTTCAGGGGAAGAGAAAAATGGCTGAGCTGTGCATTGCCCCTGGCCCAAGGACCAGCAGAGAGGGTTCTCTTCCCCACACTTGTCACTGACTCTGAATGTCTTCCTTAGGCTTGCTGGTTTGGTCTTTCTTCTGGTGGCATTTCTGCTTATTGTGTGTGCTGGTTTCTGTTTGGTTGGTCATCATGCCTCTTCTTGTGGTGCAGAGAGTCTAAACACTCGCTCCAGGGATGTCCAGCTCTTTTCAAGCTGGTTCCTGGCCCTGTCAAGAGAGGAGACTGACGAGGTTGTCCTTGCAAGCACTGTGCTGTGCCCAGCCCCTCTCACAGCCCTTTCTGGTCACCCACACTGGCCTCTCTTGGAGAGAGATGTGTTACTTGGATCTAGAAGTCAGACGTGCAGCTGCTGTTGTCATACTTTGTAACTAGTCCATAGGAATTAATTGAGTTATTCCTAACCTCAAGAGCTTAACTCCTGACACATCTTTAAAGAAAAACAGGGAGTTTTGATATAAAACATTGAGGTGAGAAAATAGGCCTAGAAAATTGCTCTATTGGTTACTATTTTTTAAACAGCAGGGATTTGGGTTTTTTGCTATGAATTCAGCTGGCTTCTGCCTCTAGCCATTTGATCTTGTTAAGCCCCTGCCCGCTGAAGATCGTTCCGCTAATAGTGATCACTTGCCCATGCGGCTGCTCCTGGATGGGGAGAAAATCACCTCTTAACCTTTCCTTTGCTAAAGCGACTAGACTGTGCTTCTTTGTAAATAGTTTTTCCTGGACTTCTTGTCAGTCTCCTTGTTTTCCTCTGCGCATTTTTCAATGCTGCAATGTGTCCATCACAGTGGTTCCCAGCAGAGGTATGGGATTCCATAGAGGCTGTACAAATGCCACATATTGCTATGGAGTTAGTTACACCTCCCTCCCTCATCTGCTCATAGTTCTGTGCTTATTACTTGTTTTGTTAGGCATGCTGGCAGGGCAGGGTCATTGGGTTCACGTGCTTGACTCTGAACCTTTTTGTATTGTGGGTTTCCAGACTATGTCCTATACCCTTCACTCCTACATGTACATCTATAGACACAATGCAGTTAGTATGAAGTTGTATAACCTTTGGGATATAGATCTAACAGTAACCATGACCTGATCTATTCAGCAGTCCACCAGTTCCGCCTCATCTTCCAACTTTTCCAGCTGTATGGTTTTCATCTAAATGAAAATGTATCAAATAGCGCTGGACTGTGAACAGACTCCTTTGGCCCATCAGAAATGCCTCCATTTATCATCTATCTTTGTAAATTTGAGATCTAGCAGCAGACAGACATCTCAATATGAATCTGCCAAGCTGATACACAAAGGTATCTACTGGTCAAGTTTATACTGGTGGATAGGTTTTATCCAGTGTCTCATACAAAACTGGCCTGAAAACTCTGCTGAAGTAATGCTTGGCAGAGATCCAGAATCTGTGTACTTTGTAATTCATGTCAGTCTTCAGACCATGGCCAGTCCTCTACGGTTGATTAACAGTAATTTTCCAGGAGTTAAACTATGAAGTATGTTATGAAGGCATGATTTAAAAAAAAAAAAAAAGAAAAAAGAGAAAGAGAGAGAAAATCAAAAGGAGCCCTTTCTGGTTTTGGTAGCAGTGGAGTAAGACCTGTGGTGGCTCCAAGAAAGGGGTGAAGATAGAAATGCAAGCTTGCTAGGCTTGCATCTCTGCAGAGGACAGACACACAATTTAGGCCAATTGGTCAGATCACCTACTGATCTGAGCTCCTTGCCTAGCTCCTGGGACTGCTGCCACCCAGGTATCTGGGCCCAACTGTGGTAGTCAGTTTTGTCCTCGCTGCCCTCCAGCCCTACAATGTAGGCATGAAGCACCCAGCCAGGCCCCAGGTATGTTTCTCCTCCTGCCTGCTGCTTTCTGCACAAGGCATAGAGCATACAGAAGGCAGCCTGCAACTTTGGGTGAAAGTAAAGGCTTGGTAGCTCTGGCAGAACCAAGCAGATAAAAGCCTACTTTGAGGCAAGAAGGGCAGCTGGCATCCTGGAGAGTTTCAGGATAGAGAGGGGCTGGAAAAGATAAACAGGTAGCAATACACATGGTGACAGTACCATCTGAGGATGAGCAAGGATGTTTGAGCCTGTGTAGTGGAGCAGGAAGACATGGGGCTGAGGAAGCAGGCTGGGGTTGGTGCAACAGGATATTTTGAGCTGGAGGCTGTGCTGAAAGAGTGGAAAACATCCAGAGCATCTCATGAAATAATCCTGCACCTCTGAATACATAATTCTTTATTCATGGAAATGTCCCAAGAATAGGCTTTCACTGTGGGAAAAGAGGGAGCCCAGGCAACACATCACAAACTTCAGACAAAAGTCCTCCATTCCTTTCAGTGGGGAGAAATAAAAGAAAAACTAGACTTGGGAACTGAGAGGTGAGATTTTGAACGAAGAAGTTCAGTGGGTTTGTGCCATTTATAACTTGTCAGCTCTATCATGGTGAAGATAATAAAATAGAAATAGGTCACCGTGGATTACAGGTAAATGATCACTAGGTGGTCACATGTACTGTGTTTTTTTAATGTATTTACTTAGAATTTCACTGAGTCAAGGTATTTTGCATGTATCAGCACTTTTTTGAGAGGTTTCACCTTTCGTGTGACAGCTCAATTATCTATAAAGTCAATGCAAACAGCTAGTGCTTTTTTCTCCACAGACATTTAGTTTTGAATTACCAGCCATCAGACTGGGACCTGCTGTACCTCTCCTTCCCAATGAGCTGTGGATTGACCGCTATTTTTGTCCTCAGTTTTACTATACCTATCCTGCACTGTCAGTTCTTCCACATGTTGGTACTAAAACGAAGCTCAGACAGTCTGAAATGACTGATAATTTATCACTTGTGGAAATGAATTTCCATGTAAACCCTTTTATATTGTATTCTATTCCATGGTAGAAAAGCAAACCTCAAGAAATAATAATAATTAAAAAAACCCAACCAACCAACCTACCAAAAAAAAACCAAAAAGAAAAACACACCCACACACAACAAAGCACAGTCCAGCTATTTATTGCAGAGTGTTTTCTAAAGACAGGAAAAAATACAAATTTCTTATTAAAAAATATTCCATATCTCAGAGGCAACATAAACAACAATATGATGTGGCAGTTTCTATAGTGATTCTTCGCTTTCCTTTGGAAGTTCACTAAGCAGTCAGGCAAAACCAGAGCAACTGGATGTGGTAGTGTGTAATTATTTCCCCTCATCCTCCCCCCAAAATACTGAATACATAGATTTTCTACCCTTCAATGGAAATGCCCCTCCTTGTAAAAGAGCCTTTGTTGCATGAGATAAAGGAGGGGGAGGCGCCAGAAACAGCTCAGCAGTGTTGTGGAGCACAGAAAATTAGTCATCTAGCTGAACTGGCTTCTGGCTTGTGGTCTGGCATCTGGCTGGCCCCAGTGGGACCTTCTGTGGGACTGCTGCCTGTCAGGCATGCCATCCCTGCCCACGAGGCATCGTAGCCATCTCAGCCTCTTTGTCATTGGAGGCATATCACCAAGCAGAATAACATAAAGAACATTAACCGAAGCACAGTGTTACACTTGCGCTTCCTGAAAATCTCTGGACTGTGCTGTGGAGTGACACAGAGCACAGTTACAGACCTTGAGAGAGAGATACATGCTGGTAGTTTCAAGGAAAAAAAAGAGAAGTGCTGGTGTTTTTTTCAAATTTTTTCTCCCCCCCCCCAGCCCTTTGTTCTCTTCCAGCATCTTTGTCCTACTTTTATTCGATAGGTATTTCACAGCAACGCTTTTCTACTTTGTGATGTGAGCACTTTTATGGTAGAGCACCAAGTGAAATCACATGCTTGACTCCTGCTGTAAGTTTTCAGCTGACTTTTATGAATGCCTGGTTGAGCACTAATTCCTGGGGAACAGAGAATCAGAGATGGGCTCAGCAGAAGTTTAATTTTTTTCCCCTCATGGTTGCTCCTACTGAATTAGTAGTGTTTCATGTGAAGTTGTCACTCAACACTTTGAGACCTGACAGACAATCCCCTGTGGATGATTGACAAGAAGGGAACATAAGCACTTCACTCATGTGGAAAAAAAGCAAACAAACCACTTGGTGTCCAAAGAAATATGACTCACCTGATAGCAAAGACTGCAGTAACATTGAGTTTGACCTCACCTCTAAAGCAACACTGTTCCAAATATGTCCTGGCTAGTTCTGAGTAAATAATTCAGTGGTGCTGATTTATTTGATTTGTTTCAATGCTCCTTATTCTTAGAGAATGGTAGTGAGACAACCGTGATTTCCTATCCTTGAGTTTCTCAGTAAAATTTCTCCCTTCTTCTTGAACTCTGGATTTATGCCAAATATTTTGCTTTGAGAATTCGGTGTTAAGACTGAGACACATTGAGTAGACCATCAATCCGATCATCCTGCTCTGTTGTGTTCAGGGTTTCATGCCTTTTCTAGATGGATATAGCTTGTGACAAAAAGCTTGAGAGATGCCTGTGTTTGGAGAAGGGTGCTTGGAGTATCAAACCTGTGAATTTGAAATTTGCTCTCTGTAAGTATCAACAAAAAAAAAAGTGAAATTGTACCAATAATTATAGGAAATTAGCACAAAAGCAAAGAGTGTTTTCCAAGGAATAGTCAGAGAAAAACATGTGCATACCTTTAGCTAGTGGTACTTTAAAAAGTAAGTTGGCACACTGACAGTGAACTGTTCTTTTGGTAATTAGTTTCATTGTTGCTGAATGATGTTCTGGTACTAAAATGGAGTACAATTATGCTCTGCCTTTGGAAGGACAATCCTGGGTTTGATGTATTAATATTCTAATATAGAGTAAGACAAAAGCTTTGAAAAGGGAAAAGGGTTATTGCAGGGTGAGTTTTTGGCAAGAAATCATCACCAAAATTGTTGTCATTCTCAACATAAAATGAATTTAGATAATGTTTTAATTAGAAAAAAAAAGTGTGTTAACAAAGTAGATCTTACCATTCTTTTAAACTGAGGAAATTGAGTTGTGAATAAGATTATGATCTCAGTAATTCATCTTCAGTTTGATGCAGTATTTTGGTTCTGCACCTGTGACAAACCCATCTTTTTTTCAGACACACTTAATAAAGAAACACCATAAATTAGCATGATATCCACACATAAATACTGAAAAGCTCATAAAAATGGGGGTTGTAGCAGTGTTCCAGAAATTAGGAAAGCAAATTTTAGCATCTGACTCTGCCACAGAGTTTTTCTGAGACAGACCCTTGAAGCCAGGTCAACACAAAGCAGTCTGTGGTGCATGCTTTGAGCTGCAATACTCTCACTGATGTGAGAGTATTGCCCCATCCATAGGGCAGGGGCCAGAGTTAGTCTGACATAAGGTGATTTATATTTGAATGGCTTATTGCCTTCTCAGAGGGGAAGATACTTTATGGGTACGAACAATAGTGTTCATGGCTGAGATTCTCAGTATTTCTCAGAGCTGACCTCATTTTCTTCCGTGGGATCAGAATCAAGGTAATGCAAGCTGGATTTGAAAGTCCAGCCTTTGAACATTGCTGCTAACAGTAATATTCAAAGTAAGCAGTAACAGAAAATGTCATCTACATTATTTCTGTGATTTCTATGTTGTCACTGTAAGCATGTTGGAAGAATAGAAATAAATAATCTCATAGCAAGGTTTGTTGGTTTACTACCTGCTGGGGTTTGTTTACAGTTCGTAAATGGATAGGCTGAAAAAGAAGTCAGCCATGTGATTTATTGAAACATTTATCACCTCTGCTTACTTTACTTGAGCACAGATGCATTTGTGAGATTTACATGCAGGCTGGAGAGGAGCTTGGAGACACCTTGATTTTTTTTCTAGATGTACATGCACGCTTTTGTGTAAAATAGTATGTTTATTTCAGAGATCACCTTCCTGATACACATCCAGTCTTCTCAGGGGACAAGAGCAGTGACAGACCTTACTGCTGTGACTCATGTGACAGCTCTGTAACCCCATGCTTTCCACAACATGTGAGCGAGCTGTCACTTCAGCATTTTCTGCGCTTGTATGGAGTTGGGTTTCCTGGCTTCTTTCCTCCCAGGTCTCAGCCTCAGTACCTCTCACTCAGTGAAGTGCTCTATCACCCACCAGGCCCAGGCAAACAGTGGACTGTATTAGTTTTTTTCTTGCTATTTGACCCTGGCTGTGCTGATGACAAATGCATCTCCATATTTCTAACCTGTAAAGGAGGAACGTCTCCCAAGGTCTAGAGTCCTTGCACCCCAGGATAATGACCCTCCCATTACCTTTTCACATCTTTCATGCTTCATTTCGCACAAGTGCTTGCTTTTAATGAAAGCTCAGTTACCTTCCTGTTGCAGAATTTGGTTTTGAATCGACAGCAAGGTTTTGTCATCATCTGAAAAAGGAAAAAGGATAACAGGATTTGTCAACTTACTGTACGCATCTTTGCAGGTTGTCCTGTGCAAATGTGGCCTTTCACAGGAGGTAATAAGTTTGTAGTGACCAGACAGGCAGATCAGACGGGAGGTAAAACAGGCAGCACTTGCTTCAGGCAAGGGTAGATGAAGGTTGTATACCCTGTCTTGACTGATGTATATGTGGCAGGGGGGAGGAGGATTCATTATAAGAGCACTTTCCTGAGATCCAGGTAAGCAGTTGGGGTTTCTCTGGGGTAATTGCTGTGCCATGTTGTATGTCACAAGAAGGAGCCTGGGGCCCAAGAGTCATCAAATGATAAACCGATAAGAGACAGGAGGCACACCTACTGCTATGACAGTTCCCACCTCATGTTGCCCTCCTTTGGACACCCTCTAATTGCTCATTATCTTCATTATATTGCAGTGCCCAAAACTGCACACAATATTCAAAGTGAGGCCGCCCCAGTGCAGAGCAGAGCAGGACAATCCCCTCCCTCAACCGGCTGGTAATGCTTTGCCTGATGCCCCCCAGGACAGGGTTGGCCCCCCTGGCTGCCAGGGCACTGCTGACTCATGTTCAACTTGCCATCAACCAGGACCCCTAGGTCCCTTTCCATGGTAATGCTTTCCAGCATCTCATTCCCCAGTTTGTACAAACATCTGGGGTTGCCCCATCCCAGGTGTAGAATCCAGCACTTTCCCTTGTTGAACTTCATATGGTTGGTGATTGACCAGCCCTCTAACTTGTCGTGGTTTTTCTGCAGCACCTCCCTGATGGAGTCAACAGCTCCTCCCAGTTTTGTTTCATCTGCAAACTTCCTTAGTATCACTTCCAGTCCTGTGTCCAAGTAATTTATGAAGATGTTGAAGAGCACAGGGCCTAAGATGGAACCCCACTAGTGAGAGATCACCAGTCTGATGTTACCCTGTTCACTATAACCCTCTGTGCTTGACCCATGAGCCAATTGCTCACCCACCACATGATGGGTTTATCCAGCTGTGTGCTGGACATTTTGTCCAGAAGGATCCTGTGAGAGACAGTATTAAAAAGTATTAAAAGCTTTACTGAAATTGAAAGAGATTACATCAACTGGCTTCCAGAGGAGATTGAGGGGAGATCTCATCACAGCCTACAACTTCATCATGAGGGGAAGAGGAGGGGCAGACACTGATCTCTTCTCTGTGGTAGGACCCGAGGGTATGGTCTGAAGCTGTGTCAGGGGAGCTTTAGGTTGAGTGTTAGAAAAAGGTTCTTCACCCAGAGGGTGGCTCTGGGTCCTGGAACAGGCTCCCCGGGAAGTGGTCACAGCACCAAACCTGACAGAGTTCCAGAAGTGGCTGGACGATCCTCTCAGGTACACGGTGTAACTCTTGAGGATGGTGCTGTGCAGGGCTAAGGGTTGGACTCGATGCTTGTGGGTCCCTTCCAACTCTGCATATTCTTTGATTCTGTGAAGATCTCCCCTGTTGCAAAGAATAGCCAGAACCAAGACCTGAGATGCCAGTGGTTGTGAGAGAAGAGGAAATATGGACCACAAGGTTGTGACTAACCCATCAGTGGTAGTGTAGGACGTAGGATATGGGACCAGCTTGCAAGGAGCAGATATCCAAAAATGTCATGCCCCAACGCTCTCTTTCCTGAAGCATCATAAGAAACGCTGATATATCTGATATTAAAGAAATACCGAGTATACAAGATACTCTGGTTGCAATGACATTTGTATTGTGCAAGTGGTTAAAATGCCCTGTCCCCAAAATAAAATAATTTTTACCATTGGAAAAGAGGAAAGCAAAAGCATTTTTCCTGGATTAGATGGAAAGATGCATCTGAAAAGATTCTGTTAACAAAGGAAGTTCCCCAATTGTTAATGAGACATCATTTATCTCAGACGATAATACTGCCAAAAATTGTTTACACACTGAATTAGCAAGATAGCCAACTCTGGCTCTCTGTAGATACTTTAATTTTTTTAACAATGAAACAATACTGTTCTGTATTGTTGGTGATATTGAAAGCTCAACTGGACATGCTCAGAGCAACCTGCTGCCCCTGCTCCTGCAGGAGCATGTGGTGGGACTAGAGGATCTCCAGAGGAGGCAGCCAGTCCCTAGAATTTTGTGATTCTATATTGCCTAATGTTAAAGATGCTATTAATTATGCCAGTCATGTGTTCCCCCCCCCCCAAACAGATTTGATTGGTGCATCTGTCTTCTGGTTTTAGTGAGCAATTATAAATTACATAGAAAATTTGAAGAGTGATAAATAGCATTTTAAACTTTAAAATAAAGGGTCTAGAAAGAAAACCAAGGCTGAGAAAAAGTTAAAGCAAAAAGACCCAAAATTAGATTATTTATTCCTTGAAAACCACGTCAGAACTTTTGAACTGTAGTCAGGGGAAATTGAGAGCACGAGATGAGCCCAGTTGGTAAAGCTGAGGCCAGAGGTTTGGTTTTTTTTAAAAAAACAAACAGCAATGTTCTCATGTAGACAGAGGGCATCCTACTGAGCGCCAGCCATCTGCTTTGTTTGTTACGATCCCAGACTTTGAGATATTGACCTAACTGTCTAGTTTGTTCTTTTTCATCAGCTTGTCAGATTGGTCACATCCATGTATGGGGGAAAACTCTGACGGCAGGTCATGTCTGGAGGTCCATGACAAGTTGACTTTGAAGCAACAAAACTGTTTTTGGATTCAGGGGTCTTTCCTCCAGTAGAGGCATCAGTAGGATGGCTGGAGGAAGGGAGGGGGAGTCCCACCAGGCCATCAGTTAACGTGAGTTAATTGTGTTGTTGTTGTTGCTCTGCTCAGTGCTGCTGCTAATGCTCAGTTAGCATTTATTGGAACTGTACTATGCCAGATCTTAGCCCAGGTGATAAAGGCAACTGGGAGTAAAATCAGACATTGCTTTTAATTCAGCTTTTTCAGCTGTCAAAAGAAATGTACAATTCTTCGTGAGTAGGTGCTGATTATAGGACTTGCAAAGGAAAAAATGGTGCAAGATTTCTAAGAAATTTTCCTGATCATTGGAGAGGCAAATTTGCATGGAACCACTTCTGAAGTCACTGGACCAAAGGAACAGGAGTTAAATATGTAAATATTCTTGCTAATGGCACTGATAGAATGTTAGATCTGTCATTTTCCTTGTGATTGTAATAATAAAAGACAAGCAGCTTTGACAGTCTTGATTAAAATCGTACCCTGAAGCAAAAAAGTAGGATACAGACACTTGAATTTGTGATTTCACTGTGTCCAATCTCCCTGAAAGGCCACCAGTTCTTTTATAATTTCTCAGTTATCCAGGATATTTTGGCTGTGTTGACCACATGAGAAATGTCTTTATATGAATCTTCTGTATAGTGAAAAGATGCAGGAGTGAAGTAGCTGTAGTGAAACTTCATCTCCAACTGTTGGAAATAGATCCAAGACCTGGAATAAATGCTTCACCGGATAAAATTTCTGTGACCAGTTGTCCCTGGTAAAACAGCCAGCAACAAGTCTAATGCAGCAATGTGTCTTGCAATGAGATTTTGTTATGACCAGCTGTCCATGCTAGTGATTTTACAACTAAAAATATGCAGGAAGAGGACAAAAATCTAAATGGCACACTGTTTGTTCTTGATATTTAAGGGATATTTGCAAGAAAAAACATCCTTTGTGGGAATTAAAATAGGAAACACTGATATGCATAATTAAATTTTAACGATCAACCTTAATAAAAAGCAAAATAGTGAAAAGAATTACGCAAGTGATTGACACAGACTGGTACACCCCAATTCTATTAATACAGCAAGATGACTGGTAAGCCTGAAGTGCTCTTTCAACACTACTTCAATTAACTTGCCAGCTCAAGCCCTTCTCTTGCTCTGGCACCCATGCCTAGTCCAATAGCCAGAGTGGTGATGCTGCTGCCATGGGAAGAACAACGCTGGTGGGTACTGTGGGAACTTGGACCATTCCTCCTGTACAGCAGGATGTTCTGCTTCCCTCTGAAGAGGTGACTTGGAATTGGAGGGGAGGTAGTGAAAACCATCATCCGTTCTTTTAGCAAGATTTATTGATCCTTGAGAATATTGCATTTTACAGTGATCTGCCTTTTCCAGTTAAAGTAACTTGAATCTGAACCTTGAAAATTTATGATGGCTTTATAGATCAATACAAGGCTGCCCAGAAGCACATTACTTATGCAGTGATGGCAAAAAGGAGAAAAGACAAGGCTAGGTGTTTCAGCTTCAGAGCAAATAAATATGCTTTGGAGACAAAGCCTAAATTTGCTATGAAGTGATCCAGCTGTTTGAGGCATCAAGAAGAGATCACAAAATATCCAATAGCCTATAAGTAATCTTGTTTAACTGACTCAAAGTCAAAAACTTTGAGCGAGGACAACACTGACACAACACCCTTAAAAAAAAAAAAAGAAAAGAGGATCTCATCTCTTTCATGCAGGGCCAGAAAAAATCTATGTGGCTTTCCAAAGGGAGATAAGCACTGTCCCTAATAGCACAGCTGGGTTCTGAGAATGTATTTTCCACACAAATATGCAGTTTACATTTAGAAACTCTGTCTGCTACTTAGACCTCAATGTTTCTTTGCCAATGGGCTAGTCTAGGTGACTTGTCTAAGTCTTTACCAGACCTCCCTTCATCTCCAAGGCTGTAGCTCAGGATCTGAGAGGCAAGGATACATGTCTCTTTAGGGTAAGTTATAACATAATTGTCTATTATGTTTTGTGGTGTTTGCTTTTTTAGGGGATGGGGTTTAGTTCAGAGCATTGCCTGAGACAGCCTGCTGAGGCAAATGAGAATTCATATGAACAGCTAGAAGAGTTGTTGTAGATGTTGCCTTTCAGTACTTAAAAGGGTCTTATAAAAGGGTCTTATGAGAGTGGTGAAACATGGTAATAGGTTGGCCAGAGAAGTCATGAATGCTCCATCCCTGGAAGTGTTCAAGGCCAGGCTGGGTGGATCTCTGAGCAACCCGGGCTAGTGGAAGGTGTCCTTGCCTATGGCAGGGATGTTGGAACTAGATGATCTTTAAGGTGCCTTCCAACCCAAGCCATTCTAAGAGTTCCAAGTGCTCCATACATCTTTTTTAGTTCAATTCCCTTGTTTCCTCTGCCACTACACCCCAGCTCAACCTTGATCAGCTGGGTTTCTCTAAGCCTCCAGTATACTCTGACAAGCATGTATGGTTTTACTAGGTTTTACTAGGATACCAACTTAACTCAAAGTTTTATGGACCATATATAAATGCCACTGTCAACTTCTTGACAAGAATTGTGGTTCTTGTTTTTGTTTTGGTTGGTTGGGTTTTTTTCCCCAGAAATGTGTTCCAAACTTACTGTCACAGAATCTCAAAGCCCTCTGACTTCAAACCTTCGGACTTCAATAAAGGTGCTGTTGTTGTTCTGACCAGTACAAAGGTTATTAGAACTTGTATGAGCTTTCAATACTTGGTACGTAGCTAGCAGGACAGCCTAAGCACCATTTTGGTAGTCATATAAATAAAAGAAAGCTTGCACCACTGACCTCTGGCCCATTTTTCATGCCCTTCACCACTCTTGAAGGCTGTGCCCATTTAGGGGAAGCCACCACAAGATTTAATTTTGCTGCATCCAGAGGAATGAAGATATCCAACTCTGGTCTGTGCTAGGGGCAACAGCACATGGCCTTGCCACTACGCATTTTCAGAGCATTACCAGTAGGATGGTGGGCAGAAGGCAGAAGATTTGCTTAACTTGTGGTTGCCTTTTACAAATTACTTAATCCAGTGTCAGCTTCTATGTAAAACTCAGGAAAAATTGTGCAGTCTCCTTAATGGTGCTCCCAGGTAGAAATTCCTTAGCTCCAAGTCTGCATGTGAAGAGGCTTTTTCTAGGGAAAAAGTAACAGCACATGGGTACACAAGTAGTCTCATGTCCATCCCATCCTCTTCCTTCTAAATACTTCCCCTTGTCAGGGGCACTGGTACAGAGCTCAACCTGCTCCTCTCTGAACACAACATGCACACATTTCTTAAACTGAGAGCATCCTTCAGGCTGCTGGGAAACAATGCAGATGTAAGATCCTGAGTGGTTGGTGTTTAATGAATTGCTGAAATAAAAGAAAAATGACTTTTTGCCTCTGTTTTGTAACATGCCATGTCTCAGCACTGCGATTTGGACCTTGCTGCCAAACACTGCTGAGTTCTGGAACTCACCCAGTCCCCATTTGGCTTCTGTAAGAACTTCATGCAAGCACCTGGGATCCACTGAGGAGGCCTGTGAGATATGTGAGCAGTACAGATATAAAGAAAAGGACAGAAATGCTTTTAAAAGAGTCAACAAAAAATGTATTAGAGAAGCAGCAAGAAGGTAATTCCTAACAAGCTTTTGTTTTTATTTTGTTAAGTGAAACGTGCTTGCCAATCCAAAGGAGAGTTAGGGTCCTCTAGAATAAGCCTATCTCAGGCAGTTTATAGTTTTCTATCACTTCTTCCCTGATACAGCTGCACTGGATTGCAAAGCACTTCACAGATGCCAAGCCCCTGTGAATCAACCCTTTTGCCTGGCAGTCTGCAAACAAATGCATTTATTTTCAATAGAGGTCATAAGTTAAAGGGAAGCAGGAGAGCTATGAAATGAAAATGTATTCTAGCTGAAACACTGTGACAGAAACAATATAGAGCAGATATTGGTAATGCAATGTAAACATTGGATGCAAGCCCAGTAACAAATCTAGAAAAACACCATTTCAGCTAGCAAAACCGTGAAAGAAGAACTGGAACTATGAAAAAGGGTTTTAAGCCTGTCGGCCTCTGTTTTGCCCCAATGGTTTGAAATTGCAGCAGCAGGGAGTCTTGTTTACAAAAGACATCTTTCATCTCCATGCTGCCAGGGACTGTGAAAGGCACCACGCACTCATTTTTTTTCCATGGCCACTTTGAACAGTGAAGCAAATCAGAAGGGAAGGTGTAGCAAGGGCCTTTATGGAAATAAGGGGTGAAATGATGTGGGATAATAGGTAGTGAGCTTAAAATGGGCTTGCAGGCCACCCTCTACAGAGCCAGACCTGCTGCATTTGTTGCTGCTTTGTGCTGGAGGGGCATTTCCCCAGGGAAATGTCACATGTATGTGTATGTGTGTGTCCTTGCTTTTCTTATTCAGCTTTCTCAGGAGTGGCCAACAGACAACAGCTGAAAGCCTCTGGTGAAGATCCTGATTGGCGATCCCAATTTTAATTGGGGATGCTCACTTGCCAAGTTTAGAGTTTATTTAAAATTTGATCTAGAGGTTATTTGCTGTTGATTAGAGGTTATTTTCTGGTTATTAGAGGTTAAACACTACAAAGTGAGCATTTGGACTCAGCTGCAAAAGTTTAGTGTAGAATTATTAATTGCCCTTGGTTTGTAAAAGAATGTTGGCAAATCTTCAATTTTACTTCTCCAAATGAATGGTAATTGTTGTTTGTTGTGTTTCAGTTGGGATTAGTAACACTTTGTGCTTTCATCCAAAATCAACCTGAATTAGCTTCATTCTCTTGGTGATTAAATGATTGCCCAGTTTCAGAAGTGTCACCTATTGCTCATATATTGGATGAAAACAAAGCCTCCCTCTCTTCTTTTTTTCCCACATTTCTGAGTTTGAGCTGGGTGAGTGGAAAAGGTCAGAATGCCAGCAAGATTCAAACTGATATCACATGTACACATGCTGAATCTTCCTTTATATCTGCTTTCAGAATTAGCATTTCTGTAACTATGCAAAGGCCAGTTAGGAAGTACCTAACAATGAATGTATGAATTTGAATGAATGAATGAATACCTGCTTATATGTCTATATGTTTCACATACAGTTTTAGAGGCAGGATTTTAAAAACTAGTACTGAAAATAGAACCCTAGGGCAGGCAGAAGAGGCAAGAGGACAAAAACAACTTAATGTGATGACTATAAAGAACTGCAGAGTTGTCATGAAACAATGCCTATGGTACTAAAGTTGACTTGCATCAGGGTGACTGATAGCAAAATTACTATGGGTGGTTCAGTGTATAATAAATTTCAATTTTTTAATGCTTTGTCAGTGATGGAATATACTATTACATGGCCAAAGGGTGATATGAACAGTGATTAAATCTTATGACCCTTCAAGCAAATTCAATATTAGAGTTGCAATGTGCCAAATCTGTCACTGAGTGTTATGCTAACTCCCATTGACTTTTGTGGCAGTTCCCTTTTCAAAGTGATGGCAAATGGCCAAAAGCTCTGAGGCAGGTGGCAGTGTTCCAAAAATACTAGAAATGGAAAAATAAGAAAATTTTTTTATCAAGCAACTTTAGACATGTTGGGATTCAAATTGTGCTGCTATCTTTTAATGGGTCTTTGTGAGGGATACTCTAGGAAGTACTTCAGTTTTAAGACTTCCCAGCAACGGAAAGTGAGCAAACCATTCTAGGAGATGACACTAAATAATTTGATGGAAAAAGAGACCAAGACATCAAATATTAAGTACAATACTTCTGAAAAGAGAGGGAGTGGCATCTAAGAAAATTTTAGACTACAGGGCAGGCAATAGGAATCATTCTCCTGTTGCTGCATCCAGGCACTGTGTGAGAGCTGCCCGGGCAATGTCTGCTCTGAAGCCCTACAGTAGGAAGGCACTTACCTTGCTGCTGCAACATGCTTAAGGTCCTCCCTTTTTATTATTTTGTTTTCAAAGGTTGTCCTGAGATGCTATTTATCTATTGATTTTGTTTCATGCAAGTAGGGCCTTCATTGCCTTGATTATCTGATTTAGTAGAGCTCAGGTGCTCCTCACACAGCATTTCATTACAGATCCACCGTAACTTGCAGTTTCCTGTTTTCTTGCATTGCTCCTGAGGGCTGTGTAGCTGATTATTTAAATGCCCTCTTATTAGCAAACATTCTCTTCTGTTTAGCAAACAGACATAAGCTTTACTAAACATGGATTCTCTCTATATTTTGGTAATTACCGATTTGAAAGCATAGGCAGCGAAAAGTAAGTTAAAAAGCTCATTTAGCAAAATGGGAATACTATAATAATAATTACAATATGAGAAGAGGTTTGATCAGTTTTGAAAGTCTGATTGATTGAAACCAAATGTTTTTGTGCTTACAGTCTCCCTACAGTAAACATGCAAGGAAATAAATAGTGATTGGAATTTACACTGAAGACACTTGGAAGTGTCTAGTTAGGAAGGAGAAAAGGGAGGAGAGCAGAAAGTGGCACTGAGAGAATATGAAAGATGGATTGAACAAAAGTACAAAATCCAACACAGGCAGACAGAAGAAAACATCAGAGATGAGGAAGGTAGCACCTGACGCTTTCCTGCAGGCAGAGGCCTTCTAGTAGGCTGCTGAAGAAGAGGCGATCATCCCTGCAACCTATCACAGAGTTCATCTATTTATTTATATGCAAGTGATGAATTCTGCTCCTCTCCTGTTGTTAAGTGATGAACAAGGGGACCAGATCCTAACTCTCACCTGAAATCCACACAGACCTCTGCAGGTATTGTGTTCCCTATGGTCTTTCAGATCTTGATATTTTTTCCCACCCTGGCTTTTAAATGAGATTTTTTGGACATGGAAGACTACCTTCGGGAGAGAATAGGGGCAAGACATCCTCAATTGCTTATAACAGAAAAACTAGAAGCAGCATCTTTGTGACCTTACATTTTGCAGGACATTTGTAAAACCAAAAGGGTTCTGTGGAGTGTAAATTAGCAGTCAAAAATATAGATGGGGCCATTTCTGAAATGTAATAATAAACATATGGGATCTGAGTTATTCAGCTCTGTGTTTAGCCTTCAAAATTCATATCAAAGCATCATGTTTGCTTACAAAACCCCTAAAGCTATGGGAGTCCAGATGGGGAGCTGGGATATCATGCACTCTTGAAGGCAATTCATTTTCACTGCCAATCAGCCCATGCAATTGGAAGAAAACCTGGGCTACCAAGTTTGGTATCTGCAGGACTGGGAGACTCTTATATGTTAGAGCTTAGAAGATGCTTCTCTGTGCTTGGAAAAGAATAGCCTTTATGAAAGCTTGGTGGGGTAATAGAGACATGTGGGTGTAAGAGCAGGAAATGGCTCTTCAGGGTAGGAAAAGAGCCTATTCAGAAGACTAGTTCAGAGTGTACTCTGGGAAACAACCCTTGAAAACAAAGGGGTCCAGGGTGGATGGACATGCTTCAAGAAGCAAGTCTTGAAAGCGCAGCAGCAGGCTGTCCCAGTCTGCTGAAAGACAAGCTGGCAGGGAAGACGGCCAGCCTGGATGAACAGGGAGATTTTAAAGGAAATTAGGGTAAAAAAGAGAGCTTATCCACTATGGAAAAAAGGGCTGGCTACTCAGGAAGAGTTTAGGAATATAGTTAGGTCATGTAGAAAGAAAATTAGAGAGATAAAGGCACAATTTTAACTCAATCTAGCCACTTCCGTTAAGGACAACAAAAAATATTTCTACAGATACATCAATAGCAAAAGGAGGGGCAAGGAAAACCTCCAGTCTTTATTGGACACCAACAGGAACATAGTTATCAAAGATGAGGAAAAGGCTGAGGTACCTTCTTTGCCTCAGTGTTCAACAGTAAGACAGGTCGTCCTCAGGACAGCTAGCTTCTGGAGCTAGAGGTAAGAAGCTGAATATCCCCCCTGTAATCCAGGAGGGAACAGTTAGTGACCTGCTGAGCCACTTGGATCCTCACAAGTCTATGGGACCAGATGGGATCCACCCAAGGATGATCAGGGAGCTGGCAGAAGAGCTCACCAAGCCACTCTCCAGCATTTACCAACAGTCCTGGCTCACTGGGGAGGTCCCAGATGATTTGAAGTTGGCAAATGTCACGGCCATCCACAAAAAGGGCTGCAAGGAGGACCTGGGAAGCTACAGGCCTGTCAGCCTGACCTCAGTGCCTGGCGAGGTTATGGAGCAGATCATCCTCAGTGCAATCACACAGCACCTACAGGATGGACAAGGGATCAGACCCAGCCAGCACAGGTTTAGGAAGGGCAGGTCCTCTCTGACCAACTGTTGCCGGAGCAGAGTTGGCAACAGAGTTGGCAACAGAGTTTTTCCTGCACTCTGTAGGCCTTGCTTGCCATGGAAGTGACAAGCTGTACTGTTTATACTTCTAGGCTGTGTGAAAATATGTGATGTTTATACTTGTTAGCTGTGTGTCTAATTATAAGGTTTGAGAACATAATATGTTTATAGTAAGAAAACCTTGAGAAACTGAAGATAATGAAACACCTGCAGATTTAAAAAAACCCTAAAAGCAGATTAATTAGAAAGAGGTTTCTATGCCAAGAATGATTACAGGTCGCATGGACAGAACCTCAGATCCAATAAACTGAGAGCATTAGACGCGCGCACAAACTGAGCTATCCAATCATCTTGTTGTAAGCATGTGCCCAAAACAAACTAAACTGTATAAAAGTTAATTGATTTAAATAATAAATTGGACATTGCTTTGATCACATTGATCGTGTTACTATGTCTCTGAACCTCCTCATTGATAACCAACTTGGTCTCCTTTTATGATCAGGTGACCCACCTGGTCATTGAGGGGAAGGTTATGGATGTGTCTACTGGACTTCAGCGAAGTCTTTGACACCTTCTCCCACAGTATACTCCTAAAAAAGCTGGCAGCCCATGGCTTGGACAGGGGCACTCTGCTGGGTTAGGAACTGACTGGAGGGCCAGGCCCAGAGAGTGGTGGTGAATGGTGCTGCATCCAGTTGGCAGCTGCTCACTAGTTAGGGATCAGTGTTGAGCCAAGTTCTGTTTAATATCTTTATCGATGATTTAGATGAGGGGATTGAGTCCACCATTAGCAAATTTGCAGATGACACTAAGCTGGGAGGGAGTGTCAATCAGCTGGAAAGCAGGAGGGCTCTGCAGAGGGACCTGGACAGACTGGAGAGTTGGGCTGATTCCAACAGGATGAGGTTCAACAAGGCCAAGTGCTGGGTCCTGCCCTTTGGCCACAACAACCGCAGGCAGCCCTACAGGCTGGGGACAGAGTGTCTGGAGAGCAGCCAGACAGAGAGGGACCTGGGAGTTTGGATTGACAGGAAGCTGAACATGAGCCAGCAGTGTGTCCAGGTGGCCAAGAAGGCCATCCTGGCCTGGATCAGGAACAGTGTGGTCAGCAGGACCAGGGAAGTGATTGTTGGCCTGGACTCAGCACTGGTGAGGCCACACCTGGAGTACTGTGTCCACTTCTGGGCCCCTCAGTTCAGGAAGGATATTGAGGTGCTGAAGCAGATCCAGAGAAGAGCAACAAGGCTGGTGAAGGGACTCGAGCACAAGTCCTATAAGGAGAGGTTGAGGGAGCTGGGGTTGTTTAGCCTGTAGAAGAGGAGGCTCAGGGGAGACCTCATCACTCTCTACAACTCCCTGAAAGGAGGTTGTAGCCAGGTGAGCGTTGGACTCTTCTCCCAGGCAACAGCAGTAGGACAAGAGGGCCTGGTTTTAAGCTGCGCTAGGTGAGGTTTAGGTCAGATATTAGAAAGAAATTCTTTACAGAGAGGGTAATCAGGCACTGGAATGGGCTGCCCAGGGAAGTGGTGGATTCTCCGTCCCTGGAAGCTTTTAGGATGAGACCGGATGTGGCACTTAGTGCCATGGTCTAGTAACCACTGCTGTAGTGGATCAAGGGTTGGACTTGATGATCTCAGAGGTCCCTTCCAACCCAGCTGATTCTATGATTCTGTTCTGTGCCTGCCTTTTACGTCCTATGTCCTAAGTTGTCAGGATGCTCCACTCTAGGGACCTTTCTTTCCGGTAGACTCTTGGGGACAGTTTGGATTGGGGTAGTTCCTATGCTCCAAAATTACATGGTGGTATAAAATATTGATCACTGAAGATCCTTCCCCTTTAACTAAAACTACAAAAAACATGCAGGTTAGGAGGAGGCAGGTGGTGAGTTAAACTGTGCACAGTTAATCTACATGAGCAGCTTCTCAGGTTGCCCTTGCTTTATTCTCCTCCTCATGCATGCATTTGTTTGGGGAAATTGTTTAATTCTATTATTGGTGGGAAAATGTTGCCCTTGAGTACTTCACAGTTCATTCTTTTGTAGGAAGAGCCAGGATCAGGCCGGAAAAGGACACTTTCGTCTGTGTGAAGAAGTCACTGTTGTTTTCTTTCAGATTTCTGCAATATCCACCACAAAGCTGCTCACCCTGGAACTGAGCTAGTGGGTAATGACAAATGAGTAATGATAGTAATGATAAAGTATATCTGAGTGTAGACAAAGCAAAACTGAATAATTCAACAAGAAAATACCTTTTTTTCCCAAAGAAACTACATGCTTCAAACCAGGTGGAGAGTAAATAAGGGTTTGTGACTTCTGTGTGGATGTGTCTCTGCTCTATATAGCACAATGTGCTGATTTCTTACCTTAGGAAACCATATCTTCTTTATCCTGGTAGACTTTCTTGGAGACTGGGAAATTAAGAGGTTTGTGACCTTGGTGTGGCTATGAAAGGAGACTGTACTTCACTGGGAATTTTTATTCCCAGTCCCCTTGCAATATTTTGAGGCAACGGATTCTCTGAGCTTTCCCAGGACACTGGATGGGCAGCACCCACATACACATACACATTAGACTGGGAACTGGCCTCATGTCCCAAATAAACTCCAGGAAAACACTGTGTGGAGGTGTTACTCAGGCTTCCAAACTCCCACTGATGCCCCGGGTGCACAGTCCAGGGAGTCCATAACATACAATATGTATCAGGAATCACTTTATCCTCATGGCCGATACTCTACTGTTGCCACTGCTGGATCATGTGGGAGAAGAAAGGCTATTGTCCAGTTTTGCTGCAGCTGCAGGATGAATACAAGGGGGACGGACAGGAGGCTGCACAGCCACTGGGGTCTTCCATGCTCCCCGAGACGTGTGGGGCTAGTGTGCATGGATTGCATGCATGTGTGGTAACTCAAAGCATGTTTACATATCTCCCCTCCTAAGCCTGTACAACAGAGGATACACCTGACCTCAGACGCATAGCAACTCAGAGGGTGGACAAAAAGTGATATTCTTGAAAGGATGTGGAATAAAACATGTCTAATACAGAAGATCAATGTGCAGTGGAAAAAAGTTTGTATAGGACTGTTATTTTTCTTATCTTTAGAACAACACTGAAACTATGACAAATTAGTATACTGCATATACTTGCTTCTGAAGCTTTTTTGGTTTTGGGTTTTTTTGGTCTTTTTTTTGTTGGCTTCTTTTTTTTTTTTTTTGTAAATAAGATGGTTTCTGTGCTATAGAAGCAACTTTGAAGTTAATCACGCTGTATATATAAAAGGCTGGCACATGTTTCATTTTAATATGTTGTGCTATTCTATATTTACACCACTTCACATACAGGAGACAGGATGCTGATCTTATTTCTACCAGTAGAAATCCAGAATAGCTCCACAAGCTTTGATGTCAACACATGGCACTGACAATCTGACAGTGACTGTGCTCATTTATTTACCAGCCATCACCTATTATTTGCTGTTCATATACTTTCTAATATACTACTTAAGAGAAGCGAGGCCATCCTAGTCAATCCTATGTCCTTGGGCCCAGGTTTTGCACATTTCAATGTCCTATACATGCAGCAGTACCACTAATGGGACCTCTGTGCCTACAGAGCTGCTCTGTCAGCTTCTCTGTGACAGCTGATTCAGGGTAGCATACCAAGCTGAGCTGCTCTACCAAGGATCATCGGCCCTGTCTGCTGTGGGAGATGCAACTATCACCAGGGAAAAATCTTGCTGCAGTCCGACCTGCAGACTGTTGGGTGGGGTTTTTTTTTTTTTTGGGGGGGCTGTGCACAGAGACAAAATGACATGGAGTAGAAAAGGCTCCTTAGCAAAGAAGAAGAGATTTGCACAGAGCAGACAGCTAAATGCATATTATCTTAGTTCAAAAGGCCATTCTTGTCTGAAGCCCTTAAATTCTGAAGAGCAGGGATCACTCAGCTCTTCAGAAATCTCAAAGTCAGTTCAGAGCCCTCAAGAACCCTTTTTAAAGATCCTGGCAGATAGATTTTCTCTGCCCTGTATCCTGAACTTTTCTGAACCACTTCCGGCAACTCCATGTAGTCTCAGAATAGCATCACAAAGTGGAAATTCAGCACTGATTCTTATTTCATGAATAAGGATATGACAAGTGATGTAGAAATTAGGATCATATCCAGTCTCATCATGAATCTTTCATTAATTTTCTGACCTGACTGCTAGGAAACTTTGTCTGAGTGTGCAATTAAATAAGGCCTGCTCAAGGGATGGGATTGATAAATCAGCATAGACCAGTGCAATGCCTTTTAAAAGCAGTGTCCAGTCTCACATTGATCCTATTGGCTCTGGACAATAAGATAGTGGCAATATTTTTTTCTGACAGAATCATAGAATATGCGGAATTGGAAGGGACTTGCATCACTGAATCCAAACCTTAGCCCTACACATGACCATCCCCAAGAGTCCCACCATGTGCCTGAGAGTATCATAAAAACGCTTCTTGAAATCAGTCAGGCTTGGTGCTGTGACCTGTTCCCTGGGGAACCTGTTCCAGTGCCCAACCACTCTCCGGGTGAAGAAACCTTTTCTAATATCAAACCTAAACCTCCCCTGCTTATCAAACCTGATTTCCTTTCATGACAAGGTAACCCACCTGGTTGATCAAGGGACAGAACTTCAGTCCATTCCCTGGTGTCCTGTCACTGGTCACCACACAGAAGAGATCAGTGCTTGTCCCTCCTCTTCCCCTCAGGAGGAAGTTGTAGATCAAGATGATGTTTCCCCTCAGTCTCGTCCAGGCTGAATAGACAAAGTGACCTCAGGCACTCCTCATACGGCTTCCCCTCAAGGCCCTTCACCATCTTCTCTGCTCTCCTTTAAACACTCTCTAATAGCTCAGTATCTTCCTTGCATTGTGGTGCCCAAAACTGCACACAATACTCAAGGTGAGGCCGCCCCAGCACAGAGCAGAGCGGGACAATCCCCTCCTTTGACCGTCAATGCTTTGCCTGATGCCCTCCAGCACACGGTTGGCCCTCCTGACTGCCAGGGCACTGCTGACTCATACTGAACCAGGACCTCAGGTTCCTTTCTGTGGCACTGCTTCCAGCATCTCATTCCCCAGTCTGTACATACATTCATGGTTGCCCCATTCCAGTGCAGAATCCAGTACTTTCCCTTGTTGAACTTCATATGGTTGGTGATTGACCAGCCCTCTAATTTATTGAGGTTTGTCTGCAGGGCTTCTCTGCCTTCGAGGGAGTCAACAGCTCCTCCCAGTTTTGTGACACCTGCAAACTTCCTTAGCATCCCTTCCAGCCCTGCGTCCAGGTCATTTATGAAAATGTTGAAGAGCACATGGCCTAAGGTGGAACTCCACTAGTGACAGGTCATCAGTCTGATATTACCCCATTCATTATTACCCTCTGTGCTCAACCCATGAGCCAATTGCTCACCCACCACATGATGGGTTTATCCAGCTGTGTGCTGGACATTTTGTCCAGAAGGATCCTGTGAGTGACAGTATTGACAGCTTTACTGAAATCCAGAAAGATTACATCAACTTGCTTCCCTTTATGAACTAGGTGGGTCACCTTGTCATAAAAGGAAATTAGGTTTGGTAAGCAGGACTTTCCTCTCATGAAGCTGTGCTGGCTATGACTGATGTCACTGTTGTGTCTCAGTTGTTTTTCAGTACTTACCAGAATAATCTTCTCCCTAACTTTACCAGGCAGTGAAGTGCGACTGACAGGACTGTAGTTGCCAGGGTCCTTCTTCTTGCCCTTCTTGAAAATTGGGACAAAGTTCACCAGCATCCAGTCAGCTGGGACCTCTCTGCATTTTCAAGACAACTCAGAAATCATGACATCAGCCAGCTCTTTGAGGCTTCTGAGCTGAATCCCATCAGGCCCCATAGATATATAGGGATCCATCTGGAGCAACAGATTCTGCACAATTTCAGGGTCAACTGGGAGCTGATCATTCTCACAGTCATGGTCCTCCAGCTCAGGGCACTGAGACCCCCTTGATCCATCGTCCATGTTGAAGACAGAGGCAAAAAAAGCGTTAAACAGCTCTGGAAGAAAGACTGCTCCGTAATTTTACTCCTGGTGTTTCATACCAGTGCATCCAAATGTTTTCTGTTTCCTCCTGCATTTACTGAAAATAAAGGTTTTTTATGTAACTCAATAAATAAAAGATCTGGCCAGTATTTTGGAACTCAAACATTTAATTTATTTTCTACTACTTTAATCCAGAAGCATGGCACAGAAGCTGTACCTACTGTGTATCAGTGTGTTACCACTGAGATATGCAGCCTGTGTGTCTGTGCTTTGAAAGAAAGCACGACTTTTTTGTAATGTCTTCCTTTTGTGAGTTAAAATATTAAAAATATTTTAATGCATTTAAATATGAAAGGTAAACACTATTTATCAGTAAAACACAATATGATCACCCATTTTGACAGCCAAATGATGTATCTTATTTATAGGAAGGTCTCTGTATGCATCCAACGTGTTTTATTACTGCATTCCCAGCACTGCCAGCTGAGGCAGGAATGCAAACCCTAGGGAAATGAAGATATCTCAGTTTTGGCAAATCACATGAAAGACTTTACTGCACTGGTGCCGAGAAAGGAATCATACCATTGAAGAGTCTGTGTTAATATGCTCCTTTTCATTGAAGGAAAACTAAGTCTGTAAAATAGTGATAAAAGAAATAAGGAAAAAGGACAAATACTATAGTCTCATCAGGGTTCAAATTTATCATGAAAAACGAACAAATTGTCTGTCTTCTTTCTTCAAAGGGAAGAAATAAAGGTACTGATAAAGGCAGGAGTATGCAAATGTTCCTTTCCAGGACCTTAGATCATAAGGTGGGGGTGGAGGGCGGCTTATCACACTCTACAACTACCTGAAAGGAGGTTGTAGCGAGGTGAGTGACTATATCTTCTCCCAAGTAACAAGTAATAGGACAAGGGTAAATGCCCTCAAGTTGCACTAGGGGAGGTTTAGATTGGATACTAGGAAAAATTACTCCACTGAAAGGGTTGTCAAGCATTGGAACAAGCTGCCCAGAGCAGCGGATGAGTCACCATCCCTGGAGGTACTTAAGATGTGAAGACGTAGCATTTAAGGAGGGACATGGTTTAGCTGTGGACTTTGCAGTATTGAATTAACAGTTAGACTTAATCATCCTAAAGGTCTTTTTCAACCTAACCAGTTCTATGATTCTATGATCATTCTATGTATTTTCCAGTTGCAGGTGTATTTTTCAGCAATTAGATGCAGACTATTGAATCACTATTCTGGATATCATTTGGCCTGATTACCAAATACTGTGCTTGGGCAAGTGATTATAGAGGTATACAATGGGTATCACACTGGAAAATAGAAGTGAGCAAACATGCATTTAAAACAATACAGAAACCATCTTGGTCATTTATCTAGTAAAAAACCATTTCAGTTAATGTCCCTTTGCAATGTGCCTGCCAAGCCATTTTCGTCTGAAGCAAAATAATTGCATTGACCACCATAGCATCACTCTTATTCTCACTAATGGACCTGGAAATAGCTCTGGTCCTCATCCACAATTGTACTTACCCAAGCCTGCACTAACTGTTTCAGAAACACAAATCTTTTACCTCACCAAAGCTGATTCTTAGCTGAAAGTTAATTCATGAGAGAGATTGCTGTGTTTTGATTAGGAAAAAATAATACCTACTAACCTAAGAGTTAAAAATATTATTCCTTCTCTTTTGGGGATGAAGAGTCCACGACAATATAAAAAAAAAAGAAAAAAAGAGAGGTTGTATGGCTCTTCCTTTCTTTATGTTTAGTCTCATTTTCCTGTTTTGGTGGAATTTGGCAAATAGTTATCCTTTAAGTTCAAGATGCTACAGAAGCACTACAAAGAGAGATATTTGGACTCAAAGAGACAGAATATTCCCCCGTGAAGGACCTGGGACTTTATGCACTTATTTTTTTGGATGGAGTGAATACCTTTGAGACTTTCTAGAATGTTGAGTGATGGCATGTAATCCACAATTTCATCTGGAATATTCACCATCATAGAATGGCTGGGATTGGAAAGGACCTTAAAGATCAAGTATAGTTCCAACCCTTCTGCCCTGGACAGGGACACCTTTCACTAGATCAGTTTGCTCAGAGCCCAGTCCAGCCTGGCCTTGAACAATTCCTTGAACACATAGTCTTTATTGCTGCTGAATAGCATATGGCGTCGTGCATGGGAAAGCTGTACAGTGCCTCCTTAGGTACAGAGTGAGGGTCACATGCTGTTGTGGGGCTGTTCCATGTGAGATAGTCCAAGAGCAATGATATTGTTGTGCGCATTGTACAGGCTGTGTGCTTCATCAAGATGTTACAGTGATTCTTTCTATTCTAACTGCAATAATCTAAATAAAACCACTCAGACTAAAAGTGTTTGTGAGCTGTGAAGATGCATAATACTGGGTTTCAGGGAATAATATAATAGTGTTGGGCTGGAATTTCTAAGACAGTTAGGGACTGTTGAAAATTAGAGAATAAACTGTTTTCAGTAGTGCAATAACTCATAAGAATTGTTCTAGCTTTAGAGGAAACAAGGAACAAACTTTACTCTCAGGTACTGTGAATGTTCTTTGTCAAAGCCCACATAGTTTGAATTACTGGGCAAGCCTCTTTTTATGGTGACCCTGATGTCATGATTGCATTGATTTTTCTCATGTGTTGAAATAAAAAGATAATATTCCTTTCTGGTAGTGACTATGAGGGAGCTATAAGCTCCTTGTAAGGCTTCTCAAAAAGCCTTTGTCCAAGTTCTGCCATGGAAAATTTAATTAAAAAAATTTACCATTTATTTTAATTTGGTAATCTTTAGTCTTTCCTCAAAATTTATGCTAATTATTTGGCTTTTGTTATTTCTGTATTTCTCTGAATGTAGTATTTCTGTTCTGGTCACCACTTATTGGTGACCTTACCCTTAAAGTTACCCTGACTTCTATTCTGCCAGCTTGACACTCTGCTATGTAACTGGTGGCTACTTGTAGAAGTAACTGGGGGCTACTTGTCCAGTCTCAGATCAATACTCTTGTGGAGGTGATAAATTTTTTACTAATGTTGAATTAAACTAATAGCACTGAAAATTTATGACATTTGAAAAATCCAAGGGAAAGGGCTAAAGAAATTTGCTTTGGCAAGAGAAAATCTGTAATCTGCAAAGTGTTTTTTCATTCAAAGTATAGGATAATGCGACTTTAATTATCATATAGGATACACCTAAATGTATTTACCTTAACAGTCAATTTCACAGGGGCAGATATGTTATCTTTGTATGGAGATGGATTTCAAGTTGGTTCCTATGTGATAAATACAGTGCAGGAAAAGGAGCTGGGAGGCAATGATAATCTGTAGTTCAACTGTTCATATTTTTCAAGACTACAAAAGCAGTGATTCACTATATGGCACCTCAGAAAAGGGCTTCCAGGCCATAAGTGGATGCTGACAGTAATCAGCAGTTGGTGGGTAGCTTCTGAGCATGCCTAGTGGAGAGGCTTATGTATTTCAAAGCACAGTTTCTATCTTAAGAGAAGGAGGAAGCTGAGTTGTGCTGCATCACTCTCCTTGCAATCTGTTCTGGCACAACTCCCTGTGCTATGCGAGGGAGTTCAGCCATTCTTCAGCACTGCCTTTGAGTAAGAGATAAGATTCAAAGGACCCAAAGGAGTCAAAACACTACAGCAGAAGAAGGTGAAAATATTTACATGTTTTAAGAAGGTGAGGGATAGAAATTTTGTTATATACAGCCTCCTGTTTTGTATGAGTCTGATGTTGGAATGCAATACTAACCTACTTTCATAACAAGGTACGTGAGAAGTCTCAAGGCCCCCCATTTCTCTAGTCCAGATAAAATGTAAGAAAAACAAACAATGCAAAGGAAACCTTAAATGCTGCTGTTTGAGACTAGAAACCTTCCTTGACTACATCAAGGAGACAACTCTCCATCTAGCTTAGCTGATTTTTAGCTTTGCTTTATCATCACTGCTGAGCCTTCAGTTGGATGAGGTCCTAGAGCTAAAAGCCTGAAACTCCCAGAGAAGGAGCACATTTGGCAGCAATTGCTGATGGTATAGCACCTTTCAGGGTTACTTGCTCCTAAGCAATCAAACTGGAAATTTCTTCAGAGCCAGGCAGTACAGACTGTGCTTGTCTTCTGCAGCCACCTGCAGAGCTCTAGTTTTAAGGCAGCTTTTGAGCCCATCACACCAGCAAGGACAGTAGCACAATGGAAAAATCTTCACTTGTCATCTTTTTTTTCCCACCCCATTCCCCATTTATGTTTCACAGAAAACTTCATGCATAGCATTTTTCCTTGGGCTTACAACAGCAAACTAAAACCTAAAGTAGGGGTTTTGCTGTGTTTGTCTGTGCTGTCTAGAGTTACACATTGTGGGGAACATTTTGATAACAATGAGAAGTCACACTTGGGCTGGCAGCAGTATACTTATGGGCTGCATTTCTTTTAAGCTGTCAGGGAAGCAAGAAGCAGCACAGCTATTCAAGGCAAGGCTAAAGCTGGGGAAAGGATAGCTGTGATAGCTCCACTTATCTTGTACAGCTCTGCTCTTGGAAACACAGTTCATAAGGCTCTGGGGATGGTGTTACTATACAGATGATGCCCTATGCCACTCGCCCTTTCGCTGCTGTCATCAACTTGCATGAATGAAGTTTGCCAAAAGATTTCTGCTCAATGTTTTTTCCAAGATGGAGCGCTTATTTGACATGTAGATACATGTTCAAACACTCTACTTATTAATTGTTACACAGAAGTTATTCAGGTTCCTGATTTCCCAAACCTCTTCCATAATTTTTTCTTTCACGAGATTGATTTAAATGATATGTTAATACTGTACATCGCCAACCTGTGTATGGGCTCACAACTCTATACTTGCAGCTCACATATTGATCAGTTACACCCATTTTTTGTTGTTGTTGTTGTTTTGTTTTGTTTTTGTTTGGTTGGTTGGTTTTTTTGTTTTTATGACAGACCATATGGTCACAGGTGAGAATCCAAATGGCATCTTCTATCCCCAGGTGATTCTTCTGGTGTAATCCACCTGACCAGAGCATGCACAAGAGCAAGCCATTGTTAGACAGCCACCTAAACTGGTCTGCCACTCAGGCAAATGAAATTACCATTGGATGTTACAAATTCCCTTCTGTGTTACAGCAAATTGCAAAGACTTGTGGAATTTGAGCCGTCCTTCCAGCTGGATTTTGAAATGTCTGTCTGCCTGTCGACTTCCCTCCTCCCTCCCCCCTGTGACTTATGGACTGGTTTTAACCAAGTTGGAGACAGTGGATGGTATCACAAACACAATTAAGCTCTTACACATATTACGAGCATTAGTGACAAATTAGAGCCCCATTTCAGAGAAAGGAAGTAAAAACTGATATTGTATGGTGTTTGGCAGTAATCTCTGATATTATACAGTGTTTGGCAGTAACCTGTGGCAAGCCTTTGGCTGTATGTGTAGCACTTGGCTATACTCAGTAGCTGACTCAGGTGGCAGTACTGCAGAAAACATAGCAAGGGAAAGCCACGCTCCTTTAGTGGTATTGAAGTAAAAGAGGCAAAAAATGCCAGCAGGGGCTGAAATCACTCTTCTTAGAATATTTAGCATCCTGTAAAGAAAAGTGCCCACTCCCATGATCCTGTAAACAAGAAACTCCACTTTCATTTAACAACAGTTTCTAGCTTACTTGTTTTTTGAGCAAACCTTATAAATAAAATATCAACGTAATGATTATGGTTATCAAATACTATATATAGAGGTAATAAGGACTAGGAATTTTGGCTCTAAAGAGATAAAAAATATTTTACTATGGTTAAGATTCATTTAACTGCATACTTGGAAACAATATTTTTCTTAGATGTAGGCTGCTTTTGAGTTAGAAATGATAAAATTGAGTTACAACAGTGTGCTATCTGAAAACCAAAAGTGCTGAGAAGTGTACGCCTTCTTTATAATTTTATGTCTTTCTTGGAGTGAGGGGCCCAAAAGTGAACACAAGATTCAAGGTGTGGCCTCATCAGTGCCAAGGATAGGGGGATGATCCCTTCCCTAGTCCTGCTGGCCACACTGTTTCAGATACAAGACAGGATGCCATGGGCCTTCATGGCCACCTGGGCACACTGCTGGCACATGTTCAGCTGCTGTTGACAAGCACCCCGTGGTTCTTTTTCATTAGGTATCTTTCCAGCCACTCTGCCCCAAGCCTGTAGCACTGCCTGGGGTTGTAGTGCCCCAAGAACAGTTCCTGACAATTCATCTTGTTGAACCTCATACCATTGGCTTCGGCCCATTGATCCAGCCTGCCCAGACCCCTCTGCAGAGTCTTACTATGCTCCAGCAGGCCAACACTCTTGCCCAAGTTTGTGTACTCCGCAAATTCAGTCCCCTCATCCAGATTGTCAATAACAATACTACACAGAACTGGTGCTCGTACTGAGCCCTGGGTAACACCACTGGGGACTGGCTGTCAGCTGGATGTAACTCCATTCACCACCGCACTCTGGGGCCAGACATCCTGACAGTTTTTTGCACAGCGCACAGTGTGCCCATCCATGCCATGAGCAGCCAGTTTCTGCAGGAGAATGCTGTGGGAAATGCATTCAAGAAAAAAATCTTGATTCACTATACATTCCTCTGTGGATCCATGGCATACCTATTATTGGTCAGTTACTTAGTCTGTGTCCATTTACACCTGAATAACGTATTTACACAACTACAAGAACAAAAGAGATTTGAGAGTATAAAGCAGGGAAACAACAGTGTTGTCAGTGGGAATTGTTAGATGCATGATCTTTTCTGCCTTTTAGTCTATATAACTAAAATATGTGTTGGCATATGCACAAACAGGGTGGTTTTTTTCAGTAGGTGTCTCCAGTAAGATTCCTCTGTCTACAGGAAGCCAATGGGAAAACTCCACTTAAAAAAAGATTATGTCTTAAATACAGGTACGGAGCACATCCTTGGCTTCAGGAGCACATCTTTCAAAATCTATTCTCATGTTCCTGGAGTTTGACACAGGTATGACTTGGATCAGTTTATAGCAATGTTTTCAGAAATCATGGTACTTTTTACACTGACACAAAAGCACAGTAAATCCCCTTAGCACAAACATATCTACGGGTGTTCACACACATACTTGTGTTTGCAGATACTCACCATTTTCATCATCCTGTGCATGAGGCTCAGAGAACCAGAGCAGGTGTCAAGCTGAGATTGCAGCCAAGGGTGATCTCTTCACAAACCTGCTGACTCCTGCCTCGTTGAGGAGAGTAGGCAAACCCATGGGACAACAGGTTGATCAGCAGGGGTCCCAGGACTGGACACGGTTGGGAACTCTGTGCCTGGAACCCAAAACCTTACGTTAAGCAGGTGAAATGCTCCCAGGAAATAAAACTGAAGTAGTTCAGTGTTCATGGCTGTGCCTCAATACCAACTCTATTATCCTGAGACTAGATATGAATTAAACTTTGTGCATACAGTCTGAAATTTATTAAAGTTGAATTGTGTACAATACAACATTAATAAATTACAATATGTAACTATATCAGGACTAGCCAGCAGGACTCTCAGGATAGAAATAATGAATAAAAATGATGCAATGAGGATGAAAGACTTTCCCACAAACCCTAGGGGTATTTTTTAAAGATAGTTTGTTGAACAGCTGATCCAAAGTGATCAGGAAATAGATGATGAACCTATGCAGGGTAAGGAACAGAAAACTGCCAAGACAAAACCTTACCATGTAAAAAGTTACTAATTTGCAAGACTTGTTTGGAAGCTCTTTCAGGAATTAGACAGCTTGTCTAGAGGCTTTCCTCTTCTTTTATGTACTGCTCTGTTCTTATCATCTGGATGATCAATACATTGTTTTACGGAATCTACCATATCCACCCTCAGCCACAGACTCACAAAGGGAATAACGTCAATAGAGACACAGTCAGGCCTCCTGGCTGAGAACAATCACTGCTCTCATTTAGCACTTAGCATAAAAATGGGAAAAGAGCAAGATGGGTTTTCTGAAAGGGGTAACATTATCAAAAGGAGAAGCTGAGCTGCAGCTATTTGCATAACCACCTTTAATTTATAAAACATTTCCATTCCAATTTTAGTTAGAAATATTTTTAAAGAAAATAAATCTCATTTTTTTAACTGGTGCATAGAATTTTGTGTTAATGCATTTTCAGAATTTGCATTCTGAAATGTTAAAAAAGTAGTACAAAATGATGTTCCAGAGGCAACACTCAAGGCAAAACTGCTTAAAGGCCCTTGAGTTAATAAGAGCAGAAAATCAATTTTTCTTCAAACACCTTATTGGAGTTAAGTTTACGAGAAACCCAGCAATAAAACGACTGAACAAGTGACAAAGTATTCATTCTCTTCAGCTGGGTTTCCTTTACACAGTGTCCTTATTTCAGTCAGGACAGTTAATTTTTGCAGTTGCCAGGAGGGGGCGTGGCCAGGACCCAGAGGTTATTCTATACCACCTCACACCATTGTCGGGGGCAGGGGAAGGGAGTCTCTTCCAGGGAGAAGGGGTTCCTTTGTTTGAGTAAGCTTGGCATAAGAAGCAGTGGGGTAACACCAGTTCCAAGCCAGAGGGAGTGGTTGTGTTAATGGCAGTTCTGAGCCACAGGGAGCAGCTGGGATATCATGGCTGCGGTAGGGTCAGGCTCTGAGTGAGGATTTTGCATGAGAGTCACTCTCTCTTTTGTACACTTCTGTTATTAATATTGTTGCTGTTACTGTTTGCTTTCTTATCTTGTTGTTGTCACTGTTCTTTTTCTTATCTCATTACTGCTTCCAGTAAATTGTTCTTATCTCAACCAGGTGGTCTTTACCTTTTGTGCCTCCAATTCTCCTTTCTAGCTCACTGCAAGGGGAGAAGGAGCAAGCAAATAGCAGCATGGTTTGGAGAGCCCCAGTGGAAGCACTAAATTGGGGAGTACCATTCTTAAATCATGACACACATGAATGATGAATATTCCGTATATTCTAAGAAACAATGAGATGTCATTAGCTGAGCAACCAAAACTACTTTAGCCTTTGCCAAAACTAACAACTCAGTTATTTTCCATGTACAATACAAATTTTTAACATTATAAGCTTAAGTTATTATTATTTTTAAGTTATTATTTTTTTAGGCACCTAATCTAGTGTCGTGAATGGTTCAGCAACCTCAGTCTCCACTGCAACAAGTGGAGGAAAAGGGATGCTCCCACAGAGTGCTCCTCACAGCACCCCAATTAGGCTTCTGTTCTGAACACTATCTCATTCCCTCCTGACAATACAAGTAGCAGACAGAAATTTCCTTCCTAACCAAGAAACCCAAGGTAGGTGTCTTTCTTAGAGAACTTGACTGTTCCCAATACTCATGGTGCAGTTTTCAAACTTAACTTGGAATGGCTATTGTTGGGAAATCCTGATATAATTGTTACCTAATGCACATGTATCACTGTTAAGTAGTAATACTCAAGGACAGACCATCATGTTCTTAAGGTTGCAATAAAGACAAGAGATGCAGCTATTGTGGTCTGGACTAGAGAAATGCTTCAAATTTTAACCTGACAGTATCTTGAAGTTGTAAAACAACAGAGATTTTTGCTGTGACTTCATTATGCCCCACGTTAGACCCAGTGTGAGCAAAGGCTTGGAATGGTACACAAACAAATTTGAAAATCAAGGCAATAATTGATTAAACTGGATGCCAGAGGACTAGGTGTCCAGATTGAGGATGTCTCATTTTCTTGAAATGTAACCTTTAAAGACAGGTTAAATAATTCGATTGGAAAAATTTTAAGCATTAAAAAAAAAAAAAAAGCTAGAAGCTACTCAGATCAATTTACACATATTTATGGCTATGAAATGTTAAGCACATTTACAACATGTAGCTCAAGCACACTTTTTTCATTAGGTGTACCTTATGCTTACCCAAGGATGTTGCTTTTTCTTGCCCTTCCCACAAACCTGAAACACCTGCAGTCAGTCTCAGCTTATAATAATATCCACAGCTGCATTTGGGGCTCTGCCTGGTGACTAAGGGCCTGTTGTTATGCCTTGGGCCATATGTTTAGCCCCATCAGTCATCAAATCAGTAGCAACAGTCACCCCTGATCATTATCACTTCAGCCAATATAAACTCAGGAGATGAATTCTTACCAGTGCAATTAGAATGTTATAACTGCAGATATGCAAGCACATCAGATCATTCCCTACCATCCACAATATGTGTAAAAATAATTCTTCCAGGTGGTTCAAAGCAGTTGGCTATGTGCCTAACAACTCACTGAGGCATTCTGGGATTATATAATAAAATACTGCTTGTCATGTAGTATTTTAATTATTGTTATCAGCTCTCAGAATTTCAGTAAACTGGGCGTACTGCTTAATGAGTTTATACTAAGCCAGAGGCATTGTATCACAAGTAAAAGAGAGCAATGCTACTATATTGTACTGGATATACTATTACCCCAACACAGTAAGCTTTTCAGTCTCTCATGAAAAAAAAATCAATTTACTGTAGACTTTTCTTCAGCATGCCTGGATCTTAAACTCTGTGAGAATGATAAACTCTATATATGATAAACTCCTTGTGTTAATATTATCACAGCATGCTTAAAATGTGTCTGGAGAGTAGATGAGAGGGCCCCTCAAGCTAGGAGACTGCAAAAAGAGAGTGATCATCCTCTCATGTTATGTAAACTCACCTTCACTCCCTTACATATGGACATCTCCCTGCTTTTTTAATCAAAGACATTGAGCATAAATGCTTGAGGTAAAAACCCCCAAACAACTGAGTCACATTAGCAGAAAATTTCTTAAAAGCAAACCAGACATGTAGGAAATTGAGCAGAAGGAAATGGATATAAACAAAAATCCAGAGAAGGAAGAGTTCTTACTTTGCTGTTCTCTAAGAACTTATATCTACCTTTTCTCCTGTGTATTTCAAATAGCTTTCCAAGGCCAAGCAAACCTGTAGTTTATAAATGAGAAAACAGAAGAATAATGAAGGTCAACTACATGATTTAATATAAAGACATCTATGTGACAAATGTAAAACACATGGTTTCCCTTGGCTAGTGGGCTCCTCTCATTCTTTCAGAATTATCTAAGCTTACACTGCACAGTAAAATAATATTTTATCAATTTTTACTGCCATTAGCAGTAGAGAACAAATTCAGCTCTTGGAAGATGAGCTGGATTTTATTCTGGTTTATTTATCATCAAAAGAACTGTTAATTAAATTGTCAGTGCAAAATATCACTGTAGATGCATCAACCCAAAATAACCCAGCTTGGCTTTCAGTGTTTATTAGATTCTTGAGTATATTTTCCTGCTCATGATCATGAAAAAAACCCACAAAAAAACCCAAACAAAAAAACCCAACCAAAAACACACAACCCCCTCCCCCACCAAAAGAAACAAACCAAACAAAACCCAGAGAAACAAAAACCCTAAGAGAAGCTTTTAAATGGAAATTTATAGAGAAGACACTGGAAAACAATTCTCATGGAATGAAAATGTTAGTGGTTACTACCCTTGTCAGCACGGCAACACCAATTTGGAGATATGTTAGATGCCCCTCATTCTGCTCCTGCTGCTGGTGCAATAGCGGATGGACAGGCCAAGCCACCAATGGTACAATGCAGAGATAGAGGGAGGAAGGGGTCTGCAAGCAATCCTGAGAAATTTCTCCCAAAGACGTGCAGTTCAGGGAGATCACAGTGCACTCAGCCCAGAAAATGCTTACTCATAAGAGCATTCCATTAGCATTCAGAACTGGAGCCAGAGCATGTTGGCACTGCCTGAAAAGAAGTTGAGGAGCAGCACGCTGTACAGCAAACCTGTGGCAGGATGCTGGGCCCTTGCTTTGGACAAACATTTTGTTGGTTACAGCAGGGGCTTCAGTGTCCTCTGTAGATGCATGAGAATCTTCAGGTGCCCTCTGAGGAGCTGTAGGAGGCAACCTGGAAAACCTATTCTGTTGTCAGTAGGTTGAAATTCTCTCTGTGGTAATCTGCAACTACACAGCATGGTCCATGCATTCAAAAAATGCTGAAATTTGATTAAAATAATAAGTTGTTTGCCTGGAGGCAGCTGGTGAGTGTAATCAATACTGTTCACCTCTCATAAGAGCCCAGAGGAGAAAATGAGAGCTGCTGGAGGTATCCTGAGAGTCAGGAGATGCCCAAAGTGCTGACTGCATGGCCAGTGCTCTGATCCATAGGGAATGTAGACAATCATTGCTGCAAGAAATCATTCTGCTTGTCTGAGGGAATGAAGTGACTCTTTTGGTCAGTGAACACCTTGACTTGTCCTTTGTGCAATGCCTTGGCTTTTGCAAGGTTAAGGCTGAAGAGGAAATGTGCCAGAACCCACCCTCTCCCTCTTCTTCCCCAGGTGATGAATTCTCATGCTGATACTTCCAAGGAGAACGCATGGGAAGAGGTGACCATGTTTAATGTTTGTTTCAATTCCTACCGTATCTATCCAAATCTCTCCCTACACCTGCTCATCCTTTATTTATGTAATTACTACCCAATTTCAATTGACAATACCAAAGCCCTCTTGCTCATCCCCTCTTTGGTCTTACTCTACTTTCCCTCCAGTGCCAACAGCCTGAAAGCAGGTATTAGTATGTGTTTTAACAGGAAGTTGCACAGTATCTGGGGTATCTTTTTCAGATAAAATAACATGACTGTCTTGATTTCATGTTGTTTTTATTCAGAAACTTATTTTCTTAAAAATATTTCACAGTCCTTGATGTTTACCCCTTTTCTGTGCTGGATGCTAGCAGAACATGGGCTTTGCCAGCCAGCAATTCCCTTTGGAGTCAGACCACTATGCTAGCAACCGAACTGTACTTCCTGAAAGGGCAAAAAAAGCTTATCATCAACCCTGACAATCCTTGGGGCAGAAAACCAAGACCTAGACTTCAGAGAATATTTCTGAGGGAGAAAATAACTCCTTGTCCATTTTGTTATAACTTAATCAATGTCCTTTGCACTTTATTTCTGTCGTGGTTTCACCCCGGCCGGGAACTAAGCCTCATACACCTTCTCACTCACTCTCTCACCAACAGGATGAAGGAGAGAATCCGAAGGTAAAAGTGAGAAAACGCATGCATTGAGAGAAAGACAATTTAATAGGTAAAGCAAAAGACTCATGAACAAGCAAAGTAAAACAAGAAATTAATTCATTGCTTCTCATGGCAGGCTGCCTCCAGGAAAGCAGGGCTCCATCACGCATAACAGTGATTTGGGAAGACAAACACCATCATTCTGAACAGCCCCCGTTCCTTCTTCCTCCTCCAGCTTTGTATGCTGAGCATGATGCCATATGGTCTGGGATATCCCTGTGGTCAGTTGGGGTCAGCTGTCCCAGCTGTGTCACCTCCCAACTCCTTGTGCATCCCCAACCTCCTTGCTGATGGAGTGGTGAGAGGAGTAGAAAAGGCCTTAGCAGTAAGCACTGCTCATCAACAAAGAAAACATCCCTATATTATCAACATTGTTTTCAACACAAATCCAAAACACAGCCCCATCCTAGCTACTGTAAAGAAAATTAATTCTATCCCTGCCCAAACTGGCACAGTCTCTCAATCTTTTCTTCTTCTATTTATTTCTCTTCTCAGTACCTTGCACCATAAGGTGGTTTTTGCTGTTTTCTTCTAGATACAGTTTCACTGGTCCTTCCACCACGGTCTTAATTTAGTTTTCTATAAAAGGGGCCATGGACAGCTGCTTATACTCCCTACTGAATTCGTTACTATCAAATGAGATTGAGACACTAATTGAACCCAAGAAAAATGCTGTGGCCAAACTGGAAGACTGAGCCTACAGCCTTGAGATTTCAAAAAATTAAAAGGTAATCAGAGACTCCTCTGGAGATAAGAAAATTTTTTCACTGAATGAACCATCTATAATGATTTTATTGCTGTTAAAAATACAATGTGAAAATGCAGGAAAATTGCAATAAATATTTTTATGACCGATGGGTCATAAGGAATTTTCTAGTGCTTTCTCTCAGTGATGACACAATTTACTGTGACTGAACCTACTCAATGCAAATCCTCCAAAGAAAACATGCACAGATTATGGTGAGGATGTCCAGATAAATAACACTGCTCCCTCAATTTATTAGTAAACCTATTTCCTATTACGAAGTTGATACATTAGGGTTTTTGGAATGGGGATTTTCTCAGAAACATCAAAAAAAAGCTCGAACCATGTCTTGCTGAAATCCAGCGCCTTTATAACACCCCAAAATGGAGATTACATTTTACCTATGCAATATATTTCCATGACTTTGCTTGGGAAGGACATATTCATTCATGCCTTTTCACAAAACTGAGTGCAACCGCACTTTGTGTAATCTCAGAAATACCAGCATTTCAGTACTGAAAAAATATCACTGTATGTAAAAAAATAGTAGTTGTAGAATTACTGGGAGGAGAAAGAGGGGTTTCCTATATAATTTACATGATATACACAGATACATACTATTGTTCCACAGAATGATAATATAATAACTGCTATCTCAAAAGTACATATTCAGGGTGACTGCAGTTAAATATATCAGATCAGGCTAATACAAATCTTGACTTCCTTGAGTTTCAAAGACTAAACCATACCCTTTTAAATTTGGAATTCAAAAGGTGTTTGGAACCAGCATAAGGAGAAGTTGAAAAAAAAAAGCATAATCAAAGAAGTTCAAGCTATCTTGGGTGAAACTGAATGGAATATTTCATAGGAGCATAGAATATCCTGATTTCAAAGGGTCTCAAAAGAATCATTGAATCCACCTCCTGGCCCTCCACAGGACAACCCCAAAAATCATACCATGAATATTTGGAAAAGAACATTAAAAAAATGTTCCTTTCCTGCATTTTATAATGTGCTTGATCTATATTTTTGCATTGGAAATCATAGTTTCAGCAAGGCTCTACCATTGTTGCTCTACTGCCTTTGCAAGTAATGAAAAAGAACAAAATTTCCCTGTATTTCAGAAATATGATAACACCATTCTAGAATTAACCAAAGGGGTTATAATGCAACTTCTGGCAAGCAGGGTATATGAGAAAAAATCAGGGCAATTCTTAGAAGGAAATCATGGCAGACCACTGTCTGTCCCATGGCATGGTTCCAGCTCCACAAGTACTCTGAGGCACTGCCATGGCAGGACTAGAAGGCAATCCCATGGGCACAAGGCAAACACTGATGGTCACCCCTTATATATCAGAATGCACAGGGGTGGCAGTCTCTGCACACTCCCAAAACTGGGGTCCTTTAGCAAAATGCTCAGCTTACTGCCCTCTTTGGGCACACCTGCTGCACGCTCTCCACTTGGGTCATTCACTAAATTCTGCAATGCAACTCTTAGACAGCACATACCAACCTCCTGCAAAATATCAATGACTAGGAATGACTTATTAAATTAAAGAGCATATAAAGAAGAAAGAAATAAAAGATCAGAGGAAAAATATTCTTAAATTGTCTTTATTTTGTGTCACCCTACTAAAATGCATGGAATGGACAAATAAATAGTAGACAGAAAACACAGGGAAACAAAAAAAATGCTAAAATGATGCTGCAAAATCGTACCAATAATAATGTTGCTAATAATAACAAAGTGCACAAAAGGGGAAAGGAACCAGACAGTCAGTCTTGTAAGTGGTCTGAATTAACTGTTTGTTTTGAGACGTATAAAATGAAGTTAACCATTCCTACTGTTTAAGCTATTCGAGTATCAAGATCTATGCAAAAAGTATGAGATTTTGTGGTAGCTGAAACAGTTAAAGGACTGGATGACTGTAGCAGTAAGACTAAAGGCTACACCAGCAGAATGGCTAAACCTTGTTTAGGCAATATCAGTCACAAACTATTCCCTCAGGAATAGGACTCACTGTAATTTCCAACATAGTAAGAGAACTAGAAGGAAAGGCCCCAACAAGATCCTTGCAGGAATATAGTTGCATGCACAAAAAATCCTGGGCAAGGGTGCAAAATGATGGACTACCCTGGTCGCAGCTATGAAATATGTGAAATTGCTGTAGCTTTGAAGAGTTGTGATGTTCCCAGTGCAGGAGAAGGTTCTGTTGGACCTTTGGAATAGGAAGATTGGGCAAATCCCCCCATTCTGTGTTCAGAAGCCTGTCATTGCACTGTATGAATTATGCTTGCCTGAATTTCTTGCTTCCTATTCTCTATGTGGTAGCAATATGCTATTTCTATTGTAGTGTGCTCAAGAGAACAAGAGAATGGACCCTTGTAAAATAATAATAAGCAATTTTAAATCCTACAGAACTAGCAGAGCTAGCAGGGAACCTCAGCAAAGTATTTTAAGGCATATCTTAAGATTAGATGAGAATATCTTGTAAAATATCTAGTTGCTGTTCAGTTTCCAGAGGCAGCTTTAGACAATTCACCTTGGAAAGAAAACAAAACAAAAAAAACAAATGAAAACTGCCCTTTGCTTTAGAGCACCTCGATGTGCTTTTGCCACCCGAGTAGCTAGGATGGAGTAGCATTAGGCTGACAGCTCACCAATACGCGTTTGTCGTGACTTACGAGACTAACACCTGACATAGAAGGTCGCTGATGGTTCTCCAGCAGGGCCATGCACAGGGTGTGCTGCCAGGGCAGACAGACTTTAGGCAGCCTGCAGCCAGGCTGAACACGGGTGTCATGGCAGCCAACACCACGGTGCAGGAACTCTCTGCTTCCAGCTGCCTCCCAAATTAAGGAGATGATAGTGCACATGGAGTCATTCAAAATCTACCACAGCTTGTTTTACCCTGTCTTAAGTCAAGAGTGAGCTCTAAAACTAGGTTGAAAGGAAGCATATGTGGGGACTCTGGACTGCAGGGCTGCTCAGGTTCTTGTGGCAGGACATACATTGCATTTTACCCTTAGAAGCTAAGTGAAATTCTGTTTCTTGCAGTTCTTCAATGAGAATTAAAAAGCTGCCAAACCCATCTCCTGAAACCCAAACTATATCCCACATCAACAGACCGTTGTCCCTCTTGTTCAGAACGGTACAAAACTGAACCCTGAGTTGAAAGAAAGCTCAAAACTATGACCTAATGGTAATTACTTAGTCTTACTATTGTAAGACAGCCAATGATGTTTTATTTATCCATCCAGCTTTGTGGTACAATGGGTATCACTGCTTTCAATGTTTTTATTTTCATTTATTGCTGAATTTTAAGTGTTATCCTAATTAGTAAACATGATCTAATTATTTAAAACCTCTCTATTTTCCCTTCAACAGTGGAGGAGCAATCTTTTTTTTTTTCATGTAAAGCTAGGTGTTCTTTTCTTAGCAAATTTCAGGATAAAATTACACAAAATCATTATTTTCTAATGTGTCTTTTTTTAATAGTCAAGAGGAAATTTTTTTTTTCAATTAATTCTCATTGCAGTTAAATAAAGTATTCTTTCCTTTTTTTTGTTTCTAACTTATTTTTCCACTGAACAGATGGAAATTACTCTGATAAAAAATAATTAACTTTTTCCCTGGCAACTAAAGCAAAATGTTACTTGGTGTTATTTTTCTCTCACTTCAAGACAGAAAGCTGAAAGTGAGAGAAAATGTTATTTTTAAAAGCACTAGTGTTGCTTTCTTCACTTTTTTTTTTGAATATTTAACTTCTCTTTTACTATGGGGAAAGTGGGAGGAGTAGGAAACAGACGAAATACCAATTGAAATGGGTATTTCACCATAAGCAAATAAAATTTTTCTCTCCTTTTCAATTTAAAAAGTAATCATTTAAATTCAAGTAATATAATTTAAAATACTTGAAATGAATGATCAGTAACTTTTATTTTGTATGTAGATCAAAATAAAGCCTGCCATCTTAAAACGTGAAGTTATTTCCCCTCTTAAATTAAGAGTCTTTCATGGACTCTGAGTCTCTCATGGAGTCCAAATCTCTGGCTGCTCATCCATGTACAGCTCTCTCTGGTGATCCTGGCTTTTGCCATATCGCTGCTGCAGGAGAAGCTCCTCCAGCAGCACCAGCTGGAGAATATTAAGAGATGAGGATGCTTCGCTCCCTGAAAAAATGGCAGAAGGCAAAAGTTGTCTTTATGAACCCCATATCCAGGTGCTTGCAGGGACATGAAGGGCTCACGACTAATCACATCATGGCCAGTGGCTGGAGGGTGACACTTCTGCTCTGCTGGGATAAGGGTAACGTACTGACTGTCCCTCTGCACCTGTGCTGCTCTTGCGTGCTCTGCTGAGTTGCCCTAAAGGAGCATCACAGGGAGGAGACTCTGGGAGGTAAAGGCTGGACCATGTGGGGAGGGTAGAGCTGCTGACTGAGGGAAATGTGGAGTGTGGGGTCACACTCCACACTCCATGGGGGAGTGGGAGTATTGGGAGTGATGGTCACACTGGGAAGGCATTAGGTAAGGTAGGAAATGTTACAAGTATTATCTGCTATAATATTGGTGCCATATTCTTGACTTCATCAAGCATCAGGAAACACTTGTACATTGAGAGTGATGGAGCAGTAGCACAGGTTGCCCAGAGAGGTGATGGAGTCTCCATCTGTGGAGATACTCAAACCCCACTGAAACAGCTGTCAGAAACATACTGTAAGTGGCCCTGCTTGAGCAGAATTAGACAAGATGACCTCCAGAGATCCCTTCTGATGCCAGCTATTCTGTGATTCTGTCACTTCTGGTGTAGACTGGCAAAGCTTCATCTCTAGAAATTAGAGCTTCCTTCCTATCCTTATGAAATCCTACCCACTTTAGGAACGTGTTTCATGACACATTGTGCAGTCCTCTGATTGGCATTTCTCTCAGTGAAGACAGCCTTCTGAGACACTTCACTTTCAGTGAAGTTCTTAAATTCAAAGAATCATAGAATATTCTAAGTTGATAAGGACCCACAAGGATCGTCAAGTCCAACTCCTGCACAGGACCATCCCCAAGAGTCCCACTATGTGCCTGAAAGTATAGTCCAAGTGCTTCTTGAACTCAGACAGGCTTGGTGCTGTGACCACTTCCCTGGGGAGCCTATTTCAGTGCCCAGTGCTCTGGGTGAGGAACCTTTCCCAATATCCAATCCAAATCTTCCCTGAAACAGCTTCATGCCATTCCCTCTAGTCCTGTCAGTGGTCACCACAGAGGAGAGAGTGTGGTCCTCCTCCAGTGTCTGCTCCTCCAGTTCCCCTTGTGAGAAAGCTGTAGACTGTGATGAGGTCTTTGCTCAAACTCCTCCAGAATGAATAAACCAACTTATCTCTGACACTCCTCCTATGGCTTCCCCTCAAGGCCCTTCACCATCTTTGTTGCTCTCCTTTGGACACTAAGAGCTCAGTATCTTTCTTATATTGCAGTGCCCAAAACTGCACACAATATTCAAGGTGAGGCTGCCCCAGTGCAGAGCAGAGCAGGACAATCCCTTCCCTCAAGCGACTGAGGATGCTTTGTCTGATGCCCTCCAGGACATGGTTGGCCCTCCTGGCTGCCAGGGCACTGCTGACTCATATTCAACCCCCAGTCCCTTTCTGCAGCACTCCTCTCCACCTTCTCATTCCCCAGTCTGGATGTCAATTGATCTGAAGTAATCCCCATGGGTATGTAATTCTTTTTATGCCAGGAGTGACATTTGGCCTCAGACAAAGGGCCAACCTAAGGGTTTGTACATCACTGAAACCTCATTTAAAACTTGAAGACAGGACTTGAATGAAATCTGAGTATTAATGGGTAACAAATGGCACATACCACCAAGAATCATGTTTTAGATTTCAAGCACTTTATTTAAAACTGCCTCTTTGCTTTAAAAATTACTACATCTAAAAAATACAGCAATGTTTGACCATATTCAACTTGGGCACTCCAATTTGAACACACTAAAACAGTAAAACCAAACCAAAACATACAAAAGCCAGACAGGTGAAGGTCTCAATCACTGTCTCTCTGAAACAGCACGACATATTCCACAGTCCAACAATTTTGTTCTTTCTTCTACTGAAAAAAATCTATGTGATTTAGCTGTAGCTAGTCAGCTGGTATTGCTTTCAAACAGTGAGGGTCACTGGATACTAAGTCAGCTTTATGCAGCACATCTCCACATTTCACTGCGCAGTAGACCTGATGATATGCTCCATATTGCAGAATATAAATGGGTATCCAGATAGGGAAAGGTGATGACAAACAAATCTACCTGACTGAGATACCAAGAGGACAAGTCACAGTGTGAACCTGACCACAGAGTCAGGACCCTGCAGCTTCCTCAGAGACATGTTCAAGAGGTTAAAGCATCTTTTCTTGTCTACCTTCCATCTCAGATGATGTGGCATATGCTTTTGAATAGACAAGGGCAGAGGTCTGCATCTGTTGAAGAGCACAAGGCAGAAGACCATTTTCTTCTGAAGGCAACCTCTTGTCTTCAGAGTTTTAATGCGACACATCCTCCATCACAAGACAGTTTGACTGTAACAGTTCACCTTTTTTTATATACCGTATTCTAGCTGCACACTATTATGCAGTGCTGTATAAAATAGAAGACTACCTGAGCAAGCTATTTCAGACATAACTGTATTCCCTACGTATATGTAAGCGTTTTCTTCCCTGATAAAAAACATTCTATTCACCTCTTACTTCTCAAACTCACAGGCACCTTTCCAATTATGGATGTCTTAATTTTTCCTTAAAATCAGAAAGTGCTTAAAAGCATATATAATGCCTTTTGAGTACTGGTGTGCATTTCTCAGAGTATCATATTTAACCTGCTGTGCTCGTGATGCAAGTAATCATTTTACCTTCATGTCCAGGAACCATTATCAGTCTATTCTGCAACCAGTCGGCAAGTTCCCTTGGCAAGCCTCTTCCATGCTCCAGAGACTAGCTGCTCTTGTTGGTGATCAAAATAAAGGCACATCCCAGAGCTAGGTATTGCAGCGGGAGAAGCCTGAAGCTAGTTTTCTCCATGTGGCAAGTCTTGAGGGTATCTATAATTAGAATAGATTATTAGGGAGGGGGTCATACAGGACATGCCCACAAGGGGATGGACATTATACCATCCCATGGAAACTGACAGGATCAGTAAGGAAACAGTAAAGTCACAGTGGGGCTCAGATGAACAGGGGTACCCAAAAAGCAGTACTCTGTTCCTTTGAATACCTTGCAAACTTTAAAACTGCTGCTAGTTCTCCTGCATCTCTGCCATTGCATTTGTTCTATCAGCAGTGTCAGCTGTAGTGAAGAATGAGCTCCGATGCTCTTTACTACTGTGTCATCTCAGACACCTAATATGGCTGTAAAAATGCTTGTCTGTACTCTATAACCTTCAGACTAATGGCAGCTCAGAAAAAGAGTCTGCTTTTGATGCAACATCCAAATGCATCATGCCTTATAAGCCAAGGCTCTCAGGGCTGTAGTGATGCAGAGGAACTAGTCATATTAAAAACACTAGCTACTATAGACAGATACAATATTATGGACCAGCACGTTTAACACTGGTGTTTCAAACTTGGTAGTGACAACTTGAAATGCGTGTTAATAAGTCCACTGTGCCCTGGAACTAAGTACAAAGAAAACAGGTCTGATGTATTGGTTCATCCAGGCAAGCACTCCATTTCTGAGCAGCAGGCAGTGCATTTGAGCACCCAGTACTGGAAGAAGCTTCGCTCAGAGGAGTGTCTTCTTAGTCAGGGATCAGAGGTTACCTTAAAAAACAGGTTGTAAAAGTTTATATCCTTTCCTAGGTCACAATGAAATTTCTCCTGCATCATTTCAGCCATATAAACAAGAGATTTAGTGTATAGCAGTGCATTGCTTATGTCAGTAAAATGAGAGGAACATTTCACAGAGGATGGTTTATTTGACTTCTCTAAGCCATTTTAAGAGAGGGTAAAACACTTCTAGGAGGTGGTTATCTCTTCAGTGGGTCTCAGTGAGTGCTGGGGAGCAGTTTGTAATATCCACATGAAGGCAAATGAAACTTTTGGTTTTGTAACTGTAGAGGTTTTCCAATACCATTGGTCCCTGGAGTTGATTGAGCCTGGCAAAAATTTGTTATCCAAAACCTTTCGAACTTCTGGAGCTTTAAGAATATGGGTTTCAGCAGCTTGTCCAAAACCAGTGTTTTTCTGGTGTATGTCATATATCCATGGGCATTAAATATGTGCAGAAAGGCTATGTCTGAAATATTGTATTAAGCGAAATATTAAGTGAAAAAAGTTATCAAGAATATTTAAATTGCTGGGTGGGGGTGTGCATTTAAGTATGATTCAAATTTTGCTGCAGTGCTACAGCAAGATGCAGGAGAGAGGACTCTTGGCCTTGGGCAGTGGCACTGCTTTTCACCCATCGGCTGCTGGAGTCCCGATGCTGGCCTTCCCTGATAAGCTCCCCAGGTCTGCCAGGGCATCACCTGCGGCTCCTCACCACCCCCCTTCAAGGCTGGGACCCCCGGCGGGCCTCTGGGTGTCCAGCCCGGCAGGGTGACGCCCCGGCTGGTCCCGAGGAGCCAGGGACGCCGGGGCGCGGGGCGCGGGGCCGGGGCCGGGCGGGGCTGCGCGGGCCCGGGGTCCCACCGCCAGGGCCGGGAGCCGGGTACAGCCCTTGGCATCCCCTCGGGGCGTTGTTCGCCCCCCGCGTCCTTCCTGCTTCCGGGGGCCGCCGCGGGGAGGATTTGCCGCAGATGACATCAGCTGTGGATGCTGGAAAAGCGGCGGCGGCGGCGCGGAGGATGCGCCGGCTCCCCCCCTTCCTCCTCCTCCTCCTCACCATGTCCCTGCCCTGCACCGTCTCCGTATAAAAGCGCCGCCGCCTCCCCACCCGCCTTCACTCTCTCCCTGCTGCCTGCGGAGCCATCGCCGAGCGGCCCCTGTCCCCTCAGCGCCCCGGAGCCGCGGGGCGGAGGCGATGGCCACCGTGGTGGTGGAAGTGGACTCGGAGCCCTCCTGCAGCATCGCCAACCCCACCTCCACCTCGCCCAGCCTCTCTCACCGCTTCCTGGACAGCAAGTTTTACCTGCTGGTGGTCATCGGTGAGCTGGTGACCGAGGAGCACCTGCGGCGGGCCATCGCCAACATCGAGCGAGGTGAGGCGGCGGGAGCCACAGGCAGCGCCGCGACCCTCCCCGCCGGCGCGCTGCCCCTCCCTGGGCGCGGCCGGGGTCGCCCCCTGACACCCATCCCGCGCCAGCCGCCCAGCAGCGGTCTGCGGCTCTTCATTCCCGAGGGTCCCGCCGCAATATCCCAGCCGCCCCCCATCCTTCTCCGGCGGGGTGCGGGCGCGGTGGGGCGGTGGCTGCGGGAGCCGCAGCGAGCCCCCCGCCCGCCATGGCGGGGCGGAGGAGCCGGGCGGGAGCGCAGCGCCCGCCGCCCAGCCCGTCTGCCCGGAGACACCGGCGGGTGGGCGTGGCGCGGTCCGCACTGCGGTCCCGATGGCAGCCCGGGGCGGACAAAGGGCGGCTGAGGATGGGGTGGGTGGGCTGGAGCTGCGGAGTGGCTGCCGCCCGCAGTCCCCCGTTCCTCGCCGCCAGACCAAACCGGCGGGTTCAGGGCGTTTTCCCCCTCGGCGGCAGAGGCTGCGCGAGTGGGAGCGCAGCCGCGCCTTTGTGTCTAACTTTGGGTGGTGGGACTTTTCTCCCGTCTGGGGAATTTTTCAGGACCCAAGCTTTATATACGCATTTATGTATTCCAATAAAGATAACCCATGTGAGTAACAAGGCTATTACCTGAGTGCTCAGCCTCGTTACTGTCCGGCTGCGGACTGCTCTGACTCGGTATTTATTTGTCCTTTTTCTTTAAACAGCGATGCAGGATTGTATTGCAAGTGAAATGACAGTTTAATAAGTTTTCTTTGTGGTTTATGATACAACAGATTGCAGCGTATATGCAGAGAGGGGGAAAAAAACGTTGCAGTATTAGTGGAATGAAGCACAAAGAAAATTATTGCCAGAACCTGTAGTTTGTTAAACTCAGTTTATACCTGATTTTATATCATGCATTTTTTTGTTCTGGGCTGGAGAAAGCCGAGATTTCAGAAACCTGCTATTGTTAGAGGGAAGGAAGAGACCCTGGAACGGGGAATTGATAGCAGCCTTGTCATGTAGGTGTGGTTCAGCAGTACAGCTAGGACCTCATCTGTCTCTATTGTTGCTTTCTCAACCATTGTTGCTTTAGTTGGCTATTTCTCTGGATTCTTTTTCACGATGCCTTGTGGTAAAAGGCTTCCTCATCTCAGCTAACCAGTTTCTCCATGACCTGTTCATCTTTATTGCTACCATTGTCTCCTAGGAAGAACTACTGAGGCAGGTGCTTTGTCATTCAGAGCCTCTTCAGCACTGCACTTTCTTAATTCTGTCTAATTTTCAATCGTGTGAAAGTGAATTGGCTGCATTTTAATTAAATTGTTAAAATTTTAGAACAAGCTTAAAATTTCTTCCCTCAAAACAGCCAATACCCTTCCTCTGAAGAAATGCTCTTCAGTCTCTTCTTGAATCTTCTATTGCTGCTGCATAGCTCAGTTGGTGCTTTCTCCTGCCACTAAGCAAAACGCCCATTTACAGGTTTAGATATTCAAAGGGAACATTTTGGCTTTTTAATTCGTAATTTTGGATTAGAAGTCACCTTGCTGCTCCTAGTATCAGACCACCTGACTGAGATTTTTGCCTGCTGGGAGGAATCCTTCATGAAATTTTGAGGTACATTGTTCTGGATGAGAGTCTGAAGCTCTATCTACTTGAGACAAATATGGGCTCAGCAAATATCTTTCTCTTTGGAGAGTCTACTGTAGTGTGGAAAAAACCACTTCTTTCAACTTTTATGCTCAAAAGAGCTTTAAATGCATGTTGGTTCTTGATAACTCAGCCTCCCTGCCTTCTCTGGTACATCTCCTGAGTACCATCACTGAAAACTGTGGATTTGTGCACCAAACTGCAGAGCAACGTGTCGAAGAAAACATCTGCTGATAACACATCAGTGGCGTGATGCTACGCAACCTGGTGGAATGCAGAGTCATTTCTTAATATATCATGAGGAGGGAATGGCGTGGCAAGATGCATTTTCAGTAATTACATTTGGGATGCGGCTTTGCTAAGGGCACAGTCTTCCAACCCACTGTCCACCAAAAGAGAAGAAGGGAGTGAAGAGAAAGCTTCAAGTTTTTTCCACTGATTTGGCAAATGCTACTGGGTGTGCCCTGCCTGCTGTCTGATTAGTCCTGTGTCTAGTGTCAGTGCACCCTGAAGACTGCAGAAAGAAAGAAATAGCTCCACTTCAGCCATGTTTACAGCAGTTACGTCCATGCTATTAATGATCTACATCATTGGATTGACCTTGGATTTTAGTTCCAGGTTTACCTTCATTCTACCCCAGACCTTATTTTGTTATATCAAGTATTTAATACATTATGCTACTCTGTAATGTACATGCATAATTTTTGCATCCAGACTGCTGAATGATGCGGTGGCAGATTTGGGACATTCTATCCAAATGTCCAGCTTCGGCTTCTAGGACTTCTGCGTGCATAGGGCATATAGGCTTTCTTTAAACTGTTTATTTGTTTTTCTTTTTTTTCCTATTTATTTTGTGTTGAGTCCCGTATTTTGGACATTGCCTGGCTCAGCGTTCTTGATTACATCTAGTCAGAATCTTATCCCTTGTGTTTGCGACAAAAACAGCTAGGCATAGTGGACAGGTCCTATCATTAGCAGCATTGCTGAATCATAGTCCGTATCGCTTAACTGACCTCCAGAGAGCTTCGTAGTCTCTCCACACAAGCTTGGTGTGATAGGCCAGTGAGCTGTTTATCTTCAGGCTTCTTGAAATTCAGCATTCATTCATTCAGCATACTTCAACTTTATGATCAATGCTGGTTTAACAGTTATAGTTTTCATATACGCTCTGTGTATGGTATTATATCATCCTTGCTTTCTTGCTCTGAAATATTCCAACACCTGGAAAATATTAAAGTCTGTTGAGCTGTCTTTGTCTGCCAAAACTTGCCCCAAAAATGCACCATATGGCCAAGAGATTTTTGATAAAAGAAAATAAGGAGACTTGCAGAAGAAGCTTGCTGCTTATGCCTCAGAACAATGATGCATCATTCAGAAAGTGGAGGTGGCTGGTTATAGCTGAGTTATTTTTCTCAAGTGGTTATACATAATATTGTATTTTCAAATTTTTCCAGAGATTCAAGTGGTAGCCACTTAATAGCTCATAGCATATTACAATAGTAAGCATGCTTCTACGTGGACTTAGATTCTGACAAGGAAAAGCCATGGATGCATTCTCCTTGAAGAGGCTTCAGGCTGTTGAAATGCAGATGTTCATATTTGCATGGGGAACCTATTCAGAGCTGCAGTGGGAGACTGGCACTGTAGATCTGGTTTCTCTGCTATTCCCTCTCTTCTTCTCATCATTCAACCCAGCAACATGGCTTCTGCCATCTAAGCCCTGATGTTTCTGCTGGCTTGAAACAAAATGTATAACATGGGAAGTGGCATTGACAGTAACATCCTGAAACCCTGACAGAGTTACCAGCAGTGTTAGTGCTAGACTCATGGTAAGGGGTTGTCCACACACCTCTCCAGGCATCCCCTTGTCAAACCCCAAAGTGGTTTAACAACGATTTCATGCAAAGGCATGGTCAAGCATGTGGGGAGGGGCCACCAGACACTTCCTCACCAACAATCCCTTTTATGTTTGCCAGTTAATTTGTGTGAATTTAATGATGTTCTTTTAGAACAAAAGAAAATTAGTGTAATTTTGATTTTCAGAATTGCAGCTGTGCCTGGACTGACCTGTAGTGCTGCTGCCTGATCATTTTTTCAAAACCAGAAGATTTTTCATAACAATTTCAAAACAAGCAAATGATAGAAAGATCTAAAGCATGTTCTCCTGTTGGTGTTTTAATTTGGTGTTTTTTTTCTGTTTGTTTGGTTGGTTTTGGGTGGTGGGTTTTTTGGGGTGTTTTTTTGGTTGTTTTTTTAATTAGCCATCAAAATCTTATGAAAAAAAATAGAAACTTGTCTTTTGGCTGTAATGCCTTTTTTTTTTCCTGGTCAAATTTCAATCCTTAAAAATATATTTTGGAACAATACATTTTTTGGTTATACATGTGTCAAGAGTCTCATGTTCTAAGTAACTGGGGGGGAAAAGCAGTAGGGATCAGCAATGTGCTGTTTAGTTTTTAAAAGAAAAAAGATCAAGCATAGCATTTTTAAATCACAAAACTAGAGTTTTGACACTTCATAAATAAAAGATAACAAATTTTAATTTAAAATATGGGATGCTTCAAAGCTTTTGAATGAAGTCAGCAATTTAATACTTTATATTTAAATATTAATTAGCAACATGCTATGTAATGTTGTCTTTTTTTTTTTCCTCAGAAGAGCAATATGCAATGTGACAAAAGTGTCCTCTGAGTGATTCACTCTTTCAGTTTTGTAAGCCTGTGTATTTCTATTTTAAAGTCAAGCTAGGGACATTGGTGACTTATTGTAAAATGGCTACGAGGGTATGGGACCAGCAGTACTAAAGCTTAAAGAATGGTCACCTTTTGGAAGGCAGATTTACTCTTTTTGATTCCTGCCAGAGTCTTCTTAGCACTCAGCACATTCTGAAAAATAGCAGTGTGCCTTGAAAGGAAGCGAGGCTGGGTTTGGCATTTAGAAATATGCAAATAGCCTGGATGCAAATGGAGACATACTCAGTTAAAACTTCCAGTGCTCATGTTTCAAGCTAGATGTGTTTTGTATTTTGAATTTTAGGAATCCGGTCATGGGACACAAACTTGGTCGAATGCAACTTGGATCAAGAACTGAAACTTTTTGTGTCTCGCCATTCAGCTCGATTCTCTCCTGAAGTTCGAGGTGAGTTTAAGAGCAGAACTAATAAATTACATTGGTTTTAGGGCCTTATTAAAGTTAAGAAAACTTACCTTTTTGACTGATCACTTTCTTTATGTAGCACCAATTTAGTAGCCCCAGATACTGAAGCTTATTGTAGTAGGTAGAATACATACAAAAAAATAACCTGAAAGGTTTGCTCTACGTTTTGATGGAGCCAGAACTGATGTCACAGCTGTTGCACAAGTGCAGCTCAAGCCCTATGTTTCTTCCCAAGGGACATGGACTTTTCTCTTCCTTAGTATGAAAAGCTGAGTTGTGGTGAGTCTACCTTCACTCACAGTAACTTTCTTTGGCTTGTATGAGGAAATTTGTAGGGCTCATAAGACTAAAACTCTTTTGCTACCTTTTTTCAAGCCTGTCCTTCCTGTCAAGGATTCATACAATAAAGTGAAACATTTGTTTTCCAATTTGGTGAAGTGTAAAATTTGGTTTTGTTCTGGTTGTATGGAAATCAAGTGTTTGGTAAGTTTTGTAAGATTTCATTTCTCTAATACAAATGCTGAGTGAGTATGGATGAAATTAATCAACGTTCTCATGTAAAAATATCTGACCTTCAACGAGTAGTAGAGATTGTTCTCCTTGATGGAATCACTGTGGCCATGTGCACATTGACTAGTACAACCTAGTACTGATGCATGTTATAAATCCAGCTTCAGGGGTATCTCTTAAGTGGTGAAAAAGGGCGATGAAATGTTGTATCTCGCTACTACATCACATTCCTAAAGCCTGTTGGTATACATTGCTGACAAAGAGATCCTGATGCCATGTTAGTATGACAGCACTGATCTCGTGGTTTTGAACAATGTGAAAAAATGTCTTGTGTAACTAGTTTTTCTTCTTGCAGCATAAATTAAGGTAGTTTTTTCTGTATCTTCCCATATGTATAGAGAGTAAAATATTGTCAGAGTTAAGAAAACAGTTACATACCTCTATGATTCTTCCTCTGGTTTGAAAACCATCAGAACTAATACAACAACACACAGCACGAAGATTTTGACTCAAGGCAAAATCTTGGGAGTAAACTCAGGCCTAGTATACATGCCTTTCATTTCAGTTTAAATGTCATGAAGCCAATTCATATTCTTGGTCACACTAGTTGCTTTGTTTTTACAGAGAGGGGATTTATTTTTAAGGAAGGCAAAATGCAATGCATCCCATTTTTAGCATGTGTGTGTTTTACTTTAAAACTTCAGGGAGACAAAAAGATTCCGTGTTTCTCCTGTAGCAAAAATATTACAGCATGTCTAATATTTTTACTGTCTTGTTTAGATGACACATTCTGGTACCACTGCATAAATTAAAATAAAGAAAATACTCTTATTTCATATGATAAATAATATTATCATCCCCTTTTCAACAGAAAGAATGTAGAATTGTTTGCGAATTTTTCTCTAGGAATTGTATTTTTGGTTGATTTTTTTTTCCTTGTTTGTCTAGACTTGGCTGTTTAGTCTGTCATTGTGTTGAATTACAGCTTAATTGCATGTGACTGGAATTCATCAACATCTCTGACAAGCAGAAATGAATGTATTTTTCACCACTGCTTAATCTTTAAACAAGAAACTGCGAAAATCTATGTTTAAAGAGAATTAAGGGAAGCTGAAACTTGAATAAAGGCAATATCCAGGCACAAAGCTATCCCTCTTAACCAACTTTTGTGTCTAAAATTTTCTGGAGAAGCCCATTTGCATCTCTAGAATCCCCATGTACAGATCAGAGGATCATTTATTTTAGTTTCTCTGCTGGTTTCTGATGTTGAATTAGAGAAACATGAGGCTCCTTTGCATCCTCTCTACTGTTTGGCAGAGAAAAGGTTTCCTTGTTGCCATTTTTTAAAATAATGTTTCAGAATCTTTGATTTCTATTACAGCACCCAAATGTTGAATTCTGGGTGTTTAGCTGCTGAAATGGTCAGCTTTCATACTAAAGAAATGATTGTAAGTACATGTTCTCTTATGGTCTCAAACTCAGAAATTCTGTGGGATTTAGGTAACTAGGTGACCTTTTGTCCAAGGGAAGTATTCATCCAAGGTGATGGTTTGTCTATGGAATGTAATTAAACAGCTTTTTTTCCAGCCCTTTGAGACCGAAGTCTTTGTGTGACTCGCATGTAGGGACAGTTTACTCTTGAGGAAGGCTCCTACTGTAGTCAGGTCTGCCTGCTGACTGAAGCCTGTTTGATTATCATGTTTAATTATGGTAATTGCAGTGTTGGCTCAGTACATGCTTCTATGCTTTTCAGAACAGCTCGAGGATACGCACAGCAGCAATGTGAAGGGTAGGGCTCGTTCACCAAAAGGAACCTTGGAGGAAATGTGGCCAATTCTGTCCTCATGACATATGCCTGTGATGTCGAAGGAGAAACATACAAGAGATTATCTCTGTCAAAGCATTCCTGTGTTTTCACTTAAAGAATTTAAGGTCTAATCCTTCTCACTGTGTACTGGATAGCAATGTACATACTGATACTGCAGGGAGCATGACTGGATCCAAACACTTTTTTTGTGTTCTTTTCAAGAGAATGGGTTGTCACAGTGGTATTTGTGCACATTGTATTTAGCTGTTGCGCAATTTATGGGTGATTTATGATTCCTGAAGAATAGGATTCAGATTGGAAATGCCAGAAGATCTTTTCTGCTATCTTGTGAAGGAACTGAGTTAGCAGGCTCCTTAATAATAACAACAAATCTTGGAGAGATGATGTCAGGTGCTGGTGAAAAATGAGTAGCACAACTAATTAAGTGGTTGCAAAAACGACAGGCAACATGACTTTAAAAGGGCTACTCCAGTAGTGCCTCTGTTTTCTCTGTCATGTAATGATAACTTCCATCTTATGTTAATGTCAAAAGGACAAAAAATGCAAACAATGAATTATAATGTACAAGCTGGAGAAGGAACTGTGCATCTGGTAGTGAGGCAGAGAAAATGGAGAGTCTTGGAAAGAGCTCCATTGAAATTGCAGCTGCACTTACCAATCTTTTCTTAATTAATGAGAAACTTTCAGCTGAATAAAGCAGCTTCACAAAAGACTAAGTAAATGGATTTAGGGGCGTGGGGGAGTGTGAAGCCAGTGAGGGCCCCTCTGTAAGACTTCCACACTGCCATTTTGTCTCTCAGTCTCTACCTGGGAATATTTGACTGTTGCTTTGGTGTATGTTCAAGCCCTTGTCTAGATGAAATCCATTTAATTTAAATAGCTGTTTAGTAGCTAGTCACCCCAAACATTCTAATAAATACTGCTCAATCTTTGTCCTTTGTACATTGTCCTGTGGTTACCAAGAACATGTGTGTTTCCTATCTGAACAATACCAGGAGGCCTCCTGTTGCCCATAAGCCAGTACAGACGCCTACAGCTGACTTAAGTGACTCCTTCCTTACCTGTGCCTAAGCCTTTATAACTGGCAGCTTGCCTGCAGCCAGGGGGCACCTTGGCAAAGTGTGAGACATGTTTGATTTTCTTTTGGTAGCCACCTGCAGCAGCAACAGCAGTGAGCTTTCTTCCGTCAGGCTTCCTAAAGAAAGGTCATGGTCCTCTGAAACTGTGATTGTCCCAAAAAGCCTCAATAACTTCCATTCTGAAAGTTACCACTTCGAAAGTTACTGTTTAGGACTGCTAGTAACCTGTGGGGAATAACCTGTGGAGAATTTTTGGATCTAGGAGTGTTGGTCATCAATGACCACAGCTTCATACTTTGCCAAAATGCTGTATAGTCCTATTGCCTTTGTCAAAGTAGATCTAAATCCAGTTAACATCGCACCTAGTAGCTTGCAATGTGAGCTCATGAAGTCACTGATAAAATCCTAAAGGGCATGGTTTTAATGCTGATTTACTGAAAACTCCAGTTTGCCAAAATTTGTCAAGTCAGAGTACGTAGGTACTTAAGCAAAACCTATCACTTGGAAGAAAGAAAAGACAAGAAGGCCAGACCAGATTTCTCAGGTAGTATCAGAGTACCATCACTAAATGTCTAGGAATTAATTTTGGTTAATATTTCAAGTAGTCTGGTATGCACATTTAGGTATATGCTATAAATATGATTCTTCTGATATTAGAGACTATGGATAGCTGGAATATCTATTGAGTGGAGTCATTTTACCTCATTATGCATTTGCAGAGATTAATTTTAGTTGCATACTAGACTTGTTTTGTGTCTCTTAAATATTTGTGCCTTGGAAGAAAGAAAATGGAGGCAGACTAGGACTTGAAAAGTGAATTGAGCTGAGTCACGCAGCAGTGGCTGTGAATGGTGTCCCTGCAGAGTGACCTGCAGCTGCCAGTGGTCCAGGGCTGCGGCAGTGGTGCTGCCCACGGCACAAGGCCAGGGAGCTCCAGGTCCTTGTGGAGGCTCTCGGTTGGGGAGCTCTGGACTGCTGGTGAGATTTTTTTTTTTTTTTAGAGGTATCCTAGGATTTTGATGGTTCAGGAGAGAATTACAATGTAACAGCTATATGTTGTGGATACAAGAATTGTCAAAACCTTTTCTTAGTAGTAATCAAAATTCCAGAGGTGGGCTAATAAGGGACTTTATTGTCTTTTTTCAAGTGAGTGTTATTGCACTTATGTGACAATCATTTTGGGATTGACTTCCATTTCTTCTTTTTTTAGTCAAGATCTCAAAGAAAATTAGCATGAATTTACATTGCTGCCAAAATACCAGTACCTGCTGATGCTAAGCTGTTAGCATGAGTCAGCAAAATTACTGAGGGGTTATTTTTGAATGCTGCGTATCATGAGTATATACAATGAGTTCAATAGTCTTAGAATAGCTCACATGTTATGAGAATAGATTTTTGACCTGTGTGAGGCAGCTACCAGAGGAATGGGATTAAGTTAGTTATGAATAATGATAGAATTTTAACCGCATTATGAAATTTGAATTCCCATTCCTCTTTATTAGAATGATAATTAAGCATAACTAATGGTATGTTCACAAAGGTTATTTTATTAAGGGTTATCTTACAGAATTATAATTCCTTATTTGTCCCTTGTGAGATTCCTCAATCTTTCTTTGTAAGGTTTTGTTTATGTGGGATTTCTGAAACTGAAAACTTCAACAGTATTTTGTTTTTGACCCCTGCCCAGTATCATTTAGATGACCTACCTCTCATCTCTTCCATCATGGATTTATAATAAATGTATAACCAGAATATCATTGCTACTTCTTAAATCTAATATCTGTTTGTCATGAGCAACATTTTTCTCAGATGTCTGTTTTTCTTAATTTTGTAAAGACTTACCATTTTAATTGTCTGGATTTTGTGTTACTTTCTCGTCTAGTTTATCAGTTATTGAGAGAAACATTAAATGTTTTAATTGGACTTTATAATGAGAAGAGACTTGATCCAAAGGCCACTGAAATAATTGGATTGGACTTTGGATTAGAGAAAATGCTATCTAGTATTTTGAAGGTAGAACAAGAACCAAATTATCACATAGTGAGGGAGAAAGTGAACATTTTAACTCCTTTCTTGCCAGACAAAAATGTTACTTTATTTGCAGTGAACTATGTACTACTATACTTAGAAATATGACCAGACCCAGGTAAGAAGAGTTGAGACACTCCTTGTCTCTAGCCTGAGTGGAATGGAGAGCACATGGTTATCTCTGCTGCCAGCTACAGAATGAGAGTTGCTACTGTGGCTCCTGGTATCAGCCTTGTCTGTAAAACTTGTCTATAATGGTGACATGAGTCACTGTCCTGTGTCCCTATGCCCCTGTCTCCTGCATAGCTGTGTGTGGGACATTCTGCCCATTGGAACTCTGGAAAGCTTGGGGTTTTATTTAAAACAAACAATCAAAAAACTCACAAAAAAGCCTGAAAACCAAGCAAAAAACCCTCTTCCAATGAGATTAACCATATTTTTAGGCTGTGTAATCTGAGTGATTCTAGTGAGCCACGGAGACTTTCACCTGGAAGTCAATTCCTCACTGCCAATGGCAGCCTTTGGAAGCTGTACCAGTTTTATGGCAGTTCTGTAGCTCTTCTGGAGAAAAGGCTGATCCCAGCTTTGGTTCCCATATCCTGACTCACAAATAAGCTTATTTAGGTTTTGTAAGCTCTTTATGGTGGATTGAGTATCCCCTTCACCTCTGAGAGAGTGGAAAGAGCAAAAGTAAGAAAATGCATAAATCCAGATAAAGGTGAATTAACAGATGAAAGAAAAAAGGACAAAAAACCCCCCAAAAAACCCAACCAAAGCCAAAACCAAACCAGCAAGCACAGTGAAGGAAATTGCTCAGCACCTCACACAGGCAAACTAATGCCCAGCCAGTCTTTAAACAGTCACCACCTTGATAACTAAAACCCTCACCTTCTTCCTCTACTCCAGCTTTTGTTGTTGAGCATGATATTATATGGTATGGAACATGTCTTTGGCCAGCTTATCTTAGCTGTCCCAGCTTTGTCTCTTCTCAAATTCTTGTCCACCCCCAGCCCACTCACTGGTGGATGGAGTGGGGAAAAAGAAGTTTGATGTTGTCTGAGCACTGTTCAGCAGCAGCCAAAACACTGGTGTTATCAACACTGTTCTAGACTCAAATTCAAAACATGGCACTTTACTGACTGCTGTGAAGAAAGTTAAGTCAATCCCAGTGAGAAATACTAAACTCTTCTAGAAACTCTGTAGCTTGCATAACAGACAAACTTAGAAAATAATTTTTTTGCTCATTTTTAATATGTGACCAGTACTTTAAATAGATATAGGGGGCAAACCTTCAAGAGTATTTCAGGACAGGATTTAATGCTTGTCTCAAACTAATAATTCAGTGGCATTACTCATAATAATTTGTAGAGTGCCATTGATTCTTTCAAACTTATCATTACTAGCTGCAAAGCTCAAATTCTAAAAGTTCATTAGATGTGGAAGATTTAAATATTTTTCAATACTAATTAGGCTTTCATACATTTAACATTTTGAAGGAACTTCATAAATTTTAATCTTACAACAGGAAGTTTTAAATAATTCCATTCTTATTCCATTTCAATCCACTCTATATTAAAAAAAACCGAAATGGTATTTCATTTGTTTTTTTATTATGTTCTACAATGTGAATTGCTATCAGATGAAAACACGTCACCTTTCAACATAACACAGGAAAGACACTGAAGTCACCGAAAAGAAATCCAAATGGAGATGACATTAATATTTAAGGAACTCTTTAAAAAGTAGGGATTGGCTTCTTTGATCATAGCACCATCTCAGGTGCATAACTAGTTTGACTGCACCATTTGCATTGCTGAGGAGTCCCTAGCAGTAGTAGTTGCTCTGCACCTAACAACCTTCTGTACCTATTAAAGCCTGTAATTATAACAAGAATCACATTTTGTCTTCAGCTTTGGTGGGATAATGTCATTGTATATCAAAGGTGGCCTAACCAAAGCTCATCTCCCCCTTCACCTGGTTGGTTAACTGCGGCCAACGGGCATCTAATGTGGTCACACAAAGATCAAAAGACAAAGGCATACACCTGCCTCCAAAGGTGTAACCAAATTGACTCTCGCATGGTGGAACATAAGAACCATGCTTGATACTGTGGATAGTGGACATCCTGAGCGTCACTCTGCCCTAATTGCCCACGAACTGTCATGTCTCAGCATCGACATTGCTGCTCTCAGTGAAGTTCGTCTCCACGAGGAAGGCAGCCTCAGAGAACAGCGTGCCGGTTATACACTCTTTTAGTCAGGTAAACCCAGAACCGAAAGGCATCTCTCAGGAGTTGGCTTCATGATTAGAAGAGCTCTATGGGCTGGAACTCAGCTTAAAGAACACTGAAGTTCTCCATCAACCTGCACCTCAGGAAGTCTTCCATCATCCCCATATCACCATTGGCAAATCAGAGCTCAGATCAGTCCAACAGTTTAATTACCTAGGTAGCCTCATCTCCTTGGATGGTAAGATTGACGGGGAGATAGACAGCAGGTTAGCAAAGGCATACAGTGCTTTCGGAAAGCTTCATAAAAGAGTTTGGCAAAATAAACACTTGAAGAAGAGCACAAAGATCAGTGTTTACCGGGCCATCGTGCTGTCTACTCTTTTATATGGGTTGGAATCATGGGTCATCTACTGCCACCACCTGCATCTCCTAGAACACTTCCACCAGCGCTGTCTCCGTACAATCCTAAACATCCACTGGTCAGATTATGTGACCAATATGTCTATTCTAGAACAAGCAGCAGTCACAAGTATAGAGGCCATGCTGATGAGAACACAGCTGCATTGGGCAGGACGCATCTCCAGGATGAAGGACCACCGCCTCCCTAAGATTGTGCTCTGTGGTGAACTTGCCACTGGCTGCCGCACGAGAGGAGCCCCGAAGAGAAGATACAAGGACTCCCTGAAACAACATCTCAGCCTTGGCCATATTGATCAACATAACTGGTCTACTCTGGCCTCCAGTCAGGAGGTCTGGAGACACCATCTGTAATGCTGCTGATGCTTTTGAGAAAGCACACAGGATCACCCTTGAGGAGAAAAGACAACGCACAAAAAATCGTGTCTTGCAGAATATACCACCTAAGGAGTCTTTCTGCTGTGCCTTTTGCAACCGGACTTCTCTGTTTCATATTGGCCTTTTTAGCCACCAGCGTGCTTTTAACGAACGTGGGTAGAGCCCTTCCCAAATCTTCGTTCGCGAAGCCCAGCCATGATGATCAAGTAGGGGATTACCATGGGGAAGAAGACCTTGCTAGCATTCTCATTTCATATTGAATAGGAGGATCTGGTACTATTAATTTGTTTGGAGCTGTTGAGTGGGGGAAACCCATTTTCTGGGCTGTGCTGATTGGTGTGGGTTGTGGGTTCTCCACAACCATTTATACACAGTAATAAGGCAATGCAAAGCATTCAGATTTCCCTAAACAGTATAGACTTACTATTCAGTTCATTGAAAAGTATAATACAATCATGTTAGACCTGTACCTACCTAAAAAGGTATTGTTTTGACTTCTGGACTGTTTCATGGCCTGTGTGCTACCTTTGTAATTAAATTGCTCTAAACTGAAAGAAAATTCTAGGGCAAGGAATCAGTTTCTTGCAGAGAATCTGGGAAAAACTTAGAGATTTACTTTATTTTATGTGTCTCTACTTTTTTGAGTTTCACACAGCACAATATATATTAGCAGAGTTGATGCTTCTCCAGCTTTCAGTCCATTCCTAACTGGAGTCTGTTTCCCTGCTGATGTTGGAGACAGCTGAGCATCTGTGAAATTGCCTGTCTCCTTATGTATCTTTCAGACATTCCTAGAGTACTCTGAGAATCGAATAAGTTTTTAACACAGTGCCTGCTGCTCTCCAGGGGGACAGTAGTGATGTATATTCAGCACAGGGCAATATTCCAGTCCTGGCAGAATTAACACTGTTTCCCTTCTTGTCTTGACTTGTAGTCACAAAAAAACAGGGATGATATTAAAAGAAGGGACCACCCTAAAAGCTCTCCTTCACTACAGAAAGAGTGGTGGTGCAAGGCAGCCCTGTGTAAAGCTACCTGGGCAGCTGCAGATGAGCTGGTACCTCTAACCAAGTACAGTTCAGCCCCAGACTTCAGTTCCTCAGAGCAGAATGATCTCATCAGTGATGGGCCTCTCAGAAGACCATCAGGAGGGTCTCACCATATCAGTATGTAGCTTCGCCACAGCTCTGAGTTAGCAGTGCTATACTGCCATGTTTCAGAGACAGCTTTGGTGTCCCTGCATGGGTAGTTTTTTGCATGGACAAAGCATGATCAAAGGCTTTTTTTTCTGTGACACTAACATCCAAAATTATTTTTCCATTTTTCCTGATTTTCTGTATTTCTTGAGCTTATTTTAAACATTGTATCCTGTTCCCTTCTGCTTTCCTGAAATGAGTGAAATGCTGAGTTTTCATATTAGCACACAAATTAGCAGATGTTTTCAAGACTTGAGAGAAGGTTGTGCTCATCCTAGATGACACTTTTCTTCCTTTACCTATGCTGCTCCTTCTGGAGTCTTCCTATATGTCACAGTATTTCATGGTAATTAAGTGGTAAATTTTTAATGGCATCTTGTAAGTATTGGCTCTTCCAGGCTTGCTGCCTTTCTTGGAGCTGCACCACAGCTGACAACAAATAAATGTTTACTTTTTAAGAGATGAGTTTAGGAAAAGCTGTGGTCAGGGATGACTGGTCACAGATGATGTTTTGTAGTTCTTCCTTTCACTTCTGACTTCCTTCTGCTGTTAAGTATGTTGGAGATGACTTCTGTCACTTCTAACTTTTTTGTTGGTCTTACTTTTGAACAGATTGATGTCTCCTTGTCAGTGATTATTAACTTAACCTAAGCAATATTCAAATTATGTTTAGACCAAGGTCCTTGCTGAACCCCACCAAATGTTACTCCCTGTATTATCCCATGTCTGTGACTCACTTGCAAAGATGGGATACTCTCAGAAAATATTAGGGCAATATTAGACCAATTGTTTTTTGTTAGATAGTCTAGGTAACTCAGTTGTTTGTTGGCTATGGACTGGACACAATAAAACATTTCATCAGTAATCACCAAGGGGAAAAAAAGAGAAGATGTTTTCCAACCAGGAGAGACAGTTCTGAAACCAGCAGAGAGGTAGCTTCTGTGGGTCTTGCTATAGTAGTACGACAATAGTCATTATTTTGGAAGTGGAGTTAACAGGACACTATTTGTGGTCAAATGACAAATGGCTACATAAAGCTTGGAATCACAGTTGCTATAGCTGATGACACAATAACAAACAGATTCACTGCTGAGTTTGATTTTTTTTTCAATTTTTAGTGTCAGAGGTATTCTCACCAAATATTTTTTAAAATATTTTTGAAATAGGAGAATCATAGAATTATAGAATATGCTGAATTGGAAGTGACCGTTCAGAATCATCAAGTCCAACTCCCAGCCCTAGGCAGGACACCCCAAGAATCACACCATGTCCCTGAGAGTGTTTTCCAAATGCTTCTTGAACTCTGTCAGGCTTGGTATTGTGACCACTTGCCTGGGGAGCCTGTTCCAGTGCCCAACCACCCTCTGAGTGAAAACCCTTTTCTTGATTTCTGACCTAAACCTCCCCCAACTCAGCTTCATGCCATTGCCTTCAGTTCTGTCACTGGTCATGAGAGTGAAGAGATCAGTGCCTGCCCTTCCACTTCTCCTCATGAGGATGTTGAAGGTCACAGTGATGTCTCCCCTCAGTCTCGTCTTCTGCAGGCTGAACAGACCAAGTGACCTCAGCTGCTCCTCATAAGGCGTACCCTCCATAAGAATAGGAAAGTAAAAGCAATCTCAGTCTTGCAGCTCTATTCATATTTTGTCGTTATTCCTGATGCCTTAAAAATTGTTATTATTTAGGCTTTTCCAGTATAAAACTAAGGTGTAGTAGTATTCTTCCCATTCAAAATCCATTTATACCGAAGTTTCTACATAAAATTCAGCATCATAGCCTGCAAAGTTACTTTATTGAAAAAACTCAAATGAGCAATTAAGAAAAAAACAAAAACCAAACACACTAAAAACCCAGATCATATTTCTTACTCACCCTTTTTTGGAAATTGCCTGCCATGGAATTATGCTCCCTTGTGCTTTTTTTTGCCAGTAGATGGCATTCACAATGCCCATGCTCACTGCTGTGCATTAAATGACCACATACTAAAGTCAGGATGAATACTTGTGTTGCTGATGTAGGACATATGTTTCTATTTGAGATCTTGTTTGGAATCAAAATTTCAGAGACTTCAGCTCTATTGACTGTGAAAGACGAATCCCTCAATGTGAAGTGAGCTCAGCAAACTTCAGATCTCTCACTAGCAGTGAAGGAGAAGCGGAGTATAGCTCATGCAGGGCAAGAGCTCCCTCAGTTTGAAGACCACAGAGAGTGATCATTTTATGAAAATGATTAACAATACATTAACTCTGCAGAGCCAGGAGGGAGGAAAGCAAGTTTGTTACCCATACAGCTATATTTGTGCATAAATTAACACATCTGTGGATACAGATAAGAAAATCAGCCTTAGAGATTATACATTCAGGATGTCTCTAGTAGACCTGAGCTTCCCCTATTTTGAAGCTGCAATATAAACCACACCAAGATGTACAGTAGTGCCTGTCTCCCATGCTGAATTCAGAGCACAGCATGGAATAAAAGACCTGAGACCTAAGCAAGTAGAGTCTGACTCACTTGTCAAGTTTAGTATATATCAGGTTTTTTCCCGTCTCAGTCAGTGCCATGACAGTCTGTTAGGAATACAGGAGTACAGTAGCAGGTAGTTTGACAAAGAAATTCAGTATTGTCTGTTTAAAAATACTTGTTCATACAAGTTAAATCCCAGTGTGGCATTTTGCCTTTCCTAGAGATGGGAAAAAAATTCACGTCTTTCTAAGTGACTGTAGAACACATGATATATCATAAATCAAGAAACCTGAATTTTAATTCTAAACTTTGCCCCTCAACTATGCAAAGACTGACTGTGGCAGTCACACTCAGATGCTGTGGACAACCCATGATTTGGATTATTCATCTGCAGTATTGTAATGGGATTCTTTTTGTCTTGTTTCAGCTTCTCATTGAGGACTGCTATGCCAAGTATGCCAGTAGGGAATCTATCAACAGTGATTTATGCAGCGTGGTCTTCATTAAAATTCAAAATAAGGCCACCTACTCTCTTCAAGGAAGCTACTAGCCAGATGTTAGAGAGTAAACAGGAGAGGGATCACTCAATTTGATTTGAAAATAATAGTAAAGATGAAAAGCTGAGATTAGGCCTTCTCAAAATCGTGTAACTCCTTCAGATTTCTGAGCTGTATTAAAATAAAAAACCAAACATGTGAGGACCTTTTTATGAAAGCAAACACCTGCATACATCTGTTTAGGGAACATCTTTTCATATATGCAAATACTGATAAATAGACAATCAAATACTTCTCAGTTGATTTAATTGTGGTGGAGTAGCAGAGCTTTGGATACTCACTGGAAGCAGCTGTCTGTTACCACTTATTTAAAAAATCCAACCCAAACAACAAAAAAAAAAAGAAAAAAACACCCAAGACCATATCCAGCAGTTTATCTTACATTCTGATTACCAAAACAATTTGACAAATTCTGCCTTGAACAAGTGTAAATTATGAGGAATTTTACTGAAAACAGAAGGGTGTCTCCAGATCTACCCTGTTACACATTAGGGCAGCATTGGAGTGCTGCTGAAGGATTGCAATTTGTAGACATCTACGGACAGTTTGAGGGAAATGGCTGTGGGTAACTATGCTTTGTAACAGGTTCCATGTATAATAACATGCAACACTACTGGGTTGCTGTGGCACCCAGCAACTTGAAATAAAACTTAGCAATTCTCTCCTATGGTTTCCTTGTAAGTCTGCAAGGCAATAAGTTTTCTGACTTCCGTTAAACTTAAGCCTCTGTAGGAAGCTGAGGGTCTGTCCAAAACGTAAGCCAAGCTGGTGAAAAAACTGCCTGCCATCTCTTACAAAGCTCCATGTCAAGGACGAGTGAAATGCTTTTAAGTGCTACCACATGGCTGCGGAAGTGTGTGTTTTGTGACTGCTAAAACATTGTTACCAGTCCTAAATCCAGGAAAGCTTACAGGGTAAAAGTTAAAATGCCATGGGGAGATGAAATAAATGACATTTTGATTATCCCTCCAAATTTGTCTTTGTGGCTGACACAGCCTTCAAATCCTGGGCAGAACAGAAGTGGCAAGGAGTAGTCTTTCGCCTTTTATCACCTCTGTTGTGTCATCCCCCCCTCTGCTTATCTCATGACCGGGAGTCAGTTAGAAGAATTTGAGGCTGAAGATATGCAAGGGAATTTAAATTGCATCTGTATGGATTACGATCTGGTGGAGTTCATCAGCATGCAGGCAGAGTTCCTGAGCCTTTCTGCCTCTCTTCCCAGAGCTCATGAATTCCAGGCATTTCCACACTTCCTTAGATCTGTTGTGCCTTATGGGCTTGGCCTTCATTTTCATATTAGCACAATTTAATTAGGAAAGGAGAGATTGCTGTGACTCCAGAACGATCTATGGCTATGATAGATCAATATTTATTATAGAGATTTTTTTCAAATAAATGTCTGCTCTGTTAGACAGTCTTTCAGATGCTTTAGAGCCATTTAAGAAACAATTAAATCCTCTTTGGTGTGAAGTGGAATATTAAAAAGGATTAACAGTTACGTGACAGACCATGTTTTGTCTCTAGTTTCATCTCTAGTTTCATCTACATTCCTATGCCTTGCTATTCTCATTTGATACTTAGGTTGGATAGAGGGAGTTGGGTTCAGGGACCACTGTCCTTCCCTTGAAGCAGTGTAGAGTCTATGTAAAATGGGTCAAGGCACTGGCTAAAAATTATCAAGCCCAAATGTAAATACATAGCTGTAGAGTAATATGCAACCACTGTGCTGGGTAGAACTTTCAGTAGCTTAATTCTATTAAATTTATCATGGTTATGCAAATATGATGTGAAAGGCAAGTATGAAGTGATCTAGTCTTCTAAACACTTAACACAAGTGGCCAGCTTTATAGAGGCCATACAGTAAATGTCACATGAGGAGGGCTTGCATGATCAGGTCATTGTTGATTTTCTTTTTGTGATTTTTCTTTTCAAATTACTTTTAGTGTTCTCTGCAAGGGAAACAGTTTTCCCTTTAGAGAGCATGTTGGAATAATATGCAAAATATGCTCATTTGTGAACATTCATAAAGGTCTTGAAACAGAAGCCATAAATCAAAATTTTTAACAGACAAAGTCAAGGTAAAAACTTATCTTTAGTGCATTTTCCTTATATATGGCTTTATTTAATGTATATTTATAATATTACATATTATAAATATTTCTGTTTTAAAATGTGCATTTTCCAGGTTAACATCTTATGAACTACACAGTAATGTAATTTTGTAGAAGTGTAACCATCTCCAAAAAATACAGTAAAGACCACAATTGCAAAGTTAAAAAGTACGCTCAGACTGGCAAATGCAGATGATTTTACTAGTTCAGCATAAATAAACCTCTCTTTTCTTTGCTGGAGTCTTCAAATATAAACTGAATTTGTAGCACATCTTGTGTATGAAATTGTCCTTTTGGAAATGGGCTAGAATTTTGCTCTTGATCCCAGTGAAGTCAGGGTCAATCCCTCCATTATTTGTTATTTCTCTTCTCCATGGGTAAGTACTTTTTTGTTAAGAAAGAATACTTGTGCACTTGTACAAGCTAGAACTGTCATCAATCATAGGTCAATTCATCAACATCTAGCAAGAGTTCTCCTGTTAGTGTAATTTCCTTAGAAAATTAAGTGTACCACACTTAAAATGGGTCACAGTTCATATGGAGAAAAGAAAAATACTGCAACTCTGCCTATCACACAAGACAGCAGAAGCTTCCATTGGAAATCTAATGGCAGTCTCCATATTTCTTTGTCAAGAGAAATATTGAAAGTCATGGGATTTCTATTCCCCTCAAATGAGAAAATAAATTAAACACTGTGTTGTTTTAACCTTTGGGAGGGAATGCAACTATGTTAGTTTTGTGTTCCTTAAGCATCCCCTGTGTTGTTTTAAAAAAATTATGATGATTCTAAAAGTGTACTTGAGTTGTGTTCATTTATTACAGGGAGAGTTAAATATCTTACCAGTGCCGACACTTTGTCATTATAATGAAGTATAGTTCACAAGTGTCTGTAATTACACTTGTGATTACAGCCCGTATGCAATCAGCAAGATTTCTAAAGGGAGTCTACCACATCCAAAATAGCATTTTTTTCATTGCTCAGTCTAATTTCACCTGACATTTTGCCAGCTAGGGCGTAAACGTTCTTCAAGAAACAACAGAGTATCCCTGATCTCCTTCAGAAAAAAGAAGGTGGCAAATTAAGTTATTATAAATCTACTTCTAATTATGTTAATTAAATATTACATCATGTAGATTGACTGCTGTAGATCTTAGATATTTCTTTTATTGCTTTAGTAATTTGCTCTCTTTGTTACGCATGAAAAATATTTTTGATAACTCATGTTGATCATACTTACTAACGAACCCACGCCTACAATTACTGCACTTAAAGATATATCTTCAGAACATACAGTGTTGGAGGGTTGCTAATGAGTTCAACAGTAGCTGAAGACACTAATTAATTAGGGTTATTTTGCTTGCCAAAGTATAGGAGGATGGATGATGCCACTGGAAAATCCTGGAGCATTTAACCTGTGGCTGTGTATTTAAGGAAAAAATCAGTTCAGTAAGTCTTTCAGAAGCACTGGTAATGCAAAATGTTTTCTTAGTTATAAAGGCAGTAGATATTTACTACCTTGTTCAGATCAATTTATTATGAAGCAGCATGACACTTTGTACTGTGAATCTTAATAATGCCCAGAGGCTTTATTGAAATGAAAATTGCTCATTTAATTTTCACTGGATTACTTTTCTCATTTAAACAACAATTATAATGTAAAGTTAGGTGCAGAGCTCCAATAACTTGGAAGGGTCCTTTCCCAGTGTTCTTGACCTAATTTTGAAATATTAATCTTTTAAAGCGCAGCTTCAGATTTCAAAGATCAATTTAATTTCATTTTTTGTTGGTGTTATGTGGAAAACTGAACATTGTTGTTAGTTCTCTTAGTTCAGCCAAAGCAGTGTGCTTATCACCAAAGCATCTAGGATGTTTTTTAAGGCAAAACTTCTGTCAATGCAGCTGCTTGAAAGAAAGTAGGCAATAAACACAACTTGCACTAGGTTGGTGATCTCCATTTTCAGAAAAAGGGACCTAGCATAATACCTAGATCTATGTGGTTGGAAACCAGACATGTAAAAGATGTACTCTGTCATTGAGATGGATATTGATAATGGAATTGCCTGTGAGAGCACAGTCTGCCAGATGATGAATAGATCAGCACTAGCACAGCTTCTCAGAGACTGCAAATCTGTCCTCTAAGGCACATGAGGACTGATGTCTTAGTGACAGCAGTTCTCGGGGGAGGAACAATAGGGACTAAGGAATATATCAAGTGGAAGATCAGTGGTAAACAGACAGACTGGATGGCTTTTACTCACTTTCTGTGCAATCTCTGGATGTCCCCCATGGCTATAAAAGAATAAAATGGCAGAAATTTACTGTCGTATTGTTCACTTTTACATGGGCTGAAAGAATGTCTTTCAGTTCTATTAGATTTACTTAAGTCCAGTTTTTCAATATTTTCATATCAAAACATCATCAAGATTTTTTTTTTTCGTAGCTCCTGCTGAAAGAAGCCCTGAAGAGGGAGAGTGGCATTTTTTTGCTTTTTTTTTTTGACCCTTTTGCTTTCTGCCCTTTAGTGTACCCTTTCCAGCATAACACTCGCAGTCACCAATCTGTGGAGCTAGGTCTGTGGTCCACTCAGACCTCTTTGTGGTAGCTGCTCACATACCTTCTAATAGACTCAAATGTTGAATGAGAATGGCCAATCTCCTAAGACTGGGTTGGCCAGAGAGCCCCTCAGTTTTCACAGCTACCAGCTGCTTTCTTGCTATGTCAGTGATAATTATAGAACACAGAAGCCAAAGTAGACACTGGTGTTAAAATGAGAGCAAGTTTGCCCACTGCTTTTCTGTATTTTCTAATTGAAAATCATCCAGGTAAGGCTGCAGAAAAAGAGCTCTAGAATCACTCTGGATGTTTCAAGAAAGGTGTGATTTGTTTCTTGTGCAGCTTTGTTTTGAGATAGCTTTTAAAACAAGAGCACTCTAGAGTGCTAGACTTGGTACATCCATCCACCCTGCAGCCAGCCCTAGAAGAGAATTGGTCTAATGCTGACTGAGAGGAAGAGAAGCAGGTTATGAGGGAGACTAGAGGAAACTTTCTTTTCCCTGATGTTACTCAGAGTCTCACTGAGTGGGCTTTATTCATTACTAGCGAAAATGATTTGTTGGTTATATCAAAGTGCAGTGTACCTGGTATTGCTTTAATTTTACTTGTTTTAAAAAAAAGGGTAGTAAAACCCCCTCAATCTAGACCTTTAAAAAGCCTGTTATTTCCCAGTATCAGCCCAAGGGAAATCTTGCTATTTCCAAAGTAATATATTTTTTTCCCATGGAGGCAATACTTATTAATAGACTGAAATTCAGACCTGGAAATTGCTTTCGTGTTCCCATAAAAAAAAAAAGTGAGTGCAGTGTATACTCGGTGTTACATGTGCTCTTCAAACATCATTTTCAGGTTAATCAGTGCTAAAGAAGAATTCTTAGAAAGCTTAAACCTTTAAAATTTTACCAGGTCATTTGGCTCTTCCCTGGTCAAATGACCTGTTCAGATCAGTCATCGGCATAAAAATATTTGAGCTTAGAGATTCATCATTATTGTGTTTCTTTATAGTTTTTTGGGGGTTGCTATCTCATTCCTTTGCTAACAGCTCCCTTTTACCGTACATACCTGATAATTGGGGGTAAATTGGAGCAAATCTTGACATGGTCACATAGTTCAGAACTATAAATGGTTGGTTTAATTACAAAGAAATTTACATTTGTTAACAAAGTAATAAAATGGAGAAATATGGAATCAGTCCCCAAATGGGAGACCATATGTGCACAGGAATGTTTACTCTGCATAAATAGTTAGCAGTTCATGTCTGTATGTATAATATGCATAAACAATGCAGAGGCCAAATTTGACACAAGACCCTTTGAAAAATGATTTTAGAATTAAATTTTCTTTCCCTTCATCTTTAATGAAACATAAGAGATGGGAAGCCAAGTCTTTCCTTTGTGCCTTATTTAAACAGATTTCCATTCTGAATTTTTGTAGAAAGAAGGCTGAGAAAATTGTCATTAATATCAGAGGAACTCGGTAAAGTCCATGTATTATCAAATACAACTAGTCAGTGCTGCTGTAAGCTGGTATATTTACAGGTAATTGTGCTGGTGTCACACTTCCTTGGACTTGCTTGTTTGTTTCTTATGTTATTCCACTTCTTTTGTGAGTTTCCCACCTACTTAGACTCCAAGCCCATCAGCATAGGAAATATATAATTTTCATAAAAGAAAAAACTACTGGATTCTATAAAGGCCAGAACTAGATGATTCATAGGAAACTTTTAAGCTGAGAGAGGCAATTTTAAATGATACTTTGTATTTTTCTGTATTTATAGAAGAAACAAAAACAATTGGAGGACCAGAAATGTAACTGAAACCCAGTGTTTTTGTGAACTTTCATTACTCATTTCAAAATGGTACAGTAGACTTTCAGTTTCCCATGCTTTTATTCTAAGGGAAGAAAATTACAATAGTCAAATTCTAAACCACTCAAACTAGCAGCTTATGAAGAAAGTCCCGAAAATGTTTTATTTGTGTATTTTGTACAAATGTTTTATTTGTACTCCTGGGCCTCACCAGTGCCAAGTAGAGGAGGACAATCGCTGCCCTGGCCCTGCTGGCCACACTATTGCTGATAGAGGCCAGGATGCCATTGGCCTTCTTGGCCACCTGGGCACACTGCTGGCTCATGTTCAGCTGCTGTTGACCAGCACCCCCAAGTCCTTTTCTGCTGGGCAGCTTTCCAGCCACTCTGCCATCAGCCTGTAGCACTGCCTGGGGCTACTGTGACTGAACAACAGGATCTGGCAATTGATCTTGTTGAACCTCACACCGTTGGTCTCAGTCCATCAATCTAGCCTGTCCAGATCCCTTTGTAGACCCTTCCTGCCCTCCAGCAGATTGACACTCTCACCCAGCCTGGTGTCATCCACAAACTTACTGGAGGTACATTTAATCCCTGAACCTAGGTCAGTGATAAAGACAGAAGACAAAACTGGCCCCAGTACTGAGTCTTGGGGAACCTCCATTCACCACCACTCTTTGGGCCCAGCTATCCTGACAGTTAACAGTGCACCCATCCAAGCCATAAGCAGGCAGTTTCTCCAGGGGAATGCTGTGAGAAACTGTGTCAAAAGCTTTGGGTAAACAAGATCCACAGGCTTTCCCTCATCCACTAACTGGGGCACTTTGTCATAGGAGGAGATCATGTTGGTCCAAACCTGTGTTGGCTGGGCCTGATCCTCTGGTTGTCATGTACATGCTGTATGATGGCACTTGAGATGATCTGCTCCGTGACCTTCCTTGGCACCAAGGCCAGGCTGAGTGGCCTGTAGTTCCCTGAGTATTTCTTCCTTCATATAGATGGGTATCACATTTGTCAGCCTCCAGTCAACTGGGACCTCCAGGTTACCCAGGACTGCTGACAAATAATGTAAATGTACTCAGCACTTCCACCAGCTCCTACTGGGTTGATTGCATCCATCCCTAGAGACTCGTGCAGTTCTAAGTGGTGTAGCAGATTGCTGACCACTTCCCCTTGGATTAACGAGGTTTCATTCTGTTCCTCATCTCTGTCTTCCAGTTCAGGAGCCTCGGGTAGCTGGAGAACAGCAGGTCTTATTATTAAAGAAAGCATTAAGTCCTCAGTCTTTTTGTCACACTTTGCTGCTATGTTTCCCCCTACATCTAATAAAGGATGGAGATTTTCCCTAGCCCTCTCTTTGTTGCTCTTATATTTATAGAAACATTTTTACTTCAGTGAAACTTTTACGTCGGTAGCCACATTAAGTTCTAGTTGGGCTTTACCCCTCTAATTTTCTTCCTTCATAACCTCATGACCTCCCTGTAGTCCTTCTGAGTTGCCTGCCCCTTCTTCCAAAGATCGTAAACTCTTTCTTTTCCTGAGCTGCAGCCAAACTCTGTTCAGACAGGATGGTCTTTGTCTCAACCACCTTGTCTTTTGGCACATGGGGACTGCCTGGTCCTTTGCCAGTAGGATTTCCTTCTTGAAGAATGTCCAGCCTTCCTGTACCCCTTTGACCTTCAGTACTGTCTCTCAAGGGACTCTGTCAGTCAGTGTCCGAAACAGGCCAAAGTCTGCCCTCCATAAATGCAAGGTACTATTCCAGTTGTGATGCCCCTCCTTACTTCTCAGAATCAAAAACTCATTTCATGATTGCTGTGCGCAAGATGGCCCCCAACCATCACATCACCCACCCGTCTGTATCCATTCACAGGCAATAGGTCCGGTTGGGCACATTCCCTGGTTGGCTTCCTCATCAGCTGTGCTGAGACAGTATCTTCCACACTCTAGAGGAATCTCCTAGGCTGTTTTATCTCTGCTGTGTTTTATTTCCAGCAGACATCTGTTAATTTGAAGTTCCCCACATGAACAAGGGCCAGGGATCATGATACTTCTCCTAGCTGCTTTCATCTGCCTCTTCATCCTTATTGGGTGATCTATAACAGACTCTCACCAGAATATGTGCTCTGTTGGCCTTCCCTCTGATTATTACCTGTAAACACTGAACCCTATAATGACTATGATTAAGCTGTAGATAATCAAAACATGTAGATAATCAAAACTCCCTAACATGCAGGGCTACCTAAAAGCCTCTCCTTCCTTGCCTATCCCTTCTGAAGAGTTTATAGGCTTCCATGTTTATAGGCAGCACTCCAGTTGTGCAAAATGATTTTAAGGTTATCTATGTAGGAATTGTTGCCTTTTTTCCCCTATTGACCCTTAAAGCATGTGATAACTAGACTGGTTGCTAGTTGCTAGTAGTACTTGAAACGGTGCTGCAAGAACTTGAGAGATGTCAGAAGCAACAGTATCTACCCTCAGGGAAGAGGGTAGAAGTCTGACCAGGCAATTTCTTTATATTTAGTAAATCCCTCTGTCTGGTCTTGTAGAATATTTGTTATACGTTTATTTTTTTGTCAGTTGATAAGCCATGTGTGCTGCAAAAGGAGATCACAAAAGACAGGAATGAATAAAATCAGACATGCTAGAAGGTAAGAGAGGACAGTGAAATAACTTTCCTTTTCATCTTTCACTTGTCTTAAGTTGTCACTGGATAAATATCTGGTATGATAGTAGGATTTGTCTACAGCAACAAAAAAGAAAACATAAACTGGCAGGTACTGTTCATGGAACAAAGAAGGGCGGCAATCTGGGTGCTGATTTGCACATACATTTAAGAGAAATAAATACCTGTGAGAGTTTAAAGGTAATGGTTTAAAATAACTAGCACTTTCACAAACATATTTCCTAAAAATAACTTTCAACATTAACCTAAGGCACAACAAAAAGCTAATATGTGGGATGAACAGATATGAAATCAAGAGATTGTCTTCTGATATTTTTATAATAACTTTATTATCACAAAAGCTCTACTACTATGTGGGTACTTCTGAATTTCTCACTCAGCTGACTCAGTCAGTGGACTTAGAGATTTGGCTGGATCCTATCCTTCAAAGATTTAAACACTTGGTTGTATTTTTATGTTTTGGTTTTTTTAATGGAGATGTAAAAAATAGCTCTTTTAAATGTGGAGTTTTCTAAACTTTCCCTTTGTCTTCCAACTTGTGTCTGTAGTCTGAATTTGTTGAGAAGAGCTTGAATGATGGTGAAAAAGGACATACATATTCGCAGGTGCTTGGACCTAAATTAGTAAAATTAGACCAAGACCTTTAATTTAAATTGTTTTTAGGCATTCTACTGAGATACTGTTTTTTATTTTGAACTATTTACTACAGCTCTTAATCCATCTCGTAGTTGAACCAGAGAGTTTATGCTGGGACCTCTGCTGTACACATATGTTGCAAAACTCAGTCCACAGTAGCTGCTTACTTACTGAAGACATTTTGAAGTAGAATTGCTTAGGCTTCTTGCTAAGTGCATGCTAAACATAGGATAACTGTGAATCCACTGTTGCTGTGCCAGTTTACATTAGATGGAATCTGTGCCGGGGATGGGGAGGTAATTTCCATGTGACTTGCAGAGGGGATATAGAAGTATATGAGAGAGGATGAATAATTTAGGTCTGAATTCACAATATTAGACCAAGAACAAACTCACAGTTAACTTATTCTTGAAGTCACAGGAAAATTCACATTGCGGTGCATGGTGAATGTATTAATTCACTTAAAATCTGTCAACATTAAGTTTCCTTGGGATTGCTAATTAGCAAGTTAAAATACTTCTGGCAGTGTGAAAAATAGTGTATTTTTGTCTTGTAAAACACATTTTCTAGACTGTTGTTTTTAATTAATCTAGTGAGCTTGTCCAACTCCCACTGAAATCAGTGGAAAAAGGTCTGTTGTCTGAAGGCCAGTTGGATCTGCCCTTAGTCTGTAACTTAGGATGTTTCTTCTGTTTCCACCATTTGTGATACATGGTACATGAGAAATTTACACAGTCAAATTATTTCTGTACAGAAGAACAATATTGAAGAAGGTGATTCTGCCCCTTTATTCTGTTCTCATGAGACCCACCTGGAGTACTGCATCCCACACTGGGGTCCTCATCACAAGAAAGACATAGACCTGTTGGAGTGAGTCCAGAGGAGGCCACCAAGATGATTAGAGGTTTGGAGCATCTCTTGTTATAGGAAAGGCTGAGAGAATTGGTTTTGTTCAGCCTGGAAAAGAGAAAGCTTCAGGATGACCTAATTGCAGCCTTCCAATTGCTCTTGAAGGAAGCCTTCAAGAAAGATGAAGAGGAACATTTTTTCAAGAGCGTGTAGTGACAGTACAAGGGGGAATGGATTCAAACTAAAAGAGAGTAGGTTTAGATGAGATATTAGGAGGAAGTTCTTTACTGTGAGGGTGGAACAGGTTGCCCAGAGAACTTGTGGGTGCCCCATCCCTAGAGGTTTTCAAGGCCAGGTTGAATGGAGCTCCAAACAATCTGGTCTAGTGAAAGGTGTCCCAGCCCATGAGAGGGGATCTGTAGTATTTCTGTTATTTTTATTGCAAATCACGTACAATAGTCATAACTGGAACAAAGATCCCTGTGTGCAGCAAGTTATAGAACGCAAGTATTTCCAAAACATTCATTAAACAACTTCACAAACAGAAATGCAAACACTAAACAGACATTGCTTTATTTGAAGTGCAGCTATGTGACAACTTTATTTACTGCACACAGAGAATTATAGCAAAAACTAGCAAATATATTAGCCAGGGAGATACTAAGTAGGCAGAAAACAAAGTACTTCTGTGTTTGAATTCAGTTGTGACACAGAGACTATTCTGCAAGATGAGAGAGATGTTCTGTGGACAGAACCTTGATTTTGTGTTTAGCTGAGTCACCACCGCTCCAAGGGCATCCAGACATCTACAAAGAGATGAGATGAGTCCCTGCAGGATCTGGCTATCCTTTGAACACTTTTCCCATCAAGGACCAAAAGGTAAAAGAGTAACCTTGATTCTGCCACTTTTTGCAAAGATTATATATCTAGCATTATCTCAACTCTGCAGAGGAAAAAAACGGAAACAGTTGAGGAAAGGACTAATGCCTATTTGCACTGAGAGTGCACTGAAGAACCCGGAGGTCCATTAAGAAATGAAGTACTCTTGCTATTAGTGTCCCAACCATCAACTTAAGAGGTCTGACATCAGAGCCACAGGATCAGTGCAGCCAATTCAAATACTAATGCTCCCTCACTGCCCTGCATCCCAAGGAATAGTTGTGGGGGATTTTTTTGCCAGAAATGTTCTGTAGTATTCAAACATGATGATACACAATCAATCATTTGGTGGTACAGCCTGGATGACAGTGTGATTTGGAAGTAGGGGAGAATGAACAGGATTAAATGACACTTGAGCCTCTTACACGGTGTAGGATTGAATGCTGCCTTTACAGCAGGAGTGGCTGGAGTGGTTAGTTGTGGTGAAGATGGGAGAGTTCTCTTTATTCTGCTCCCTACAGAAGATCTACCTGCTTGCAGACATGCTAGTACGGTAGGAACACCTTGCAGAAGAGCTACCATGCTGCAGTGAAGCATATAAACTAGGATGGTGTTTGACCATTGTTATAGAAACATCCATCAAATTTGAATAGTGACTTTGCAGCTTCTCTCTGACTTTTCTGCCTTTTCTGTTTTCTTCCAGAATCTGGGTAACTGCCTTCAGTTCCCCCCTTATATCTGACACTAGCCTCCAAAGCAGGTTTTCAAATTTTGGATCAGTGTGAGAAATGACCTAAAGGACATAGCAATAGGGCTGAGATAGGTATTAATCTGTGAATTGCAAATCAAACTTCCTGGCAGGAAGTGCAGACTTTTATAGCACATGAAACATTTGGAAGAGCAGCATAAGATACTTAGGGAAGAAAAGAGGAAGACTTATTAAGCCTCAATTTCTTTTCTATTACACTATTTTTGGAACTGTATTTTAATGTATTTTAGCTGGGCTTTAATCACATAGGTGATTACCTATGAAAACTAGGTTATCACCAGCTGTAGAAGCAGTTGCCCTTTTAAATTACATTTTTTGACGTATAAGTACTGTTCACCTGAAATGATTCTCAGCATTAGGGACTGTGCAATCTTATCAAGTTTTCCGTCTTTCAGTACTCCAGCAGCTGAGTCAGATTAAAAAAAAGGCATTGGTTTTCTCTGCAGAACTTCACTTTGTTTTGTAGTTCATTGATTCATTGATTCTGTTTGAAATGCAAATAATGACAGAAACTATAGGCCAGCAGATGCAGCTGTGAGACAGAGCACTCACTCCAAATGTAAATGCAGCATACACAGGCACTAACCCCCCCCCCCCCTCCGTCCTTGTGGCCTGAAGGGGTTTTGTCAGGAACAAAGCAAATGCTCCCAGGAGTTCAAGGAAGGAATGCTGAAAGGAAACCAAAAGTAGAATTTTGACCTTTATCGCTAAAAATAAAGATTGCTAAGCTGGTCAAAGGTTTGAGCTAAGCAAATTTTAATTGAAATGCCCTTTCAATAGAATTCACATTCTGCTAAAATGTCTTATTTTTCCTTATATAAAGGATTTTTCAGATACTAGCAAAATGTGTCAAATCTTATCTTCCTTTTGCTGCCCCCACAATTTCCAAACGGAACATGTTGTAAAAATTAGTTCATTTAAAAACTCTTACCATAAAAGCATTATTATCTATACAGTAAGATTGTAGGAGCAACAGCTGTGGCATGATGTGCTGATACTGCCTGTGTCCACTCCACTGGGGGACTTGCAGACAATGTCCCATACATCTCCTTTGCCTCATCACATCTAATACATGCTGCACTCATGGCCATGCTGCTTTCATGTTCAGTGTTGGTTCTGCACGTTTATGTCAGTTCACATACTTCTCATGTGAGTTTTTGCCCCTGAAAATTACACTTTAGACAGAAAGGAGACAAGGAACAAGAGGAGAAGGGAATGAGCAGAGAAATGGTGAGATTTTTGTAATTAATCAGCATGAATGGGCAGAGAAATTCTGAGATTTTTGTAATTAATCAGCACAAACATGTTCAACATTTGCGATGACGGTGGTGCAAAGGAAATGAAATTCAGTGGTGTAAAGTTGGGAGGGGACATCTTATCCTCATTGTAAGGTCAGAGAGCCAAACCCTTCCAGAAGATCTGGTTTCTTGCTGCTTTCCTATTTCCTTCCCAGTCACCAGGAGCTGCAGGTAGCCAGCAGTGCCTTTGGCCAAGTGAAGACAGATACTTGCAAGCCATCAGACTGTACCTCAGTGGTACAATTCATCTGAATGGTGTTCAGATCTTGGATTTACAAACAGGAAAGAGGCAAACACTGAAATTGAGTTGTTCAGAGCAAGAATTAAGATCTTTTGCGGTTCCGAAAGGTTTAGAATTTACTGCCTTACAAGCTGTAAAGATGCCCTGCAATCTGTAAATTAAATGAACCTATTGTTTAATATATTATCTGATGCTAAAGTAAGCAATGAATGTTTTTCTTAGAGATTAAAATGACAGAGAGGAGGGCACTATGGAAACTGAGTGTGTATGTGGATGAAGAATGGTATATAGAGTAAGTCTGACAGTAGGGCTGTAAGTGCTTGAGCATTTGGAATGGACAGGGTAAATTATTACTGTTGATCTATTACTGTTAGCATAGATCAACATTCCGACAAATGAAAATGAAGCACCATCTCCTAGTTTTGGTAATACATAGCAGTGTTATTATACAGAAGTCAAGTGAGGGAAAAGAGAATTGTATCAGTGTAATTAGAACTTCAGGTCAGACCTACTAATTGATTTTGTGCTCATGAATATCCTTCCCACACATGTAGTGTGCATTCACAACTCATGTGGCTTGAAAACTGACCCATGCTCTGAAGATATAAATGAGCCCTTAATATTTTAAGAATTCTCTCATCTGACTTAGCTGACTGTTAGAAGGTGTTTCTGAGAGTTTTATTCATTAAATGAAATACTACAATGCCAGTTGAATTCTCAGTATCCCAAAGTAGATTATAAAAGCAATTTATTGCATTCAAAGGAAAGCTGCATGGGACATTTTATAAATATTTTGAAATAACAGCAAACGTACTGTGTCTTGATGATACAAAATACAAGGCTACATGCTTTCACCTTCGGGAACAACAGAGATGTGTGTTCATGGTTGCAGATCAAGATCTGATATTCACCAAGAGCAAATATATTAAATCTCTATGCAATGAGAGCTATGCCAAAGAACTTCTGGTTTTGTTTTGTAGCAACCAATTCAAGGACAGTTTATAGGTAAGTGTGCTAGTTTTCTTGAGACTCTTTCATACTTTTTTTTGTTCTTTGGCATATAAAAAAAACCATTTTCCTTTAACTGTAACTTATTGATGAACAAATTGAATAGAAGTGTCAGGGTCTAATACTCATACCAGACACTATCTGTGCTTAGAATTTGATTGGTCTCTATCCCATGCTTTGTTGTCATCTAAATTAAAAACAAAAGCACAGGCACTGTCTCACATGCAGAGAAAAAAGGCAAAAGAAGACTTGTTGGAAATCCAGGAATCTTACTGAGACCTTCAGTCTGGGAAGGAATGCTAGGGAGGGGATCAGAAACATTGTTTTGAAATCTAAATCTAATTTATTCTTACCTTGTTAGTGATTACTTAAAGCACTGGAGAGCATGGGTCTGACCTACCAGTTTTTTTCTGGAAGTGATGGGGAAGTAAATTCACCTCAGCAAATCTGCCCATCATCGCAGAGCTTGGATCCTCAAACTGGGGTGCAATCTCCCTGTGGATTCCCAGTGTGAATTATCCTGAGATAGTTCTAAGGCCCTCTCATGTCTAGGTGGTACCTGCTCTCATCAAGGGTGATCTTGATGTGTTTCTAAAATCCCCATGCCTTGCAGATCAGTAAATGGGTCTTCTGTTTTTCTGCTTTAACTGAGTGTTATACAAGCAGCTTTAGGATAAGCACTGAATGTATCCAGCTGTGCAGCGATAAACATATATGTTTTTTTATTTCATCTCTCATAGCTATATGCACCTCTTACTCCATATATAAACTTCTTTATGGAAATATACAATCTCTTACCCCATGCCTACCAGCAGTTGTATTCAGTTTTAAATCTAGTGTTCATAAAAAATGAATGAAATTTTGCCCAGTGACCTATTAAAAATTGAGTAGTAGCATATGGAATTTAGTCACGCTGCTAGGCTTATGTGGGGAAAGCCACTGTAAAGCAACAGCTCTTTTTATAATCACCAGGGATTTATTTTTTCCAGGTGTTTAAAAATCAGCTGTTTCAGTGCCCATTCTTTTTCAAATGAGGAAGGAACAGGGTCTCTGGGTTGGCTGAAGTTTTCATCAGTCTAAGTAGGACTGTGTACCAATGAGGAAAGGGGGATATGGAGCACATCCTGTGGCACTGTGTGAGCTAGAAGTTGAATGAAAGTCCTTTTCTGTGTCAGCTGGGGGGAAAAAACCCAAAACCAAAAACCTGTGCACTGACTGTACTTTGAAGAAGAGGTGTCCAGAAATTACCTTTAAGGTAAGAAATGCAGGCAATAGAGAACACTCTTTTTCTTAGGAGAACACAGTGAAATCTCACCCTTTGTGCAAAGGTGATGGATGTTTCCTTGCTTCCTGCCACTTGTACAGTGCTAGTGCATACTGTTCACTGTAAGACAGGTATGGCTTCAGGCACATTCATTCTGAATTTGTACAGCACTTGGCTACCCTAATGCTACTTTTAGACTTGATTTCCTTCATTTACCCTATACACATCTGTTCTTAGAAAACACACAATGTTACACCATCATATCTCAATCAGGAAGATGTTTTTCTCTTGCTTTTTCTAGAGGTCTCCTTCAAGGTGTCTTGGAATGGGCCTCCTTTTGTGCCTGCTTGTCCAAGGGCATGATATTAAAGCTTTTTGATGTCCTCAGGGAGTCTTGCCAAATGCTATAAAATTCTCACTTCTGCCACTTTAAATTCTGCAGAATTTTTGAGGTGAAACCCTGCAGGAATAGATAAATCAAAACAAAGATGTTGATTATTGATAGATGATGTATACTTAAAAACTTGCAACAAAACTGCCCTTTATCTACTGAATTTACCACACTCTCTCATTCTCAACTAATGAGAGCTGAGGATTTTTTCCTGTTATTTGGATCTTCTTTAAGAAACTCCTAAGACCTGGGTTTTTTTCTGGCTCTTGTGTCTTATCTAGGGAAAAAGACAGCATTAAGTTAATTTCAACAGTATGACCCTTGGAGCCAAAGGTGAGAGCCTCCAGACTTCAGGACTCTTGCAGCACATTTCCAAGGGCAATCCTTGCACAGAGGTAAAGGCAAAGCTTGGACCTCTACTGGGGAGAGGCACCTAAGAGTTGGAGGGACCATCTTTATCAGTGAGAAAGTGGGTTGGCTCTCTTTAAAAATCTGAGCAGTTCTAGACCCCTTGATTTAAACAGAACCTTTAGATCTCTAGGATCCACCCTGTATTGCTCAAGAGCTACCGCTTAAATAAATTCTCAGTGTTGTTATGAAATCCCTAAATGGAATATGGATACAAACCATCTTTTAAAACATATGAAATGAGAGTACTGTATTTTAATTACAGTTCTCATTCCTGTATGTTTGTATCAACACATCAGCTCTATTAAAAATATTCTCACAACACATCTGTAGATTTTAGTTTTGACACTTAAAATGTGTCTTCTTAGCAATCCATTGCTGGAGGCTACTTGGTGTCAATTGCCAGAGGTAATTAGAAAACCAAAATTTGTTTAAAAGGTTGATGATGACCATTCTTTGTGCTTTTACCCTAAAGCATCCGAAGAGGATGCAAGCCAGCAAAATTACTTGTAATACAGAGCCTAGTGTTTCTTTTTTTAAGTTCTCTAGATTTCAGAAGCAGGGGTTGCCAGGGGTGGTTTTTTTTCACAGCATGATGTGTCATCTGTATGATGAAACCAGCTTTAATTATTCAGTTGGTGCCTACAAACAGTTGCTTAGTGATTGTGTCCTTTCTGTTCAAATGTGAAGTGAAGCTCATTTGTGTGCTAGGTCGCTAGCTGGTTTGAGTCAGCATGACCCTGCTGATTTAATTGGTATGCACTAAGAAAGCCTAGTTAAAAATACCTTTGTACATTTAATGCTTATCTTTCATAATACTTACATAGACAAGACAATACTGACCAATAAAAGAAACATCTGGTATGATTTTCATTGTACTAGTTTCTCTTTGATGGATGTCTTTATTTTCACTGATGGCTGTCCTGAAGACTACTTAAAATCATCCCTGCAGCAATTTTACATTTGGAAATTACTTGGTGAAGCCAATCAAACAATAACTCAAGAAGACTAGGTAGTGTGAAGTTTGCACTGAAAAGCATCACGATATGTTCATTCCCAATGAAACATCTTTACTTTTTAAGGATTTGTGTCGTGCAAAATTACTTTTAAAAGCTCTATCATTTACTTGAAAATATTCAAGCTGAAAATAAAAAACACATGTTGTTCTCAGTGGGAGAGAAAGTGTCAGGAGAATAGATCCATAGCAGCTTACAGATTAGTCTCCCAAGCAGACCCTGATCTGTGCATGTGTTGTTGAAGCAGATTTCTAGTTACAGGGCACCAGGTGGTCACCTATGGTTGATTGAAGAAGCAAACACTGCCACAAATGCTATTAGTAGTGTGTAATGAGATTAACTCCCCATAGTACTTGCAATATCCTTGAGGTTTTTTCCCTAAAGCAGCAGAGGGCTGACACTGCCCCTTAAACAATGAAGTTTAATCTTTTATTGTTGTATGCGCATAACTCTCATTGGCATTAATAGGAGTTAAGCATGCACAAAAAGTGAAGAATAGACCTTGAAGTTTAAGCAATCACAGTATGCTAGAGGTTTCCAACAATTTCACAAAGGACCAGACCAAAATTTTATTATTCCCACTAAGTATTTTCAGAGATTTGTATGCTTGAGGCTTAAAGGGTCTTTAGGGGGTTCCGAAAAAACAATGAAGATTTAGTAAAAGGTAAGAATACTTAGCTGCAAGAGACAGAACCCAAGGCAGAGCTCATATTTAATAAAACCTTTTGTGTTCTGTGACAGGGTGAGCTTTTGCTTTCTTTCATCTTAAAGTAAATAGTTTTGATACGTACTGAGGATGTCAGCTTTCTGTGAGTGTGGTGGGTATTTATCCAGTTAGAGATGCTCCACAGCAGTTCTTGCATTATGCAGGAGTAAACTGTTTCACTAGGTGTGAGTTCTGCACCCTCCTGTAAAAGCTTGCTGTGGCTGCGTAAAGCAGAAAGGATTCTCCCAGTATGAGTCTGCAAGAGTAGTCCTCCGCTCCTCAGCTCAGAGGCTGCCTGAACTATTTCTAGGGGCACATGGTTCTTCCTAAAAAGATGATGACTTAACAACTTGAGTACTTGAAGATTAAAATAGGTGTTTTCAGAACTAGATCTGTTCCTTGCTGATTTTTCCTTACAGAAGGTGATGTGGCGAGAGGGTACAGGGCCAGTAAAGAAATGAAATAATCCAAGCTAGACTCTTGACTGACGTCTAAAGTCTGCTCACTTTGTCATTCAGAGGGCAAATTTTTGCTTTTTGTCACACTTGCTGGTTCATTGTTTTCTGTTTTTTTCTTGTACCAGCAGATATGAGCTATCACTATTTGTTTTTCATATTTTGCTTTTTGTTACTACAGTTTCAACCACTGATAAGGATAATTGCTTTGTGAAATTTTAGAGTTTAGGTATTAAAAGACATTGCCTTTGCAAGATAATATTTGGATATGGGTTTGTATTTCCTGAAAATACTTGCTGTTTTTTCCCTCCCTCCCTGTTTGTGATTTTCTAATTACAGGATAGTGCTGACTTTTTCAGTCTTACGATATAGTCCAATTGGTTGTACTTATGCACATCACCAGAAAATTAAAGGCCAAAGACTGGAGGGACTACTTATGGCTTGTTTTAATTCCAGAAATGAAACCCAAAAGAGTGTTCCTTTTGTGTTGAAACAGGTGTGCCTTCTCATTTTCTTCTTTGTAAAACCTGGAATTAATTAATAGTACTTGCCTGTATTCTATGCAGAGGCAATTGATTTCATATTACATTTGCAATTTATATAAAATCATCACAGTGGAGAACTGCACACATCCAGTAAAAGAATCGAAGGATGAAGGTGTTTTGAGGCTTTTAATTGAGTCTTTTTCTTGGCAGAGCAAGGTCTCTGCCTTGGAGTAGAACAGTTGCTCTGCTCTTTCAGACAAGGAAAATGGTTGCTGCTAGAAAGGCACAGCAAATTCACATCCAGAAATTGATTAGCAACACTGCTTATATGTAAAAGCAGAATAGAAGCTTTGGGCAAGTTGTGCTGTGGAGCTGGGAAGCTGGATGGTTGCCAGGGGAAAAGCTTAAACCTGCTTCTCATTAAAGGCTTACAAACAGAGCATCTTGTTATGTTTAGTAGTGTTTGCAGAGGCTCAGCGATATTCCACAGCTGGTAATTAGTTGATAGTAATAATACATTCAACAGAAAACAGGTTTCTAAAATGCACAAAAGTAAGCCCAAGTATTAAAAAATATAACTTTTCCACTGTAATTCAGCTATGATGATTATGTGATTTGTTCAGGAAATAGCAATAAAGCTGTGATGTTACCTGAGAAAGAAGAACTTCACAGTTCTTCAAAGAGCACCACTAGGTAAATTTGTTGAGATATTTTGGCAAAAAACATGGGGGTTTTCTTGTACATTATAAACATTACAGTACAAGTATCAAGGGTAGGTTATGAACCGTGGAGTTTTTTACCCAAGAAAATTTACTGATTGCCAGACTGTAGGAAGATTCAACCATAAATAATTTTATATACTGCAAAATGAAGTGTCTGATGTGTAGTGCCAGCCTCCCTGCAACAGCCTTAGTGCTTGTAAACAGATCTGTCATTCATTAATCATAGGCTGCCAAAGGAGAGGAAATCCTTTCTGATTTGAATTAGAAGGAAGGATAGAAATTATAGCTAAACTGAGAAACTTTAATAAATACGTGGCAAAGAAAATGTGCTCTAGGGAAAGAATGGATTCCCTATGTGTGAAGCCCTTATAGGTTGTATTGACTTGTCAGACTTTCAACAAGGATGGCAGATGAACTTAAAACTCAGTTGCGTACACAGTAATGACACCAAGACCATAAATATCCTCCAGAGGATTCTAATTGGAGCTGTTGGGTTTGGCTTCAGATGCCATAACAATGAAAGCCCATTAGTAAGAAGGCTGTGGCAATTTAGAAACAGTAACAGAAACCTTCTGAAGTGATCAAAATTTAGATACTTGTCTCTAAAGAGAAATAACAGACTGAAAACATATTCAGGTAGAGATGTCTGTAAAGAGGAAAGGCAGACTTCTGAATTATTTTTTTCTGAAATATTCATTTCAATATTTATCCCTTCACTACACATTTTAAATTTACATCAGCTTTTCCCTGATGCTGCTGTGCTCCATTTTCCTTATGAAAGGTGGGAGTTGCGGTGAAGTGCAACGAAGCATCTGCAGAGCGTGCTGCAGAGAAGAGGAAAAGATTCTCAGCAAGCTTCCCTTCCCTGGCCATCGGGATGGTGGGGGCAGAACGGCACAGCCAGGCACTGCAGCACAGGGAGGGAAAATAAAAGGATGTAAAAAAAGAGGTTTTAGCAATAGCAACATTTGAAAGGAAGTAAAATAAATTTAACTGAGGTTGTTGGGTATTTTTTGATGTACAGGAAGGATCTTGACTATTTGGTTAAATACCACTAAGGAGAAACATAATGCTGATGTTCCCTATCTTGTTTTTAACAGGACATATTTATAATCATACAACCTTTTCCATTCCTCATTGAGCTCAGAGACAATTTTCCTATGGAGTACATTTAGATTTGAGTTAGATGCTGTGCTAAATATTGGATCGGCACAATTATATTTTGTTTTAAAAAGTAATTAAAGTAAATCTGATGGTTGGGGGTTTTTTCCCCCCTAAAATCAGCCCTTGCAAAAAGTGCCAACCATGTTGGATTCACAAATTTGCTTAGCATCTTTAACAGCCCAGTAAATGGTTTTGTTTGTAATATGAATATATCAGTTACTTGATACAATAAAAAAACATTTAAGCTTCTAACCAGTCCTGCGACTTACAATATATGGTGTGTTCAATAAACAGTGAAGTATGAGGTAATATGCCACTGAGGTATTGAGAAATAAGTAGCAATTTTTTCCAAATAAGATTTTATTTGGCTGTTCAACAGTTAGGATATGAGAGATTGCTTTTCTGAATAACTGAGGAAATTTAAATTATCACACTGCAGGAAGTATTCTAAATAAATTATAGTGGGAAGGGGTCTGTTCTGCTCAGGATTATTTTAGTTTCTGGGTCCAAGATATTTTCCAGAGGTAAAAGAAGAAATTTCCTTTTTTCTAGACAGAGAAGGTTGTATGTGGGAGAGGTCTGATGTTGCGCAGCCCTGCTTCTCTCCCTGATTAGTAACACTCCCAAATGCAGTTTCAGATGAGGACTTTTACTGACCTTCAGTACTGATGAGTCAGCTCTGCATCACTGCAGTCTCCCATCGTGGTGTGTGTTTGCTGCCAGTTTCTACGCAGTACCAGGGCAATGTGCTCTGCTGCTGAAAACTAAATCTCCAGGTTCACGAATTATTTCTACAGTGCATCCTAGAGCAGTCCTTGCCATTTTCTTCATGATTAAGATTTAAGCATAGGAGAGAGATTAATGAGAGAGATTAAGGAAAGACAATGAAAGGATTACAGTTTAAAAAATAGGGCTGACTGTGGTACACATACCACTTTCTTGCTCTGAAGAGCTTTTTAAGATCATTACTTGTAATGGAGATGTGTAACTCAAGACAACTGCTTACAGAGAACCTCACATTTACCTACCTACCTGCCCTCAAGTTTATGACATACAAAATCTAAGAGAGGAAAAGATAAAGTTGCTTGGTTTTTGCCTAGATAGTCCCAGACAAATTTCTGAGAAATTTCTGTTGGCATTGGTTTCTCTTTTTCTTGCCATTTGAAGCTAGATTACCAAGGTCTGCAGTGATAATATTGTTATTGTTAGATAATATTGATATCTTAACAGTCAGGCAAGTGGTTTATGGAAGAATTTCAGCTCTGGGAAGCAGCTAAAGATGACTTAGGGAGTGCCTCAAAAAATAATCCATTATGCATAGTTTAGCTTTTTAAGTATTTTCTAAAACACAAGATAGTGATGTACTTGCAGAACCAAAAGGATTGTGTGGCTGCAGCACTCTGGTTGGCTTCTAAAGATTCATGTTTCTATTTCCATATGACCTTGGAAATTCTTTCCCTATCTGTATTTTATGGAGTTAAAATACTTTCACACCTATCAGACATGTTCTATAGATAAAATTAATTGTGAAAGTAATTCACAGTTCACAGTGTCTGTAGTGTTTTAATCTACAAAATCAATGTGTGGAGATACTCCCAAACAAGATTAAGATACACATTTCAGAAAGCCACTTTGAACTGCGAATATTTTGGAGGAAGATCCTAAGTTTTAATTATATGGAGTATTATTAATAAGTGCTATATATTGCCTTGAAAATAATGGAAAATATCATTCATATAAAAAGGATGTAAGGGTAAACTAGTTGATGACTGCAGCAGTCTTTTAGCTGTCTCTGTTTCAAGGTTGGAAGGGTGATTCATGAGGAAGAAAGCCCATGTCAGACACTTGGGTTGGAAACAGGTGTCTTCTCTAAGCTACACTGACTACAGCCATGCTGCTGAACAAGGCAGTTCTCATGACTAGGGACATTGCATGGCCCTCTAGTAAACAAACATTACTCTTCCCTCACTTTCTGCCCAGATGTTAAACTGCTCAGCTATCTAAACACTCCTATTCCCCCCCCCCCCCCCCCCTTCCTATAATTACAGGAGATAGTTTCTTGGAGTGGGATCATACAGCTGCACTTCTGTGTCTGGAAAGCATTCCAGCAGTGCCAGTTCAGATTTATGTCCTTTGCTTTCCATTCTCTCACTGAAATCACAGTGCTGCTAAACAGTGGTGGACAAGGCTTCTGGGATTTAAATTTTACCCACCATATGGGTTGTAAATGACACAGATCAATGGAAGAACAGAAATGGCAGAGTTTGGAGACAGCTGTGCCTGACCATGGCATCAAATGAGAATGCTGACTGACTATTGGATATAATTTTTTCTTAAACAAAGTCAAGGGTGAACCCATTTATTGGGAGCATTGGATTCCGCTACCATTACAAGTTCAGTATATAAGCAGGAGATGTAATCTTTTTTCTTTGACTGATTTTATTGGGGTCTTCAGCAGTCTTTGGTTTTAAATTTCACTTCTGTCCAGAGCCTCAGTGAAATCAATAATGAAATCACTAGAGTACTTGGTTCAGTTTTTGTAGCATACTCCCTTTTTTGGGAGATAAACCAGTTTTAGTTTACTTTATATTATATAAACTTTTCTTGTTATTGTACTTTAGACTCATTTGCTTCAACTTTTTCTTCAGAGTTCCTTTTTGATTTTAATGTTTTAGCAGTCCTTCAGAAGCCCTGAAATTGTAAAATAGCAAGACTGTGAAAAATACAATTTTCTGAAGGTAAGAAATTGGAGTTGAAAGTAATAAATTGCCCTGACAGGAACAGATGTTAGTGAAAGGCCAGCAGTTTGCTTCCACTTGATAAATAGCTGTATTTTGACAGCAAATTAGATGTCACACAAAGTTGGCAAACATGCAAGAAATCAATATTTAGTGTGAAAAGATAATACAAATAGTCTATTGATGAACGGGGTGTGTAAAAAGAAGATATAATGCCTTGAATTTACTTCAGGATATTTCAATGGGAATGGTTGCAGAGCAGTGAGGTCCCCTGCAATCACGGAATCACAGAATATGCAGAGTTGGAAGAGACCCACAGGAATCGAGTTCAACCCTTAGCCCTGCACAGCACCATCCCCAACCACTCCTTGAACTCTCTCAGGCTTGGTACTGTGACCACTTCCTTGAGGAGTCTGTTCCACCACCCAGCCACCTTTGGGGTGAAGAACGTCTTCCTGATATCCAACCTAAACCTCCCCTGACTGTTGCTGTTAAAGTCGGGATGGGCAGAGTGACATAAAATCTTCTTTCAAAGCAGGGACAGGATTACAAGAAGGCTGTAATCACTTTATTGCAACAGGTTGCAAACATACTTTTCACACATCACACATGTTAACTTTCTATTGGTGCGTTCATACATCAGGCCATACACGTTATTCTGCTATTGGTACACATAGATCAGGCCACACACATGTCACTTTCTATTGGTATACATACATCAGGCCATCAGGCCACCCACATGTCAACCTGCTATTGGTACTTTCGTGTATACACACACCAGGATCGGTTGCAAACTAGTAAACACAGTTTTTGTCGAGTCATCCTGACTTGCAGAAAGTACAGGAAGTCCATTTCTGTCTTCCATCTTCTTCCTTTCTGAAAGTTGTCCACATTCCTCTGCATGTTGTGTTCTCCTCCTTTCAGGGGTATACTGTAATCCGGTTTATGTCCACTGCTTCATCAATAAATGCCAGGCTGCTGACAGGCTTGCTGTCAACCCCGACACCTGACAGAACTTCAGGCCATTCCCTTAGGCCCTTTCACTGGCCACCAGAGAGAAGAGATCAGTGCCTGCCCCTCCTCTTCCCCTCATGAGGAAGTTGTCGACTGCAGTCACTCTTTGCAGTAAGCGTCATTCTTCCAAGTCCATGTCACCATCAGAGAGCTCAGCAATGTTAGTAGACCTGACTTTTTGTTCATAGCTGTCACGCCAAGTTGTCATCCTAGCAGGTATATGGATTTTATTTTCACATAGAAATGTGTAAAGTACTCTGATATTCACTCATATATAGGAGTTCTTGCTGGAAAAAATTACTATGCTGTCCTTGCAGGCATCTTAAATTTAAGAAGCCTTTGGGCTGAATTGAGCCCTGGAGGCAGTGAATCTATATTCTCTGGCATAAATGAATTTACACCGGTGTTATGCACTCCCCATCATGTCAGCTAATTACAAGGCTGCCTGATTACTCTCCGCAGCCACTGGCATCACCTGCAGGGCTTTCAGACCGTTCCTGGAAGGGGTTTTCTGAAGTCCTGTTCTCGTAGTACAGTGCCTGGGCATTATACAGGATGTATTTCTCCATCAAGTCTGCAAATCATTTTCTTCTTACTTGCAGATACAGAACTCCAGATTTTTACAATGTCAGGATTTCCTTCAGTGACTATAAAGCCCGCTCCCTTGCTTAATGCTATACGCTTACCTATTTCTCCAGCTTGCAGTTTAGTTCAGCAGGAAACTTAGCATGCTTTGGTGGCCCTGTCTCAACAAAGAAGGTGGAGATGATGAAGTGTTCCATATAATTTACGCAAGATTTCTTCAGATAATTAATAATCTGCTGTAAAAGGGGATCTTGATCCTTTCTCTTTGGTCTGGAATTTTTTGTTGCAATGTAGTGCCTCCAGGTTGATAGTATGGGTGTCTGGGGGCTGGTCACAATTACAACATTATTGACAATTTATACCCACAGATCTTTGTATTGAAAACAAGTTAAAATAGACTTATTCAGTTAGTATAAGACATAGTAACCTTCAGATGGCCAGTCATCCAGACTCTGAGTACTCCGCTGATGATATAGAACAACCACGATGAACAGAATGTTAACAAATCTGGTTTTGGAGGACAAATTTGATGTCCTAGAAATAGAAGATGAAACAGTGAGCAGTTTAAAATTATTTAAGATTTATGAATTATTGGATTACTGTTTGCTAGGCAAAAAGCTTCTTTTTTCCAAAGGAATTTATTGCTTTAAATGTATTGCGTGCAAGGGATATTATAACCTTCCAATAACCTTCATCTGACATTGTAAATTTGAAAAAGATTTTACTTGAGATGATTCTTGAACATCAGTTATTGCTTCCCAGCATAGTGATTGACAAGCCCTGGTACTATCTTTCAGAGGCTTAGTAGCCCAAAGATCATGCTTCATATGACCTTTTGTTCAGTGGTGAAGACCTTTGTTGTATTCTGTAGGCTATTTATTACTTCTGGTTTTGCTGAAGGTGTATTTTCTTCTACCAATTTAATTGAATGTAAAAGAATGTCTGATTTGCACATGCCTTGACCTTTAGCTCATGGGTGCATAGAAATGGAGTGTAAAATCCCTCCTCTCTTCTCCCACTTCTCTTCCAAGCCACCTTTGCACTAATAAATACAAAATCATTTAGTTAATAATATTTTTCAGTCATCCAGCTCTTGCTTACCATGAATGTAAAGGCAAAAAGGACAAAAGCTTTGAAGGTGATACTACATGTGGACATAAATAAACAAAGTATTGTCCTGGATAGGAATTAAAATACACCAAGCTTTTTCTACCATCTATACCTAGAAATGTGGGAAAAGTTTACGTGTTTCTGCTCTCAAACGCAGCATTGCCCTATTGGGAAAATGTCTTTTCTTCACTGAGTGTATTTGTCTGCTGAAAGTGTCTTCTCAGAGTTTGAAAAAGAACTCCAGGAATGGATATTTTATGGTTCATTTTGGAGGATTTTTCTCCCCTCAGTGTTCTCTCCTCACTGTCCTCCACAAGACGGAGGCAGCTGGGGGGACTGCATCTTGGAGGTACTTAGAGGTGCAGAGCACTGGAAGTTTCTAGCTGCAGACAGTTCATTGCTTATTCATGGCTTGTGGGAAGTTTCATTAGCCAGCCTTGCAGGCTGTACCATCCATCTGTTAATACCACCCAACACAGTGGCTGATATAACACAGCAGCTAGTAACACAGCAGTCATATATTCTGCTGGTGTAAAGTTGCCAAAGATGTGTTTGAATGCCAGCTCAGGTGTCAAACAGTTACCATCTTCAGAGAGAAGGAATACCTTCACCCCTTCTGCCAGGAATCACTGCAGGAGAGATTTACCTCCTTCCTCTGCGTTTACTTTGTGTGGGAATAGCATTGATGGAGAGCAAGTGAGTGTTGACGTTCACCTGGAGTGGCAGGAGAAGCTGATGGGAACCCCTCTGTTCAGTAACTAGTTGCCTACAGGATGCAAATCCATGGGCTGAGGCGGCACAGGCATGCCCAGTAAAAGTGTGTCAGTAGTGATTCTTGGTTAAACAAGACCTGAAAGAGGATTTGGTCTCTTTCCCTTGCCATTCATTTGCATTTTGTGTTTGCACGAATGTAACATAGTTAAAAATGGGCCTCATGTTCACGCTGCTTAACTGGCCTGAAAAGATCAACTGTGTAAGTTAAGAATTCTGTTCAGTCACTTCTAGGAAGTATTACTGACACCATCCCCATCTCAATAATCCTAAAATGAAATTGCATTGATATTTGGCTGAGTAGGGGAGCAGTAGCATCCTATGGCCAGGAAATGGGATGATGCATGCAGAAGTCACCCTTTAAGCAATTGTCACTTGCTGTTTACTTCTCTCCTGGTTCTGAATCAAATAGCTGCCAAGACTCTTTACTCATATAGGGTATTAATTGGAAGCTTTACTTAATAAAATCAAAAGATGATTTCTTCCAAACATAAATAATATTTATATATGAAAGATATAAAGCCCCAAAGATAGGGCTTTGACTTGCTTCCCAGAAACTATAAGCAGGTAAAATCTCTTCACTTAACCACTTCTGTGCGACCTGAAAGTTCCTTCTTTTCTTCCTCTGTCTCATCACAAAAATGATCTATCATGTGCACAGAGAGGGGCTGCAAAAATCCAGTAGAGTTAAAGCAGTCCCAGATCTTCCACATAAGTCTCAGATTCTCCCACTCCATCTGTAATTTAGTAAGTTGCAGTTTCTTGCCAATTTGTGACATGCTCTTGCTGAGCTTTCTGCTCCCACGCTGTGATAATTAATTTCTGTCTGATAAAACTGTTCCCGTGGGAGACTTTCCTTCATTCCAGCTGAGCATCTCAGGGTATCAACCTGGGCAGCAAGCCTGTGTTGCTCTTACAAAATTGCAAATAGTTTTAAAAAGTCTTTTTTTTTTTTTTTTACTTCCCAAGCAGTGACATGGGACCATGTTACCAATATCAGCAAATAGCTGCAAACTTCCCAGGTGTTCTGTGGGATGGGAGCCCTTGTAGTGACTCACCGTGCCAGTGCTGGGTCCCCACCCTGTATGGTAAGCAGTAACACATGTTGATGCCAAGGAGTTGAAAAGGGAGACAGTTACGCATGCATCTCTCAACAGGCACTGTGTACATGGTGCAGACCAACAGGGTTGCCTCTGGAAATCAGTCTCAAGGCCCATGAACCCACACAAGCACTAAAGCTGGGTGTCTGGCCCGTGGGAACATAGGATGTAAGTAACCACCACTGGTGTTGGTCAGCAGGATTTGTAGCTGCTGGGGTCAAATCCCTCCCAGCTACAGACACCTGACCTGGAGCAGCTTCAGTTAAATCCAGAGTGTGTTCTTTGAGTCAGGTGGACACTGTGCATCTTTGTCTAACTTAGCATGTGGCTAATTACATTTCTTTTCTACCTGTGTTTAATGTGTTATTGTCTAATGATATATCAGTCTTAGTCTGGCCTGAAGCAAAGTATGTGCTCAGTGTCACCAACTATTAAGCAAGAAATTTCTGTGTCAGCTAAAGGGTGATGATTCAATAAACTAGATTCAATAAACTCCACCTAATATCTTAATTTAAGGGAAATCTGAAGAACAACTGAAATATCAGACCATAGAGCATCTTCTGAAGGAGCCTGCAGTAGCAGAGCCATCTGGATGTGCATTCCTGTTAAACAGGGAGCAAAGCTATAAAAATAAATTGATTTGCAAAGGGTAATGCCAGAACTGGATGTTCCTGAGAGAAAGAGACCTGCCCTCCTCCCCTTTTGTAATATATAGTCTGTCTCCTTCTTTCGAGGAAGTATAGCAAAAAGGAAATAAGAAAACTAGGTTTCTTTAAACTAATTAGTCTGAGTCTCTAGGCACTGTCATGCATAAGAGAATAGACTACAACCCCATCTCACATTTTACTTGAAAACACTGGGGGTTTTTCCCTTTTCCTTTACTTTTCTGCCATTTGATTGTAAACTTGCATGCTTAGAAATGTAGAGATTCTCCAGAGCGACAGCGACAGACTCAGCACAGTGGGAGCTCAGAGGGCAAGGAGGAGGAAGGCAGGAGGGGTGCAGGCAGGTCAGCGAAGAGGAGGGCATCACTGGGATGGGTAGAGTTCGCGGCAGCAGGGTTGAGTCTGCTCGGGGCAGGGGCGGAGGCAGCACTGAGCCTGCCTGAGCCGGGGGCAGTGTGGGAATGGCTGTTTGCCCGTCCTCTCAGACGATGCCCTCAGGCATGCAGAGCTCCTTTCAGCCTGACTATCCTCAGCCTCGTTAATTTACATCTCTTGACAGAGGAGTTTTTCTAAGTTGGCAGATAAGTAACTTATTCTGTGTCCCTCATACTCCCTTTTAAGCCCAATTAATTATTTTAATTGTTTAGTATTGCACCAAGCAGCCAAGCAGTTTGCTCAGAAGGGACAGCTCTTCTAGTTTTTTAGACTAATTACCAGTCTGGATTTCTGAATGACAATATGGCTTCTAATTAATCTCACTGCAGTTCTCACAGAAAGAGAGTCTGATAAGAACTTGCCAATTAATGTAAGGAAAAAAAAAATCAACAGTCCTGTTGTGTTTTTCTGGCATCCGCTCCCAGTCAGATGAGTATCACTACTAACTACAGAGACAGACTAAGTATGAAAGGCAGTGGGTTGCAAGGCTCCTCCAAACTTGCACAGACTTTATTAAATCGGTATCTGGATGCTATTTGTATGCCCTTTCACTCTTGTTGCCTGACATCGCTTGCTACAGGTTTTGTAAGCAGGAGGAAGACAAAGCAGGACAGCGCAGCAAGTGTCCAACCATCCCCACAGGAAACTTTGCTTACACCATGACGGTTGAATTTAATTTCTTATCTTTTTCTTTCTCTCCATGCTTGCAGGTCAGAAGATTCTTCACCACAGAAGTGATATCTTAGAGACTGTAGTCCTCATCAATCCCTCAGATGAAGCAGTTAGTACTGAGGTAAGTCAGAAATACTTCACTGGACATCTCATACTGGGTCCATTAAGTGGACATGATGAGAGCATTTAAGCAGACATAGTTAGATGATTATAGAGAATCAGTCATTGCTTTCCAGCTTAGTGACTGACAAATTCCAATACTGTCTTTCAGAGCTGTAGCAGACTTTGAGCAGGTCCTAACTGTGAATGAAAGGGCATATTAGGAGCAAATATGAAAAACATCAGGCATCCCTAGATTTATTCCCTGGATTTTTTCCCTGGGTTCCCAGACTCCTGACAAACTGTCAGAGGCATAGGAGAGAAACATGCTTCTGATCCCAGCATTCTTTTTCTCCTAATGCACCAAATTCTCTTCTTGATGCAGTGGAGGCAGCTCTGGTGAAAGTACATCTGATTTTCTTCTGCTTCTCCATTGTTTGTTAGCTCTGGATGCCAATTTTACATATGAAGAAAGTGCCTGAATGTGCCCAGGGACAAATTTGGGTCTTTGAGAGGAATTACCAACTATGTGGTAGTGACTCTAGGTTGGTCTATCTGTCCTTCAAAAACCATGTGGCATGATTAATGGACTCTCGAGAGTGCCCACAAGAAGACTGCCAATTGCTTATGAACTCAGTAGATTCAAAGAACTGATTGGTAGCTCAAAGACAAAACTGGTATATTTAGCTAGTGAAACTGAAGGTTGAAATAATAGGGATAATTTCATTGCTGGCCTGTGTTGGGAAGCACTGCCACAATATAATTTCTGTTGGGAAATGAAGCTTGTGGTACATGGTAAAAAATCTATTTTGTTACCAACTTTAAGTAATGTTAAATGCAAACAGAAGAAAGGAGTCCAAAACAAATGAAATTTCTGAAGTTATAAAAGTTTAAAAGTCATCTTAGTTAAAGGCAGCTCATTCACCAAAAAACCACGCATGAAAATCTGTTACAAGCCACTAGAGGTAGTTGGTAAGAACAAGGGTGTCACCTGGGTAGCAGCACTCAATACATTTATTCAGACTATAAAGCTATAATGCGTGTGCATGTGCGGAGGAGTAGAAGACCTAAAAAACTGCCAAAAGCCTGGAAATGCTATTTCTTTCTCTAGTACCTGTCATTCCTTTGATGGATGACCACATGGAAGAACATGATTTGAGGCCCATTAATGACTTCTGAACCCTGGCCTTACTCCTTTGGCTCTGGAAGATGTTTGGCTACATTACTGTTAATTTCATCTCACTAGACTGTGGGAGCCAATCTTTTCTTTGTGTTCATCTTGCCAAACTGGTCACAGTCAGAAGTTAAAAGCTGAGATTTGAAGTTGGCTAGCTAAGCAAGGCTCTGACTGAACACAATCCAGAAAGAGATAATAAGAAAGAGGTGGAAGAATTAAATCAGAGGTTTGAGCAGACATGCTCTGCCCACTACGGCAAATAGAAAACTTAGTTTCACATATCAAGAGATTTCCAAGTTGCATCTGGGGAGACAGTGATATACTGTGAAGCTCTAACTTTACCGGAAGAGGAAATTGAAACTATTCATTCAGAAAAAAACCAAACCAAACCAACCAATCAACCAACCAACCAACCAAACCCCAAATCAAACAAAAAACCACCACCATCACAACAACAACAAAGCCCCAAACAAAATAAAAATCAGAAAGAAATATGATATTCCTCCTATTCTGGCTGCTATTAGCCATACCTAGTGGCAGTCCAAGCAAGGTTCTGCCTGAAGCTCCTGTCATATTCTATCAAATGCCAAAGTAACTCCCAGAAGAGAGAGGCCCAAAGAGAGAGAGGTTGAGTTTGAAGTTTCCTGAAGAAAACAAGTTTCTGAAATGCCCATGAATATTTACTTCCTTCTTAGGAAGTCCCTTCTCTGTTGCTCCTGTGCCTACCATAAGTCTGGTAAAACACTGATCTGCTCGTGTGCCCATCTCTGTATATACTCTGTCTTTACCTCCATTTGGACTGAGGCTACTCTTGCTTGTGCACTTCCTTCAAACAATTTGGGAATTTAACCAACAGTTCAACTGAACAAAATTATCACCTTGCAGTATTTTTTATGAAATTGAGTGGTCTTGAAATCAGGAGACAAATTTCTGCTAGTCCTTCAGGAAGCCTTGCTTGTACCCAGACACAGAATTTATGTGTATCTTTAAGGTCTTCCATGTGTATGATACATTATGCTCTGTAGTCTGCAAGCATTTATTTACTTTTTTTCTTCCCATACTTTGGTAGCTCTGCAGAATGTATTTTATCATCAATTAATAAAATAGGTTGAAGGGGAATTATGTGACAGTCACGTATCAGTGATTCACAAGTCAGAAAACAGTTTTGCTGTTGCAAAACCTGGTGAGTTTACACCAAAGTTGGCAGAGTGATGAGTACTGCTGCCAGCAACAACAGAAAACATAGAAGAGGAAGCCAGTTCTGATATTGTTTTAATAGAGCTAAAACAGAGAAAAATTGAGTAATGCACATCAGACAGATGGCTGCACTTGTCTATATTTTTGTCTAAAATAGAAGTAGATACACTCAATCTATTCAATCCATCAAGGATATTTCAGTATTATAGTTAGTTCAATCAGTGACAGACCAGCATTAGTCCTACGTTTAATTAAAGGAACTTTTTGCTGCTCGGCATCAGGGTCACATATTTAGTAAAATAACAATGAAAACATGGTAGAGTTGGGATATTATTTTAGATGTAAACTCTCCAGTGTCTCTTTTCTAGTTGTACTGAAAATGTGAGCTGTTCAGCAGAGATTCAGGTTAAGCCTTCCTGGCTCAGCCTCCCAGGCATTAGCAGGAGTTTTTTAGAACAACTGATTGCTTAACAATCAATACAAAAAAAATGAAAGAATGTCTTGCAAGGAGAGATGAGGTGATTGTGTCATCTCCATGGAGATGGAGCTTGGATGCAACATCATGTGGATTTGTCCCAGATGGACTTTGCTCATTTGCTCCGTTTAGTTTAGTATGTGGATAGCCTTGTTCTAGAATCACTATTCATTTAATAATTTAATTGAATTTAATTTAGTTTAATTCCTCCTTAACAGAGGAATTAGTGCGCTTGAAATTCGTACCCGACCATAGGCTGAATTGATTTTTCAGTTTTCCGTAAATACTTTTGAAGTATTTGCAAAATATTTATTCAACAGTACAGAATCTTACATAGGTTTTATTTAGTTCTTTTCTTAAGTTCAGTTCAGCCAATAGAAGTATACTGAATATATGGATTTCTCTCAGCATGCAAGTAAATCTCCCTCTGGGGATAGTAAACAAGAATGATTAGTAGCTTAGTAGGGTCAAGTAACATAACAAGCATCTGCTTTTAAATAGTTTACCAAGTTTGTCCTGATACAATACTATTGAAGTATAACCATAGTTATACTATTAATATGTTTGTTCACTGAAAAAATTATTTTTTCAATCAATATGTATTCTATTCTGCTCCTTACTCTTTTTTCCATGTCATTAGTTTGGTTTATTCTTCAGACCTTCTTTTTAGTTGCTTCTAGTCCTTCCTTTTTTCCCTTTTTCACCTTTCTCATTGTCTTTTGTAAACAGCACTATACTTGATAATGTTTTGACAGTCCTGCTCCAGACAACGGTTTTAAATTAGGAGAAATAAACTGTATGCTCTCAGTGGAATGCAGAAACACATAGTAAATCCCATTATTGATGTATTTCTCTCCTTCACTCTAGGTGCGCTTAATGATCACAGATGCTGCGAGGCACAAGCTCCTCGTTCTCACTGGACAGTGCTTTGAAAACACGGGAGAACTTATTCTTCAGTCAGGGTCCTTCTCCTTCCAGAACTTCATTGAGATCTTCACAGATCAAGAGGTTAGTTTGGAAAAGTGTCTTCCATATGTTGTTGTGTGATGGCAGAGGTTTCTAGAATACTAAAAATGGCTCTCTGATAGAGTTAGCTTAGGCAGCCATGGTACTGCTGGTCTTTACTCTTAATTATAGGCTTCAAAACATTTATTTATTTTATTTTAGATTTCATGTAAATTGCTTAACAAAAGCATTAAATTTTGATTTGGGGAATTAAATTACAAGAGGAAATCAAGGAAGTTTTGATAATCGAAGGAGAGAGTGCTGTGTTTAAAGTATACAGGTTATTCATCTGAGGTGCAGTACAAAGCAGTCAAATTCAACTCGACATCAGGTTCTTACATGGTGGCAGCTAAATAATAGGAGGCATTAATAAGACAGAGGGTAGCTGTCGGAATAGTTGTATTTTTTGGTACCATCTACCTGCTTAACTTCTTTATATTAGTGTTTAAAATTTGGCCAGTAAATCTGTAAAACCTTTGGTTTTTACATACCACAAAAATAAGCATCAGCTATACCAGTATTTAATGCCATTTGTTTCGCGACTTGTTATTTTGGTGTCTTTCTTAATGTACTGTGTCTGAAAGCTCCCATAGGGCAGGAATCCATAGTAAACAAGCTGTCACACTTAATTTGGCTGCTGTGTAAAGTATATATTTAAATAAATTGGATGGCTCAATCGCCAGGGATTTAGTTTCCAATATTAATTAGTTGCATGTCAGTGGACTGAGATTTGAAAGTTTAGCAGTGAGAAAGCAAAGTTTGCATGACCTTATTGTATCCATGTGATCTATTCCCAGAGCCTCTTTGTTCAGCATATGTTTGTAGGTTAGGGAAAGAACTGTTTTCCTGCTCTCTGAAATATGCATGACACCTAATACTCACTGGCACTTCTCAGAGTTACTTTTCTCTGAAATTACAAACCCAAGCTCCTTACATCTCTAGTTAGCGACACAAAATTACTATATGACTACATAGGTTGGAACTCAATGATCTCAGTCAGAGGTCTTTTCCAACCTGGTTGATTCTGTGATTCTGTGATAAATGCAAAACTAGGGGCAAATATCACCATTACTATTAGGAAACAAAACTGTTGGTTGGAAAGCAGAGTTGGGGGGTTGGCTATCAGTTACAGTTGCTGAGGGATTGCCACAGTAGTGAGTGTGCAGGGCATACTCCCATGGGCTATGACTAAGCCTCATTTGGCTCGTCCCTGCAGCTGGCAGTGTGCTCACCAGCCAGCTGGCATGGCTCTTGGCAAGCACCAGCTTCCAGACTATTGTTTCTGAAGCCTCTGGGTCTCAGTGTTTCTACATGTTTTCACAAAACCAAAGAAAGATCACACTTGCCATGCTGCAGTTCATGTGTGCGACATTTTTTAAAAACTGAGGAAAAAAAAGATCATAAAAAAGATCTAGAAAAAAGTGGTAAGTGGTTTTCTAAGTGGCAATGAGATGAAAGAATTCATGTGCAATCCTGATCCCAATGGGCTTGCCACTGCAAGGTTCACAGTTGGACTCAATGATCTTAAGGGTCTTTTGCATAGAGTTGGTGTTTCTGGCCTCTGCCCATTTCCACTTCACTGGGTCAAATCTGAGCTATGGTCAAGGAATGTGTTTACAAATGAGTAAATACCCTTTGGGAGATACTCGTATAAAGTCTAACCAGAAATCCATCTCTAACATGTAGAGCTCCCTTCATGCAATGTCTAAAAGTAGGATTTTCAATTTCTCCCATGCTGAAAGATTGAAAATGTCGTAGTCCCTTGCTTCTTCAACACCAGCACCTTTGTGGTTCAGGGTGGGAAACAATATTGTGTTTTCTCTGAGCAACCAACTTGCTGTTTGTCTTCACCATCACTTTTAAAACTTAATGATTCCTCAACAGATGTCTCTCAATGTTCACAAAGACAATCAGGTTCACAGGCAGATTTATTTGCTCCCAGATTGACTTTGAATTTGGAGAGGAGAAGGAGCAGTTCCATCTCCATGTTATCAAATGAGTGGAACTGTTGATATCCCTGGTGTCACCATCTGAAATGCAAACCCATTGAGACCTTTTCTGGGGCATTTCTGAACTTGCTGTTCCTAACGGTTTTGATCTATGTCTAGAATAATCTTTCTTCAGCTTTTCATTGGCCTGGACTACCAGTGGCTTAACACTGTCTGCATTATGCATGCCAACTTTTAGGAGCAAAAGTCAGAATTTAGAAGTATGGAGCATAAATACAGATATGGATTTATTCATATAAATGGGAGAGGATTAACCCCAGACTTTGGTGCAGTATATTCATTGATGCAATATATTAATTATCCCACTATATTATCATATGATTTTTTATCTAGGCAGAAAATTGGCTCTGTATGAGAAACAGTCTTTACTCAAGTTATCTCCTTATGTATGCAACAGATTTGGATTTATTCATTCAGACAAAGTGATTTTTTACTACATTTAACTCTCCCTAATAATGGGTTTTCAACCCTGATCAGAGACATCTCATTGACATCCTAAATCCATTTCAGAGTTGTGGTCTGTACTGCCCATCTTTTCTTATTTCTCCAGTAGACAACAGCAATACTTACCTTATTGTCCTTATCTTTCAGCCTTTTCAGCCTTTTCTCCATTTATTTGGTTTTGTTTTGTGTTTTTTTTCACTTGCTCCCTTTCAGATAGGGCCATGTCTGATATATGGGTGACATTAATTTATACTCCTGTCAGATGGTTTCGATACTCAACAAAGGATGACAAAGGAAGGTAGAAAATATTTATTTTCAGCTTTATTTATCTATTGGTTGGACTTTAAAAAAACACCAAAACAACAAACAGCCACTGTATCTTTGCTGAGTCCTATTTTCAGTAAATGCTGAAAATAAGTTATGTAACACAAAGAAAGAAAGTGAGACGTACACGCAGAGAGGCCCAAAGAGATCTAATGCAATCAAACATCTTTAATCTGTTATATATTCATTTCTGCTGTTGATACAGCTTGTGGTCCAAAAATTCCCAATTATTCAGCTGATGAAAACTCTTCTTACAGCTTGAACTGATACTTGAGCCTCTGCAAAGAAGGCTATGGTATTCTCCATGATGATGTACTGGCATGTTTTCCACTGACATTTTATGTCTGAATTACTTCTTTAAAGAAGTTTGGTGCTCTCTCAGCCACTTCTCAAAGGACTTCTGCTCCTGACCCTTCACCAGCCTTGTTGACCTTCTCTGGACACACTCCAGCATCTCCAATGTCTTGCTTGGAGTGAATGGCCCAAAAACTTGTAGCTGTTTCCATCTCTGAAGTAATAACTTATTTCTTAATCACAGAATCACAAAATAGTTAGAGTTGGAAGAGACCTCTGGAGATCATCCAGTCCAACCCCCCCCTGCCAAGGCAGGGTTACCTACAGCAGGTGACACAGGAATGCCTCCAGGTGAGTTTTGAGTATCTCTGGAGAGGTAGACTATGTGACCTCCCTGGACAGCCTGTTAGATTCCTCTGCCACCCTCCATGAAAGTTCTTCCTTATATTGAGGTGGACCTTGTTGTGTTTCAGCTTATGGCCATTGCTCCTCATCCTACTACTGGGCGCCACTGAAAAGGGTCTGGCACCATCCTCTTGGCGCTGCCTTTGAAATATTTATGTGCATTAGTGAGATCCCCTCTCAGTCTTCTCTGGACTAAACAAGCCCAGCTCCCACAGTCTCTCCTCATAAGAGAGATGCTCCAGACATCTGATCATTTTTGTGGCCCTCCACTGGACCCTCTCCAGTAGCCCCTTGTCTTTCATGAACTGCAGAGACCAGAACTGAACACAATACTCCAGATGTAGCCTTGCTAGGGCCTGGAAGAGGGGGAAGACTACCTCCCTCGACCTGTTGGCCATGCTCTTCCCAATGCAACCCAGGATAACAATTAGCCCTTCTAGCCACAGGGGCACACTGCTGGCTCATACTCAGTTTATCATCCCCCAAGACTTCCAGGTCCTTCTCTGCAGAGCTGCTTTCCAGCAGTTGGCCCCAGCCTGTCCTGGTACTTGGGGTTATTCCTGCCCAGGTGCAGGACCCTAAACTTGCCTTTGTTGCCTACCCAGGTCTCACTGAGTGGCAGCACAGCCTTCAGGTGTATCAGCCACTACCCCCAGATTCATATCATCGTCTTGCTGAGAGTACATTCTATTGCTTTATCCAGGTCATTGATAAGCAAGTTGAATAAGACTGGACCCAGCATTGATTCCTGGGGAGTGCCACTGACTACAGGCCTCCAGCTGGATTCTACTCCACTGATCCTGAGCCTCTGAGCTCTGCCATTCAGCCAGTTCTTGACCCACTTCACTGTCCATTCATCTAAACCACATCTCCTGAGCTTACCTATGGGAGACAGTGTGAAAAGCCTTGCTGAAGTAGAGGTCGACAGCATTGCACTGCTCTCCCCTCATCAACCCATCCTTCCATACCATCACAGAGGGCTATCAGATTGGTCAAGCATGATTTTCCTCTTGGTGAATCCATGGTAATGACTCTTGATGACCTTCTTTTCTTCTACCTGATTGGTGATGACCTCCACAATGATCTGTTCCATCACCTTTCCAGGGATAGAAGTGAGGCTGATTGGCTGGTAGTTTTCTTCTTGCCCTTTTTAAAGATGAGAGTAGCATTGGCTTTCCTCCAGTCATCAGGCACCTCTCCTGTCCTCCATGATTTTTCAAAGATGGAGCATAGCTTAGCAACATCTGCCTGCTCCCTCAACACTCATGGCTGCATTCCATCAGAGCCCATGGATTTATGGGTGTTAAGTCTGTCTGGGTGATCTCTAAACCAACCCTCTACGACTAAGGGAAGGTCTTCCTTTTTCCAGCCTTCTCTTATGTCCAAGATCTGAAATTCCTGAGGGCCAACCTCAGCAGTAAAGACTGAGGCAAAAAAGGCATTCACTGGTTCCACCTTCTGTGTGTCTTCCATGACCAGGACACTCATCTGATTCAGCAGTGGCCCCACATTTTCCCTAATCTTCCTTTTGCTGATGATGTACTTGTAAAAGCACTTCTTGTTGTCCTTGATATCCCTAGCCAAACTCAATTCCAAGTGGTCCTTGGCCTTCCTCGTTACATCCCTTCTTACTTTGACAATGTTCCTCTAGTCCTCCCACGTGGCTTGTCCCTTTTTCCACATTCCATGAATTTCTTTCTTCCATTTGAGATTTGCTAGAAGCTCCTTGCTCATCCATGCCGGTCTCTTGCCTCTTTTGCCTAATTTCTTGCTCATGGGTATACAGTGGTCTTGAGCTTGAAGGAAGTGATGCTTGAATATTGACTAGCTCTCTTGGTCTTCTAGAGCCCTAAACCGTGGGATTCCTCTAAGTAGGTCTTGGAAGAGGTCAAAGTTCAGGATTCTAGTCCTGCTTACTTCTTTGCTTCCTCCACACAGGATCCTGAGTTCCACTGTCATTGCCACTGTGCTGAAAAACTCTTCTGCAGCCAGTCTTGATAAATCTGGGAGCAGTACTGGCTTTTAAGGAGCCAGCCTGCAGTAATGATGGTGCGGTGCAATATATCCCATGAGAAAAGGACAAAGGATGGTAGCTGTCCCTAGGAGGATGCTGGCCTCCTCCATGATGCAGTTACTTTCTGGCTGTTAAGAGGTTTTGCTTTGTCCTTTAGATATTTTGCTGGCTCTTCTGGTTGAACTGGGGCATCAGGCAGACTCATGAGTCAATGGTAGAGATGTAGTGGCAGTGCAGGCTGCCTTAGCTTCATAATCCTCATACCCTCTCAATATAAAAGTTTGTACCATCCTTCTATATGGAGGAAGGAATGAGGAAACCTTGGGTGCTATTGTTCTTTGGGCAATAGTGACCAGGACAAGGTCCTCCTTTGTGTTTTAAAAAACACGGCAGTGAACTAATTGTAGTAACAGGTTACTTTGGCTTCTGGGATGAGTACTCACCACTGCAGAAGTAAATGAAAAAGGTATTATCTAACTGATCAGGAAATATTATGTTCTGACATTATTGTAATTAAAAAAGTGAATTTGTGTGTATCTTCTTGTGTTTTTGTTTTATAACCCTAGATTGGTGAATTATTGAGCACCACACACCCTGCCAACAAAGCCAGCCTAACTCTTTTCTGCCCTGAGGAAGGGGACTGGAAAAATTCCAACCTTGACAGACACAACCTTCAAGACTTTATAAACATTAAACTCAACTCGGCTTCTATATTGCCCGAAATGGAAGGACTCTCTGAATTCACAGAGTATCTGTCAGAATCAGTAGAAGTGCCATCACCTTTTGACATTTTGGAACCTCCAACCTCAGGTGGTTTCTTGAAACTCTCCAAACCCTGCTGTTATATTTTCCCAGGGGGAAGAGGGGACTCTGCATTGTTTGCAGTGAATGGATTCAATATGCTTATCAATGGAGGATCTGAAAGAAAGTCTTGCTTTTGGAAACTTATCCGGCACTTGGACAGAGTAGATTCCATTCTGCTCACTCACATCGGAGATGACAATCTGCCAGGCATCAATAGCATGCTTCAGCGAAAGATAGCTGAACTAGAAGAAGAACAGTCCCAAGGGTCTACTACCAATAGTGACTGGATGAAAAATCTGATCTCACCTGATTTAGGAGTTGTATTTCTTAATGTACCTGAGAATCTGAAAAACCTGGATCCTAATTTTAGAGTCAAAAGGAGTGTAGAAGAAGCTTGTTTTACTCTCCAGTATTTAAACAAGTTGTCTATGAAACCAGAACCTCTTTTCAGAAACACAGGAAATACCATTGACCCCATAATTTTATTTCAGAAAATGGGAGTTGGCAAGCTTGAGATGTATGTGCTTAATCCTGTCAAAAGTAGCAAAGAGATGCAATATTTTATGCAGCAGTGGAGTGGTACTAACAAAGATAAAGCTGAATTCCTGCTACCGAATGGCCAAGAACTAGACATTCCATTGTCCTATTTCACCTCTGTCTCATCCCTGATTGTGTGGCATCCAGCTAATCCTGCAGAAAAAATAATCCGAGTTCTGTTTCCTGGAAACAGCACCCAATATAATATTCTAGAAGGACTAGAAAAACTCAAACACTTAGACTTCCTTAAACAACCAATGGTTACACAGAAAGACCTAACTGGGAACATTGCTAGTCCAGCTGTGAAACAAGCGAAGTTGAAACAACGAACAGACAGCAAGGAGAGTCTCAAGCCTGCTGCAAAGACACCACCAAATAAGCCTGTGAGAAAGGAATCTAAAGAGGAAACACCAGAGCCTGTGAAGTCTAGTCTGGTACCAGAAAAGCCTCAGAAGATGGAAAGCAAAGAAAAAGTTCCAGTTAAAAAAGAAAAACAAGCAAAAGTAGAGACCAAACCAATAGTGGTGGAAAAAGACATAGTAAGTAAAGAAGAACAATTAGTAAAATCCGAAACTCATGAAAAACAAAGTACAGATGTAAAACCAAAAGTGTCGAAGGAGAAGACAGTGAAAAAGGAAGGCAAAGCAAAATCTGAAGAAAAGAAAGAGGAAAAAGAAAAACTAAAGAAAGAGGTTTCTAAAAGAGAGGAGAAAACACCCATCAAAAAAGAGGAGAAACCAAAAAAAGAGGACATCAAGAAAGAAGTTAAAAAAGAGGTGAAAAAGGAAGAGAAGAAGGAAACTAAGAAGGAAATAAAGAAAGAAGCTTCACAAAAAGAAGCTAAAAAAGAAGCTAAAAAAGAAGAGAAGAAGGAAATTAAGAAGGAAGACAAAGAAGCCAAAAAGGATGTAAAAAAGATTCCTAAAGAAACAAAGAAGACAGCTGCTTCTTCAAATGAAGGTAAAAAGCTAGCAGCAAAGCCTAAACCACAAAAGAAGGAGGAACCTGCTAAAAAAGAAGTAATACCTGCTGGAAAGCCAAAGGAAAAAGGAAAAGTTAAAACTGTGAAGAAGGATCTCAAAGTCAGTGGAACACAAGCTGCCCTTGCAGCAGTTGGAGCCACAACTGTAGCAGCTGCAGAAATTACAGCTGGTGGAAAGGAGCTTGAAGCAGAGAGATCCCTTATGTCTTCACCAGAGGACTTAACAAAGGATTTTGAGGAATTAAAAGCTGAAGAAGTAGAAACAACAAAAGAAACAAAAGTTCAAGTTGCACTTATAAAGGATGAACTGAAACTCAATGGCACAGTACAAAAAGAAAAATTGGATAATGAAGGACCTGCAGAGTCCTCTGATGAAGGCATAACTACCACAGAGGCTGAGGGTGAGTGTGAACAGACGCCTGAAGAACTGGAACCTGTGGGAAAGCACAGCGTTGATGACAATGAAAAGTTTGAAGATGAGGGAACTGGCTTGGAAGAATCATCTGAAGCAGGAGATTATGAAGAAAAGGCAGAGACAGAAGAAGCTGAAGAACGAGATGAAAATGAAGAAGAAAAGACCCATCTGGATGCCACAAAACTGTACATGCAAGAAGCAAGAAAAGTTGCAGGTGGCTCAGAAAAAATGATGACTGAAGTAGATGCTAACATTAAAGATGAAAAGTATATTGAAAAGGCAGATTACGAGGTGTCCGATGAACGGGCTGAAGAAGACAGGGAAGAAGCAATAGAAAAGGCAGAAACTGAAGAGACTGAAGAAGATGAGGAAGACAAAGCAGAAGACATCAGAGATGAAGAGGAAACTGAAAAAATAGAAGCCGAAGAAGATTATGTGATGGCTGTGGTAGACAAAGCTGCAGAATCGGGTGAAGCTGAAGATAAATATGGCTTACTCATAATTACACCAACTAAACGCTCAGAGTCTCAGTCTCCAGTAATTGAACCAGCCTCTTCTATCCATGATGAGACACTACCTGGTGGTTCAGAAAGTGAAGCCACTGTTTCTGATGAAGAAAATAGAGAAGATCAACCTGAGGAATTCACTGCTACTTCAGGTTACACACAGTCTACCATTGAAATATCCAGTGAACCAACTCCAATGGATGAAATGTCAACACCCCGAGATGTCATGAGTGATGAAACTAACAATGAGGAAAGTGAGTCACCCTCTCAGGAGTATGTGAACATTACCAAGTGTGAGACATCACTATTCTCTCAAGGGTTTGGCAGACCTAAACTTTCTCCACTTCCAGATGCTTTTAATGGATTATCTGAAGGATCCAAAACAGAGGCCACAGAAGGTAAGGATTATAATGCCTCAGCTTCCACCATCTCACCACCTTCTTCATTAGAGGAAGACAAATTCTGCAAATCTGCGTTCCAAGATGTATACCAGCAAAAAGAAAGTGAAATCCATGGCACTGCCAAATTAGACGTCAAAGAACCCTATCAAGAAGATGTTGATGGAAAACGTAGTTCAGCCAAGAGTCCAGCTGCCAGTTTGTCCCCTCCATCACCTGTTGCCAAAACACCACTGGGTGAACGTAGTGTGAACTTTTCACTTACTCCAAACGAGATCAAGGTCCCTTCTGAGTCAGTCCCTGTTGCTAGATTGCCTGATGTACACCAAGAAATTGCTGAGGAGCACTGTGCAAGCCCTGAAGATAAAACATTAGAAGTAGCATCTCCCTCACAGTCTGCTGCTGGTAGTGCTGGCCACACACCTTATTATCAGTCTCCCACTGATGAAAAGTCCAGTCAGCTTCCCTCTGAAACCAGTGAAAAGTCAACAGAAGCACCTGTTAGCTTTGAGTTCAGTGAAGTCAAAGATGAGTCTGCAAAATGCAGAATAAGCCCTATGGATGAGCCTGTGCCAGACTCAGAATCTCCTATTGAAAAGGTTCTCTCGCCTCTACGGAGTCCACCACTGATAGGTTCAGAGACCACTTATGATACATTTTTGAGTGCTGATTTAAAGTCTCCCACCAGAGATTATGGAAGTCCTTCTGAGGGGAAACCTGAAAAAGAAAAATCCCCTGTTCAGATGAGCCCAGCTTCAGAAGCCAGCTCTGTGGGCCTTTTCCAGGAGAGACAAGATGAAAAAAGCGTGGAGTTTATGGTAATTAGGGAAAGCTTCAGCCTGGAAAGGAAAATGGAGGATACAGAACCCAGCAGCTCTCAGTCTTCACTGATCTTGCATGAGCGGAAGTTAGCAGATGATTTCTCACCGACTCAAGTAGATAGCAGTCAGTTTGGCTCTTTAAAAGAAGATACCAAAATGTCAATTTCTGAAGGCACTGTTTCTGACAAGTCTGCAACTCCCGTTGATGAGGTTGTCGCAGAAGACACCTATTCCCATATAGAAGGAGTAGCTTCTGTCTCTACAGCATCTGTTGCCACTAGTTCATTTCCAGAACCAACTACTGATGATGTATCTCCTTCTTTGCATGCTGAGGTTGGTTCTCCCCACTCTACTGAAGTTGATGATTCCCTTTCAGTGTCAGTTGTACAAACACCAACAACTTTTCAGGAAACAGAAATGTCTCCATCTAAAGAAGAGTGCCCAAGGCCCATGTCTATTTCTCCACCAGATTTCTCACCTAAAACTGCAAAATCAAGAACACCGGTGCATGATCACAGATCTCCTGAGCAGTCAGCTATGTCAGTAGGATATGGTCAGGAGTCCCCTGAGCAGTCTTTAGTAATGGACTTTACTAGGCAGTCTCCAGAATATCCTGCTGTAGGCGCTAGTATACACCATATATCTGAAAATGGACCAACAGAAGTAGATTATAGCCCTTCAGATATACAGGAGCCTCCTTTTGCACGGAAAATTTCACCCACGGAGCAGTCGTCTTACTCTCAAGAGAAAGATATTTCAGAAATTATTTCAGTTTCTCAGATTGAAGCTTCATCCTCAACTTCATCAGCTCATACACCTTCCCAGGTAGCTTCACCACTGCCAGAGGAAACTTTTTCAGGTGCTGTTCCACACAGAGATATGTCACTATATTCTTCTTTTACCTCAGAAAAGGTGCAGAGCCTAGGCGAAAAGCTGTCACCAAAATCTGACCTATCTCCATTAACTCCAAGGGAATCTTCTCCTCTGTATTCTCCTACTTTTCCAGATTCACCTCCTGCAATCAAAGAAGCAGTATCAGCTAGTCACACACATTTGTTGTCACAGCAAGTGTCCTCTGTCAAAGCCTTTGGTTATCAGGAATCCCTAACAAAGCACAGTCCAGAACCTTTACTCAGCCCAGAGAAAGAAGATTCAGAGAAAAGCAGGAGGTCACCCGAAGAACTTAGTTATTCATATGAGGCCAGAGAGAAAACTACTAGGTCACCAGAGAATATTAGCTATTCCTATGAGGCAGTCGGAAAATCTACTAAATCACCTCAAGCCATGGATTATTCCTATGAGACAACCAGAAAAACTGCTAGGTCACCAGAAACCACAGATTATTCCTATGAGATAACCAGGAACACTACTAGGTCACCTGAGGGTACAGATTATTCCTATGAGATAATTGGAAAACATATGAGGTCATCTGAGGTCACAGATTATTCTTATCAGATAACAGGGAAAACTACCAGGTCACCAGGGGCCCCAGATTATTCCTATGAGACAGCTGGGAAAACCACAAAGTCACCAGAGACCTATGAGATAACTGGGAAAGCTACCAGATCACCTGATACTATGGATTACTCCTATGAGACAACAAGGAAAACCTCTAAGTCACCAGAAGCCATTGGCTACTGCTATGAGACAATTGGGAGAACCACCAGGTCATCAGAGGCCATGGCTTACTCTTATGAGACAACTGGGAAGCCCTCCAGTTCACCTGAAGCCACAGATTACTCATTTGAGACAACTGGGAGAGCCACCAGGTCACCCGAAGCTACTAGCTATTCCTATGACACAAGTGCACATTTCACTCCAAGTAAATCTTTAGCAGAATCCCGTCAAGATGTTGACTTATGCCTTGTGTCCTCCTGCGAGTATAAACATCCGAAAACTGAACTTTCACCCTCATTTATCAACCCAAACCCCCTTGAGTGGTTTGCAAATGAAGAACAGTCTCAAGATCAAGAGAAGCCTCTAACTCAGTCTGGGGGAGCTCAGCCGCCTTCTGGGGGAAAGCAGCAAGGGCGGCAGTGTGATGAAACCCCTCCCACATCTGTGAGCGAGTCTGCCCCATCTCAGACTGATTCAGATGTTCCACCGGAGACTGAGGAATGTCCTTCCATCACTGCAGATGCTAACATTGACTCAGAAGATGAGTCAGAAACCATTCCAACGGACAAGACAATTACGTACAAACACATTGACCCACCACCTGTCCCAATGCAGGATCGCAGCCCTTCCCCTCGGCACCCTGATGTTACCATGGTTGATCCAGAAGCTCTGCCAGTTGATCAGAATTTAGGTAAACCTTTGAAGAAAGACCTCAAAGAAAAGACAAAGACAAAAAAGCAGGGTACAAAGGCCAAGTCATCTTCTCCTGTTAAAAAAAGTGATGGTAAATCAAAACAAGTGGCTTCACCAAAGCCAGCTATAAAAGAATCTTTAGACAAAATTTCCAGAACAGCTTCTCCAAAAAAGAAGGAATCTGTGGAGAAGGCAACCAAAAATATCTCTAATCCAGAGGTAAAGTCTCGAGTGGAAGAGAAAGATAAGGATACCAAGAATGCAGCAAATACAACAACATCCAAGTCAGCAAAGACTGCAACCACAGGTAAAGACAAATAGCAATTCCCTAGTGTTACAATTTTCTTAGTTGTGGCAGTGAAGTTAGTTTAGCTTTTTATCAGCTGAGAATGTGGTTTGTAGCAAATCCTCAAAAAAGTTCCAGTTTTAAGTGTAAATCCAGCATGTAAAGACCACATTAAATGCATGGAATTCACTAGTTTTACTGTTGTAATCTGAGAAAATTGATGTGTCAGTTTGCCCAGAGAGTACATAAAATAGAAAGAATTTAATACTATCTGTCTAAATGGTTAATCACCTAATAGTATTAAAAGTACCACTGCTGTAGGTGAGGTGAAATCAGTAGCAAAGTGAACTCTTTTATTCATTGTGGGAAATAGGTAGGCACAATTCTCTTTAACATAAATTAATGCAGTTCAATAGTGTGGGAGACAAAGTCATGATCAATCTTTGGATGCTCTCATTACTGGATTGATTTTAAAAGAAGCATTTAAAAAAAATTATAACATTAGTGAAAGCATTTTCAGTGAACTAAGCATGTACATCACATAATCGGATTAAAGTCTTACACCATCGGTGATGATTAAACATACAGAAAGTTAATGTAATTTTGAACAACTGTGGTATATTCTAAGTAGCAATAAAATATGATTTAGATATCTGAAGGAGGCATTGTGCTAATCTGTTGTTTCCGGCAGACCTTGTTAGGGAGTGTTGGAGCATACTTTGATTTTGCTGTGAGGACTGACGTTCTGTCAAGAGCTTTTTTACAAGGAGCAGGTCTGGGATTCTGTACAAACAAAGCAGCATTCAACTGTCTTCCCTGTTTTTAGTAGTGCACTGTTCCTTTCTTACACCGTCATTTGCATATCTCTGTTAGTAGATATATTTCAAAGCAGCAATATAGTTTTCCATGGTGTGCATTTCTCCATCACTTTAGCTCCACCTGAGTCTTCTTCCTTAAGGCATACTTCTCAACTATATGCCGGAATAAGACAGGGCTCTATTGGTAATGATGTTTAAGTGTAAAGTGTAACTAATAACTTATTCAGTGTTGGTATGCACAATTCAAAAAGAAATATCACAGATTTTTTTTCATCAGAGATGATAAAATATTTTGTAAAAAAACCCCAATGGTAAAACTCTCTAATTCAGGAAATCTTATCATATCATTTGAGGTATTGCCCTTTAATGAATGGCAGGATATGCTAGACAACTGGACTTCACTGGCCTTACATTGTGTCACCCTAAATTGAGTGTATTGCTCAGATAATTGTTTACCAAGCTTCATCAACATGAGGAGGCTAATAGACTGTGATAGTGATCATCTGGATAAAATTACTGGTTGAATCCCAATTTTCAGTTCACACCATGATCTAGTTTGTAGCAAAAGACAGGGTTTTTTGTGTATTATCTTCAATGTGTTTAAATGTTGTACTTCCTTTTCGCTGAAGCTCTTCTTAGAACAAGTACTGTATATATTATGTGCAACAGCAAAGACATGCTTCCTCCTACTTTTTGTGATAAGTGACTGATTTGAGTGTGCAAATTAGGATACAGCAGGCAAACAAGCACTTGACTCTGTTCCCCAAATTGCTTTACAAATGTCTCTGTCCTTCCAAGTTCCTCCTTGACCCTCTTTCTGCTCACGTTACAGGTGCTTTCTAAAGCACCTGTAAGGCAGCTTGAGCATATCAATAGCTACCATGTCTTGCTGTCTACCTCAAATTTCAGGCCTGCTTCAAATCTGCATGGCTCCCTGTAAGACCCTCTATAGTCCTTTTATAATCCTGTGTGCGTGAGACTTTCAAAAAGCTGCACTTCTTCACCTGGAAAATAATACCACCATTTATTGAATGGTAATTCAGTAATCACAGCCCTGCATAGTAATTATTGGATAATAGTAGTATTTTACTGTGTAAGGTTCAGCTGAGTTTTTGTTTGTGGTAGTGATTTTTTTGTTGTATTATATAGTTCCAGTTATTCAGGTTTTTCTCCTCTTACAGTCACAACAAAAGTGGAACATGCTGTTGTAGGTATGAGGGTAATGCCATAATTGGACACATTCACCTCAGTAGTTATAACAGTAATTAATAAGTGCATGTTTTTAACCAGCCTGTGATAAATACTTCTGTTTCCAAAGGACCTGGGAATACTAAGGTGACAAAATCTTCAGCAGTGCCTCCAGGACCTCCAGTGTATTTGGATCTGGTATACATTCCCAACCATAGCAATAGCAAGAATGTTGACGTTGAGTTTTTCAAGAGGGTGCGGTCATCCTACTATGTGGTGAGCGGGAATGATTCTGCAGCCGAGGAGCCAAGCAGGGCTGTTCTGGACTCCCTGCTGGAGGGCAAGGCACAGTGGGAGAGTAACATGCAGGTGGGTTCTTCACTCATATCTATGCCTGGAAATTTAACCTTGTCTGGGGAACAGCTATGAGAAGCTAGAGCACCTCTGAGGAGTGGCTGGCAGCTGCCAGGGAATGCAGTCCCCAGGCTGGACACCTTGTTTCACTGATGATAAGAGAGGATGCATGAGTGAAGCACAGGGCTGAACAGCACTCAGCTGCTCCCACATTTCCGGCCCTTCAGACCTGTTCCTGGTGAATAAAACAGTTGAGAGCTGGCCTTAAGGGCCAGTTGGCTGTTTCATCTTTTTACTGTACGATAGATACGATCCATGTTTGGAAACGTTGCGTTTTGTAAGTAGGGAAGAAAAGCGTATGTTGCACACTTTATACAGTTATTACATGCATTTGGAAACTTCATATGCCTTCCATCACGATGAATGAGGAAATAAAATATTTTTCCATTATCTAAAGAGTGCAAAGACCCACTCTTTCCAAAAGGGAAACATACTTGTTGGCTCAGGCTTCTTACAAAGACATTTTGTTTATCAACAGTTTCTGTTGTCCATTCATCAGAACTTCTGTTTTGTGTTGCAGGTGACATTAATCCCAACGCATGACTCAGAAGTGATGAGGGAATGGTACCAAGAGACCCATGAGAAACAGCAGGACCTCAACATCATGGTTTTGGCAAGCAGCAGCACCGTTGTTATGCAAGATGAATCTTTTCCTGCATGCAAGATCGAATTGTAAGAACAAAACCGTGCATCACAAGATTAAACTTTACTTCCAGAAATTCTTCAATTTGAAAACACCTTTTCTAAAAATTCAACTCATCTATTTCAACTGCTGAACTATATACCTGCCAAATGCTATACTGTGTCAGAGTGATGCAAATCACTAATATTTTTCAGTCTTTGTTGATTGCTAAGGGAAATAACAGTCTTCCCATTGTAGAGTACAAATTACTGCGAAAATACAGTTCCAGTTGCATCTCTGCTGAACATTTGGAAACCATGCACTAGCAACCCCAACTGACTTCTGCCAGGTAGAGGCATTTGCCCTCTAAAGAAACACAAAGAGAGAGAGGGGTAGGAGGAGAATGTAGTAAATAATTAGGTCTGCATTAGTCTCATGGCAATAGATGTATCGCTTACTGCAGTCTGCTTATATTCTTACATGAGAAGAAAGTTTTAAATTTGTATTAATCTGAGCTATCACTATGGGGATCCTTTTTTTAAAGAATTAAGTTAGCTCAAAAATAAAAAGAAATGGAACGTAGCTAGGAAGGGATGTACAGCCTAATCACTCATCAGCAGTTTTCCACTTTAATTTGAACTCTGCATACTGACATACCATAACAGTCATAGGCCAAATATGCATGTAGTCTGCACCCTATCCAGAAATGTAGAACCTTTTTTTTTCAACATGCAGAATTTTGGTCTAAGGCATGCTTCCAGTGAAAGCCCACTCACTCTAGCCAGAACTGACCAGTCCACATGCTTGAACACCCATGTCCACTGTCAATTAACTGAAGCAAAATACCAAAGCAGTCGGGAATACATACAGTAGACAATTTGCCTTAGAAAGTGACTTGAATGTACAAAGAAACTTGATGCACTTATTTTTTAATGCTGAGACAGCGTATTTATAAAACATCTGTGTAGGATCATAGTTACACCAGTAAAGAAGTATGAATGTGCACGTGTGGTGTTAGGAACCTATCTGACTGGTCAAACGGTTTGGTGCTATGAATTACATATGTTAAATATGTGAACACTTCATTGATGCACTTGCACAGCTCAACAAGGCAAGATGAGCATTTTTTTTCAAAGTTTCTTTCGTACTGTGGAAGCAAGATTGAAGTGGTGTCCAGTATCAGAGTTACAAAACTTAGTGAAACATTCAGAATGATGAAAAAGGTTACCTGCGAACCTGTACAGTATTCAACCTTCCTTTGTCTTACCTTATTTTATTTCTTTAATTTAAGAGTGAACATGGGAACAAATGTACAGAAACCTTTTTTTTTAGTGCTGCATGAACTTTTAATACATGATTTTTTAACAAACATATTCATTTGCAGGTAAATGCAAAGAAAAATTTTTCAGGTGAAGGCAACTTTTTTAGTAGTTTTGTAAGATAAATGAATAATGTTGTTTAAGATTCTAGTGAGAATGGATATTGAGGTACAATTTATTGAAAACAGTCAACTGCCAGTACCTTTTGGGTGGGAGGGGAGTGGAAGGACACCCTGGTTATAAGATTACTCTATTGATGATGAGAGAAAATGGGATTTGAGGAGTTGATTGCCCAGTACTTACAAGGATGTAACCTACATTCTCAACCCTCACAAGATCTTGAAAAAAGATAGAAGAAGCAATAAGCTAAAATAAGTCCCTTTCCTCTTTCCCTTCCTTTCCTCTTTCCCTTCCTTTCCTCTTTCCCTTCCTTTCCTCTTTTCCTTCCTTTCCTCTTTTCTGTTTTCCTCTTTCCTCCTTCCTTTATTCTTTCCTTTCTTCTTTCCTTTCCTACTCTTTCCTCTTTCCTTTCCTCCCTTTATTCTTTCCTATACTCCTCTTTCTTTCTTTCATTTCCTCTTCTTTTACTCTTCTTCCTTTCTTCTTCCTTTCCTTCTCCTTTCCCTGCTTTTTCCTTTACTTTTATATTACTCTTCCTTTTCTTTCCTCCTTCATATCTCCCTTCCTTCTCTGGACTGCTTGCAGAGGAACAGCACCACTGCTCTGTGATTTAAGACAGTTTGGATTTTTTAGTCTCAGAAATTTTATCCCAATTAAAAAAAAGTTGTTGCATTGCAGAAGATCTGCAAATCTGATTTTGAAGAAGGTGTAAAGGCCTCCAGCATGGACATATGTGCTGGTTTGTATGATTCACCATTGTGACTGATACTAAGTTTCACAATGTAGTGAACTATGACCTCATTTTATTTTCTTTACGTATAATTTATTTCAGTTTTACAGTGTTAGGATATTTTTGTTTAATAGGTGTATGTTTGCACTTCTAATTTTATGAGGTTTTTTTTTAATATTGCTTTAGGATCTTCTAAATGTGGGCTCCTGAGGCCCATTTAATGCTGTGAATTCCTATTTGTCAGTTGTTGGGGTTTTGATTTATTTTTAATGTCTACTCTTTTTTTAGGTCTCTCTAGCAATGCTGTTTTATTTATTGCTATACCTTTTAAGTAGTTAAACTCAGAATGACTATGGCACAAAAGGCAGATGGAAATGTATTGTGAAAACATGCATGTTTGCTGAGCTCATATCATTCACTTAAAACTGCTTTTATAATATATAGTCTACGAAGATACAGGCAAAATGTTTGGCAGAATAAGTTACACTATTTCTACAATTCTTTCTGATTTGTCTACTTTATTATATAGGTCAGAATTCAGACTTTTTGAGTGGGTGGGAACAGATTTTCTGATTTTCTGACAATACCTGAAATGGTTTGTATCACTGCTTTTGTTTTAAGTACATCAGTGGTCTTGTGACTAATCTCACTTACACCACTTACTCCTGTGAATTAGGAGCAATTTCATTACTGTCAGGGAAGTTACAATCATCTAGTCCTACTGTAAATTAAATTGGAATCAAGCCTTAAATATCCCTGAGGAAGTTTATGATGGCTGAAGCATTTGTTTTACTTCTGAAATAATAGTGATAATTAGACAGTTACAGATTACCTTAACATGTACATTTGCTTTTTTTGCTGCTACAAGAATATTAAAACCCTGGTCTGGCTATTTTGAGGTATTGTAATGCCTGTTCCATCCATTCCCTTCCAAATGGCAATGGCACCTAGGTTCAACACAGCGATGAGCTCCTCCATTAGCTCCTCTTGCCCTTAATGTCTTTCCTGCCTGTCGAACTAATCTACCTGTGCTAATCCTAGTACTACACAACTAGTTTAGTGTAACAGTCATCAAAATGTACTGTGTACATTAACGATGAGTGCTGTTGATCAGCATAGATTTCTAGGAGCATGGTTTATTATTGATTACTCTAATTGTAAAGATTCAATATCTGAGTGTAAAGGACACTCTGTTTCAATGATGGTATTACCCATAACAGCATTCCCAATCATGATCTTTATGCTATTAATATTCTGCTTCATATAATTCAATGAAGAATTAACTTTGGGGATCCCTTCCCACTCCTGAACTTGGACAGGGCTTCTCTTGCATGCCTTTTCAAAGTCCTGTGGTGGGCCTAACTTCATTGACCTCTATTTTCACCCCATCTTTCATAGAAATCACTTTTGATTTTTTTTTTACTTACTTTACATACTGTGGTGAATGGAGATAACTGTGTATATGAATGTTGGGGTTTTTTTAATTGTCTATGATAGCTTATGCATTTTAGGAGAGTTCTGGTACTCTTTTACTAAGATTTAATAAATTTGTTAATTGAATTTTCAATCCCTCCCACCATAAGCAAATAAGCTCCAAAGAGCGCTTACTGTGCATTTGAGACATTTCTGTCATACGCTTCTCTTTGTTCATCTGTCACCAGAGGTTCTTGCTCAGTAATGATGTTTTTGAGAGAAATAGTAATTTTGTTGGTCTGGATTTACTAGAAGATGAAAAAATATAATGTTTACACTTGAAAGAAACTGTAAGCTTTCATCTTTTCACTTAGTAATTGAAAAAACACTAAGAGCATCTAGGGGTAAGCATTTCTTAGAATGCTTATATTATTCACCTGGTTTAAAAATGTTTGCTATTTAAAATTTAAAAAAAAAAGAAAAAAGTCTGTTTGTTGTGACTTTACAAAAAAAAAAATCTAAAAAAATTTAAGTAATTAAATAAAACAATGGCGTAAAATATAGAAAGAAAAAAATCTTGAAAGCGGCTTCTCTCTACTAGACTAGCTAGGAGCTCCAGGTGGCAGGGGCTGCCTCTTCAAGACTGGGCTGTAATCACAACTGTAAAAGATGAAGTCTGAAATATGCTTTCACGCATTTGCATGCAGCCATTATCTTCCAAACTATGGAAAGAAAGTCTTGTTGCTGGCTGAGAAGCACCTCACACACCTCCTCTCTCTTGTTCTGAATGGTGTTTGTGTCAGTCTGCAGCTGTGTATGGTATTATGTCTTATAATCCTGCATCACTTCTATTCTATCCAGTCATATCTAATGTAGAAAATTAGTTTCCAGTGAAAGTAATATGTAGTGCTTTTATGATATTTGTGTGCAATATCCCCTCTTCCATTGAGGATATTTGATGTAAAGGAAATAAACTCAGTTCCACAATAAAATACAAAAGTGGTAAAGTGGTGTTGACATGTTTCTTGTCTTTGTGTATGAATGTATTTTTAAGTTTCCCCTTCCTTTAGTCCCTATCCTACTATACAGGATTTTTTTTTCTAAAGATCAATGACTATTTAAATATCAGATAAATCCCAATCTCTCTTTACAAATTGGAAAATAAATGTGGAAGATTACTTTTATCTCTTGTGGTTTAAAACATTACCATGAGGTACCATGATGTGGCTTCTTTTTGTTGTTCTCATTTCTGTATTCCTCAGCAGAATGAGAAAACACCTCATTTTTGGTAAGTACATGTTCAAGGAGCTGTGTAAGAGATGATACCCAATAAAATTACATTCAACTGAGCCCACCCTGGTTTGGAAAAGAGATCTTTTCCAAAGTTATAGCAGTTAAACAATAATGTACAGCTTGTCTCCAGTAGATGAGGACCCTTCCCAATTGTCACTGCCCAGTCATTTCAGTGAGAGGGGATAGAGCTTTTGAGGAAGCTGGGCCCTCAGTTTAGGGGTTTTTTTTCTATAAACATCAGACTTTCTCTACTGCTAAGATCAGGCTTTCAGCCTTTGTAGTTCTGCTTGCTGCTGTGATGCCTGCTGTGGTGACGTGCAGCAGTCAATGTTTTTTTCTCAGGGAGATGGTAATGATAAAAAAGCAGGTAAAGGCTGGGGCAGAAAGGTGCAAGGGGTTCTCATTCCCAGGAGGAGCAGAGGCCCTGGGGGATTTCCTTCACCCTGAGACAGCAGTCTCTTTTTGGGGGCCCTTAACCATCTCCAGTGTCCAAGGTTTCATTTGAAAACTTATGACACTAATAAGAAATGCTGCACTTGGTTTTAATTGGGCTGAGCATGGTGAAGTAGAGGAAAATGATGACTAGATGAGGTGAGTCAAGTGCTGCAAATCCTACATCCTAAGTATAATTCTGCATATGTGTGCATCCAGGCTTTCTGAGCTGTTGTGGTAGAGTAGTCTGGCACTACTTAAAATATATTATAATGATTGTGTAAAGGAGGCCAGGTTAGGCTTCAATCCCAGTTATTTATCTGCAGTTGCACAGTGATGTTCTGGATTTGCACAGGTGGGATCACAAATTCAGTCAGCTTATGAAGTGTTCTAGGTGGTATAGGAACATGATGGTCCCTCTGATCTTTTCAGTCTATCTAAAAGGAAGGACCATTCTTGTGGCATCCTAGACCTGTGGACTGTTTAATACTGATTGCTAGAGTTCTGTGGATGGCAGGAAACTGTAGTGCTTCATTGTTCACTGATGGGGCAAAAAAGAGATGTTGAGGGGTCTCTTGAGTAAGAGCTACAGTGACACAACTTAGATCCAGCTCATGCCCAGCACTGCCGCAAAGCTCCTTAGCTTTCTAAAGCATGTCTCTGAGCACATGAGCGTTTTCCGTGTCCTTCACTCAACAGTTTTGGGCCACTGCCTACTGCTGTAGTCCGTATTCTCATTTACCAGGGACAAGACTAGTCACACTAGCATGCACTGTCCTCTGTTGTGCTGTCTGTGCCTTCTTCAGGTTCAGCCCCAAACTACCAGAGGCTGAGTAATGCTGAGTGCCCTCATCATTCCAGGGGATTTGGTTGTTTTAGACTATTATGTAGCATGATTTCCACCAGAAACGAAATCCAGAGGAGAAATCCAGAACTAAATCACCAGGCACTATAGTCTGCACAAGCACTGTTCTCTGGTTCTCACAGATCCTTACCACCTGATGTAGCTGCTTCTCTGCACTTCAACAGCTCCAGCATTACCAGACCCAGTGTGAATAGCTGGCAAGGTGGAGGTTGACTGTGCATCTGATGTCAGCTTCACTGCCAAAACACTGCCATGATTTACACATCATACCGCAGCGCAGCCCATCACACATGCTTGGGAATAACACAGAAAAGAAAACTGAAATAGCTGAAACTTATGTCCTAATACAAATAAAGCTAAATACACATAACAATGCCTGTATGTGCTACAGTTTCATCCCCTATATCTGTTAAGGTCTGGAAATTAATTTTCACTGAGCTTTTACAAACATCACGTTATGTTCCCTCAGTTCACCTGTGTTACATTTTTAGCTTAAAGAGTTGAAGGTAAACTGAACCACTGAGCCACTTAAGTACATAATATGAACCCCACTCCAGAGTGCAAGTCTGTATTTCCAAGAAGAGTTTACATTTTCCAAAGATGAAATTACAGCAGCAGTTACCATGTGTAAGGACCAGAACAGGCTTGAAAATTTTTTTTCCCAAATCCTTTAGGGGAGGAATTGTCAGAATTTGCAATAAACAAGATATATTGGAAGCTGAATTTTGTCCTGATAATCTAATGTGCTTGTTGATGGATCTCTAATGGTATTTCTGTGCCTGAGGCATCTGCAATTTAGAATGGGTTGAGTGGACTTCAGTTCATCAGAAGGGTTTAAGAGTAGCAACAGAGTTAATACTATGCAATTGCTAGCCAAGTTCAGTGACAACTTTGATTTCTGTGGGGACATGTGTAGGTGGGACAGTTTTCTAGCACATTTATCATCTTAAGTAACTCCTGAATTAATGTTATTTCACTAATTCTTGACCTATACTTTGTTCTCCACAGTTTTGAAATCTGTCCCAAGTTCATATTGTCAGCAGTACTTTCTCTTCTACAGTTGAAAAGCATTTTCCTCATCTTAACATTTTCTATTATTAAATATATAGATTTCTGGAAAGGTGAATTTAACTTTACTTTCCACAGATACTCAAATACATTTTGAATTCTGGTTTGTACATAAGCAGACCCAGGAAACCCAGCAAAGTCAGATACTGTTCAGCGGACCATGTCTTTATCCCTCAAAGTCAATGATGCAATTCCCTTTTGTAACTATTGAATCCAGCTTCCTGAGGAGGCAGGGGAGGAGAGGACACTTGGTAACTTGTGCCCCAGGCTGTTTTCTGCCTGTCTCAGCAGCATAGTGATGACTGCTCAGGTCAGAAACCATCTTGTACCAGCGAACCTTCCTCTGAAGCTGTGGAACATCATCCTTGTGGTTCCACAGTTTTAGGGTGACCGAAGAGCCCTGGGATGGGCAGGAAAGCAGCTGGGACAGGCCACTGATGGAAGGAGCAGGTGCTTGAAGTGGGGGTTTGATACTAGCACTGTGTAAGACACAACATCTGACCAGGTCTGAAAGCATCTTGTAATCTTATCTTGGCTAGTGTTACCATAAATAGGGCCCATCTGCACAAGGCTTCTGGCAACATTTATTTGAGCTGCAAGAGAATAAATATGTAATTTTCCTCTTGTGAAAAATGGATAATGACCTTCAACGCTTCACTAGAAGTGTTTTGCCAGTAACACTTGTGGGAGGAAAAGTTACATATTTGCTTGCCTCATCATCAGTGTGTTTGCTGTCTGCCATGGATTTGAATTGGGATGCTGCTTTATTCAATTAAAAGGAAACGCTTTAACCTTTAAAGTGCTACTTTTTCTTCTCCTAAGAACAGACAAATTCTTACCAGCATATCAAGCAGTCTTTGCATTTGTACTGGTTTCTGTTCCTTTTCGTTGGTATTGTTGAATGGTCTCTCCCACACCTGGGAAAACACAGGAGAGCTGTTAACACTGTCTGGCATGTGCAAGTCTGGCAATGCCACAGTCAGGTATTATTTGGGCTGGTTGTCACAGCTCAGTGACTGTGCATGCCAATGTATTGCTTATAGCAATGGGAGATTTTCCCCTGCCTTTAGCTATACAGATACTAGGACAATGAGTAGGGAAATAATTTAAAAACTTGCATGAAGAAAGATGCGCTCCTATGATTTAGAAATATACTGACAAGGGAGAAATGGCAATAGCTTTAATCCAAATCACAGCTGTAGTCAAATGAAAACAGGATGTGAAAGAATGCTTCAGGGAGAGGTGATCCAAAAAAATGAGATAGTGTTACTACCAAGAAATATTTTGGTGTGTCCCCTCCAGGAAATATTTAGCCAGTCTCACTCACATATAGAAAGGTCTAGGCATCTGTCTGAAACAGTACAGCAAGAACCAGAAACATTTAAAAAACCTGAGAGTATTTTAGTGAGGAAGTGCTTATTGGGTTGTGAGCTTGCATCAAATTAAGTACTAGGGAGCAGGGCTGTATGAAATTAGAGCTTTTTGTGTTTGTAGAGCACAAACCTATCTTTTATATATGCATATATACACATCCACATTCTTCCCTTAGCATCAGAGCTCACATTTAAGCAGCAGCAGATCAAAAGCAGCTGTATGACTTCTCCATCCTCCCTCTTCTAAATGTGGACAGCTGCATCACAGCAGGTGATGGCTAACACAGCAGTGCACAAACAGCCATAGGCATCTGGACAGAAGGGCTTTTGACTACCTGGGGCCCAGTTTCAGAGTGTTTCAGCAAGCAGGTAAAAAATGGGTTGTGTGTGCAACGTGATTTATGCAAAGGGGCAAATAGTCAAATCTATATTAGTTTTCCTGGAGTGGGAAGGAGAAAAGCAGTTAAGTCAAGCCAGGTTCTGTTGATTTTTCCTGCTGCTGCATTTGGTACACAGCTACTATCCGTGTCTTCCTTAGGAAGACAAGCACATGCCTGAACAGCACTGGTCACTAAATCAGCCTCTCTCACAATTTGTCTGTCTCATTGTCAACCTTACTTAAAGTCAGCAGGTAGGAGAGAGCACCAAAGGGGAGAGTACCTTCTTCCCTTCCCTCAAGCTTCAATTGCTAATTCATGTTTCCAGCCTCTTGAGACTCAGCAGTGTCCAGGGGTCCTCAAAACTCAGGGTACCTGAGCGCTTGGTACCTCAGGCTGCTTGCACCACTGAGATGTGGGTGCAGGGCAGAGACATGGCCAGTCTCTTGCAAAAGGGGAAGAAATAAATGTGATATGATATATAGGAAGAACTTGAAAGGGATTAAGAGCAAGATCAAAAAAGGAATATGCAATGAGGATTGCTGGAGAACTCAAGAGGGTGCACGTACACTTGTTGGAAATGTGAGGATTTGCTAGGTGTGAAAACAGTTTGGCTAGACAAAACATTAGAAACTGGTTGCTGTTGAGACTATGATGAAACCTGGATGGGGAAGAGCAAGATAGTAGCTACTGGACCATGAAGAAATACTTGGCTGGGGCATGAGGGGAAGAGGGGCACTGCTGTGCAGCTGGTCCAGCTGGTAGACTTGTCAGAAGTGGTTTCTCACTCAGAGTAAAATTGAGGGGACAGATAAATTAAGAGGCCTTGGCAAAAAAATTGGCTTCTCAAGTCACAAACAGTCTGGACCCTCTGCTGCAGGTCTTGGGTTCAGTGTCCTTCATCTGGCCCCAGGAATCTGCTTTGCAGCCTGCAAAGCATTTGACAAGGACATATCCTCCTCCCAAGGGCGGAGAGGGATATGGGAGGAGATGGGGGAAAAGGCAAGGTTTTATCTATACTGTTTCAAGTTTATACTTTGAACTGGGCTCAGAGCATTCCAGTCCACAGCGCCTGGAGTAAAATATGGAGGCAACCTGTAATATTCGTTAACAGGCCACTCAGAGCTCACAGGGGCACTTTTTATTTATTTTTTTTTTACTCCTATTTATTGCTGTAATACTTAAGTCTAAAGAAATGGAAGGGGAGGTTAGTTGTGGGGGAAGTGCAGTGTACTCTGAGACAGCATGGACGTGGCAGCTGGAAGCTTGCTGGAGCTCAGTTAGCATTAGCATATTGAGCATATCTATCAGTGTGGCAAGGGAGGTAGAGGTTGGGCCAGAAACAGGCTCCTTGTGCTGCCAAGAAACAGAGGCCATGGAGAACCCTATCTGTTCTGGCCTAGCCAGCATGGTGCTCACAAGCAACACAGTGGCTAGAGGCCATGTCAACAAGGAGGGTCTTAAAACTGTGGTGGTGTAGAGAATATTCCAAAAGCTGATGCCTGTAGAGAGAAGCTCATAGAGGAATCTGGATGCAGGAGTGATTGTGAACCTTTGGAGCTATAACCCATGTTCTAACACTGAAGAACTGAAATATGTGGTCAGGGAAGGGACACTACATTCTCCTGTGGCTCAGCTAGGAGTGACAACTCCTTTAAAGCCACCCAGCTTTAAGGAAATCATTCTTATGAGTGTGTTTGGCCTTCTACTCTCTCTTAAGGTTCCCTAACCTCTCCTAGTAATCAGAAAGCATTTAGACCAAGAAAGAGGAAAAAAATTTCAGGAGACTTTTCTCAAGTTGCTCCACTGCTGGCCAAGCCACTCACTTTCCTGGTTGGAGACAGCATGCCCTTACTGAAGTATGGGAGAAACTATGGGACCTGCTGACAAGATGGGGTGAAGGACCTTAGTGCCAAGTTGCCAAGTTCTTGGACATGAAAAAGAAATCGGGCTCAGTGTTTTTGCTGAGAGTAAGAAAGATGTCTGGTGTGTGCTGTATCTGTGATATTTTCCTACACTTAAAACAAATTCATGGATTTGCAGCATGTTCTCACTGGATTTACAGTGAGTTTCTGAAGTGAGTTTTATCACTGTAAAACCAAACAGATGCACAATAAAAACTGCAAATGCTTATTAGATCCTCTGATAAAGCACAGTGAGACGAGTCCTTTTGCCATAACAAGCTGCAATTACAGCAGGGCTATTGCTCGGGACTCCCTGTTTTAAAGGACCTTGTCCTGCCATCCTCTGCTTAAAATTGCTGGCTGCAGCTTATGAGATTCAGTGGTGACAAGGAATGTAAGCAGGGATGGATGCTGATGCATCACAACCAACACACCATGATGCTTTCCTTCCTTGCCATTTCCTCGTGCTCTTGTGAATAGCTACATTGTTTTATGGATCTGAAGAATGGGGCATGGGACCGTGAAAGGAATTAGGTCAAAACCCTCATGAAACAGGGCCCAGAATATAAAAGGAAACTGCACTGCAGTATGAGGCTCCTTGGTGTGTGCCGAGATGATTGTGCATGTTTCTCTAGTGACCTCAGAAATGGAGCAAAGCAGCACTGGCAAAGTCAGAAATTTTAAACATTCTTAAAGGAAAGGCACATCTGAGTGCTGTACAAGTGCTAGCTCACTAGGTTGAAACTCTTCAAGAGTAGTTTTAAAAACAGCCTAAAGTTAGGCTTCCAGCTCCATGCATAGTAGCCTGAATTTTCCAAATGGATTGGGAAAAAGAAAAAAAAGCAATCAATATACATTAATCCTCTTAGTGTTCGAAGTTCAGAGTAGCAATGGCATTCTTTCCTGTGAGAAACCCCTACTGAAACAACTTGTGTTTGAAATTCTTCCCTTTTCTTTTGTTCCTTCCACTCTGGACCCTTCATCACAGGCAAGCTACTCCTTATGCCTTTGTTTCTTGTGTTGTCTCTATCCCATCCCTTGCCTGGCTGATGGTAAGAGGAAAACACATCATATACAGGATGAAGATTTCTAAACCACACGTGTTTTATTTTGGGAAACAGACAAAATGGGATGTTTAATTTGCATACAGGAGTGAAATATGGTCACACATGCAGCATGATTGAAGTGAAATATTAAAAATGGTGAGCACTTATGTTCACAGACAGAGGAATGCACACCTCTGCATTCCTAGTTCCAGTACTAAGCAGATGCTTTAGCCAGCTTCCTGGCTTCCATTTCCTGCTTAGCCTTTTCTCTGAACTCTCTTTCTCTCTCAATGAGAAGTACTTGTTCTTCTTCCCACTCCTTTAGCTTCTGCTCATGTTTGGCAATGTCTTCCACTTCACATGCTGGCAGCTTTTCCTTGACAAGTTGGGTGGTCAGGGTTAACAGGCTTTCAGATTCAACCTTGCCAAGTGAATGCAGCTTGGAGTACAGCTCCTGTCATAACAAGAGATTTGGTAGGGAGTGTGAAGGAAAGAGCCAGTCAATCACAAAATAATCAGCCACAAAATACTTCCCTATAACCGATACATCACTGATTTTATTATTGTTGTTATTATTATTATTATTGTTGTTGTTGTTGTTATTAGCTGGGCTATACAGGCCTGGTAACTATCACATCAAAGTGTTTGAACTGTGGTAATTGGTACCATCTCTTGAAATGCTATTATCAAGAATATTATTTTTTGAACAACAAAACTAAACCAACGAACTTCTAGTTTCACTAACCACTGAAAATGTCTTCTTTTTCCAAGTTCATTTATTTGATATTAACAAAGCTGACCAATCAACCATAACAAATATAATCTAAACACTTTGGTTTTGTGTCTTACCTCAAAACCAGCCCGATAATTTGATCCACACTGCCTGCATCAGCATCCCTCTCAACAGATGCATGTAATTTCAAATGTTTTAACAGCATACTTAGTAACTCCCATGGTTCTTCTTCCTAAGTTACTGTGATCCAAAGAGTGACTACGCTTACATAGACTACACAACACTGTTAAGTGATATTTTTTTCAGGGATATTCTACACTGAAACTAAGAGTAGAGCAACTCAGTAAGAAACTGGAGTTTTTCTTTCTCAAGCTTTACTTATCTAGATTTCATGCAGCATATGTTAATTCACTTAGGATGATGAATCATCCAGTGATACTGTTTCTGGCTTTCTGGAATCTTTAGCCTGACGGCTAACTAACACTTTGATTAATTGCCTTAAAAGTGCAGATACGCAACCAAAGAGGAGATGACATTGCACTGGAAGATTCTGTATCCCTTGTTCACTCATTATACATATTTTCCCGATTGTTCTTTTAAATAAAAGACTTTACTGAGCCCAGCACTTGCAGAAATGTTTTAAGTAAGCATGCATTCTAAAGAAAGGTACATCCATACTTCTTTCATTTGTATAAAACTTCTTGTTTTGCATTGAAGGATAATGGAAAGAAGATGTGGGAATCATTCACCTCCAAACAAAATGGCAGTTCTAGAGCGATGCAGATATCCAGATTTCCAGCTATAACTGAAAACCTATGCATTGTGCTGCTGGCCCACAGTGTTCCTTTTACCTGAGCCATTGCTGGCAATAATCTGCAAAGGCGCTTCTTCTCAGCTCCTGGCTGGAGGCTCTGCCTTGTTCTTAGGGAGGAAACTACTACATCCCTTCTGAGGTCTCTCCAGTTCTCTCTCCCTTAGCCAGCACAACTGCAGGCTTTGTTGTGTTTTATTAGGCCCCTGAAGGTTTGAACTGGACAGAGAGCAGATTAAAGACTCTTTAAAATGCTATACATGCAGGTCTGAGGGGCTTGGTATTTGGCTCTGTCTGGGTTTTTAAGTTTATGATAAAGAATAAAAACAAAGCCAATGTCTTCAAAGCTAATGGACTAAAACCAAATTGAATAAACTTATTCAGGTGTATTAGTCTCTATTTTGTTTGAGGTATCAGTAAGTATACAAGGCATCAGGGAGAAAAGTGAGGAGACAGTACAGCTTGGGTTTGGGGAAGGAATTTGAAAATTTTGCTCATGTTTACGGACTAGATATGCATTTTAAATGTAATTGGTTTACATCCTTCAGATTCTTACTATTAGACTCTACCAAGGATGTGCTGAAAAGGGGCTTTATGCACTGAACTTGAACAGTATGAAACTGAACTACAGAAAGGCAACCTGGAAACTAGCAGGTCTTGTCTCCTAAGCCATTACTGGTATCACTGAACTTCTGGAATATTCACTGCTCTTCTGTGATATATCAGTAAAACTAATTTAGGAAAGCAGAAGGCTGTATGTCCTGCAGGTACTAAAAGAGTACATTCTTAAATGGCTAAATCATTGATTTTCATAAGCAGTCTCCAGGGCTCTGCATGCAGACAGTTAGGGGAGGTGTTCCCAGCATTTATGTGATGAAATGTTTGCCCACTGATCATTCACAGATGGAAGGAATTGCCTGAGGAGCACTGTACTGAGTTAGTCTCAGCATACGGGATCCAAAAATGGGTAATTACAACACAAATGACAGTGTCGGTGTCTAGATTACAGCTCTAAAGGCTTTATCTAGAAAAAGCCAAATGCCCTCAAGTTCTGTTTGTTTCTGTGGAAGTGAAGGACATGTATCTGTACCTGTTAGGCTGCAATGGCTTTTTCAGGTACTTCCATGGAATATAATGGAGGAGTGTGTGTGTATCTGGAGCAAATCCATATGCTTTTCCTTGAATTCTGAGGTGTATGATTTGTGAAAGAGAACTGGGCATGCAGGAGGCAGAAGCAACTGGTTTTAAGTTCAAGGAGAAAGACTTGGATATGCTGGCTAATGCAGGGCTGAACAAAGTGCAACTGAATTGTTTTCAGCAGCAGAAGTTCAAACCCTTTGCTGGGGTTACACAGAAGAGCAGGTGATCTGTCCTGGGACAGCAGCTGTGAATGCACACAGCACCAGGTTGCTTCAGAGCTGCCACCTTCCCTCACACTTGTATGGATTTCTAGTGCACTACTCTACCCTGTGAACGACACCTGTAAGTGTCCAGGATTAAGCTGGGAAGAGTGACTACTGCTGTCCTGATGGATTTGAGAGGAGACTCTCAGAACTCTTTCAGGCTTGGCTGAAACGGCATTCTGACTTGAGAGCCCCTTTTCTCATTCAGAAAACCTGAAAGTGTGGCTTATAGACATATAATTACTGTTAGATGCCTAGACTCCACATGAGGGCTATGTCTTTCTCATATGCAGACCTTCCTGATGAGACTTTAGGAGTTAAGCAATGGGTCTGTAATTTTTCGGCCCAAAGTCAGGGCACTCACTGCCACACCAATGAATGCCTGAAAAGGGGATTAATTATGGAACTTGTGAAAAGGTTGAGGTGAGAATAAAACTACCCTCTTGGCACTAGCCTGTCCCCAGTTTGATATTTAGGCCTTGTTTCGAGCACTCTGCATTATTTTCTTCAACAAGAAGAAATGGATAGGCAATGAGAGACACATAAAAATGTCTCACTCCCTCTTTCAAAGGGCACTTGTGTTTACCTAATTCACTGTAATTCATCCAGGCATTAATTACCACATGCTGAACACCCACTGATTTCCAAATATTTTAATTAAAAAGTTCTAACTGCCTACAAAGCAAGTTTAATATCTAAAGATTAGTGGCAAAGTTGTGTAAATAAAAATTAAAGAAAGGAAAAGTCTGTGTGTGTGAGGTGAAACCATAGAATACTTGTCTTTTAACTTCTGGAAATTTCTTCAGAATAGTCTGTATCCAGAACAACTGTGCAAGGTCACAGCCATCCAGGTGACAGCAGCAAGGGAAACTGATGGGCTGTGAGATGAGTACTGCTCATGGAACTATAAATCAGATGAGTTTCAACCTAGCGTATTTGATTTTTACCACAGCACAAATCAGAGATGATAAAATAAGCTCATTATATAGCTATGAGATGATTACATAAAATGCACTTGTTATACAGATGCACTGTAACAAATAGCTGTTTTTCTTACTGTTATCATCAGCATGACAATCTAAAGATAAAAGAGAGGTGATAAAATTGATAATTCCCCAGACTGAAAGTACAGGATGCAACATTTCTAAATAATTGTAGTGTACACAAATGGACAATAAATTCAGGATGGTCTCATGCCTATTATAATTAATTTTAATGAGCAAGAGCCCACACAAGGTCAAATAATGGGTCTCTAATGACATAACACTTATGCGAACAGAACTGGATTTATCATTTTGATGTATGAAAAGTGAAGATAAAATCCCAGCAGACAGACAAAAGACAAGTGGCCTTGAGCATTTACATCTTTGCTGCTTCCTGACTGAACAAGTGAAAACGTAAGGTGACATCAGTTTCAAAAACGTCAAGTGGGACTCCTAATAGACTGACACTGAAGGGGTGTCAGTCTATTAGCCACAGTAACTCAGCATATATATTTTCTAGTATGTATCACAGAGATATCCTACAGCTTAGGATATTTAAATAAATGAAACTCTCTTACTTTGAATCGACTGTAGTACTCAGGTGCTTTAGATTGTTCTGTTTCTTCTGATTCTGCACTCTGTGACTTCTGCTCTAATCCCTTGACTTCTTCAGCAGAATCTGGACCAGGTTTGGCTTCAAGGACAGACTGTAAAATGGTCTCCAGGGCATCAATCTGAACAATCACATTTGTCACGGTAAGCATAAACAGGTTGGAAATACAATCTGAGTAACACAACTGTCATGTATTCAAACAACTTCATGAGTTCCTCAATTTGTCTAGGGTTTCTAAGCAGAAAATATGACTGCTTTAGTGTATTAGGCTGAGTTCTTTAGATTGGAGCAAGAAAGATACCTCCAAAACCATACACCAAAAGAGGTAACTCAAAATGGTAGAAGTTGCAGATGTGACCTGTCCTTGTACTGTCATGTATTACAGAGATGCTTCAGAAAATGGAGCAACAGACAGCAGAACCTGCTGAGCAGTGCCCTGCCCTTCTGTTTCAAGAGAGACTGCAAGCCTAGTAATTACTGAGCAAAAGGGAAGCTTCCATGACCAGGGACACCTTCAGGAAAAAGTACCTAAAAGAGGAGGTGAGACCTCAGCGATGTTTCTATGTTTCAGCACATGTTGTGGTGGTTTCTTAAGTTACTCCTAATCTGAGTCCAGGATCAGTCTGATGCCCCACAACATTCCTAAGCCTCAAGTCCCTTGTCACTGCTGACTTCATAAATGAACTGAATCTATCCACTCTCCCCAAATGAGGGCAATACCTTCTAGAAATCACTCTGTTGACTTTTTGGACCAGTACCACTCAGGACATCATCTCAGAGAGCAGAGAATACATAGCTGTGAGAGTAAGAATATATGGTATTTCATCCTCACTGCTAAGAAGTATGTCTCTGAGCGAGTTCAAAAACTTGAGAAACAAAGGTGTCTTCCCACCCCCACAGACATGTGCTCCCTGCGACACAGATCCACATGTCTCTATAGGGAGGGAAAGGCTTAGAAAACATACTTAAATGGTTTGTAGCAATAAAACACACTCATTGCCAAGGACATGCCAGTAGAAGCAGTGATTTTGTTCTAAACATTACTTCTGTCTTGCAAAGGCCTCTGAAGTTTGCCAGGCATCTTCTCATTAGCAAGGCACAGAATTCACAGGTTTTACTGGATTTGACTTATATAAAATTCCATTTGTTCAGTGGGTTATTGCCTTCATACTTACAGCTTCTTTGCAGATTTTGCTGTCTCCTGACAATGAAGCCACAATCTCCATCACTTGCAAGGCTCTATTCAAATATCCAGGTGTCCACATCAGTGGCATTAGATTGTATACAGCTCTTAGTCCCTTATTCAACTCTACTTTTCCTGTGATAAAAGCATACTTTAGTGTTACTACTTCAATACTTGAGTCTTAACAGAATCCAGACAGGTTGGCTCTGGTTTTCAGAAGTGACAGCAAGCGTCCCAGCTTCTGTGGTAAAAACAACACACTTCTATAAAGTTGCTCTGATTGAACTATTACCTTATTTTATTAAGGCACCTTCTTTTTGCACAACTTCATGGTTATTATGTGCTTGTTTCTGATTTCTCCCCATTCTGCCTCACCTAGAAATTTTGTCCAGATGAAAATCAGACTAGAGTGGCCAGCTTTTCTGGTTGTCTGGCTTTGGAACACCAGCTCTCAGAAGGATGTCTGAAGATGGCAGATAAATGTCTACTTAGCTTTCAGCAACTGACTGTGGAATACATGTGCATTAAATCTGACTTTCTGGATTCAACTCCGTGGACTTTAGGCTTTACCCACAGATTACAGCAAATGTTCTGGTTAAGTATACAACTTAGTACCCCTCTTTCCGGAGAGAAAATAGGGGAGACCTGCCAAAATGAAATTTTGGTTCTTGATTTAGGACAATCTGTGCACTGAGGTGTTCACTGACTTTAGCAGGACCTGTGATGTACCGCACCACTGACAATGTGGTTTTTCTTCTGACAGTAACTACTAGAGAACATGAAACTCCTACATAATAGACGAAATGCACATCACATTGCAGTTCATGTAATTTACAATGATTGTCACTCTAAGGCTTTGATTTTGTCACTGTTGATGTAATAAGTAATACCCCTTCAAGTACAGCTCACAGGAGTTGTGTCCAAGCTCTCAATCTAATTTGCACTCTGGCTGTAATGACACAAAACTATGAAATGCACCTTACTCTTCTTTACATGGAAGAGAACAGTTTAGGAGAAGCAAGGTAATAAGTGCACAGACAAAGTCTATGGACTATGGCTAAACTAAAATAGCTGAGATGCTTGAGGCCAGTCTGTGGCCACAGACATCTTTCACTCTCTGAGAGGTTGGTTCCATTAGTGTTGGCAAGACTTTGGAATATGTGACATAACAGTAAATAGCTTTTGATCTACTGAATGTCAATGTCATGAAACAAGCACTACTGCTCACAGACAAGAGTGAAGTGCATTTGTGAAATACAGCCACTACTCAACCAATCCATACAACATTAAAAACTCTCCAACATGAATGCCAACTGGACAGCAAAGTCCCTATTTGTATCAGTATCTCCACTGGACTACAAACTACAGCTCTACGGAAAATCCTTTTTTCAAATTAATTTTCACATTTACTGCCCTTTTTGACTGAAAATTAAGTTTTTTGTTTTACAGAAATGATAAATGTGCGCCAGCACCCTAACTCTGCCACCACACATCATATTTTGAGGCCACATTTTAAGTACAAATCCACTTATATTCTCAATAATGCAGTAATGGAACAACAATTTACAATAAATTGTAAATCAATTAATTTCTTTCTAGTAAATAATCATTTTGTAGAGAAGGAAAAAACCTATCTGCATTATATTCCTCTAAAGGTTTAGAGGAAATTCAATAATTACTTGCCCATTCCCCTTCCCTCCGATTCTGAACATGTTCTGATCTAACTTCTCTTTAATAATATAGCAAATCATTAGCAGTGAAGACTCCTTAACAGATACAGGATAAAGGCACTATTATCTGCTGTTCACAAGCCAAACATTAACTTTACAGTGAGTAGTATATGTTCTAAACATAGTGTTTTTCAGGCTGTGCTCTCTGACTTCCTAAGGTTTAAAGATTATTTTAAGACACTTAATAACTAGAAAAAGAGTCTATTGCCTTTAAATTTGTGTCATGGAAATCTGTACTTTTGGGGTATTTTTTTAAATTTGTTGGTCAACCAAGAAACCAATCCTGTGTTCTTTAAGAATGTTTTCTTTCTTTCACCTGCCAATCCAAACCTGCAGGGAACCCTAATGCTGGTTCTGAAGTTGTCTGATGAAGGCCATACTATTCAAGTCAGTACTACCCTCCAGGCTTACAAAAGATTCACCCATAACTCTGAAACTGTCCTTCCATTATGTCTTTTTTTTTCCCCTTTGTGTTCTCCTTGATTACACTTTAATAAAGCAAAGTTGGCAATTTTATTCAGCCTCTGAAGACATGAGGGAAAAGATGATTGAGGGAGGTGAAACTTACCAAGGAATGCATAGCCATACAGCTGGGAGCTGAAACCCACAGTGCTATTTTGCTTTAGACTCGCAAGCACTAGCGATGCTCCAAGATTTCTCTCCTCTTCCCACTGCAAATAATGTAAACTAAGAAAGCATTCCTAAACAAACACACAAAAAATGGCAGCAAAGACAGCATGTGGCTTTCATCAGATGTCTTAGCAATAAAGTAAAGAATCATTAAACGTGGCCAGTGTTCAGTTACAGGAGCAGTACACATTATACAGAGGAACACCTCTCTTCCCATAAGACTGTAAAATGTGAGTAGTTGAAATTTTGCATGGAAGTCAATCAGTGCATTTTCTTCAGGACAATGGATTGCACTGCTTTACACTGGCCAAGCTCTGTCTCTGTCCTGTATGTCCTACCACTTGCTTCAGGCTAGCACTGCTGAAGAAAACTATTACATGGCTTCTGTACTACAGCAGCCTTTTCTTTAAAGTATGTGGCAAGATATACACTCCACTACCCCTCACTAGAATATGAAAATGCTGAGAGAAGCATATGCAGCTAATGGTTGCTTTGAGTGCAAAATCTGCTCTGTGAAAAGAGCATGTGCAACTCACCAAGACCCCTCCATGCCACAGGAGATTAAAAGTACAGCTTTCTCTCCAGTTACAAAGACGTACCAGCTGTCTGAGCCAGACCACCAGTGATGGCTAAAGAAGGGCGCCCTATCAGTAAGTACATTAAAACCGCAAGAGTAGTGTAAATTTTGTTTAAGTTGTTCCACAGCACAGTGCATTTTTCATGACCAGAGAAGCAAGTAAAAGGAGCTTTATTGCAAGTGAAAGGAGGTGAACAATTCCCATGGCTAAGAAAATGAGGAAAAGGAAGCTATAAAAGGCAACAGACTGAAGGAAGTCTGACTATCTTAACACATGGTTTTTGTGACAGGGTACTTCAATGTCTTGTTGATTACCTTATGAATGGAAAGAAATACCCCTGGCGAAGCAGCTTTCTGAAAAAATCCTTGAAGCACACTGAGCCTTAAAAAACACAAAAGTTTCGATCTTCTGGTTTTACTAGAGTTCTCTTTTCAAGGTACAGCATTTTTTGTGTGTCTCCATTCAGGTGCTACAAAAATTTGCATGTTATTCTCTGACAAAAAATACCAGCACCTGACAGCCAGGCAAGGTATTTGCCCAACTCAGAAAAAGCATACAAGAGAACAGGGCTGCTTTGTGCTGAATTCAACACTCCAGGTGAATGTTATAAGAAAATCAGATGCAACTAGAAAAACAGGGCTGTTACCAGCCTAGATTCTTTTGGGAGCTAGCAGGACTGCTTTGTAGTAGAAGGCAGCAATCATACTGATTATTTGCAACTCTCAAGGAGGAAACTTTCTGGGGAGAGCCAAGACCAGTCCGGCTTTCAGTGATGTGTAGAACAACAGAGAAATGGAAGCTCCCTATCACCACTGCTATACACACTAAGAACTAATGCAGTCAGATTGCCCAAGATTTAGTTCTCAAAGTTAAAAAACATTTCATGAGGCTGCTGGACCCCAAGCTAGAGTCAAGGACCTATCTGCAACAGGACACTGGCTGACCTGTCTTGCACCTTGGGGAAAAAAAAATGGGATTTTCAGGAGCAGCTGAGCATTTCTCCTTACTCTGTCTGCCCCCACTTCCTAAATCAAACACAGAAAATTGGTGCTGAGCATCATGACGTTTTAAATAGTGTCTACAAATAAAAATACGATTTCATTGCTGTCTTTGGATGGGGTTATTTCAAAATGCATATTAAGTAAGTCACAGCTCTGTCAATACGCTTGCCTTCAACATGTTGTATGGTCACACCACTCTTGCTTACACATTCAGCTTTCATGAAACCCTACGCATACTGATAAATAGTTGTCTCTGCAGTAAGGATATGCAAACGGTGTGGACAAACACACTAGAAAAATGAGATTTTCATGCCTATGCTTTTCATATAAAAGTGACTGAGCATACTTGATTTCTGGGTAATGAAGGAGAATATCCAACAGGGCAAATGCGCATCTCTTTTCTTTGGCGAAAACTGAAATTACAACCCAGCTCCGTAAAACTCTAAGATACCTGTAATATGCATTTTGGAAGATGCTTCATGTAAGACAAATGGAGGCTTCAAGCATTTTCCTTACGCATGACAACATGCTATTGAAAGCTTGCGCCAAACTACATGAAAAGTAGCTCCCTAAAAGTGATGGGCACTGTAGAGCCCTTTGCTGACTGAGCCCCTTGTGCAAAGGTAGAATAATGCAACTTCCAAGACCCTGACTGTCATGTTGGCCTTAAACAAGCAAGCTGTGAATAATAAACCCCTCATCCTAGGAGACAGGAGGGGTGTAACAAATGTAGTTTTAAAACGAATATGTATAAGAAACAATACACCCAAAGCCAAATAGGATACTAAAAAACCTAGTGAAAATGCTCTATAATTCCACACCACCACCATCATCAACATTCAGCTTAACAGGGTTCTATACAATATGCACCATAGTTTTTTTGTGGTAATTGATAAGAGTCTGCTTTGAACTATCATTTCATATCCTTCAAATACATTACATCTGAAAATCCCAACACACCTTCCCTTTCAGAGAAAGGAGCAAAAGGCCTGACAAGTGATTTGATGGCTTTCACACGTTGTTGGTTTTTTTCCCTTTCTTCTGCAATTGTAAAAAAAAATGAAAGCTATAGAGTATTTATTTCATCCAGGTAAAGTTAGGGGAAATAAAACATATTCATGATTGAATGCCCGACTGACTGCACTATGACACTCAGAAGTAGAGGCTTTGTGTATCATTTTGTGTGTGGTCAGCTTACCGCATGATCAGACTTGGTTGCCAGATACTGGTATAAAACATAGAGAGAAAGAAGCTGTGTTGATAATTCATCAAAACTTTCTTGGAGCATGATCTCTGTTACTACTGACATAGCATCTATGGAGGAAAACATAATACATAATCAGCACAGCTCCCAGTACACAGTTGCCTTTTGTACACACTCATGTTCACCCATACTTTATTGCTGTAGTATGCTTTGAAATAATTAGGGAGAAAGTTAAGCATTTCTTACATCTAGGATACAACTACAGAATGAATCTTACTCATTAGGGTTATTCAAACACACTGCAAGAAGGAAGAATGAGCTGATAGCATGAAACTACAGCAAAGGAGCTCTCAAAATCATCTTAGCTCTACACTCTTCAATTGGCCCTTCTTTGCTCAGCTCTTCAATTATTAACCTTTAAAAAATATTTTTAAATTATTTCTTTGTTCTTGTGTTTTGATTACAAACAAGAGAAGACTGGCTTAACTTCACTACCCTTAGGGTGACAGGAGAGTACAAAGGAGCAGAAATGTTGTCACAGATCACCCACAGCAGTCTTCTGTATTCAGCAAACAATGCTCTGAAGGAGCTCCGCAGGGAGTTCCAGTGACACTCCCTGTCAGAAAGGACAGTTTGTTAAACAAAAGGCCTTGAGCCTCACACAGAAAAGAAGTATGGATGAAATAAGGGGGAATTCAAAGATGGGGGTGTGTCTCAAAATAAAATAAATGCATGTATTAATTTGCCATTCAGCATAACCTTCAGGATAAAAGCTGTTGTTCCTTTCAGTTATTTGTTTTACAAGAGCTTTATGCAAAGGAAAGCTTACTGTAAGTCTACAGTACTAGAAGACCTGAAATGAAATTAAAATCTTTAATGTCATCAAACACAAGAGGATTATTCATCTGAACATTTAAACAGTCAGTAGTGAGATGTACCCCCAGCATGACAATTCAGCATAGGTGGCTTGCTCCAGTGACAGACAGAAAGCCTAGACAAAGTTTAGATATGTAGCTTTTTGAACAGCTAAACTTATGGAAGATGAACACTACCAATATGCATTTTTATTCTGATAACATTCTAATTAATTGTCACTAATAACTCCTGTTACATTATTAGCACATAAATCAGACTTGTAAAAACTGAAGAAGATGGTTTACATTCGTAATAGGATTAATAACAGTAGAAACTGTGAATCTTACATGTTTCAAAATTCTATAATGAATAAAAACCCAACAGAAATGAGAGATGAAAATGCAGAAAAACAGTTTGAAGGAAGGAGAAGGCACGTTTTACCGTGACTTCAGAAAAAATACGGCTAAAAGTTGTTAATTCAAAGAAAGGTTCTGCAAATATAAGAGCATACGACAGAGGATTCAGTATCGGTACATATTTTCTTACCTTCATATTTCTTCTGCTTTATAAAATAATCCAACAAAATATTGAATGTAAAATTATCTGGAAAAATTCCATACTGAACCTAAAGAGAAGAATGAAAAAGCTTAGTGTGCAAACGTGCTGTACAAATCTTCCCAAGCACAGCCCTACAGGTATCAGAAAGACCAGAACCATGGTGCTGCACACTGCTGCAATGTACAGTCAAGCAACACAAGGAGATTAGCATGCCTCCTGTGATGGAGACCTTCCAGCTTTTGATGCACTGCATTTGTTTTGGCATTTTATCTAAGCCTTTTGGACCAGGAATGGCATTGCCTGTCAAGTTTTTTATGCATCTTCTGCACCTAGCATGTTTTGGACACCAATGCTCTTTAAAACCAAAAAGCTTCCTGGGAAAGAAGAGGATTTTAAAAGCTGTAAAGAGATAGAGCTAAAATTCAAATGCAACATTAATTTTTATTTTGACAAAGAAATATCTGAACTTAAAACCACAGTGTACAGGACCTGGCTGCAACAGGAATTCCAGTCAAGTCACGTTTGTCTCAAAAAGTTGATCAAACATACTCATGGCTTTTCCTTTGTAAATCTTACTTTGTTTTTTAATGTGTATAAGGCTTTGTCTTGAGCACCATATTTCAAACACTGTCTGATCCAGCTGTGGATGGTCCAGTCTCTCAAGTACCAGCAATTTGGACTATGACGAAACCTAAAAGATGATAAACAGTTCAGGTGACAATATGACTCTGTTATCACAGAAACAAATTCTGTAATCAAGATCTGTGAGTTTCAAAACCCCACCATCCATGAACTCAGATATAAATCTCTCTGTGTTTGCCTTTGCAGTCAGTCATCGCTCTCTAAAGTGTTCCAGATAGCCCTTTCAAGTAAAAGAAATGAAACTTTAACACCCTAACAGTACGTACAAGGGGGAATCTGACCTTCTCACAAATGTATAATATTTCAAACTTCTCACTTTCCAGAAAGCCTACTGCTTTTCTCCTGAAAAGATGAATACCATAAAATAACAGCTTGGTATATATATGAAGATCAACTTCATATATAAATACTGCTATAAATACTGTAGTGTTTTTTAACCTTGTCCTTGTGATTCTATAACATCGTATAGAATGGTCTCGTCAAAGAGATGTGACTGATGATATCCACAAATATCAGAATTACATCAAAATATAACTGAGTCTGAAACTTTAGAGCTTGTGTAATCTGGTCCCTCCCATACTCTCTAACTCATGCCTCACTTCACCACTTAAGAATCCATTATGCCTCAACACAGGTCATCCCTGAGCTGCTTGCATGCTCCATTTGCCTTAGAAATCTTCATCAGTGAGGTAAACCTTATGCAAGGGGAAACTCTGCTGAAAGCCTTTCCCTGCCCCTCTGCACTGACAACCTACTCTGACACATCTCATGTCATGGCTTCATCAGTATTGTCAGGCAACCTACTCCAGTGCTTGACCAATTTGTAAAATTGAATACCTTTAAGTTCAGCCTCTTTTATTTCATCCTTATTCACACACATGCACTTTGCTCTGCATTTGGAGAAGTGGTGACAAAAAGCACATGGAGCTTTAACTTTGGCCAACACTCAAACACCAGTTATAAGTCCAATGTTAGAAACTGCTGCCTTGGTCCTGGGCTGAATTTCACACCCCAGCATGAAGAGATGCATGCAGTGTTTCTCAGTTCAATTTGTATGCATGAAAAATAAGCACAGAAATGACTGCCAATTCCCTAGAAAATGCCAATGACTGAGCTGAGCTCATGTGCAGATGCTTGCAGCCCCAAGCCAAGCTCCAGCACCACTTAGAGGCAGGGTTGACTCTTCCATCTGAGCGAGCATGCTTTCCAGAACGTTTATCAGATTAACGTGGCCACCAACTCCCTGTCCCCCTCAGTAAATCTCTTGCCTATTGCTGAGGGCTACACAGATGACCAAGCCTGCAAAAGTACTGCAGCCTAGAGAGCCTTCAGAATGAAGGAGACATCTGTGCCAAAAGTGGAGCTAAATCACTGCAGAGTCTAAATATATGGGGTTTTAAGTGGCACATGAAATCTCCCCATTAAATTAGAATTTAATAGACAAAGAAAAGCATGCTTTGAATATTACATTACAACATCCACTTTGTTGCTGTAATTGCTTTCCATTTTCTTCCCTCTGGAGTTCAAACATTCATTTGCTTTCAATAAAGTCCTGTATCAATAATCCTTACAGGAAGCATCAATTACAGGAATTTGGATTTAATCATATTTCGATAAAAAAATTATCTAATTGCTACAGACTGTTTCACCAGCGATTTAAGAAGGGTCAAACTGGAACACCAGCACCCAGCACTAAAGCTGCTAGCATCTTTTAAGGTTTTATTAAATGGCTAATATAGTTTCACAAGAGGAAACTAAAAGACTCATCTTTCAAAAAACATGACACTGATGCTCTAAAATACCTAGGACTTTCTTTTGATAAAATCTTTGCAGAAGGAAAGCAAGCAGTAAAAAAAAACAAAAAAACAACAAACCAAAACACCAACAAAAAACCACAGCCAAAGGTTTTTAATGGGTTTAAATATTCAACTCTTTGCAGAGCTCTATTTATTCTCTTGAGTACACCACAGTGAGAGAGAGCATCCCAATACTTCCTACACCTTGGGCTTGCTACAACTTACCGTAGTGATGAAAAGCTTCTAGGTTTAAAGTCAAATTGCACTTAGACAGAAAAAGGCCTAACAGGGATGCAATGCAGTCTAGAAACAGAATGAAACTGATCCTCAGTCAACACTCATCGCTGGAATCAACACCCACAAAATTCAGAGGCATGTTATAAAAACTCTTAAAAAATCTGCATGAGCTTGGTAGGGCTGGGAATGATTTGAGTGTGCATGTGTATGGTGACCCATAGGATATCTCATGTATTATTACTGTATGTATGTTACTATCAGGATTTTTTGCTCAGACCAGGTCTCCACTGTACTAGGTGCTATGCAAATGAAAAGCAAATAACTTCTCAGTTAAGCAGTTTTCTACTTAATTCTAACAATCAATTATAAAGCAGTTGCATGGGAACGAAGAGACGGGGCTGGTGCAAGAATGCAACATATAGGCACGTACAAGATGCTCAACACTAGACACTTCCATTAATCCATGATGTAGGAGAATTGGAAGTGAAAGGGAAACAAGTATGCTGCAATCTTTGATTGTTTCTGATCCATTTCAGGCTGAGATAAGCTCTGTCTCTATTCTGCTAGCTGAGAAGATAAACCAACAGTTATCTGGTTTTACAGTTGGAATCAGGGAAAAGAGGAGGTTGCTCATCATTTTGACAAGCATTAACATCTTCTTCCTTCTCTTTGTCCACAAAACAGGATATAATTACGCAAGGCAATATGTTCAGGGACAGATGAAAAGAAAAAGGAAGCTAAAACTACAGAAAGCAGAGGATTCAGAATGAATTAAATAAAGGGTGCCTCTAGCAATTGCTGTGTATTTAATGGAAAAACCAGAAGGTTATCTTGCAGATGCCTGATGCTGAAACTCATTTTTCAGAGAACTAATAAAAACCCAAGAAGAACAGGAGTCTTAAAATGTGTTCAGAAAAGACAAGGAGAAGCAACTGTAACAGTATTAGGGAAGCTCTCTGTTGGTACACTTCAATGTTAATGGCTGAAGAATCAATACAGTCATCCTTTCAGTCATAGAGCTGAGAACATCTGCCCCCACAGAAAACATGAAGAGGAATATCTGTAATACAAGAAGATCCCGAAATATCAAGGTCATTGTTAATCTAACAGGAAATAATGCAGTGGTTCTAGAATTCTCCTTATTTTGAAAAGTTATTCAAATCATGCAGTCCAGAAGCTCAATTTTCACCAACAGTTGCTTTGTACTCTTGCAAATGATTATAACATGGAAGAGATACAGGGAGCATACTGCCTCAGTACAAGGTAACCAGAACATTTTTAGCCAAGCAATTACACTCTCTTGCTCACAAACTGGCGAGCATCTTGGGTTAAGAATACGTTGTCTGTTTACTAAGTTCCTGCATAAAGCCCTATTGCTTATGATTTACAACAGTGCTGAGGTACTCGTGCTGTGTGAAACAAACTGAAAAATGAAAAAATTTAACAGATGCTGAGAGCGCTTCATGGAGTGCTGTAGTACTACAGCAAGCATGACTTATATTGGTGCCCTCACACACTGCAGAAAAGCTGAGTTCCTTCCCTATTTACTTCAAAGGTTCTTTCAATTTTGTTTGGTGCCATCAAGTGGTGATGCACTCTTGTGCTGCTTTCACACACCTTATATTCCCAAAGGAAGTAATACAGCAACCCTGAGAGCAAACAGAAGCACCTCTTGCTGGATCATTTTTTTTTCTGTACGTTTGGTAGAAGGGAGTACACTGCTTTGGGGACAGTCACAAATGAGGAAGACATTGAAGGAAAACTTGCTGGATTACAGAAGAGAAAGTGCTGCAGAAGTAATATACTACCAGGAAGAGCTCTGCTGTTCTCTTCCTGGTAGTACAGAGGGAAAGTCAGCTCAGCAGATCAGTTCCAATTCTCTGCTGATCATAAGCTCAATTTTGTACTCTGTGGCTTTCTTAAGGATTGATCCAATTCCTGGTACTGCCAGAGGCTATCCTTGTGCAAGACACTATTTTTTCTCCTCCCCTTCCTTTCTCCACATTTACCTGACCTAATGAGAAAGTACCTTGTAATGATCCACACATCCTAACTTCCTATGTGCCTTACTTCTTTTAGAACTAGAGAGAAATATGGGTCTGCATGTTCATTTGCTTTAATCAGGAGGGGGAAGAGTGTCAGATTTCTTCTCATTCACATAAAATTCTAAAAAGTCCCGAAGTAAAATGTAATGAGACTTAAAATGAATAAATATAGTAAGAAATACCTCTGCAAGCCAGGAAGAAGCTCTCTCAAGGGAACAAATCCAAAGCAACTCCACATTTTACACCAGTTATACAGGGCTGAGAAACTCCCTTGCAATGCATGTTCTTTCTTCTTCTCAGGCACATTTTTTAAGCTACAGTGCATACTGATCAAATGGATTCCAGGCAGTCTTAGCTTGGAAACTGGAAGGCTGTCATCCAAAACTCTCCTTTTGTCTGTCATTTCAAGTCACGGGCCTTGGGGAAAATCATCTGCATTTTAAATGGACCCAGGGGCATTGCTCATGTGTCGGTGTCAAAGGCAACAGCCCTGAAAAAGCAACCATTATTGACCAAAATTTCCTTTTAAACATGAACAAAACTCTATTTTTCCATCTCTTCTTTGCCTGCATCTTAGCCTTCACCTTTCTTTGTATACATCCTTTCTAAAATTTCATATATAAACCTATCAGTCCTATAGGAAACACCTCACACATTAACCGCCTACACTCAAAAACAGAGGGAGCGCTTTGCTTTTGTGTTAAAAGAAAAAACTCAAGTAGCATATGTACTATAACAAATCAACTATCAAAAGCAGCAATAAGGTTAAAAAATTATACACGTCAAGGATAACAGAGGATAGTCTAATGCTGAGGCAGAATCTTATACAAGTAGAGAACTGGTTTGCAGACTCCCTGGGAAAAAGCCCACATACAGCTGCTATTCTATTTTAATTTTTATTGACTTTCCCCCATCTTTTATTTTGAACTAATTTACTCAATTGCTTTGATGCTAAAATTAATTCTTCTGAATTAGGTTCACTCCATCCCCACATGAATGTGTATTTCTTGCAGAGTGGTTTTTTTGAGGACTTGTACAGAGCTCTAACACCATGATGAATGCCTGGTAATGGCACCAAAACAGACTTAAATGATCAAATAAAAACAGACCTAAATGATCAGATATGGAGAAATGACAGTACAGACAGCACAGTCAAACATCAAGGTTGAAAAGGAGACTTAAAGGATATTTTTAGTTTTAGGTCTTTTTTCATTTTATACCATATTTAGTTTTTAATTCTGTTCACTCCAATGTTACAGATTTACCTTTCCTTAACCCTTAGGCTTGGTAATAAGACTAAATCTGGAAGAGGACATATTTTGGGTCAAAGTACATACTACGCAGTTATTGAGGAAGACTCAGGATCACTCTGGTAACCACCCTCTCCTATCAACTGAAGGGAGAAAATTCACCATTCAGTAGTCTCAGGGTAGCTACTGCATTGCTCAAAACCACATTTGTGCACAGAAAGCTCAGCTTTGCAAAGTCTGTTTCTAACAATAACTATCACATAGCAATCAACCATATGGCAGCTAGGATGTACTTTAGCCTTTACTGACCTAGTTACTTTGACAGTTTTTAGCATTGCTTAATAAATGACAAGCTGAATTTCTGATACAACAAGCATTTCTGCCCATTGTTGTCAATCTCTTCTATCACTAAATGCTCTTTCTCCTTTTGATGAATTTAAGGCACCCTTGTGAGTAAAACAGGAACAGCCTCATTATGTTAAAAGAAAAAACAGTATCAAAGAATTGCAAAATCCTAGATAAATGTTATAAATTTCAAAATAATGGACAATGCCCAAGCAGTTTGCAGCAGTATGAAAGAAATGCAATCCTTATATCTAAATAGATGTAAGAACCACCACAACATAGTAACACAACAGATAAGGAGCCTACAGCAAAGTTTAAAGCAACTTATTGGTATTCCTGGTACTGCAACAGTTCGAAGCAACTACTGGTATTTCTGAAAAAATACTTGAATTATTTACCAGTCCTTCCATCCAGAGGCAGTGAATATAACAGAACTGCAGTGGAGCTGCTCTTCCAACCTTCTGGCATCAGGCTACACCAAGCAGCCTTGAATCCCTCCAGAATCATTAGCAAAGCACAGAGGAGGAATAATTCAGACTACTCAATCAACTTCAGCATCCCATGGGCTCACCTCAATGTCTAAAACCTTCATTCTAATCAGTTCATAACCAGACTGAGAAAGTAACGCCAAAACAACATACACTCTGTATGCTCTTTGTCCCTTGGAAAATGCTTCCAGGTTGTGCTTCCTAAAAATCTCCTCTAGTCATGGAGTTTCAAAATACTCCAGAACTTTGCTTTCTCTGGCAGGACACCAATGAAGTTCACTTCTAAGAAGAACGCAGGTCAGGATTTCTTCTATGTCAGCTTGGTTGAGCATGCTGTGCATGCCTCAACAGGCCTTACCTAGCTAGAAACTAAAGGTCTTAACATTTAAAAATCCAGTATCAACTCAGGTTAGTGTTCTAGGTTAAAGAGAAGGTTGCCAGCTAGCTCACTAAAACTGGTCATTTGGGTATGCTCAGCATGACTGGTAGATAAAACAACATCGCTACCAAAAAAGGGTGGTGATGCCTGGTTTTCATTTCATGCAGAAAACAAATTTCTAAACATTCAGAAGTTTAATTTCAAATGCAAACTATGAAAAAAGGAAACCCCTTTTTTGGCTTAACAGAATGATGAAGTGAACTGCAATGAAAGAAACCAAATAAACAGACTCTTTGATGAAGTATTTTTATTTTTCTCCTCATCCTAGGATAACAGAATTATCCACTGCCCTTCACCTCTCCCACTCCTTTCTTAAAAGACAGTTAGGAAGAATCCAGTTTTCTTCTCACACACATGAAGAATATATACTACTTTCACCATAAAGCTGAAATTCACTCTAAGAGCAACAGTTAAGATGAAAAAGGAAAACTTGTATCATAATAATAACAATAATCAAAAGTCCAATATTCCCTTAAACTATTGACTGTACAGGACACAGCTTTTTGTGACAAATACTTCCGGACTTACAGGTTAAATTACTGGTTTTGAATATAAATGCCATTAATAATCTAGTGATTGCACAGAGAATATTATAGGCTGAGAAAAACATAGGAACGATTAAGTAAGCTGTTGCCATAGTGATTCTGATAAGACACTCTCTAGTGCCCTTCCTTGTCCCCATGCAACCACAATAAATCCTAATTTAAAACCAACTCTTCCATTAATTATATCTTTTCCTGGTATCCTGGCATACAAAAACATAGAGAAATTAAGAACCATACAACACATGTTTCTTGCTTCAGGTAATTTTTTTTAATCTCAGCAATTTCCAAGTGTGCCAGGACAAAACCTGCTGCTTAAAAGCTCAAGAAAGGGTCAGTTCTGCTGGAATCTTTTACCTGGGTCTTTGAAAACTAATTAACACAAAGCTGTAAAAAAAGGCATATATCAGTTACGTAAGTTGTCAAGTTAAACAAATAAGGTTTTCATATTAAACATAAACATCTGCAACAAAGAAGTCAAAACACCTGATACCTGTAGTTTCAGCTACAACCACTGCCAAAAAGGCAACCATTTCCAAAAGGTCAACTACTGGTGCACAGCCAGGTCTTGGCTACCAGGTAGTTCACCATTAATCTGTTTACTTCTCATGTCACGTCTCAATGAACAACAGCTTACTGGTATTTTTTTGTGTCTTAATACATTTTTATCTATTCCCTAACCACTGTAAGTTACCCAATGACAGCACTTCAGAAGCTTATATTCAGCATATCTCTTAGTACTTAACTTCTCCTAAGACCACTGAGACAGAAATGTCCTTTATCCATATTGTGTATCACGTCAATCACATAGACCAGGAAATGAATCAAGGATAAACATGGCAAAACTGGATCAAGCATTTTTCAGGTAGCTTGAAATCTGTGTGTTCTAACCAGCTTTGTTACTGTTTTACTCTTTTCAGAAAAAGATTGTACAGTCAGATCTGTTATTTAAAGAGAGAGACAGCAGGTACTTCCCTTTAAGTACTGCATGTACTGCAGGACAAATATTCCCTTGCGTAGGTAGCTACAAGCTGTGCAGTAAAATGAGGCTGTGCTACCCAAAACAGGCAGGAGATTTCATAATGCAAAGGGATATTTTGCAATTTTTCCCCTTTTGAGACAGGAATACAGCCAAGACTGCTAGTTAGAAATACAGTAGTCACAGCACCAATCCTGTCTGCTTTCAAGAAGCGTTTAGACAACACTCTGAGGCACATGGCGTGATTCTTGACCTGCATAGGGTCAGAAGTTGGACTTAACGATCCCAATGAGTCCCTTCCAACTCAGCATATTCTGTGATTCTATGATAACCCACTACTGGTTTTGGTACTGCTGGTGATCAATCTGTAATGCAAGGCCAGCACATCCTGCTACTCTGTCTTATTGCAGTGGCCTACTCAGATCTTGTATTCAGGTCCTAAACTGACACTTAAAAGCACACAGTTCTGCAAGTCATGGTACAGGGCTCTTATATATGTCATATTACCCACTGCAAGAGGGAAAAACATTACAACTGTGGTATTTAAATACCACACTCATTTAAGTCTGACTTTCTTTTATTTCTCTAATGAATCATGACTTTCAAAATAACACAGTAGTATCTTATGCAAGAGGAACTTGCCACTTTATGATTTAATCTAGGCAAGGGAAACTGCAAAAAGAGGTGATCACTGGAGGACAGTAATTTGAATTAAGACAAAAAAAGAAACCCCTTTGTCAATAAAGTAGCCAGTACCACTCCCACTGCAAATGTTCCTCTGTCGTGCTCTCACAATACCTGCCATATCTTGTCCACCCCCAGTTACACACACCAGCACCCAGTCTGGTTTGTCAGAGCTCTGGCACAAAAAGTGTAGACAAGGTGGAAGGTGATGGTGCCCGTTTTACTCCCAGATGTCTGCTGCCAGAGACCATCTAGTTTGCTTTTAGCTTTATTTAGTCTAGCTCTGCTCACTCCCTAATGGAACTTGGACTGAAGAAAGGAGTATTTTTCCCCTTTGTGAAATGAAAACAGTAATGACAGAAGAGAGATCAGAATTAGCTGACTTTAAAGATTAAAGCCAGCTTTATATCCCCACCAATTCTTGAAAAAAAAGATTTTTCTCATAAAGGTGAATATCTGCTTGAAAGCCAGTTGCCAAAATCTGTACTGCAAGCCTGACAAGCCCTAGAATGAAGAGAGTGGAGTGGGGGTGAAATAACCAAAATCCCTATTCATTTTTCAGCAAGAGAAAGGACTATTTATTGTGTCTACATTTACAGCTGAGCAAACAGGAGTTTCTACCAGCTGCTCTCTAGTATATCCCTTTCTAATTTTAACAACAAACCCAAGAAAGCATTCTTTGCTGGCTGATTAAATGTTCCCTGAACTAGATCCTGGATCAAATCCTCACCTGGTTCAGAGAGACAATATGTGGTTCCCCCTCAATCAGCTGAGGACCTGACACATCACACATGCACATGGTCTAATTAATTAGACTAAAGCTGGGAGGCAAGGATAACCTCAGCACCTTTCAAGGATGTGCAGCCCAGCATTTCACAGGGGTAAGTCAGGGTGGTGAAGATGGAAACCAACCACTCAGAGCTGCCACACTGTTACTTCTGAAACCAACTCCACATTGGACAAGCTCCCCCACGCTTTCAAACTGACGTAGCAAACGGAAGACAGAGAGGCACCTGGAAAGCCTGGGGACATTCTCCTTCAGGGACAGGGGACATGTCAGGATTTTAGGAAATAGGTAAGGGGATGTGATTAGCTAATAAGAGAGGCTTGGACTTCTATCCAAGCTTTTCTCAACCCCATACTGTTTTCCCCCACCACCAATGCCCTCCACAAAAAAACTCCAAGCAACAAAACAAAACAACAAAACCACAAACAAAGAAAAAGGTAAGGAAGGGATTAATCTGCCTAGGAACCAAAGATTTACCAAGTAGAGGTCAGAAATAGAAAGAAATAACAGAGTATATGGCAGAAGGAACAGTTGCGGGTACCTGAGCAGAGTAACTCAAGTGCTTGGTACAGAGAAGCACCAAAAATTAAATTGGACTCATTCCAGCAGAAAATATAGATAGATTATCTGGAGAATGCATCTTTAAAAATAGCTCACTATTAAAGCAACATTAAAACAACAACAAAACCTCAACCAACCAAAAAAAAAAAAACCCCAAAAAAACCCCCAAAACAAACAACAACAACAACAACAACAAAAAAAAACCCACCCCAAATAACCATTTTTTTTTCACATTGCATCTTATATTCAAAAATTCACACTTTAATTTCCCATTTCTGTAAAACAATGAGAAAGAGTAATAACCTCAGAAATCACCCCAGGAAAATGTTAATCCATGACCTTTGCTTATCTACTGAGTCAATATTACTCTTCAATTACAGCAAAACATTGTTTTGTGGGTCTGTCTGCAATCAAGCCTTTTCTGCCCTTAGGGAGTAGGACACTTTTTCACAGGTACAAATGTATATGCAGAAATAAGCAGCTATACAAGCTTAATGTACCTACTTTCATTTTTGTTCTGCACTTTAATAATTCTGGATGTTTCTGAAGAAGATGGACATATTTAGAAAAAAGATGAGCCATTGGAATCAAGCAACATAAGCTGGCTTTTCAAATTTCTTTATTACTGGAGCCAAAAAGAAATCTATGGTCTGCTGGATATAATCAGATAATTTTCTAAATTATCTGGTAACCAATCGTTGACCAAACGTTTTCAGTCCTACAAAAGCAAAACCATAAATTTTTGTAAATAAAAAAGTCAGGTGTTTGAAAATTAACATGCCCAGTCATTCACAAGCTAAAGAAAGATGCATCACAATAATTTTAATTTTGTTATAAACTGACTTTATATAAAATGGTGTATAATAGAACAAAATAAGATCGGATGTGTAACTGTGGTATATTAGTTCATCCCTTATCATGGTCATCTTAAATGCTCTTTCCACTTCCAAAGGCTTTCGCCTTCTGGAACCTGCATCACATCTGCTATCTGTTACTACATACTATGCAGCAACATGCATCAAAACCACACATATTCTCAGAGCACAACAGATCATACTGGATCCACTCTACTGCATCATATTACCAAGCTGAACATCTTCACTGTTACCAACATAGCACTGAACACTTTTCTCGACTAGTACAAAGTCCAATAATATGGTGCAGTCCCTTTTTTACATGCTTGATCAGACCATGTTCATCTTAAAAGCCCTGTGTAACACACCAAGCTTAAACGAAACAATGATTTTCATTGTACATGGTAAAATGAAGGGAAGTTCTCATTGAAATAGTGCATAAGCCTTGCTTTTCACAACTTGGCCAAGGTAAGACAGGAAAAAACATTTTAATGCCTTCTCTCCATCACTGTCCTATAAAGTAGTACATAACTTGACATCATTCGACCATACTGATGGTTTTCTTAGTAAGTGTGGTACAGAACCGGAATTCTCAGGCACTGGAATGCCAGAGATGCTTTGGTTCCAGCTTTGCTTCCACGCACCCTACAAGATCTGATACTGCTTCCATGGTAGAAAACCAACAGTAACATGAAACTACTTGCAGAGATTTTACTAGTGAAATTTTTCTTCAAACAATGTAAAGAAAAAGAAATAGAAAGCCAGGCAGACACAAATCCCTTTCCATGTATATCCTACAGTGTAATATGCCCTGGAATGTTTCCAAATGGTTGACATTCTTAGTGGATGTCCACTCCCACTTTATTAGAAGCCTTACTTTAGCTACAAATAAGAGAAAACAATTGTAGCAGAAAATACAAAGTAAATCCAGGTAAGTGGATCAGCTTGACAACATGTACATTTAACTCAAGAGTGTTTTCAATATAACAGCTGTGGCAAGCTATGCAAAGCATCAGGACATTTGAAAGCCAACACCTGCTGTTGCCAAGAAGGATATAAAAATTCTGCTAATATTCTTTTCTTGCAAGAATTGTAATGAAAGCCTCTCTCCCAATATTAAGCGAAAAATGTATCCATATGGAGTGTGGACTGAGTCAGTTCTTTTAATTTCTGAATCTGACAGGCCTATCTTCCCATCGACTCCAGAAATTTTGCAGAGCAGGAGGAGGGAACCACCCCATAATGTTGATATTGCATTCTGTTTGTAGCAGAATCCTTTTTTTTTCCTCTTGTTTTAAATATAAAGCTTTTAAAAGCCAAGTGCTTATCTGTTGGCAACACACACAAAAAAAAAGAGACTAGTGCTGAAGGAAAGTCTTCCAACTTTTTGTGCTTTTATATGCAGTGCCTAGAATATTCTTGTCCAGTTTCTGTGAAGTTTAAAGGAAACTCGATAAAAAGGACAGATGAACTACAAAAAGCAGATGACTGAAAAGACATGTATTACAGGAAGAAATATTTCTAAATGCTTTCCAGTGTTGTACCTTTACTGAGAGTTCTCCTGCGCTACACAGCATGGTTACTCTGAGCACACCCACTTGAATTAGATGTGGTTACAGGATAAGGCTCACTGAAATTTGGCTCCAGGTTCTGAAATGTGGTTACTAGCTGTTTTTTCTGTCGATTCCTACAGCTCATGCTGTCAAAAACCACAGAGAGACAATGACAACAAAGAAATTGTGAAAGAACATGTGCCTCTCTGTGCAGAAAGGAGTGAATGCTGGAGCCAGAAAAGTGGCGGAGTCTCTACAATCAGAACACTTACATCTGACAGTACTGGCTTGGATAGTGACCAATATTTCTTCACATAAAGCAGCATCACACACTGACAACCATAGTGAAACAGCACTAAACACTGGTATTTCTGTCATTCACATGAAAACGAGTAAACATTCTAATGAGGTTAATCTCTCTGGTGCTTCCCTTCCTTCTGTCTCCCAACCTGCCAAAGAGCAGCCCAAATTTTTTGCAAATAGACTTATTTGAGATTGCTCAGCTGAGGCAGGTGTCCAAACTGGTAAAAAGTATCATTCTGCCTAGAAAAGCGTATTCTTCTTTTGCACCACTTCTCAGTATCATTTCAAAATATAACTGCTGCATAACTTGAATAGTAGGCAGATATTTCTGACTCATTTATTTTTACACCTCTTTTTTAACACACATATTTCTCTGGAGGGACTTAAAACCAAGACCTGATCAACTAACAAAGTCTATTTTGGCTACAGCTTTATGACAACGAAAACACCTCAGAGGAAGAATTAAATATGTTACAGGACTGTGTCTACATCTCTTCTCCTTTTTATATTTGTGTTAGAACAGGTTAATGGTATTCATTACATAATGTAGATTTGTATACAGAAACTAAATAGCATACTAGTGGGAATGAATGCCATGTAAAGTATAACTCTGGAATACATTTTTTTTGGTCCATTATGATAATTTATTATAAACGATACTTTATAGTAATAACATTTTCAGACACTGAACTGACTGACTGGCATGAAAGTACTAAAAACTGCAACTTCCGCACCCACAAAACAGACATGCAAATACAGACAGCGCAGGTGAAACTTATTTTGCATGTAATGTTGCATTAACTGCTGATAACAGGCATTTTAAGGAATAAGCACAATTTCATATATAGAGAGCATTTTGGGACTATCTTAGTCCCAAAACGATTTAAAGGCTGAAATCAGGCTTCAAAGCTGTAACTTACTACCATCCAATCTAAACAATTCTATGAAGATATTACATACATATATATTTTAAATCTAAGAATAACTTCTCATAGACTATTGTCCCATTTTGTGATTATAATCAAGTAAGGAGTCCAGGTAAAAAGCAATTATCAATCACAGAAAGGTAATAAAAAGATCTAGGTAGATTGTGCAAGAATTTGCAGAGCGCATGCACACACAAACGTGTTCTGCAGATAGTGTGTATACGTTTATCTACAGAGTGGGTCATGCATTCAATGCAATTAAAAATTCTCCTGAGGAATCTCAACATAAAACTTCACCAATTGCTTTCATACCCATTGAAAATCTTTGTTGGCATAAAACCTACATACAGAATCAGCAGTTACCTCACCACAAAACCTCCTTCCATTATGCTAATGTTTCCATCATATGAAAAACACCCTGATGTGTGAAATAGTGACATCTCAGTGAGACAGGACAAAGTAAGGCGAACTGCAGATCTTTGATCTAGCTGAAAGGGCTCTGCATTCTGATTAGAATTTTTGCTGGGATCCTAGGAGATGAAAGGATTTTTTTAAGTCTGACAGTTAACAGAGGGGGGGAGGTATTCAGAAGAGAACAAAAAGAGGAGCACTGAAAGCAGATGACGTCATGCCTCAAACTGGCCTTTACCATCTTACTGACATGTTTCACAATGTGGCATAGCAGTTTCCACACAGCTATTCTTGGGAGCTCAAGAGCCTCTGTGGAGACAGTACGGCTGGAGATCCACTGCTTTTAAAGGATAGAAAATTGAAACAGGTCTAGATATAATACATATATTGTATTTCAGAACCCTAAATGCATTATGGTAATGCTCCAGAATACTACTTTTTGAAACGTGTGACATAACAGAAGGAAACTCTCCAGTCTACAAAGTTAACGATTACAAGTTCTGTCACTCCTGTCTTCAGAAAACCTCCAGATAGCAAGCATACTTTCCCCTGATTCTTCCTGCAGGGATTTTGCCTTTTGTACCAGGAACATCTTCCAGCCTTGTAGGAGCCTTGGAACTGACTACCCTTCACCTCAGGTTGCCAGAGGCACCAAACACTGGGGAGAGATATCAAAATCCCTTCTTTATACTCTACAAGCAGTTAAGGGGAAAAACTCAGGACTCTGGGAACATTCTCTCATTTATGTTCAGGAAAATGCACATACAGTCAACTTACCAGACTATGTACATGACATCTGTTTGCAATGGATTTGTATACCTCAGAGGACACAAAACCAGTCTTTATTTTACACTGCCTTTCTCCTTTTTAAAAGGTTATTCTCCTTACATAGAGTACAAAAATTGTGCTTGGAACTGTTTCTCATGAAGGCCTAAAAAGAGATTACTTGTCAAAGCTTCTCTGCTCCTTAATTCTCCCTCTCTACCCCCTTCATTTATGTCTCCTGGTGTGGCCCCTTTTTCAGGACTTTTTTGTGCCAAACATGCTCCCAGATGCAAAGGCATATCTTTATAAACACGTCCTTCATTTGAACTCCAGTCTAAGTGCAAAGACCAGTTAAAGGGGTCTTGCAAATACCAATCACTACCTGCATATATGTGCATTTTTGAGAACAGTTTCATGGATCAATGCTGGAATGAACTGAAAAACGTTGCTAACATCACCAAAAGACTAACCATTTTGCAACACCAAAACAAAGCAGCATTACAGAGACACAAAGAAAAATTCCAGCTAAAGCATGTCTGACAAGCCATATGACACATCAGTACTTCTCTATTCTCTCCACATTGATACAAATGATCATATCTGATGTGCACATAACTATATTCTCACCAGCCATGGGAGAATTATTTCTTAGGGAATTATTCTTGAACTGTAACTCTCTACACAAGGATGTGTTCTTAAGATAGAAACCTTGTATTTTAAACTGATGAATTAGCTAGGTACAGATGAAAAGTAAAAAGGATATTTACATGTTAGGAGATTCCCATACCATTCTCTACCTCTTACTATGGACCATTTTCTTGCTTCTATTTTTTTGTCACTTTCCTTGAACTTTTTTCAAAAAGAAAGAACATGTAAGAATAAAGAACCTGAAAGATACATTATATATGGATGTCTCACTATCTGGATTTTATCTGTACCATTTTGAGACTTAGTAATTCACTTGCCTCTGCATGTCAGGGAAATCAAAGGTCTCTTGACACCCCTGATCACAGAGGTCCTGACTCAGTCAGAGAGGGCTTAAGTACGTGTGGCACAAAATACTTTTCAATCTTCAATAATGTTACTCAAGGGTACCAGACGGCTTGCATTAAAGTGGCTTTACCTTGTCCTGTTTTCATCTCTGCCATTGCAGGATGGAAAATTCATTTTTGACCACAGATTCTGACACGACTAAGGAAATCTTGATCAAAAGGAATGAAAGCTCTACTAACTTCCCCTCTGTGAGAGATTCTTCCTATTTTTATTTTTTCACTACAGGATATTGCTAGTATTCAGATACTGTCCCATTAGTATCAGTGAATTATGGAGATCTGAATTCTAATGAAATTATGTATTTAAAACTATGCATTCAATTAAAACAGCCATCCAGCAAACATCTTAATTAAAATAAAAACCATTGTTATTTACAAATAACAACCTGACATTATTTGTAAGGATGCCTTCTCACACGTTTTGACAGCATGAGTTACTTTCTCCATCAGAAGACTTAGTTTTCAATGTGTGTGTGCAACCATCCATAAAGGAATTAATTTCTTTTAGTGATCAGCAAGAATTTTTGCCCTCTTAAAGTCAATATTGAGAGGTATTGACTTCAAGCAAGCAAGCAAGCATTCAACCTGACACCAGCAGTAAAGGTACCCTGTACACTTCACTCAACACAAGAATAGTTGCAGAAAACCCTAACAACCCATGCATAAGGTGAACCACACAGCTGATCTGGGAAACATGAAAGTAGTAAGGGGATAAAAACTACACTTCATTCAACCTTGACCTAATCATTACCATAGGATGTCCATTTTCATTTTTGCTAGTTCCAAGGAAACAAGCTTCATTGAGTCCTATACATGCACACACAAATATGCAAATAGCACATTTAGATAAATAATGACTTAGTAATAAAAAACTATCAGAAGGAAAAGCTGTGAACAAACATAATTCCTTATAATTTCTAATGTAAACCACAGCTGGAGGTTGCACTGGCTGTTCAGTAGTTCAGACTAACATGCCTGACAGGAATCAATGCCAGAGGTCCAGAGGAGGACAGCCATAACAACCAAGAAAGCCCTTAGGTGTGAGTTGTAAGACAAGTAGATGAGCATACTTTGCTAGAGAGAAATCAAAGCCAGTAAGCTGTAAAGGGTCAGTCTTCTTCAAAGGACAACACTTCATGGTATTTACTTGTATGATTCAAAGTTCTTGCTGGGGAGAAAAGATGCTTACTTGTAAAGGTAGTATTCAGCTTGATCCACTTCTTCTCGTGAAGAAATGTTGTCAACAAACTGATTAAAACATAAGAAACAAAAGCTTCAAGACGGAGCACTCACAAAGCATATTAGAAAAAAATGCAATAACAAAATACATTCGTCAGCATATTTAGCTGTCTGACAGTACTGGAATTCTTCACATCTTTGCTTGCTCCTAACTCTGGTTTCTTCTAGACTGCTAGAAGTCAAATCTTTCTGAACTGATATAATTCCCTTCCTCACCTCTCAGAAACTTTATGCAACTTGCAGACCATTTGAGGATTAAGTCTCCACAGTTTAGTACCCTGTATTTTTGGTGCTCTTCTGAATTTTTTCTCTTAATCACATCCTTTATTTTAAGAATACATTCAGGTCCTTAGGTTTGTTTGCTACAGTTTTAAGTGAGCCTTGACATACCTTAATTCTCTTCAAAAAAATATCTTTTTCTCTAAAGTTGACTGTTGTGCCTATTCTTACTATATATTCTGAAGGACAAGAGCAAAAGCATTTTGTATTTCACCATGCATATAAACACTGGTACAAAAAAAAATCAAACCCCATGCTATAAAACACAATTTTCCTTTCATTTACAACCCTGTCTTCTTCAGGCAATCTTACAAAATTCCCAGTGCTATCAACTAAATACAAGCCAAGTTTTCACCCAGACTTTGTGTTATGGTAAGTGTATCCTGTTTTCCTGCACCTTGTACTAACATAAAGACACTGAAACACTAGAGTCTTCCCAACATAATACCTCTAGCTGAGAATATATAAATATGTTCTCAAGGTCAGTACTTGTCTGTATCCTAAGCTAAAAATAATAATTTCAGCTGACTGGTATTTGATCTCCCATTTCTTAATTATCCTTGCATGCTGTACATATATAGGTCTCATCTTTTAAGTGTGGCAATAGCATGCCTGGGTCCTTTATCTACATTTTAGAAAATAAGTATCTGCTGTGAGCTCCAGGTATTGGAAAGTGGGGCTGTTTGACAATCTGAAAATGCCATTTCTCCACAAAAAAGGTACCCCAAAGCAGGAGAATGCAGGAAAGGAATAAAGCTATTTAATAAAAGGGAGAGGAACACATTTCTCTCATGGACCCTGTCTCAGAAGCAATGATCAAGAATGCTAGATCTGTAAAAATGCTTGCTCTTATAACTGAACAAAGGGTTCTGTGACTCCTCAGTCAGTGGTGCAAATGATCCTAATTAATGATATTACTGAGGTACAAGGGCGGTAATTCAGTTTTTCGTGGCAATTTTGAAGACTGAAATTCGTTTGTTTTCCTTTTTTTAAACAAGTGACATATTTATTCTCCTTCTTCAATACAAACTCTCTTACACAGGTAACTTAAAAACACAGCTCACATCTTTGCTTTCACTCCCCCTCTCCAGATTAACCCATGCAGAGGATGGAACTCATTACTAATTCAAGTAAAAATAATGGCTTTGCTTAACCCCTGTCAGCATTTGTTCTGCCTCAGTCTGCTGCAAGGAAAGAAAACTACAGAAGCAAAATACGTCTACCTCTGCCTCACTGAAAGAAGTCTGGAAGTGGAGGAAGACAGACAGTGCAGGGTGTTAATTTATTGCATTCCCTTAGCAGCCTGGGTTCTTATGCAGTGCCTGACGAGGCATTAAAGCTCTCACAAAGACAGAAACCACAAGAAGGTTGGGAACATATACTAGGGAAAAACACAACCCACTAATAGTGAGGCCTGATTTTACAGAAAAAAGAAATATTTTGTTCTGAAGACCCTACGGTCCAGATACTAACTAATGAGTCTAAAGTAACAATAAAACGGCTTTATACAGCCATGTAACAGTATAGCAAGACATTTTTGATCCCAGAACTCCCAACTGAGGTGATATCATTTATTCCTTCTCAGCTCACTTGATTATACAAGCATTCCACGGTCATTTCTATGACTTCATGATTGGGATTTATTTTCTTACCCGGGCTATTGTCAAAGAGCTGACAGGCAGCTTTCTTTCATAGGTTCTGTCCATTAAGTGGGCCAAGTCAGCTGGAGAAAGCAGAAAAAGAGTACATTTAATCAACTGGCATTACAGGAAAATCTGCAGAGCCATCATATAACCTTGAATAGAACCTGTGTCCACGAAATCAAATTCTGGTTACTTTTTAACATCTCATTTTGAAGTTGTATGAAAACAGTACTTTCAATTATTGTTAAATACTTTAACAGAAAATAATACATTAAAAGGTTCTCAACATGATGATCCTAACTTATTAGTAAAGTGGGGGGGAAGCAAACTACCCTATAATGTGCTGGATGAAATTCATATAACTACTATAACTCATCTAAAAAAAAAACAACTGACCAGATGTCCTCAGAATTCCCACTTGGTTTCAAGCCTAGCATACGCTGGACAGTGCTTTTGGCATGGATTTTTATTTTACAGTAAAACAATGAGAAACAGAAACCAGCAGTTTCTCATTGTACTGGTACAGTACAACCAGTACCCTACTGACAAACTCTTCCATCACAAACAGCAATACAAAGAAATCCTATAAATCAAATTGAGCACTGTGCCAGTACCTTGTTAACTTTATAGCATTCTCTTCAGCAGTCATGTAACAATATTAATTCAACCATACACAACTTGAAACTTCTGACTGTTGAACAGGTAGCCAGCCATTGCTGCATTTAATGAATTTAACTGGAAGTTAAATTAATTTAATTTGGAGTTTTAGTTTTATACTGTTCCTGGAAAATGAAGATGACAACAAAGGATGCTGAGCTGATGTGGGCCACCAAAGCCATGCTACACCAGATAACCACTAAAAAGCAGATTGACTTCTTGATTGGTAAAGAAATTTAAGTGGGAATAGCCTTACAAGAAGTGTCTGTATTTGACTCTATATTATTCAACTCTCTAGCAGTCACAAACACCATGATGACACACACGGGCAAAGGCGTTGGGAGCTTTCCCAGTAGTGACAGAAGTTAGAGAGAAGGGATGCTAAGACTAAGTCAACTTCTCCAGAACAAAGACTGCCTAGGTCCTTGCCTAAATGTACCAAGCCAACTGTCATCCACCATTCTTCATCTCCATTTCGAGACAGTTGGAAAGAAGTATTCGTTCCAAAATCTGATATACTGGACACAGCAATCTGGGCCTGAAACAGACAACTGCACATATTGGGAGTTCATTTATCTGTTGCAGAACTACAGTTGTTACGCATCACTCCTGAAAACTAGGTGATCCCTACAGCCATTTTGGGCCACACTCAAGCCCTGAGCTTGGCATTTCTTTTGTCTAGGTGCTCATGAAGATGAACAGCCCACTGAGTACTTAAGCAGAATATAAACCCAACAAATACAATGGCATGAATGCAAGATCACAAGACTGTTAGCCATTATACACTAGCATCCTCTGGGAGAGTTCGCACACAGAATTTTAATCACTGACCTTTAATGCTGCCTACAAAGCTGGAACTCTCCACCAGAACTATAGTATGGAAAGCAACATGAAGCACTTATCAATCAACTCCAGTGTAAGAGTCACAATAAACTGAAAGTTGATTAAATCTAAAAGAATAGCAGACAAATTAAGATAATGGGAAATTCAGTTTTGTTTCCATACAAGCTGTTGTTTCTGTGGTAGTTTCTAGATAAGAATAATTTGCAGTGAGTAATTCTTTACTGGTTTGTTTTCTCTGAAGAGCATCTAAAATCAGACTTTTTTTTCCTCATATTCACAGTTTGAAATAATTCAGCTACCTTTTGTAAATCAAGTTTTCTCCATTGTTGCTACTCAACAATCAAGATTAAAACTTCTTCGTCAAAAAAAACTTGACAGAAGTACTAGAATGCAAGCATGTGAATGCCCAAATCTCCTGTCACTGTTGGTAGTAAAACTTGAGTGCTAACATTAGTATATAAACCAAATCAATATTTTAACAGACAGATCAGAATTCTATGTTCATTTTAACTGATACATGTTGCAAGTGCTTTTATGTGACTACTTACCAAAGAGGACACTACTGTATATAATCTCTCATACACACTGCCTAAAAATACATTTCTACAAGATTAACTCCTTCAAAACTAAACTTCTCTAAAAACATAGTTCTGTATATTGAAGAATCTAATGGATTTAAACAAACTAACAAAACAAACCATAAATATGAGCTGAGGTAAACTTCCAGGCATGTGGTCTCTAGAAGATCGGTGTCTGAGACTTCATGCTCCCTTTTATTTTAATTTTTTCACATAAACTCAGTGTCTTGCTGCCTGCAACAGGGTGATTAAGGACACTGACTGAGAAAATACTGACCGTCACCTTCCAAGTCAGTTGTTATGACTTCTAACACCAGTTTGGTGGCCTAGGAAATCATCACAGTATCAGTCTGGTTCACAGCGTGTACCTATCCACAGAACGTAGCCACATCAACAAGTAGAACATTATCAATAAGTGGCACGTTTAACCACCACGTAAGGTCACTTTTATTCTGTTTATATCCTTGTATTCTTAGAAGTGGTTTGATCCAGTGATAGAGAAAGAAGATAAAAATGTGGTGCAAAATTTACTTGTCCTGGGAATGATGGGCAGAGCTAACTCATAGGCTAACCATTTAATATAAGGAAAGCCTTGATTTATTTTAAAGATCCAATTAAAATATAAAGGAAGGCTAAGGCAAATATTTTACACCTTACAATTTATACGTTCCACATTTCTCTCTATTTCCACACAATTAGCAGCTTCTGGAAAGAACAACAGTTTTGTACTGAACAAGGCTTTGAATGGAAGTTATTCAAGACTGTAAAGGCAGCACTGCCACCTGGTGTTGCAGGTGAGCCATTTTAGGCACTCTGAATCTAACAAGCCATCCCCTGGGATTCTGGTAATTGTTTTTCTTTTCATGAAGGTGCTTACTGTGACTTACTTTCATTCTTGTTAGTGATGAACCAACTGAAGCAATAGAGAATTTAAGCCGAGCCATGCCTTCTATTTCCTTGATACTTCATTTTTAGTAAATGGAGTCCAAACCACATCTAGGCAGGTATCTTCCTACCAGCAAGCAGCTTGTAAATTCCAAATTAACATAATTTCTATTCCTATCTTTTTGAACAAATGCCTTTTTGTACACAAAATACAGACGTGTTCTTTCCCACACATTTTTCAGTACTGAAGTTTGCTAAACTCATTCCTGCCTGGAATTCTAAATTGAGGTTACAGAGATGACAATAAAGTGTATCTTACATGGACGCAGTAAATGAGTTCAAGTCTGGGATGGCACATTATTGCAGCAGAGAAATGGAATTGACTTTAAATAAGAAAATACTTAAATACTTTTTTTTCCTTTAAAAGTATCCTCACAACATAGTTTTGCATAATAACACTTCTGAAACAATGTCTGAAGAACAAATAAAAGAGCATCTCCTCAGCACAAGGAACTCACTGAAGCTATAATCAGCAGTTACCACACAAGATTATATGTGCAACCATACAACTGACAGCTACAGAGCAGACGTCTGCAGGGCTGTCTCCTCTTTGAAAATGCTAATAAAGCTGACACCATGTTAACTTATTTTCTCTTTTCTGTGAACACAAAATGAAAATGCAAAGCAGTTCTTTGAAAAGCATGGAACAGACATCTGCTTTGGATCAAGATAATCAGCAGAGGAGCAGCAAGAACTGTGCCTGCCAAACAGTCACAGAAGATCTTGCCAGGCCTGGGAAAAGCCAAACACAGACTGGACCAGCACTTGCGTAACAGTGTTTTCTTCAGTGGTGGATTTCTACTGGCTATGACATTTGTCAAAATAATAACCCATTTTCACCTGAAGGTGACTGGTTCAAATACATCACAGGGCACAAATTTGTGGCTCCAGCCCAAAAAACACTGCACGAGCAGTCCTATTGACAGTAAAGGGTAACATGGTATTAACAGTCTCTGCAGGATCCTAGCTACAGCCACGAGGACCCACCAATTGTTTCTGATCCAGGTACAGTATAACATGTTGGCAATCCCAACCCCTACATGCTCAAGTGAAAATACGAGAAACAAATCAAGGCATAAAAAAACATAATTCTGATCATTTTGTCTGGCTTCCTGCTTGACACAACTCCTGGAATTTCACCTGCTGATTCTTCTTTCAGCCTCATAATCTGCATTGTAAGTAACAACTACGGTTCAGGGGCCCAGGAAAGAAAAAGAGAAGACAAGGATTACGCATTAAGGAGTCTCCAAACACCTGTGGTACAAAATACTGCATATCTATCTTTAGCATGGAAATATGTTTTGCAAGATGTTTTCTATTTAACATAGTCACCAAAAAGATGGTGGAATGTAATTTCAAATGTAACACAGCCAAATAATTTAGCTATAAAACTTGCACTAGAGATCTCAGTTCCGTATGCAGATACAGTTTAATGTATAGTTTCTTGAAAATAAAACTTTTAGTTTCATTCCGCCCCAAAAAATCTGTAATTCAACAAGAAACTGCAAAACTCTGAGGAAAATGTTCCTTTTAAAAAATGTCTTTAAACAGGACTGCCCTGCGATACTTAGTTTTTCTTTCGCACTGCTGTACAATTAAAACAATGTCAACGAAGATGACACTCAGATACAGCCATAAAACTTTGGATTTTGTGAAAGAAAAAAACTAGCTTGTAGAAACCAAATATTAATCAAATGGGCAAATTCTAACTTGTTTCTGCATTACAGCTTTGAATAGTTATGCTGAACACCTTTTGACATAGAACCTTAGAAGCATATTGCTTCACACATTTTCTTATTTACAGATGATGAGCTAGTAAAAAATTAGTTTAGCTTGCTATTCATTTGATAAAGTGGAGACAAGAAACAAACTTTTCTCACCCAGGTTATGCTCCTCTTTTTGTCTCTTTTCCCATTTTGAGCTATCCACATAGGCCGCAGAAAGAAGAGATCTTCTACCTAATGAAGAAAGACAATACTATGTAAGCTAGTTTGTTTAGACAACTCTAAACAAAGTAACATTTTATTAGATATTATCTTCTACTGTCTTTACTGAATGGGATGCATTAAGCTGTTTTTATAACATAGCAGTCAGCAACTACTACTGTAACAATTCTGATTAATTGTAATTATTATTATTTTAATTAGTATTTAATTATTATTATTATACTTATTTTTATTTATTTTTATTATTTCCTTGTAATATTTAAAACAGAAAAGCTTTCCCCTATAAGGTTTTTTTCATCACGAAACAAATATTTCCAAACCTGAACTCTCTATTTAAGAAAAGGACAAATTTGTAAAGGCAGAAAAAACCCCAAAGAATAATAAAAGCAGTTTCTTTGTGCACGCAGACCTTTTTTATCAAATGCTATCAATTAGCTAAGTGTAGGCTAAAAAACATAAGCAAAAAACATGGCTATGCACAAAAAGGCTTTTCTGTTGTTGCTGGATAGTTATTTTTTCTACCTGTAAAGACTTGTCTCACTGGAAGTGAAAGTTAGAAGCTCATCTGGAAATACTTCCCTTTTAATATTCTCCATTTTTTCCATCTCCTGTGAATTGTGCATTCACGGAAACATTTTTGGAAGTTTTTTCCAAATACTCATTGTACTCATACCTTTGAAATCTGCTCAAGATGCTGTACTAGCTTTTGAAACAAAACAGAAAATACTTCAGCTGGAAAAATTTGTACATCAGCCACAGATGATGTGTTCTTGAAAATGCATGAGGAAGACATGGATAAAATTTGTTGAAGGAAGATACAGGAATACATGTAGAAGGTTGCAGAAAGTAATGTTAAGAAATATGAAATATTTTAGAAATAGACATTACAATGCTACACAGGAGTCTAAGCAACTACCTTAAGGCTTTAATCCGAAAATCAGCTCCCTCTGAAAGTTTAGTTTTGGTTGTGAAACAATTTTTCTCCTCATCCTTCTGACACACCATTATAAACACATGTCCACCTCTGAACAACCTTGCAGACCTCTATCAAAAAGGCCCAGAACACAGAATTCCACAGTCAGAATATGAGAGTATGTACATCACTTCACCAAACAGGAAATAAGGTATTTTTGTTTGGTTAATACGGTTTCTTTTAGTGCTATTTTTCATTAGGTTGACAAAAGAGACATACGGAAGACCTGGGGAGGTTGGTGTGGGTTTCTGGGGACTTTTTGGTTGGTTTTTTTTTAGGATAAATTACTGTATGCTTATTCACGCGAAGGATGCCACTAGCAAGCATGAGGCTTTACAGAACTATTTTCTGTAGTAAAACTGTCCGCCTGACAGCTCTATGCTCGGGTAAGCCGAGGTCAGGGCTGAGCTCTTCACGCCGGTTCAGCGCCAGAGGGAAGGGCGGCGCGGTTGAACCCTGGGCATCCAGTAAGCAGAACGCAGGAAAGCGTGCTCCGCGTGTGAAAAGGCACAACGGAGTCACCCATCACCACCACTCTTCAGGCAAACGTTACTGAGCTCAGTTCCTCCCAAGGGGTCACATTTTTGTCTCTTCCAAGACATCAGCCTTGCGGCTCTTCTGTCACCGGCGTTACCAGGTTGTGCTGGGCACTCACTGCCACGGGCTTGGCGGCCTCTCCTACAATTCCGCGTGGGTTCCCCCGGCCCAAAGGGGCAGGCCCTAAAATGTCGAACTATGAAATCCGCACGGTGGAGGATCCACTAAAATACAAACTGCGAACACTCTCCTACACTGCACGCCAGCGATAAGACGTCCACAGAGCTGCCTCCAATTTCACACAGATATACGAAGAGAGAGAGAAATGGGGGAAGGTGAGGGCAGTCCCGGCGCAGCATCCCACCCCTGCTCACGCTTCCCACCTCCGCCTGCGGCAACCACGGCCACCAGCGCCGTGCCCCGGCCGCGCCCCCCAGCAGTGCACCGACCTGGGGCCGCGCCGAGGGCCCTCCCGCTGCGGAGCACGGCGCGCCGGAGCACGGGGGCGGCCATGGTGCCGAGGCCGGAGGAGGTGGGTGGCGCGGGGAGATTGCGAGCGCCCCGGTTCGCCCCGCCCCGCGGGCTGGGCCGTGAGATGGCGGCGGTGCTGGCGGGCGGGTCCCGGCGGGCGGCGCGGGAGGCGGCGCGGCGCTCGGCGGTTCGCCTGCCCGTCCCGGGCGCCTGGGGCTGCGTGGCCGCAGGTACTGCGGGCTTCGCGGCAGGGGCGGGCGGGGGGAGCCTGGCCGGGGAGCGAGGCTGCCCGCCGGTGCGGGGGATACCGGGTACGGCAGCACTCGGCAGGTCCGGCGCCGCCGCCAGGCGTGTGCCTGACGGGAACTGTAGTTCCTGCCTGGATGCCCTTCGGGGCGCGTGGTGTTGTGGCGGGGAGCGCCGAGGGGCTCCTGGTGGGCAGGCCGTGCAGGGAGGGTGGGCAGTGGCCTTACGAGATCACAGAATGAATCCCAGAATGGCCTGGGTTGGAGGGGACCTTAAAGATCGTCCAGTTTCAACCCCCTGCCATGGGGACACTTTCTACGGGATCGGGTTGCCCAGAACCCCATTCAACTTGGCCCTGAGCGTTTCCTGTGATGGAACATGCACAGCTTCTCTGGGCTATTCCAGTGCCTCACCACTCTCAGAGTAAAGAATTTCTTCCTAATATCTAATCTAAACCTACTCTATTTTAGTCAAAAGCCATTCCTCCTTGTCCTAGCACTACATGCCATTGTGAAAGTCCCTCTCCATCTTTCCTGTAGGCCCTCTTCAGGTACTGAAAGGCCACAGTAAGGTCACCCTGGAGGTCAGCGTTAGTGAGTGGATCTCCTACTTGCTGCTGTCAGGATGTGACATTGAAAAGGAAACAACCAACCGAACACATGTGCAGTTTCATAAATGTGTGTTTATTCTGGGAGGATGACAGTGTTATCCAGACTCTGGGCTTCAGAGGCCTTCCAAAGGCACTCCCTTGCCCAGAGAAGGAAATGGGGGCACATGGAAAAGAGGTGTATGTTGCAGAGCTCTGAGCCCAGGCCCTGGCTGGGCTCCTGGCCTGTGGAGGCCTCGCTCAGGTTACAGCTCTGTTAGACCCCTCAGAGACATGGAGCCCTCCATTCTGCCTCATGCTCTGCCCACCCCTCTTCACTGGCCAGCCTGGTAGAGGGTTGTGAGGCAGAGCAGGTTGGTTGGTTAAGTTCTCTGGGATAGCCTGCACCACCTGCACATGCCAGCAGTCATATCCATCTCCCTCCTTTTTCATTGGAGGTCCCTTTGCTTGGTTTTGCACTGGTTTGTTTCTGTAATGCTGTAAGGTGTGAATCTAAGGAAGCAGTGGAATTCATCAAATTGAATTCAAGAAGGGTAAAATTCTGCTGCCCCCCACTCTCTGCTGACACTGTCCGTGACCACGGAGTGTCTGTGATATGCAGTGTGCTGGTCCCACCCCAGGCACTAGCATGATTCCTGCACCAGCTCTGGAGAGGCCCAGGACTGAGATGGGCTTTCGCTGTTAAACCAGGTCTGTGGAACCTAAATGGTGGCTAATACAGGTTAATTTCGTGCTGGATAAATTGTGTTTGTTTTCCCATTGGAATAGTTTCCATTAAATTTAATGGATGAATGTGCTATTTAATGGATTTTTTGCTTCAGGTTTTATGAAGTGTGTCATTAGCATGCTTTGCTTGCATAGAAAACAAGTGGGTTTTTTTGCATGGCCTGTTACATTTTTCTGGGGAAATGCAGAATGAGAATAAACAACCTAACTCAGTTCAATACTTATTCTTGTCCCTTCATGGTTCCGATAATTCTTTAAGAAGCCACAACTTTAAAATATTAGATTGTAACAATGTAAGCTACTACAGTGACTGTCTGTTACAAAGTTATTAGTTGCAAATAAAAATCTAATGGACATCTGATTTTGTAACAGCAAAAACTTGTCAAACAGCTTTTGCATGACACTTTTATTAAAGCAGCTTGCAAGACGGTACAGTTGAGGTCAGCACCCAAAGTTAATGTTGAGCTTCTAGATTAATTAACTGTCTTACCTCTATGTCTGTAGTGCAACAGAACTTCACTAGGTCTCCTGAGTGTTACTGGAATCCAAGTAATGCAATTGGTGTTTTTATAAATTCAAAAAATAAGCTTTTTGTGTCTTCCTACTGCATTTGGAGCTTCCAGAATGATGCGTTCTACAGCAGTGGGGACAGCACTTAAGGGGAAAGCAAGCTGTGCCACTAGTGAATTGTGGACAATAAAGAAATGACAAGAAAATCATTATGAAGGTATAAAAGGGGGGAAAGATCTTATTACTGAGCAGAATGCTCCTCTTCCTTGGTGAAGAGGAATGTTACTTCTACTTTTTCTTGTGCTCATTCAGTAACTAAATACTTCTTCATCCTTGTTCACATAAAGTCCATAGAGCTGTAACATAGTATTTGAGTTCTTTTGTTTGTGACATGAACAACTTCAGGTTTTGCAGTCTGTTTTTTAAGGTCATACTGACAATGGTCTGGCATCAGAAAATTGAAGTCAGTAATTAATACATGCAAGGTTCAGTAGTAATAAATCAGACAGTGTAACATAAAACTCAGTCTTCCTCTTTTTTTTTTTCTTGTGATAGGGAAGCGGTATCTGCTAACAGAAGAAGATATAAAGTTACAAGAATTTCAACAGATGAAAGTGGCAATTAGAAATGAAGTTCATGGCAATAAAGGTATAGAATTTATTTCATCGTCACCATTCTCAATTTTTGCATAAGTCCTAGGAAACAAAACAGTCCAAGTTACAAAAGTATGACACCAATTGATCCCATTTAAAGAAACAACGTATGTCTTCCTCCTGCAAATTTTTTGTATCTACCATTATTGGAAGATCTGAGACTTTGTAAAATGAAACAATATTAGTTATGCTGTGTTGAGAATATGTGTGGAGAAGCTTTCATGTGTGCAAGGTGTTTGCATAAGACCTGAAATGTTTATTTCCTCCCTTTTCTAATTTTTTAAGATAATTTAATAGAAAATACTGTTTCAGTCTACGAATATCGCTTCAAATACATCATCAACAGAGAAGGGAAACACAAAGCCAAATAGTTACCTAAGTATCCAGAAAAGGCCTTCACTGGTAATTCTCTTTTAATCTGTTCTGTAAGTTCAGTTAGCATATTCTTTTAGATTTTTTTTCTTTTGCCTAGTGTAAGTTCTCAGTTGTACACCCACTTCCAGCTGACATATGCTACACCGAATATGAAAAACAAATTCAGGTTTTCCAAACTAATATAGGAGCAGAATCAGTGGATTTTTTCTGGCAGGGATTTTGTCATGCTGTTTAAAATGTATACAAATTCCTTTCTTTAAGAAACATAGATACAAACATGCCCTTATTATTTAAGAAAGCTTAGGCAAAACTCCTGTTTTATCATGTGTGGGTGTTCTAGTGTTCCAAAGGTTGTACTTAATTTTAAGACAAGGAAGAGACAAATAAACAAATCTAGTTTTATGTAAATCAGTCTTTTGGGACAGAGAGGGAAGTAAAGTCAACCTGACACCTTTTTCTATATTTAGTAAAATTTAAATTGTGCGGTTGCAATTCATAATGTTATTATATTTTGCTGTAATGATGACATACTTAGTTTATTCATCCCATACCTGAGATACATTGAATTTATTGCTGTGGGTCAATCACTTTTGCTAAAGCAGATTTGTAGAAGCCAAATGTTTGGGTTTACAGGTCACAGTTGACCTTTTAGTTTCATACAAATAGTAGCCTCTGAAAACTAATGAAAACATTGTGCTAAACATCTGTTTATGTGAATGTGTGAATAGTTTCTGTACTCAGTGTTTAATGTAATATATGAAAAATGAAAATAAGTAATTAGAGCGAATAAAAACTTGGTTTAGTAATGGAAAAAGCAGTAATAACTGTTGCACAGAATATATAATAGCTATTATTTATTGTAGTTATAATCCAACCATTAACGACAATAGTTATACTATTAACTACAGCAGTTATACAATTACCTACAATAGTATAAATACCATTCAGATCTCAGGTATTTTTTTAATTTCTGTGCACCTTTGAGCACATCACAAGCATTATATATGCCTACTTGTATGTATACATTCTTCTAACTTCCAGGATTCAGCTCTGTATTTCAGTCTCGAGTAAGGACTTGCAATTGCATGTAGCAACAGATATGCATCCAGTAACTGAATATGTTGTTCCCTGTGGTGCCTACTTTTTACCTCTTGTGTAGCTCAATAGCTTGCACCAGTAGCACAGCAACTGCTACAAAAAAAGATTGCTTCTCTCCCTAAGATGTGGTCAGCACCATGAGAGGAATGAGGCTGTCAGGTGGTACATGTGGTTTTAATCTTGTGTGTGTTGGTCAGAGGATTGAGATTACCAACCAGAGGACTCATCTTTGTGCTTGATTTGTCATAGGAAAATGGGTGGGATAGAGAACCATCTTGTTTTGGGACAGGGTAAAGGAAGCAACTCTTAAGTTTATGGCTGTGTATAGAAAAACACAGATTATATAGGAGAGTCTTTGTGTTTTCATCAGCTGTGAAGAAATTTAAGTCTTCTGTATGAGCAGTGTTGAGTAGTTCTTACAGTTGTTTGAATGCTGTGTGGAATTGGTTTTGTTTGTTTGCTTGCTCTTTAGAAAAAGAACAGAAGACAAAAAATGTCACAAAACTTTCTTCCTCATTAAAACTTTTCCATTACCAGATATGTTCCATAACATACACAATGAGTTAAGTTCACAATATGCATCTTCTTGGTTTTCCAAGTTTGACATGACTTCATGGAGACAGCTTGGCATGCTTGTCTGTGAGAAGCTTTATGCATTTTTCTTGGTGAAAAAACAAGCTTGCTGATTCATTGAGTCTCCATGTTTTAGGTACCAAGTATGCAACACCTGTAATGGAATTGTCTATAGACTGCTCCTGTTATGTATTTTATTTTCAGATCCATATTTCAGAAGTATTAAAGAAAAATTAAAGAAAAATGGAATAATTCTCAAAAATGAATTAAAAAATTTGCTGCATTTATGTCAGACTTCATCTGATGTGGAATTAGCCAGAAAAGTTATTTACAGGTATTTTTTAAAATCCAGGTAACGCTCTTTTCTGTCTTTATTTTTTGTCTTTTATTAGATCATCTCAGGTTATATCTGCAGTTGAGTGCTTGTCCTGATTCAATGGCTATAGGCATAATTAATCCCTTAAGTTAAGGCTGTGTTTTCATTTTCTTTGGATCTTCAAACCCTTCAAAGACTCTCAGGTCAAAGGAGGGTCAAACTATGAGAGCAAAGTGGTGTCCTACTGCAGAATGAATGGTGAACCACACAGAAAAATCATCCCACAGCTGAGAAGCAGATGTGTTTTCAGGGTTTTTTCCAGCCATGACACGCCTGATTATAAACTGGTCTGGAACCAGCAGTGGCAGATTAATGGCAGGAGGTTTTGTGAGTGAAAACTTTCCCAGCAATTACAGTGTAGGACCCATAAAGTAAAAATTAAAATACTCTCTTTTTGTAGAGGTATTTTAGCAGGTATTGCTGCTAAAATAGACTGCTGCAACTTCTGTGCTATCGTTCCATGAACAGAAGGTAAAGTAGCTGGGAATTTTTTAGATAGAGACCCATTCTATTATTGATCTAATGCAGATTACTCTACTGGTAATAGAAGAGATTATTTATTACTAGTTCATTTATTAGTTTGATCAAAACTATATTTTTCATTAAAATTTAATCTCCTGTTATCTGTATATCTTGGGCTGGTGCAGATAGAGGAGTGTGCCTCTGTCATTGCACGTACAGATCTTGCTCTCTGTTTAAAGCTGTTCTCTTTGGCAAATTCCATGCTCTGTGTGATTAACTTTCTTAATCTTTCCAATAGGTACCATGAACAGAATGGAATAACAGCCTTACAGAATTTTAAATTTGGGCCCCTCTTTATGAGGCTATGTTATGAGCTAGACCTTGAAAGACCTGCAGTAGAACTTATCAAAGATCAGGTACTTCCCCTTATATTTCAAAAATACTGTTGTTGTTGTAGTTATTATTAGTCAATATATTCTCAGTCAATGTATTCTCAAAAATGAGAAATGGTATGCTACTGATAGCAAAACAGTAATTAAAAGGAAATTAAATGCTAGTTTGACTGGTAACTTTATTTCTGTATGATAAAATTGAATAAAAAATATTGACAAAAAAATAATTACTTAAGTTAACATGACTGATGCATGTTTTCCCACATCCTGTATTGCATTAGATGACTCTTGGAATGAATGCTTCTGAGTTTTTCTGTGGTAGCCCTCTGAAATCCCTTTTGTTATTTGTATTAGCAGATTTATCATGGTACTCTACTTCAGATTCCCTCTGAACTCTGTAGAGGTGGTATGATGTTCAACAGCTCAGGAACTTGGCCATTTTAGTGCTGAAGAAACTTAAGGACTTGTTTTTGAACATGTCTGAAACTCTTATGTGTGCTATTAAGGCAAGATGTTAATCATACCAAGTGTGTGCAATAATGTTGTGCATTCAAAAATGTCTGCTAGCCAGTGAAAAGTCATGTCTCTGATGCTAATTCATTAAGGCATGAGATACACCCAGCAAGAAATGGGAGAAATCTTTCTTTGTTCTTAAATTAGACATGTAAAAGTATGTAGTTTTTATTTTAGTTTGTTTTTTTTCTTATTGGCATCTGTGTCATTAGACAGGTTCTGCTGTACTTGCAGGACATGGTAACTGGTGGATACTGAGATACTGAGTCTGAGATACTTCTTCAGACTCTGCTACAGAAATTTAAACTTAATATGTCTGATATTTTATTTGGTTATTCCCAACACAGTGTGGTTGAAGTAGAACATAATATGTAATTTCTCTTTCTTCCGCTACTCTTATCATCATCACTCAAGCTCTTGTGCTGACCTGTTCATCGTTTGATATTGTGATTAGAAAAAAATTCTTTCAATTTCATGGCGATGTGCTTAACTACAAAGATATTGTTCGTCAGCTGCAAGCTGTCAGGGACTTCCACTTGCAGTGACTTAGGGGTTACAATCTGTCATTAAAAAAATGATAGGAGGACTCTCTGGGAAATTTCTGTTTAATTTTGGTGAGCTTTTGACCATACTGAGTCACTGATATTTTAGAGATTACTTGACAGAGGGATGGACAGTCAGGGAACCCAGAGAGTTAAATGTTGAACTTGTAAAGAAGAGACTTATTCCAGTAGGAACACCTGCTAAATGCTGTGCACAGTAAGACTGTTCACTCTCCCGACCTTTTTTATGTTTGCTCTATTTTTTTTCCAGAATTTGCATGGTTTTTTCTCAGAGAGTACGTCATTCCATATTTTGATGACTATGTTGTTTAAAAAAGGCCAATTTGAAAGTAAGTATTGTGTTTACTAAGACAAGTTAATTTTGAGGAGGATGCTTCTCACTGTATGTGTTGTGTGCGTATATAAATATATGTATTTTTTTAATGAACATTGCTAGTTGGCTATGGTTTTAGATGGCCAAACATCATGTAAATAAGTGTAGATGGGAATGAGTTGCGCTGTAGCATGTAATAAAAATGGAAGACAGTATTGGTCTTCTAATTCCTGCAGTATTCTTGCCATTCAAGTTGCCTGGAATTGTTTTTATCCAGGAGACCTTGTGTCCTAAACCCTCTTCTCTAAAGTGCTAACTTCTTTTTGCTTTGTAATTTCCCATAGCATTTTGTTTTCTCTATTCAGAGTTTGCTTTATGTGGATTTTGAAATGGTATGTTCTTCAACAGTTTTTTGGCTGTTTTGCATTAGTGTCAGTGCAGAGAAGAATACCCTTTTTCCAAAACTGCGGTCTTCTCTTGTTTTGTCTTACTAGTGCCATCACACAGAGTGGCTACTGCGGTGTTTAAGTCCAGTGCTTCAAATCAGTTTGGCCCTTTGTGAGGATAAGGAAAAATCATCTAACCTAACTTAAAAGACTTTTCACGAGAAAACCTTAAATTGAGTATGGAATAAGCTTTTCAAGCAAATCCCTTTATTTGAAATCTGTTGAATACACAGCACTTGATCTCTTGATGTTTAGCAAATATAAGTTCAGCAGCTGCCCTAGAAGTTGAGCCTGACCCATTGTAAAAATAACTAGATCAGCACCTGAATGCAGGTGTTATGCTGAGGCACATGAGTTATTGAGGGGATGTTATGGAGTTTGCCTAAAGTGGTGCAAGATTTCTGGGCAGTAGAATATGGCCTTACTCTTTCATTATTTTTATATGAATCTGAAGCTAAATTCTAGACACTTGACAAAGTCACCCTCATTCTTCCTAACTGCCCAGAAATCTTGCTGTTATATCCAACTGACCATGCATTAAACTTTTTTAATTATTTTCTTTTTAAAATAATAGATTTCAGTTTGCATTCTTATTTGCAAATAGACTTACTGAGCTCATAGCATGTTGAACTATTTTTTCAGTTACTAAAGGTATAGCCATAAATTTGTGAAGTGAGTAAGACTAATATATTTTTGATAGGTGCTTTGGAAGTTCTGGTAGAAATGAAAAAACAAGGTATACCTTTCAACAAAGAAACATATCTACTTGCATTTGCAATATGCTATAAGCTGGTAAGTATTTTCAATTTACATTATGAAAAAGTGTTTGAAATGCCTTTTTTTTTGGATTTTAAAATTTCCATATTTTCCCTGTCATGATTTCCTGTCTACTGGAAATATTTTAGACATATTTAAGTCCTAAATTGCTTCATTGTGCCTGATATAGTGCCCATATAGAGTTTCCCATACAAACTAATATCACAAAACAAATCTCTGAACATAAGCATTAAGGAACAAATTTGCTACAGCCTTATAGTATTCTTTCTCTGGGAACTTTACAACTCTTCAGACTATACTGTGTGCTTGAGCCTCAATATCGATTTTATAGTGTGGTTTCCTTAAGAGACAAGGCTTATATGTGATATGGTGTGTTTGTCAGACATCCCCCATCCATTTCCCCCCTCCCCTTACAAGTAGCCTTGAACCATTTCTGTAATTGCACCCAAACTTGACAAGGAATAGAGTTGTCAAAGTTAATCTGTTCCCTACGTGCCTGATGAAAATGGACAGCTGAGTGAAGAAAAAAAACCTAAATGAATGCCTCTAGTGAGAGACAGGCTGCCCTTGAGCTTACCTGTCTCAAAGAAAAAGAGCATGAACATGGTGAGAAGCTGGGCTACATTGGTTTTACAAGTGTTTCCTTAGAACTGTTTTCCTTTTGTAGCAAAGTGAGATCCCAGAACTTTTTTATTTTGATCTTCCTCTCCAGATTTGAGTCGGTTTTGCTGTTTGAAATATTAACGTGGACCCTTCCCAAACTCAGTTAGAAAGTTTTCTTCCTTTTTCTCTTGTGTTACGAAGATGCTAGCTGAGGAAAAAGTTATACCACCAGACTAAACTTCCTCAGGTTTCTCAGTTAAACATTAAATGAAACTGAGTGCGTATGTGAAAAAGGAGTAGGCCTAAAATAGTACCTCAGTAGTAGTTTACGTGGTGCCTCTGCAGTTCTCAGTTCTAATGAGTTAGCCCTGCCTTTAGGTCTGCTGTAGCTTCTTCCCTAAAATCTTTACATGTTTTTTTACGTGGCCTGCAGTCAGAAGGCTTGGACCCATGGCACATGCAACAGGAAGAGGTTCCCGAGGCTTCTGTTTTCCACCACATCTGTCCCTACATGTGTTTTCAATAGAGAATCTAACCCATTATTACTATTGATGAAAATAGAGGGGAAACAATTCTAAACTGTCACCCAATTGTTTTAACAGCCACAATAAACTCATGGGTTTTTTCATTGAGATAAAATACTACCAATAGAGGAATAAGCTGTAGTAACCCTATATGCGCTAAAGAGGATTAGGTGGAGGTCTTTCAGAAGCTTAATCTGTTGATTCATGGAGGAGGAGGAGGAGAAACCATGAAGCTCAAAAGTACTTTTGTGCATGCTGCAAGATAAGAAATGTCAGAAAAAATCTTGACGGGAAGTATCTTCAATATGCACTACTTGAATAATGAAAATAGTGGTAGTGATGTCATTAAGAGCTGTGCTCAATTTTTACCAGGTTAATTTTTGGGTTTTTTATGAATAATTCTGACAGAGACCAGTACGGAAAAATGTACAAGGCTTAAAGCTCAGATTATTGCCAGTGGATAAACAAAGGAATTGATGTTTAATCTTTGTTCAGAGGTGTTTTACAGGTCAACTCTGAAACACTCCTGGGATTTTTTCAATCACTATAAGGCACTACTATCATCTGAGACAACAGATGGTCCTTCTTTTAGTGCAGGAAAGAGCTATAGGCCTTTGGATGACAGCAAAGTATTTACGTAATAATCAATCTTCTGGTGATCAGAATGTTTCTAAATTTTTAAGAACATGTTTTAAACCATATTTTGCAGGAATGACACTGAACACTAGGAACAGAAATCAGCACCAAATATGAGGACTCTTATCCATATTGGTGGTACCAATTGTTACAAAATCTTCATGCTGCCAGCTTTTAAGTTTGGCAGATACTATTTTGTTTGGAATCCAGTCAGTTCCACCCATAGTTTCCAGTGTGAGCCGTATTGGTTTGGAGAGTTGGTGGTTTGTGAGGTAGCAGATAGCTAAACTCATTGCCTTTTATTATAGACTCTAGTGAAAATTGTCCCAGGAATAATGGAAGCTTTCTATGTTGAAAAACATGCAAATGTCTAAACAGTCATATTAGAATATATGCTTTGGAAACATTTTTCAAGATTTGATCTGTAAGAGAGGCTAAAAAAATGGCTGAATGTTCAAATTTGCTCATACACAGACTTCTTTAGTGTAGTGCTGCTGAGTAGTTCAATGCTTAGAAAATACTGACTTTTTAGTAACTACCAAATGTGGATTCTAGAATAAAGGACAAAAATTAATCTTCCTTCCCGATTTTGGAATTATTCAAAAGTGAAAAGTCTGTTTGGTTTAGGATATTGCCACAGTTTTTTTTATCTCTTGTAGAAGCCAAAACAGGGCCAGGTGTAATTCTTAAAAGAATGGAAGTTATGTTTACCTTCTTTTGACCTCTGTCATTTTAAATATCATATTTTGACGTTGTGTTTCTCAAGAAGTGCTGCACAGTATCTGCTTGGTTGGGTTTAGATACATATTACCTTGGTGATCATACATATGTTGACTTCTGCATGCCTTCTGAATGTGATTGCATTTGCTTACAGTCCTGTCAGATCACAAGAATAACAAGTGCAACTTACTTTGAAATTTCTATGCAGGACAACCTGGAGTCTTCCAAAATCTCTGCGAAATTGCTTGAAGAAGCACAGCTGAAAGGTGACACCTTGTCACTGCGAGCACACTGCTTTGCCATGGCAACTGCTCTCAAGCAGGTACAATGCCTTTTGTTTTAGGTTCTGCCTGGGTCTCTATAGTTTTATTGTGAAAGAAAGTTAACATGGAGAAAGTGCTGATCTATGTAACAACTTCAAGTATTGAAACTTTTAGGCTCCTGAAACCGTGTGATTATAGACAACTTTCACATAAATTGAACCTGGAAGTTCTGAAATATAAACATGTCTTGAGTCTAATGTATTTTGGGCTAGTGACAATGCCGTGTAGAATATTACTAGAAAACGAATGAGTTAGGCAAACAGGTTAGATGTAACCATGGATCTACTCCTGCAGATACTACTATTTGGTAATGATTTCTTTTAAATAGAATTTAAATTATAATTTAAAATATTTATGCAATCGTCTCTTTAAAATGGTTATCTTGGGAGGCAGGCTCAAAGCCTATGATGTGTATTGCCCTACTGCATGGGAGGTGGCCTGTCTTTCTTCTCAACATGTTTCTGCTCGGGGAGGTTTTCGTATACCTCATGTGCCTAAGCACTGAGGCTCTGAGGCAGCACAGGGTCAAATTCTGAGCAAGAGAATAACACTTAGGAAATTCTAAAGGCTGGAAGAAATCTCTGCAGTTAATCTGTGTATACAGCATGGGTGTGCTCTGAACCTTCTCTGTTTCATGTTAAAACAGAGGTCAGAGACACTGGAAGGACTACAGATTTGGTCTTATTCACAAATTTTAATGAATGAAGTAGAATTGTTAAAGGTTTCTTGTGCATTGTGTGGTCTTTTTTACTCTGTCTCTGTGAAGAGAGACACTGAGCAATAGCAACACTGAAATAAATTTATTCATGTGCATGATGACATGATAGAACTTACTGAGTAAAAACAAAATCCCTATCTCTGAAACAAAATGAAATGTGCTTGATGTTGCTGTATGTAAAAATCTGATAAAATTCTTGTTTTGCAAACGGAGTAATGCTCCACATTATATTTAACTGTTCTTTAAGGTGCATGACCTTTGTCAGTACTTATTGCTGTGAGTAAGATGTTTCTTGATCTCAAGAAACATTGCTTGGTCTAGTAAATACCAGTGTAACATTAACTCTCTATACAAATCAATTGTATACAGGAGATACAGTACTGTAAATGTGTATGTCCAAAAGGTTAAAAGGGCTGGGCAGGATAAATATCCACATTAACATATGCTGCACTTTGTTTAAGTACTCTGAAATGTGTCAAACTGAGCATGTGTGTAGATCTTGTATCTTTTAAGTGATCTCATGCTCAGTGTTGGTTACGTGCAACACATTGTAGTAAAGACCCAGATGATATGAGAAATGCAGCATGGGGTGTTTCTTTTGCAGGCTGCATGCTGTTTGGTGTCTATGGGTCATGGTGAAGGGGTTTTAAATGCTGGTTTGTGATTTACTGAAAAGTTGTGAAGGACTGTTTTTTCTCTTGAACTTTATTGCAAAAGTTTGTGATGCATGTTTGACTGTATTTTTTTTATTATTTATAATTCCTTCCCAGAATGACGTAGCGCAAGCCAAACTTTATTGCTCCCAGATAATGAAAACAGAGAACAAACTATACAATAATCTTAAAGTAAGTATGCTTGCTTTGTATTAAAGTCTTGCAAAGGAGTATGCTATGCTGGACAAAAAACTTCCATGTGCAAAGTAACGGAGGGGCAACTTCTTAGGAGCACATGTGTGTGTTAGTGGTGTTGATGAGCTTGTTTCTGAGTCAACAAATTCTGAACTGTTAACAGTCCTCAACTATTTTTTAAAATAACTTCCTACCATAGATGAGACTAGTCCTACATCTGTGGGTATAGAACCATGAGCAATTTCTAATTATGACACTGTAACTTTTTGCTTCCTTGCTACAAAAGATTGAAAAAAACCCACAGCTCCAAGTAAATGCCTTCTTTAGCTGTGCTCTGCCCACTTCGGGCCTCCTTCAGCCCTGCAGACCTTAACCACATGTGTACGTACAACAATTTTTTTGTTTACTTGCACAGTCTATAACCTCAGAGAAAGTGTACTGCAGGTGTCATGTAAGCGACTTCTCTGAGCTATGGCAAAAACCACTTTGTTCAAGAACAGCTAATGCAGCTTCATCAGAGGAGCTCTACCTTCAGACTCACCCTGCCTTTCCAGGTCCCAACTGTGAAAAAAAAAAACAGTGAGGAAATTGATCATTCCATCTGCTTTCTTTGTGATGAATGGATTTTTATCAGTGCAGCATCTGGAAATGTATTTTGTCCTGCTTTGCCTCATGTCTTTCTCAAACACTTTTTAAAAAATTTACATTCTGATGAATGTAACCACCACTATTTGTGTGGTGTATTTTTATTTTATTTTTAAGGTTCTTGTCCAGCTCAGATCTGGTTTGCTAGAAGAAGTAATAAAGACACTAGAGGCAGCAGTGGAAGTAGATACTCCTCCCTTTGTGAAAAAACTTGAGTTTTCTGAGCAGGTGGTAAGTACACAGTAATGGTACTTGACTGAGACCTGGTAATGGTGGTACCTACAGAACCTCAGGTGCCTAAGTTCACCCTACTAAAGTTGTTTGGGTTCTGATGCCAAAGCACCTGTCTGGCTTCCTGTACTGTTGGACAGAACACTTAGCTGTTCACTTTCCATGGTCTTGCTCCTGGAAGCTCATACTTCATTTGAATGTAAGTGAAGCCTTCCCTAGTGGCATTAAATAATTTAATCCCTTGCTTTCTATGCTATTTTCATTTGATATGAAAATGAGAGTAAAGTTTCTGATCACAGTGATATTGTTAGATTGGTAATATTTGCAAAGATCTGTGCTATACAGGGAAGTGTGATATGAGAAATAGTAGCTTTTGCTATTTAACTGTGTTTTACTGTGAAAACTGTTTTTACAGTCTTGATCAGCAAGAAGGCTTTCTCATAGAACATACGTAGCCTCTATCAGTTTGTCAGCATTCCTGCTGCTTTTCCTGAAACTCATCAGTGAATTCCTTTTGAATGTGCCTGTAGAACAAGGCAAGAATAATTAAATACTTAGCCATTCACTGCTGCCTATTAAACAGAATTTGTAACTGATATGTAAAATATCACGTAGAAGGGGGTATTCCTCTCAAGGCATAACCCATTTATATTAACTGCTATGTCAAAAAGAAATTCTTTAAGCAGCATTTTGTTTTGTAAAGTCTTCGCAATAAACGTTCCATGCGTCGGTGTTGTATTTTGATTTTGTTTGGGAAATATGTAACAAGCATAAAAAGACTAAGCATTAGTCCTAACCCTTCCCTTCCACAAAAGCTTATGGATAAATAACGGTTTTTTAAGAGATTTACTTAACACTTGAGTTCATACTCTGTGTATGGCATACAGAACTTCTCAGTTCTGTAGACTGAGTCTGTAGTCTGTCAGACTCTACAGTCTGACTTATTGATTTCTTCTGTACTGTACATTTACTGAGATGCGTAATAATAATTAGAATTGTGCTGATCTGAAAAGTAGATTCCAGGAAGCAATTAAGTTTCCTGGATTTAAATAGAAAATAACTGTGTTATTCTGTACTAGGACTGAAAATAGGACTGTACAATTTCAAGGAAGTTTTAAATGTAATAAACCCTCTCTGATAGGTATCCAGTGCATTTCCACCATTGTGTGGTGTGTGGTGATACATAATGTGTGTTCCATAAAATCATTGCCTTAGCAACCTGTCTTATGCTGTGTGTTTGTTTGTTTACGATGAGTGATTGCTTGTCTTTGGTATGATAGTAGAACATGATCTTCACTTGCTGAACTGTAACAATATGTAAATTTCTCTTCCTCAGCTGGCTACAGTCAGGGAAAAGATGGAAGAAAACCCTAACCTTTCTGTCAAATTAGGAGATATTTGTACAAAACTACAAGCTTCTGGACAGATTACCATGTGCACACTAGAAGACATGCTTTTCCAGATTCCTAGTTCAAAGAAGACTACTGCAAAGCTTTTAAGTCAGAAGCAATTGGGCTATCAGGCTGCTAATCCGCTTCAGTCAAATCTGTTGTTGGAATAGTTCAGTATTTGGTGGCAAACTAAACTGCCGATAGCATCTCTTAGAAGCCAGGTTCAAATAAAATGCCTTCTCCCGATTTCCACAATGAGCAAGTGACCTCTTCTAATTTTCTGATATTAAACTTCCCAGTGTAGCAGATCTTGGCATAAATTTGCGAAGTTTCTTAGAGCAAGTACGATCACATTTTTAGACTGTAATGACTGTGATGGCTTTAATGGCTCCAGATCAAATGTGCTTGATCTGTAACTGTGAGTCCTGTACACCCAAAAATCTGTACTCACTCACCATCCAGAATAGAAGGAGTCGGAAGCAGTTATACCTTGGCTGGCCTTTGCATGCTTTTGGTTTGCTTCTGCCTATGAAGTGATGAACCTGTTGATACAGAACCTGGCAGTCCTGTAAGCACTAGACTAGTTGGAGCCCAGCTTGGTACTCGTACTCTCCAAGCTGGGCTGCATTATCTCCTCTGGATTCTGTTCTTTTTATTTTGTCTCTGCCCCAGTCGAGCAGTGTCAGAACTCAGAGTATACTTTCTGTGAATGAATCTGTGCATGCTATATCAAACTTTGTTGAAGCCAGTGAGGCACTGTGAAGGAACAAGAACCCATCCATGCAGAAATACGGCTTCAAAGAAAATGTGGCTACAGCACGCCAGAGGTTTCTGTCTGAGACTCTAACTCTCTGATTTGTTGCTGTTGCAATATGTCCTGTTAATACTAAAATGCACAAAAACTGTTACACAGTAGAGGGAACTTCATACAAGTGTAAGTGAAGAATCATTTGAGTATGTATTACATTTTTGTGAATCACATGCACAGTGTTTATGAGTGGTGGCATGAACTAAATACTACATACATTAGTCTAAGAACACAACTATTACTTTTTCTGTAGTATTGTGTAGCACATAATTCCACATATAGTTCAGGATAGCTTCCTACCTGAGGCTGTATCCTACCTGCAACTGAAGTAATGATAACTTCTATTAAAATTGTCAGTATACCTGATGTTTCCATTCTTTGTTCTCTCGGCTACTTGTTTTCTTGAGGTTTATTTACTCCAAGTTACAAATTGATATTTTTTTTTTAAGAAATAACATGTCTTTGTCTTAAGAAAGGAGATACATTTAAATAACTAAAAATACTTTAGTAGAAGAAGAAAGCAGGGACTCAATGAACGTTAAAGAATACATTCAAAGAAACACAAAATTCAGACAATTAAAATTAGAATATTGAATGTTGAAGTGTTTTAGAAGACTGGTAACATTATCCCTCAGAAAAAAGAAAGCTGGGAAAAATAAGCAACCTCTAATATTTATGCAGCTGATTTCCAACAAAGTCAAATTTGTGTCATACAAGGTGCAGAGACTTGTTAATTGGGAAATCTTGGATTTGAGTGATTATTTATGATTTTGTCTTTTGGTGCATCAAGGTCCTAAGCACACTGGCTTTTGTGCTGAAAAGTCTTCATCCTTGTGCTTAGTTGACTAGATTGTGCTGACTCCTGGTTTCCAAGCACCCAAGATCAGGAGACCAAACTTGTCTAAAGATAAGCAAATACTTAGAGATTTTGCTGGGTCAGAGTGGCTGAGTTACTAGACAGTTTTTTTGGAGACAGCCTCAGACAATAAGATCCACACTATGTTATTGCAGCTTTTAATATTTTTTTTTTCAATTATGAACCTTGAAATAAAAGATAATTCAACATTCTTAAATTCAATAACAGATTTTTTTTTTTTTAACAATCTGAAAAAAACCCAAGGCATTTACATTTCAAAGTGAATTGCTACATTTTTTTCTCTAGGTTTCACTGCAAGAGATTCTGTAGGAAGTGCTGCTTATGTAGTAAGTAGCTCAGATGAGGATCTGAGGCCCCTTTTGGGACCTCTTGTGTGGAAAAGGATTGCTCCTTATCATATTCAAATGTTCTTCGTCCAGTAAAAGACAACGTGATTTTTGTGCATGTCCTTGCACCCCAGCAGCTTTTTGGAGCAGTGATCCAAGAGACAGCAGGTGGCGTTTCTTGACCATACTTTGCTGCCAGTGTTATTTCCAAGGATGTACTCGCCTGCAGTGTCACTTAACGCAAAGGCAGGGCAGAATGAGTGGTCTGCCCTGTGTTTAATGCATGCCGTGTTAAAATGGAAAATCCAGGCAACAGTCGGCTGCCTCAAGTGGTCAGTGATGGTTGATGATGACTGCAGACCTGAAGATTTGCAGAACTTAATTTGAAACTTTACTGCATTTATTGAAACAACTCATGATCATAATACATTTTTTACAGTATTCTGTAGCAATACTAATTGATGACCTAGAAGACTGGGTGTTGATGTTCTTCCTGTACACCAGTGACAGTTATACAGGCTTTACCTTTAAGAGAAAGTTGGGCACTGACTTGAATTGTAAAAGCATTCATTTTTACATTCAAATGGGATCTGGATTTTGTGCAGTCTCTAAAGGCCTGACATTCCTCTGCTGTAGATGCTTCTACTTTTCTCCATAAGTTAATACTTTGTTTTTCATATTTCTTTCCACAAATATCCTGAGTCTTGGTGAGGGAGGATCACTTTCTTTGTGCTTCTCCCAAGTTAGTTTTCTGCTTCAAAACAATAAAAGTAGAGGTGAAAGGCTTAGTCATTGCAGGAGTGGCTCCAGGCCTTAAGAAGAGTTTTCATGTATTTGATGAACCTTCTATAGGAGTTTAAGTAACATGAAGCAAAGACTTGTTAGAAGTTTGCAGCCGTATGGAAAATAGGGAGACGTACAGAATATAGCTGTGCAAATTTCCAAATCATATGATAATCATGTGCTCACAAATAGTCATGATGGTAGCTAGTCTGGTAATTCTACCTTTCAGACTGGAAACCACTGAATTTAGCTAGACTTGGTGTAATAACAACAAGGTGGTCTTGAGAATCAGCAATGATCCTAAATGGGCATGAATAGTCTTTTCAGCAATTCTTTACAGGACCTGTGGTGTATGGTCAAATATAATTCCTTTTTCGGTGGGATAAGATCAACATTGTATTGCTACTGCAATTCTTCTAGACAAAACCAGTGTCCTCAGCCTTCAACTCAATTCAATTGCAAGATTATCCAGTTAGACCCAGAATTATTTCTCCTTTTCTGGTTCATTTGAATATGATAGTCCTGTTATTTTGGCTTGAGATGCTGGTACAAAGTTTTCACAGACAGCCAGTCTTCTGAAACGTCACAATTTACAAGGAAAACATACATCTCAAATGAGCTTTTTTTCACTGTATCAGTAAGAACAGGCCATCAGAGAAATGGTCTTCATGTTTCTTGCCATCTTTGAAGTAATTTAAGGGGTCAGCTTTCTACATGCAATATCAAAGCAGACAATGGTGTGCACTTGCACCATTTCACCAGCAGGCTGCTCTAGTTTTCTTGACAAAAAACCACAGCTTTATGTTCAAGTAATTACCACTACCTTCAGGAATAAGACGAAAAAGGTGCACTCACTGTTGTCAAACACGAACCTTTGACCTAGCTGCCTGGGCTGATGGTATCATTGAACAGGCAATGTGACACTTGTTTGCTTGGAACTGCTGTGACTGTTCCTGGAGTCACAAGGGGATATGTGCTCGCAGCAACCTGCCCCTGCATCCACTCCAGCACCTAGTCCAAAAAAGATGTTGTCTTCTTATTTCAGATTAAAGGCTTTCTTTTCAAGGCTTTGTATTCTAGGTAAACTGTAAGAGGAACTTTTCATGTGCAGTTTCCCTGACTTGTAAGCTGGTAGTTGTTTTCAGTTTCAAAGCAGTTAAGGGAAGTTTGTGGAGTCTCAGTCCCATTGACCGATGTAAGATGCTTGAAGAGAGATTAGAGCCTCAGCCATATCCAGCAGAAACTGCAAAATCAAAATGAAATAGAAAATTACCCATCTCCAGTCTTGTGTCTGCTATGCAATTCAGGCTAGCAGATTATCACATTTACTTTAGGAACAGGACATGTCTTGTAGCAGGAGATGTGGCTGCACCAATCTCAACGGAAAATTTTAGGAAAGAATCATGGAAAAGTAGTAACATTTGGAACAGCTGGGAGAGTGCAGTGAGAATTCCCAAGTGTGATGGTTAACCCCAGTCAGCAACCAAGTACCACAAAGCCACTTGATCACTCCCCCACCTGTGGGATCGGGGAGAGAACCAGAAGAGTAAAAGCAAGAAAGAAGTCCTGGGTTGAGATAAAGACAGTTTAATAGGGAAAGCAAAAGCTGCTCGCACAAGCAAAGCAAAACAGGAATCCATTCACTGCTTCCCGTGGGTAAGCAATGCCAGGACAGTTCTCTAAGAGAGCAGGGCACCATCATGCATAGTGGTTACTGGAGAAGACAAATGGCACCACCCTAAGTGTCCACCCACTCCTCCTTCTTCTCCCCCCTTTATACACTGAGCATGATGTCATATGGTCTGAAATATCCCTTTAGACATTTTGGGTCCCCTGTCCCAACTGTGTGTCCTCCTAGTCTCCCATGCACTCCCGGTCTCCTCACCACGATGGCAGTATGAAAAGCAGAAAAGGTCTTGGCTCTTTGTAAGTGCTGCTCAGCAATAACAAAAACATCTCTATATTATCAACACTGTCTTCGTCACAAATTCAAAACACAGCCCAATACTAGCCAAAACCAGCACACCAAGTAACAACTCCCTGGTAATTATTTCATCTATAACTACATACTAGTGCTGTAACATTTCTTTCAGCTTTCTGACAGTAAATGGACCTTCCTCTGGATGGTAGGATTTTAATAGTAGGGGCTTTTGTTGCTGACTTAACTGTTTGAGAGTGGTTCTGCACTCCTTTCAGCCACCATATGCTGCAGAACTAGAGACAGAGAGTCCAGCATAACTTGTTAGAATAGGAAAGGGAATCAGTTCACAAATTCACTTTACATAATTAAAAAAGTCCTAAGAATCGTTAAGCATGAACAAAATAGTTTGAGAAACTTCTCATCCTCCTTCTCTATAGTACCATCACTTGGGGAGGGGTAAAGGGAAGGGGGGAAAAAAAGGAGAAATAAAAGGCAGAGACATTGTTGAGAACTTCTTCTTTATGTTTGAAGCTTTATCAGTTCTCACATCAGAATGACAGAAAACGAGAACTGTAATGGAGAAAGGATGATGCATCTACAAAATAGCTGTAGTGGTTAAGTACTTTCAGGGGAAATTCAGACCACAAAATTTGCTCTGCTGCACTTTTACTACCCTTTGGAAGGGTTTAAGATCTGTAAGCATTGGCAAGTAAAAGTTTTTAAAAATTCCTCACAAAATGCTAAGACAAGTATGTGCTTGAATTTAGAAAAGAGCCCGTGGTGGCTGTAGCCCTAATGCAGCTCTTTATGGACAGCCACACAGGTGAAAACATCAGCATGTCAAATTTCAGGCGTGAAAGTTTACACCGTATACATTTTTGCATGGGCTCAACTGGTCAGCCTGCAAGGCATTTCTCACCTGAGTTGCCATGTATCTTTATCTCCTATGGGTATCCAGACAAAATAGTTTGCTATCTTGAAGAACATGATGGAAAAAGTCTGGTGCCTTGTCATATTTACATTGCCAAAGACAGTTTTGTATTTTTCTTGGTTTACATGTGTTTGTAACCATGTTAGTGACACCCATGTCTTGGGTTGAATTTTTTTGTTTATTGCAAGCTAATCACAGAACTGTAGAGTAACTTAAAATGGAAGAGTTTTCTGGAGATCATCTTGTCCCACCCCTCATTATATATCAGTAGAGAATTGCACTGAAACATTAGGTCAGAGAAAGGAAATTAAAATCCTTGCCTGTGCAACTGTAGCCATATGGGTGCAGCTCCCTTTTCTGCTAGTGAAACCAAGCTTGTTCTGTCATTTTTTATTCATTTTAAGAGACATATGTTTTCAATTAACTGTCTTGCTTCGTACCTGGTTACAGCTAGCTCTTGTTCCTGCCTATTCCTAAAATGAGTGTGTTTTAAGTATGGGCTGAAAACCTCTCCAAATCAGGGCCTACAGTAGTAACTAGCTTTTTTTGTTTTCTCCCTTAGCCAGGATGCCTAAAAATATCCTCTGAGCTCCAGGGAGTGGAGCGAAGAGGTGTTCTTGCATTGAGAGATGATTTTAAGTAACTCACTCTTGTAGCACCATTCTATTCTGCCCACATCTATTTTTTACCTACTGACTAAATAGTCACGCTCTGCTACAGGTGAATCTACAATTAAATAATACACAATTTGAAGTCCCATTTATTCCATTAATGTTCTTTTTATATTTACACAAACTACTTTTAAATGTCTTTTACTTGGAGTTAGAGTGTATGCATAACTTCCTGAACCAAGTCAGGACTTCCCAAGTCAGTTATTTAAAGGAGCGCTTATATAGTTAGCCCATTTTTCCCTCTGAGTCCTAGGGATTGGGGTGTTAGTGATGTTTTTCCCAAAGATACTTGTCTAAAGAGCTCTTGCCAAATCATGATGACATATCTAGATATATCCAGATCAAGGAAAGACTTCTCACACTGCCAAAATAGCAGCAATTAGAAGCAATATCCCACTATGGCTCTGATTATTCCTGTGTGAGTGTGTGTTGTGTCTAAAGCTTATGAGCAATATTGGACTTGCTGTGCTGCCTCCTCTCCTTTGCTCAGGTTTGGAGGTCCAAATAAGAATCTGTTTTCTCCCCAGATGTGAGCAGTCAGATGTTTTCTCTGGTCCCAAGGTGTCAGGTTTCTTCTCTCTTGTACTCACATATAAAACCAGGTGTGATTTTTTTTTCCCCTCCATTGTGTTCTGCTCGATCCTGTAACTTGCCTGTAACTTACCGAGAGGTCTAACACCGTGCTCAATTTGCCAATTATCATCCATGTTATTATAGCATTTTGCTTGCATAAGTGCTTAGTCTTCCTGTTAGCTGCAGGGAATAATTTACAAATGTGGGTTTTGTCTTTTAAATTTTCGAGATCATTCTTATAAATAGTGAGTTAGGCCATTAGTGTCTGTTTTGAACAAGACTGCTCATATAATTAGGCTAGACATTCATGTAGACATCTTGGGAGCTGCAAGTTAAGAGTCATACTGTGTTGTTCTTCCATCTGTTTTCTTAATGTATCCATCCTTAAACTTGCAAGTTCAGAAAGGAGACCTGTGAAAACAGAGTGGTGGGGAAGAGAAAGCAAGACCTCCTTCTCCATGTCAGAAGAAAACGACACCACTGGGTGTTTACTTCATCAGAGCTGTTTTCCTATCCTGGATGTGGTCACAATTCCTGATGTGACTTAGGGCAAATCAAAAGAAATGAAGAGTAGTAACAAATCATCTGGTTCATACGTATGCTGCGAATGTTTCTCATCTCCTTCAACACCTGTGACACCCTATTAAATAGCCCAATATGCTTCCAATAAATATATTTTTAAAAGAAAACACATAGAAAATTACTGAATGCTGAATAATTGAATCAGTTCCACTATGCAATGCAATACCTTAGAAAATTCCCTGTGATTGTCGTGAGGGACTGCCATGTCTTTCTGATTCTGAGCACAGGAAGAGATATATTCTCAATATGCTACTATACCCATAACCAATAACTCATGTGAGAACTGACATCTGTTCCTTGGGACTACCTGAGATAATTTAGCCATCCTGATTCCTCAGTTTCTAGACAGAAAGACTGAGGGTCTGAGAAGTAACATTTATGTGATGGGATTATTCGACGTATTTTAGAAGCAATTATGTACTTATAGCCAAGCTTTTGATATCTGCCTCAGTTTTTAAGAGATCATCTCTGGAAATTTTGGAACAGAATTTCAGATACTTTTCCGCATAGATTTTCTATACTGTCTGGCAGCTCGGAAAATCAAACAACGTAAGGTTTCCCAAAAATGAGACTGGATGCCTTTTGTAAAAGTGTTGTTGACAGCTTTGACTGCAAGCTATATGGTATCTCGGTGTCTTCCTGCTGTGAAATGAATTAATAGCTCCTGGCAGTCAAGTCACATGCCCGCTGTAAGTGTTCTTAACCAAATTGTTTTACTATGTAAGCTCTTCTTTGTGCCAGAAATAGAGATATAGAAGGATGATGGGAAGTGATCTGAGCTTGAATTTTTCCTACATGCCTTTTAAATCCAAAGATCCTGAAATCTTGGAAATTAACCTGAAAACTTCCATGAAACATACCATATCTTGAAACAGAAGTAATTCTGTATTACATTATCTCAGCAGGCTTCATTCAGATATGTGAAGCCCCTGGGTTTCTGTAGAAACTCAAGAAAATGTGGAAGCCAGACCTCCACTGAAATAAGTTGCATGTTACTTCGCTTCATCTGAGCTCTGATTACTTCTGCTGTTAGAGGATTTTCCATTGGATTCCAACACCAAGAACCCAGTTTGCAGATCTTGTAAATGTGGTTTAGGGTCAGCTTAGTGAATGTTATTGTTTAAACAATACGGAGAACCTTACTGAGTAAGAATGTTTCCTGTTTCCCTAAATGACCTTAAGGGTAAAAATGTAAGTATAAAACTGAGAATATCAGACATTTTTAAAAGTACTAGAGTACTCTAGTACTTTTTGAGTACTAGGGACAAATCAAGTCCAGAAGTGTAGAAAAACCCACAGTAGATTCACAATTTATTGCACAAAGCTACTGTTTGCCTTGTCTAACTTATTTTCTTTATTGTGTAAGTGAATAAACCTCACATTTTTTGGTAAGATTTATGCCTCATCATTGGCAAGGTTGTTTTGGAATGCCAAGGAAGCAGTTCTCCCAGTATTGATCTTTATCTGTGCACAGTTTTCTCTTTCTCACCTGCCTCAGGCTTTGCCAAGTAAGACAGGAGGCAGAAACTTTTACCTTTGCTATAGACCGATCTTTTTTTGTGGATCTCACAAGTGCAGCTGCTGCTGCTTGTAGCTGTAGCCGTTCTTTGTTTTTTTCTTGTTTCTTTTCATTTATGGAATAAATTGATACTCTGAATTCACCATTTTTACAGAAAAATGGTGCTAAAGATGTCTTGCTAAATCTGAAGCCTCCTGTGACTTTTTGTGTGAAGGTAGGGTGAGACTATAATTAAGTTTACTGATGGATTCAAGTGTTCAAGAACTGGTGAGGCCAAAGGCCCTAGGGCTGAGAAAAGAAAATGTTCTGCTTGCATACTCCACTGAAGCTGGCTGGTGCTTTGTGCACTTCCTCTTGTGAATGAAAAATGTGATACTGCTCTTCTGGCACAGAACAACCTTTTGTGTGCATAAGCTTTACATTGTAGTGTTAGGCTATAAATTTCAGCAGCATGGACAGAAACTGGGCAAATCCACAGAAGAATATTTTGCTGTTTCACGGACCAGATAGTTGCATGTGCACTTTGAAGCATGGTAGATGAAATAATGTGAGATCAGCTCACATTACAAAGCATTTACAGCTGGAATCAGACCTGGCCATACAGATATCATCATGCTGAATTAGCAGCAGCAGAAGACAAATGAAGGCAAGACAAAGCAAGAACTCTCCAGGTGTTGCAAGAAGAGCTGTATCTCAAAATCCCGTGTGTCAAATACAGAGTGACCAGTTTGAGCAAACTCTGTCTACACAGGAGAAACATTCTTCAACTGGGAACCCAGACTAGTAGTGTTAGTTATGTTGACTATTCCACAGAACAAAATCTATTCATCTGCTTAAAAAAAAATTAAAAATATATACATATATAACTAGGAAACAATGTTTCATCTGGGAAATAGTTACTTTAAATTTACTGAGTCCACTGTGTGACACATAAATAAAATTCATTCTTTACATACTGCAGATGTAAAGGAGTATATAGTTAATGTTTCTGAAGTATAAGGGGGGCAACTGCAAGTTTGCCATTGACCCGGTAAGCACTGTTAGTACCTAAGTCTGACTACTTGCCCTATTTTAGGTATTTTCAACATGGTTCTGCCCTGTGTTCAACACCTGTGCGACAAAATTGCTGTTGTGGATTTTTTGCAAGTAAATACAACTTTTGATTTGTATTACATACCTTCTGAATTCTGTACTGCACTTGCTGATAGAACAGGCACCTACTGACTACAATAAATTTGCACATACTTAGAAGATGCTCTGCTTAAACTCCACCGCTGCTTTTGCAACTTCATGTGGCTATGACCTTAGTTTCAGCTATCAGGAGATGTAACACTGAGGAAACATCTTTTTGTGTAAAAACTTCTGTTCACAAAATAAAATTTATCTTACTGTGACACTAATACAGTAAAAATATGCCCTTTATCATTTACAGTATGGGATACTAACTCTTAAGAACTTCACAAACTATAATTCTATCAAAGTGACTGCATTTTTGGAATAGTTTCAAGCAGTAATGGAAATACAAAATAATGCTAAAAGTTATTTATGTATGGTTTTAAAGGTGGCCCAGGGGTAATACTGACCTTCAGCCATCCACCTCTACACATAAAAGAACAGTTAGAAGAACTTTGTGGTTAAAGATATTTTCTGCTCTTTACACAGTACACACATTACCAAATTGCTAAATTAAAAAAAAAAAACCGCATCATAGTTACTAAGCTTGATGGACTTTTCTATTCTGAATACCTTACACTGTTTTGTATTGGTGCCCCATGTTTGGTGTCCATGGCTCTCAGAAGTCTGCTATTAACTGAGCAATATTATATCTAGAAAAACTCCTGAAACGTCTGAAAAATGCCCACATGCTGCATAAACACATTTCAGTGAATACAACTGTAACTTAGCTTCACTAAATGGAAAGTCAGAAAGTCGCTTACCTCTTCTCACACCTTGTCTCTGCAGCAAGACTAAAAATAGACCACTGTTACCAAAGTTTCGTCACTGAAGGAATTACGTTCCATATGCTCTATCTGAGATCTTACATCATGGTATGAAAATGTTATTTTTCCAACCTATTTGAGATGCTCAACTATGAAGAGAGGTGTCATGCAAAATCTACAGTTTGTCTAGATAGGTACTGGTGTCCTCCCATGTATTTGCTGTAGGAGTGACTAGAGATGCTTTACACTCCACAACAAAAACCCTTAACCATTCCAATCACTTTCTACCAATAATTTGAAAACAAAGTTTCTGGAACTTGTCCTCTTAAAATTACTTCTCTGCTGTATGTGGTTGGAGGGAAGGTGGTTTCCCTTAGAAAAAGCAGCTATGCAAAATAAATAGTCATTGTTTACCAATTAAGAGTCAAACAGACATTAAGACACGTTGAGTGACTATTCTACATGCTAAGTCAGTTATTATTGATGCACTTTTCCAATATACATTAATGTAATTTCCTTCACAAGTTGCACACTGTGGATCTTCTTACTTTCCTATATGGGAGAACAATAACAGGAAGGAGAAATATGCGTAAATTATTTAAACTGAGGAAGGGACAGGTGCAAAAGTAAGTGATTTTTAGTTGAATAGCAAGAAATGTTTACATAAATTCAAATGGAAACTACTTAAATATGTGTTAATAAGGTGTTTGCAAGAACTGATGTCATGCAAGGATAATGTTACAGGAGCTACTATTCTAATACTTTTTCTGCAAGATACAAGGAAGCAAGAACAACATAGTGAGAAAGAATGCAATGGAAATTTGTTAGAGCATATCAGGCATCCACGAGGTCATATGGACATTTGAGACATCACACAACGATGTTAATATTTGTAAGTCTGTGTGGCTCTCCTCATTATAGAGATTTGTAAGGAAACAAATAGACTATCCACACCCTTTCACGTGTTTTATAATAATAATAGTAATAGTGGTAGTTTATACTGGATATTCAAACATATACTTGAAACATGTATTTGAATAATTGCAACAAAACTTTCAGTAGTAACTTGATAGCAGACATTCATTTTTAGAGTGACTTGGGGCATTATATGAAGGGTACATAAGTGTCATTAGTTCTATGTTTGCTTTTCAGTGACAGGATTTAATTTTCTACTAGGTTCCAGGGACTCACTACACCTATCCTCAGCTGACAGGTTGGAAATATTTTCTGGTTAAACTGGTTTTTGTGTGAAAACTAAATTTTTTTATGACTTTTACCTCAAGGATTTTGTGTCTTCTGTGAAGAAAAATCAATCTCTTTTTTGGACAAATAGAAGAATTCATAGAAATCAGCAGAGGTTTTCATTGTGATTGAAGTTTATCATATTTCAACTGAAATAAAGACCTGTTTTCTGAATAGTGTCTTTGCAAAGTGTTGCTTATCAGCAATGAACAAACAACATCATCTATCACACATCTTGGCTCTGCAGGCACAGAACAAAATTTTCTTTTGTTTTTTTTCAGAGGAGGAGAGCACATAGTGTCTTCTCAGAGACTTTAGACAGCCAGAGATCCTGGCCAGTAAAGAAAAATAGTATTCTAGCTGAAAAATATGTCTCAAAAGCAACTGTGTTGTACCAACTAGCAGGAGCCATAAGACAGTGCAGGTCTCCTTTCATAGGCTCCTGTTCTTCCTCTTTTGACATGATTTTTGAGTTTTCAAACAGTACTGTAAAAATAGACAACAGAAACCAGAAGCTTTAACTAAATACGAATAGCAAGATCAAAACTATAAAAGAAATTAAAATAACTAACCAAAAACCAATTAATCAAAATGAATCTTTAGCAGCTCAAAGGTCACTACCACTAAACCTACTGACTTCTAATATGAGATGGCTGCACCACAGTTTGCAAGGCTTTTGACATGATCTAATGTAGTATCCTAGTACCCAAGTTGGTGAGCTAGAGATTGGTTATGCAGATGGTCTAATAGGTGGAAAATTGGCAGGATTGCAGGACTCAAGGGTTGGTGTGACCATGAGTATGAATTCCAAGTGTTCACTGGTTACTCACTGTGTCCCTCAGAAAACCAGTACTGGGACCCATGCTGCTTAACATCTCTCTCTGTTAATGACCTGGATGATAGGAAGCTCACCCTCAGCAAGCCTGCCAGTGATATCTAGCCAGGGGACAGTAGATATGGTGAAGGGCATGCTGAGAGGAAGCGGAAATTCTCAACAGGCTGTAGAAATAAGGTATCAGGAGCCTCAAAATGTTTAACAAGGTCAAGTCCAAAGTCCTGGTAGAGAGTAACCTCCTGCAACTCTATAGAGAGAGTGGAATGAGTGGTTGGAAATTAACTTTCCAGAGTGTTTTTTAGTGTTATCTGCAACTGTGTCAAGGGAAGATGTGAGGCACTTGCAGATAGAGCCAGAGCCAAATCCTTCCTGGAAGTGCAGTGACAGGACTGGAGGGAACAGGCACAAATCAGAATACAGGAATAAGAAACAATTTTCATTGGATAATTTGCATTGCACTGGAACAGATTTCCCTGAGAGATGGTGGAGTCTTTGTCCTTGGGAGATACTCAAAACTCAACTGAACATCCTCAACCACCTGATCTAATTGGACCCATTTTGAATAAAATGTTGGACTAGATGACCTCTAGAGGTCTCTTTCAACCTCATTTGTCCTGTGATTCTCCAGTTCTATAAATACTGTATCCTCTTCAGCTGCTGAAGTTATTAATACAACAAATATATATTCCTTTGTCAGTCGGACAACTAGTAGTTTCCATGGTAACAAAGGGAATTTCTATTTCTCAATTTTTCCTGCTTATTAGGCTAATTACTATGTTTCAAGAAGACCTAAGTGATGGTGAAGGAATTCCTGATTATTACAGGATTTTCTTTTTTTCACCGTGCTATTAGTTTATCAGATGGGGATTTTGAAAGACAGTGTTCAGTAAATTGTCTGCACAGAGGCTGTTGGTGCCAGTAAAACATGTGGAGAGACATTTTACCATCTGCATGTTGCTTGTTGCACAAAAGTAGCTAGAGAAAAGTAAACTATTATCCTCTGTTTTACTGGAATCTCATTAACAGCCTCCCATTTAAGAACAACCCAATATTAAATGAGTTATTCCTGGTTTATAGCATAAGAAGGCAATCCAGTTTTTTCCTGGGTTCAAAGGTACTAATAACAATCAACAAGTAGTTAAACGTTTTACATTACTTGCTTTTGAGAGGAGCAAATAAGTATTAGATATCTATTGAAATCTCTTATTCTGTTTCTCTGATTCTGTGACGCTTTTTAAGTGATTTAAAAACATACTCAGTTTCAGCAGTGTCTGCTGTGCTGTGAAACCAAGGCTTCAGTAATTGCTATTTACCCTAGTAGTTCTCAGATTGCATCCCAAATAGTTGCAGAAAGGGAAACATCAGCTATATTTACAATGTCCAGAAAGACAACATTTTTTTTCTTAAGCTTTCATCTTGTTTGCTCCCTTATAAGCACTAAAAATGAGTAGAAAAGAATTTCCTGGGGAAAACTCTGAAACACTCAGATAAAATAGAAGGAAATGACAGTGAAAGAGAATGACAGGCCTGTGTGTCATGGATGGGGGTGGGAGACTTCAAATTATGAAGCAGAGGGTAAGAAGCAAAGTGTTTCTTCATAGTCAGTGGCTTAAAAGTCATGACATTATTAATCTTTTGTATAGGACAAGAAATGTGCATGGCTCTGTACTGTGAAAGATAAACAAATAGGAGGATCTGCCATGGATTTACATTTTAAAGGAAGGGGAAAAGTCAAAGGAACATAGTACTGCACATGTAACCATCACAGCTTTCCAGTTTTAGAGAACAGTTAAAGTTTTTATAAGGTCAGGAAAACTGAAAAATGCTTTCTGAGTAACTCCTGTCAGAAAAAGCTGTTTCAAACCTATTTCTGTCCTGCAAAGCTGTACTGTTTTCAGTGAAAATTTCTGCAGTCAGAAAGGGGTTTAAGTCAGAAAAGATTCAGATTGCATTTTGGAATCTTTTCTGAAACAAAAATATTACTTGATATCATTAGATGATATTACATAAATAACATGAGTTGTTAATGCTTCTGGGCACCTGATAGAAACTGACTTTCCATTTGCTAGTGTAACATGTGACTCAGATTTGCTTTATACTGAAACATATTGTGAACAAGAAGCTGGTATATATGCTATAAACTTTTACCCAGGTGAGCTGGCTGCTCACGAGGAAGCCAGTCTTCTTCCACAGCCAGCAGAGAAAGTGATGTATATGTCCGTATTCTCTGATGGTGCGTCACAAGAACTGAGAGAGTAGATTTGGAGACTGAGACAATTACTGCCCTTCATTTGCTAAAAGGGGATCCTAGAAAAGCTCCAGCTCAGAAAGCATTTTTCTAAGGCAATCTTTCCTACTACTTTTCAGTGACACTATCAATAAAACAAACATCAAATTTTCACTTTCATTGAAGTGGATTTCAGGTGGCTTTAGGACCAACAAACCAGCTTGCTCATGCCCCTTTCCCATTGATGAAATAACTAACTCTCCTATTTGATTCCCAGAATGGGCTAGCTAGGGATATGACACACTTCCAAGCAGCAAAGCATTTACTAAATCACAGTGTTCTTGATTCGCATCTGAAAACCACTGCTGCTAAGAGCAATTTTGGCAGAGGGATCACATTGTTATACCTTCTGTTTTGTATATCATCAGCTGGAGTAATTTTTCAGGACAATGCTGAATGTCTATTACATACTACTTCAAGCATGTCAGTATATATTAATATTACACTGACCAGACGTATTTCATTTCATGGAAGGAGTCAGGGAAGTTTAGACATACAATGTGACCTTCAGAGTTGTGAAACAAAATTAATTATAAAAAGTGCTAAGGTAAGCTGCATTTAATCTTTTTCTGTACTGTTTTTAAGAATTAAATTTTTATGTAGTCTAATTAAAATTCAAACGGAACTTAAATTCACAGTACCTTAGCACTTAATAATCTAAATCTGTAAGAATGCTCCACTTTACATGCGTACTTGTCTATAGTTCAAATTAATTTCTCATTTTCCATCACATTGCCAGTTGAACTCCTGCATTGGTTTCCTTCAAGTGAATACAACACTTCTAATCTGGAAGAAAATTATTCAATACCTTTTTATTTAGCAACAAATGAAACAATAGAAACTGCTACCCAAGTCACAGATCAGTGATGTCCTGAGGAAAGCCTGGTATGTACCAGCCAAAAAAGCTTTCTCAGGGATATTCTGCAAACACTGACTAGATCATAAGGATGCATTTGTGTGAGTGTGACATGAACTTAACAAAAATGCAGTCAAAAAAGAGCCAGCCAAGGAAGTACCAGCAATATACATAGTCCTGGAAAAAAATCTAGAGTGGGAAACAATGTTCTAATTTTGGCCAGAATGCTGGCTTAAAAGAGATTTGATTTTCTGAACAAAGAAACCGTCGCATGTTGTTTGTCCCAACTGGATTCAAAGAGAGAGAGTTTTGTGTATGTACTTTGTAAACAGAGAGCAACACACCCCCCAAATTGCAAACTTCCAGTTTTAACGTGCTTTACCTAAAAACTCATGGCTGAAAGCAGAATTATATGCCTCAGGGTACTTGATATTTGATTCAAAGCTACTTTTTTTTAAAACCCACTGTCTCTGCAAACTCTGCTCAGTTCCATTTACACAGTTACAAGTGAGTATTTATCTCAGGCAGAAAAAAATGGGCAATTCAAGAATCTAAACGCAAATTGTGTTTTTCCCTGTGCATAGTGTGCACTGACATAAGTAGCAGGACAAGTCACTAGTCTTTCTCTCCCTGTGCTGCTCCCTGGTGATGTCGAGCACACCTCCAGAATCATAGAGTCATCCATATTGGAAAAGACTTTTAAGATCATTGAGTCATAATGCTGCCTAGTCCACCACTAAAACGTGTTCCTCCCTAAGTGCCATATCTACATGTCTTCTAAATGCTTCCAGGGATGGTGACTCAACCACTTTCTGAGCAGACTGGTCTATGCTTGACAACTCTTTCTGTAAAGAAATTTTTCCTAATATCCAAGCTAAACCTCCTCTGGAGCAACTTGTTTACACCTTCTCTTGTCCTGTTGCTTGTTACCTGGGAGAAGAGACCAACTCCCCACCTGGCTACAACCTCCTTTCAGGTAGTTGCAGAGAGTGATAAGGTCACTCCTAAGCCTCCCTTTCTCCATGGTAAACAACCCCAGCTGCCTCATTGTGGATCTTGTGCTGCAGACCTTTCACCAGCTTTGTTGTCCTTCTCTGGACTTGCTCAAGCACCTCAGTGTCTTTCTTCGAGTGAGGGGCCCAAAACTGAACACAGGATTTGAGGTGAGGCCTCAAAAGTGCTGAGTACAGTGGGATGATCACTGCCCTGGTCCTGCTGGTCACACTATTGCTGATACAGGCCAGGGTGCCACTGGCCTTCTTGGCCACCTGGGCGCACCGCTGGCTCACATTCAGCTGCTGTTTAACCAGCACCCCCAGGTCCTTTTCTGCTGGGCAGCTTTCCAGTCACTCTGTCCCCACCCTGTAGCACTGTCTGGGGTTGTCATGACTCAAGTGCAGTACCCAGCACTTGGTCTTTTTCAACCTCATTCCATTGGCCTTGTCACATTGATCCAGCCTGTCCAGATCCCAGCCTTTCTATCCTCCAGCAGATCAACACTCCTACTCGATTTGGTGTCATCTGCAAATTGACTGAGGAGATGGTTAACACAGAATCCTCATTCCTGGGGGCAGCTCCCTGGATGCTGGCCTAGGCTGTTCTCAAACTGTGAACCCACATCCTACTCTGCAACAAAGCAGCTTTGTGAAAGTGTCCCTTGCCTGAACTCACCTCTAAGTCTTCTGGGAAACTAGTGGAAATGATCAGCAAGAGGTAAAAGATGTGCATGGGCACTTGACTCAAAAACACCATGGTCACAATGCTGAAGCAGCTTGGATGGGATGTTATTCTGCCAAAAACATGCTATTCTTCTATGAATACTTTTACTTTATTCCTATTGTAGACAAATACACTGTACACTACAGAGACCACGGTGGGGTATCACAAACTTCAAATTATTTTTATTTCCCTAAACACTTTCCTAAAATCACAGAATCACAGAATCAACTAGGTTAGAAAAGACCTCTGAGATCACTGAGTCCAACGTATGACCTAATACCACCTTATCTACTAGACCATAGCACTAAGTGCCACATTCAGTCTCTTCTTAAATATCTCCAGGGATGGTGACTCCACCACTGCCCTGGGCAGCCCATTCCAGTGCCCAAATACCCTTTCTCTGAAGAACTTCTTCCTAATGCCTAACCTCCCCTCACGCAGCTTATGACTGTCCCCACTTATCCTACTGCTGGTTGTCTGGGACAAGAGACCAACCCCTACCTGGCTACAACCTCCTTTCGGGTAGTTGAGAGTGATGAGGTCTCCCTGAGCCTCCTCTTCTCCAGGCTAAACAGCCCTAGCTCTGTCAGCTTCTCCTCACAAGACTTGTGCCCGAGTCTCTTCACCAGCCTTGTTGCCCTTCTTTGGACACACTCCAGCACACACTCCAGCACCTCAATATCCTTCCTGAACTGAGGGGCCTAGAACTGGGCACAGTACTCCAGGTGTGGCCTCACCAGTGTCAAGTACAGTTAACGAAGCACTTCCCTGGTCACACTATTCCTGATACAGGCCAGGATGCCATTGGCCTTCTTGGCCACCTGGACACACTGCTGGCTCATGTTCAACTGCTGTCAGTCAGTATCCCCAGGTCCCTTTCTACCTGGCTGCTCTCCAGCCACTCTACCCCCAGCCTCTAGCACTGCAGGGGGTTGGTCGTTGTGGCCAAAGTGCAGGACCCAGCATTTGGCCTTGTTGAACCTCATCCTGTTCTTATCACTGATTTTGATTTCCAGTTGTTTAATTGAACAGTTGATATAGTTTGAAGCTGGCTCCCTGCCAAGTCTCCAAACCTTACCACAAGAAGTCCCCCCCCCCAAACCTCAGAGAGAAGAGGGGAAAAAAACCCAAGAGAACTGAAATGAGAGAGAGACAGCTAAACCAATATATATAAATATATTTACACTTATATTACAGTTATATACAATTGAAATATATGTACAATTTCAAAGGGAAAAGGGAAAGGGGAGGGGGAAGGAAAAAGGAACACAAACAAAATAAAATATATGTGATCAATAGCCCAAGATCTAACAGCTAAAAGAATTAGCAAAAGAATATCTTACTACTCTCCTTGGGACAACAGAAAGTTGCACTGGAACGATCACCGGCACCCTCCCCCTCCCAAGGTCGACAAGGCCTTACCAGGCCTCACTCCCCAACACGGCAGACTCAACAGCAGGGAAACCCACTCCTCCAAGCTGCCGGAAGGAAAGAGCAAAGGCCTCTCCTCCTTTCTTCTTATACCCTGGCTTATGTAAAAATCGTAGGGAATACTGGGTAAATCTGGGCACTTCCTTGGTTACAAACTGGTCACCAAGGAAGGCCTAAACTAAACTACCACAACAGTAAAAAAAATAAGACTGTTATGGTATAGACTGCACCAGAATATCTTTGTTTCAGTTGAAAACTAAAATAAAGGCTGCCCATGTCTTTCCTGCTGCTATTCCAAGCCTCTCCTTCCCCTTCAGACAAGGAGCTAAGGAGAGCCTTGTTCAGACATGACTTACGTAGGTGTCTTGGTGTTCTTGGAACAGATAATTCTTCTAACTTGCTGTCATCCAGAAAGAACACTGTATATCAGCTCAAGTGTCCAGAAACTGATTTGTGAGACCCATTGCATGCTTCTTTTTAAATTGGATTAAGAGTTTCCATGAGGATGGAAAAGGAGAGGAAGAAAGCAATCTCATATAACCAATTTAAACAAGTGATAAAGCCTTTCTAATAGGTTCATATTCCTGACAGCAAGCTAAATGTAATCAAACTCTGCAGTGGCACCTTGAATTCCTGTTTTGATTATCACTTTTCATGGTCCATTTTTTGCCAGGGATTTCTGGACCACAAATTTACATCTGATTATGAGGTGCGATTCTCCATTTCAAGAACTCGGTCCTGTCTTTTTGGATTTGCCATGGGTAAGGATGGTTTTTGCAGTTGGCTAGCACAATGAAGTCAAAGTAAAGCCTTATTCAAGACCTGTATCTTTACAGGGTGAAATTGTTCTTTATCTAGCTCAGCATCTTCGCGTGCACTGCTGCTCAGGCAGAAGGAGAAGGAAGTTTGCATGTCAGGAAGATTGCTTCCTATTGCAGTATGAATAGCCTAACTGGTAGCAAGTTGGCTATATGCCATTAAAAATTGAACAACCAAGTCAAACTGGGTCAGGTTTGCACTCTACCAGGGTAATGCTGTCTAGCCAGCACAGGAGCATTTTCAGATCAGAGTCTGCTCAGCCATGGGAGTAGGAAGAGAGAGCAAAGGAAGTTTGGCTGTCAGAAACCTTATTTTATCTTCTATTGTAAATAGACAACTGGCAGCTGGTCAGGCATTCAAAGTTGAAAGGTCTAGTGGCACCTGTTTTAGGTACATCCCTTCCTCAGTTAATGGGCTGAAAGCATAAACCTCAGGCAGCAGTCTCAACTGACAGCTAAAGCTGTTTTCCAATTGAACTGTGGGGTGGACTATGTTGTTCTGCAATCTGTACCTGTATGCCTTGCCTAAGGACACACAGCTCAGGTTGATGTTGTCGTTGCCACTAGATGAGGTAACCACTGCTTTAATTGTCAGGCCAAATCTACTGCCTGTTAAAGAGAGGACACAGTCCTGAGATGCTGTTCAAGCATTTTGAACTGTGTCCATGAAGTCCTTTTTACTCTTACATCTGTTACACTTGGTTTGTGGTAAAGCAAAAGTCAGTTCTAAAAGTCAGACCCATAGATCATGGTTTTAAAATTTACCCCTTTAAAAACAACAAGAGTAAAACTTTCATTTAAAGATGGAAAGTGCAATCACATTCACCAAAAATATGAAGCTACTATTACTTTCTTGCACAGTGAACCTTAACATGCACAGTTAGAGCAGCATATTTGCATATAGAGGTGGAGCTAAGTGAAGGGAGAAGCCAGAAGTAGTAAAATACACAACTGTGTCTTGGTTATGACTTCATGTTTCTTCCCTGATTGAGCTCTGGGGCTGGTTTTCAACATAGCTGACTGCTCCTGTGTGTATTTATGCTCTCCTGAAAGACACATTTCCTAAAATAATTCCAGCCAATGCACAGAGCGGGTCTGATCAAAACCCTGTCTCTTGCATCCACTGACACTGAGCGTTGTGGCATAATAGGTGATGAAGCAGTGACTCGTGGTAGTGATGACATACAGATGTAGTCCTTTCTTGTACACCTTTTGCATCCTTTTTTCCCACTAGTGGGAGGCTGACTCCAGTCTCACTGTGTGCCTCTGGGCAATTCTGGCCACTTTGTCCCTGGGAGCCAGGGGGTCTGTTTGAGGCTTGTCACTTTCTATCACAGTGGGCAAAAGCCTCACATCTCTCCTGTAAAACCTACTGCAATGGCTTATACTCCACAAGACCAAGGTGGAAAGCTTTTGATCAGTAACCAGATTGTAAAAACCTATCCCCTTGGCTATAGGGGATAGGGCTGCAGGGCAAGGGAGATATAGTTCCTCCGATGGCCCTGCCTCCAGGCATTGTCCTGTGTAACTGAATCAGAAAGCAGGAGGAGGGTCAGAAATAGGAATGTACAATATAGCAAAGAAAAAATGCAGTGTAAGTCTTGGAAAGCTACTCATTTAACTAGATTATTTTAGAGGGCTTTCAGGTTTGAACAATGTAGGATAGCTTTCTACTTGCCAGGCAGGTGGCCTTGTCTTCAAAACAGCTCTAAAATAAGAGAAATTTTAGAGATGTTTAATATACATTGGGAAGTCATTTAATATTGGTAAGATTAGTTATTTTTTTAATCAATGTGATCTTCAAAATTATTATGTTGTCTTTCCCAGGTCCCCTAACTGTTTTTTTGGATGACTCATGGCAGTTTGGGATACGATTTTAGAGTGAAAGTTAAAACTCTTGAAAACGAAACATCAAAATGGGGAAAATCTTCTGACGTACAGGTAATTGCTGCTCTGTTTTAGACAACAAAGTAACTGAGGTGCTTGAGCTGCAGAAAAGAGAAAGTAGCAGATAATTTTGGGCAAAGAGATCTTTACTGTGGAACAAACCCACATTTACGCAACAAAAGTGAGTCTAGGTTTGATGATTGTGTTCCTTTATAAAACTATTGTTTTGGGATGATGTGAATGGGATGGGACCACCCTTCATAACCTGATTGCAGGATTTTATGGTTGCTGTCAATCCAAAAGTATTATTTTTGCGTGTCCTTAAACCATTTTACATGTGGAAATTGGTGCATTATAAATATACTGTGGCTGACTAGACTGTTAATTCGTGAGATCTAAAAATAAAAGCAAGATTAACAATCTTTGTCAACTACAGGTGAACTTGTATGTTCCCACTGTCTGCTATTGCTCACATATTCAGTCTGTAAGCTGAAAAGTGCAAACCCTGAAACACTGATATAGTTTTTTAAAATTAATCTAAAAATATTCAGATTTTCAACTTGCTTAGACGCAAGGACTAATGTGCTGCACTCACAGTACTGGCTCTTGGAAATTATGTTGAGTGCACCTGGGTCTGTCATTCTGTCTGCTCATCCTTCGCAGTGGGTTCTTTTTTCTTTCAAGCATTTAATAAGAATAGGATGGAAACAGCTCTGCAGTAGTGTTCTCAGAGATCACCACGACCACTTATGTGGGGTTATGAGCGAGTTAATATGGGATGCTTGTTCTGTAATGGTCACGGTGTATGCCGGGTATTGAAGGTCTGACGGAAGCCTGCAAAAAGATGACCAATTAGAAGTGTCCTGGGAAGAAGCTTTAAAGTGATTGGACAGGACTGCGCTGGCCACCCCACATTTTGTAACCATGCCTTTTTCAAATATAGGAACTTGTTCAGTCATTAATAAAGGATTCTCCATTTTTCATCATCCTAGGAGGGTCTTGTTTATATTTACTTACATTACTTATATTCTAGCCACACGCATAGAATCCCTGTAGAAAGATAATCAGTGATCTATGCACTACAGTCTTAAAGAATTAATGAGAACAAGTAAAATGAAAAGAGAAGAAATATTTTTAAAAAAATACAAAATAAAAAAGCAGAAGAATGATAAAATATAACTTTCTATTTTGCCACTATCTGTTGAAAACACGTACAAGTAGTCACTCACCTTTACTCTCCCTCATATGAATGATAGGATCTACACAGAAATTAATTCTACATTGAAGACTAAAAATGTGTAATTAAAGACCTGGAATAAAATAAACCTGTAAGTGTGTGATTGTAAGAAACTGAGGAAATAGGTCAAACTATCAACTATACGGTTGTTAGACTTCTGCAATGGAACCACTGACATGATAGAAATTAAAAGACCCTATATTATCCAATGAGAATGAGTAGCTGAGTGATTTCATGCTGTACAGACATTGTATCTGCTAATACAAGTCCACTGACCTCACTGCTGAAATCGGGAGCGTTAGTGTATGTCCTTATCAGATGTTCGTTAGTGACATCGTTGCAGCTATTTAAAATATTTTTATCCCACAGCTGCGTGTTATGGAAGAGTGTGTTGAACAGGCTGCACGAGCATGCCTCATCCCCTTCAGAGTGAAATTAGGCAGGTTTGCTTAACCTGGGGATAATACATTTAAAATTAACTAACTGCACTGGAATGGGTGACATTTGCATGATCCTCTCTCATGATCCATCCTGCCAGCTGGCTGCGGTGTGGTGCCTCCCACAGAGTGGTAGTAACAAGCATGTATGACCCAATATGGTTGTGAGCAACCCCAGACATTTCTGTAGGAAATATTTCAGTGGAATTAATTTTGCTCGTGTCTAGTCTTAATTGATTGTTCATGTGAAGTCTGTCTCATATAATCCTTTTGGACCCTACAATGTAGTTAATCCCAGTTTAATAAAAATTCTCATTAGGGAACAGATTTAAATGTTTTCCGCCTAAGTAAGATCATGTTTCTTTCTAAGCTTCCAGGCATTGTTTGCAAGTGCATTTATCAACCTATATAATTTTGGACCTGTCTGATCTTGGTGCTGCTGTCATAGACTTTCAAGATAGATTGAACTAGGCACAATGCTGTTTCAATTTTAGTGTAACTTTTTGCACAGCAGGTCTTCACCACTGTTGTCAGTTTTCATTATATTTATGTGGCTGGCTGGAGAGTGGGTTCTCTATCTTGCACAAATGCTTTATATACTGATTTTGAAAAATTATCTTTACCTATGAAACAAATAAAAACCATCAAGAGTTAGTGTTTCCAAAAAAGTCTTATAATTTGTAGTAGAAAATAGCAAGGTCTATAAAGAATTGAGCAGCTTGCAGAATTCTCTTGCAGCATATGACTCTGTATCAATAAATATTTTTCTGCATTTATATCTGCCACTTATCCTATTTAACTCTATTTCTTTTAGAGACATTTTTGTGACATCTTCTCTGACATTTTTAGACAGTTCCTATCTCCATTTATTTTACAATAGCTCTCCACAGGATAAAATGCATTTCTAGTTTTCACACAACTCCATCATTCTCATTTTACTACAACCTTTTTTTTAATTGCCTAATTAATGTTTTGAAGATAGTTTATTCTTTAATGATTTTCCATTCAGAACTATAAGGGTACTTAAGTACTGAAAAAAGTGCAGTACAAACAGACAATCCCATTTCCAAAACCACAAGCCAATATCTTCTAGTGATATAAATTTATAGAGGTCTTTTGAATGAAAATGTTTCCACTACCAGAGATATTTTAGTCCAGGAAGTAATTCAGTAAAGGGAAAGTCTGGCTCCATTCAAATTAAATCACTTCTATGATGGGATTGGATGTAAAGTATTTTTTCAAAGTATTCAGTATTTAATCAGAGTGATATGACACCAGAAGATTTATTTGTAAAGTGGCTGTTTTCTATTCAACTATATTTCATTGCAGGCTGATCATTTGGGAAATTTGTGCTATATGATCCAATACAACGTCATATCACACGTTATCATATCTGGAAACAGCACTAGCAGTGAGCCCTATTTGATATTTCATCATTTACAGGTGGTGAAATGACTGACATCTTGCATATATTTTTAGATCAGATTTTCACTTTATAAGCCTGTGGGCAAACAGACTTAGTCATGTCACACTAAGAGCGTATTAATGGAACAAATTTGGTAAGAGGTTGTGTATGCAAACTTGTTACTTAAACCAGGATTTTAATCTGTAAGTCTAATACACTGCAACTTGACAGTGACTTGTTCTGCTCAGAGATACTTCATATCATCTGTATTGAACCAGTGTTGGTTTTCCTTTTAATAATTCACACTTCTTGTCATACCATTGATATTGATCTGTCTGTCTCCATACCTTTAGATGGAGTGGGCCTTCCAACATGTCACTACCGTCACAGAAAAGCCCTCTGGGAACATCTGAGAGGCTCAATTTCTCTTCTACCTAATTTCTGCTTGCTTGAAAACATAGGAGAGCATAGGCTCATTTTTCACCTGGAAATTTATGAAAAAGACCAAACATACATTTTTCTAAATTAATTTTTTTGACTGGCAAAGGGGAATCTGAGATTCAGTGATACTGAATCCCATAGGAATGAACTAGGTCACTCTCCAGCATATCCTTGTCCTCCTATGTAGAGGTTGCCTATAATCCTAATCGTAGTTGTTACCTAGCATCAAAACATGAGGGGGGAAATAAGAAAATAAGAAAATAAGAAAACAGGAAAGAAAATAAAGACTTCATTCTGTTTTATTTAGCCTCCTGCATGTAGTTCTAGCATTTACATAAGTCTTTTTGCACTTTTTAAGGCATTTACCTCAGAGAATTAGAAACAGAATATCTCTATTTTTGTTATTACTTGATTTATTTTATAGCAAACATTCCAGTTGCTTTCTCTCTGTGCTCAGAAACAGCTCAGAGAACAGAAATGTTCTTTGTGAAATCTGATAATGCCAATTTAATCAGGATCTCATTAAAACAAACAAATTCAAGAGTTTAATCATAACTTAAAAGTGATGCTTTCCTTTAAAAACAGTGACAATGGGTTTCTGAGTTCAGTCTTCTGCTTATTCCTTAACCTATAAAAGTATTCCTATTTTCTTAACTTCAGTCTTACAATATATCTGGTTTTTCCTGTCTTTTTACGTCATACAGGTCTTTCAAATGTGTCTAAGATAAGAATCTTGCTTTTTTAGCTTCTCTGAAGACAAGCTGACAAACAACATAAGCATTCAAGAGCATTATTTATGTCCTCTGCCTCAGAGGACCTAGTAATTCTTCTGCTCTGGTCTTCTAACTAACTGTCCATCATTGATTTAGGCTTCCCTTTACAAGAACCACTCTTCAGTGGTGCTGAGTGAAGCATGACCTCGTCAGACCAGCCCCATGCATTTACTATATAAAATGCATAGAATGCCAAGAACTCCAGATGCATTTCAATACCAAGTACAGCAGCTTTTTCAGTATGTATTTATTAGCTTAAATTAATACAATACATCATACATGCTTTTACTATTGAGATAGAAAGCCAGAAACTAAATATTCACATATAGTTGGTTCACTTTTTGAGTTGTGGCTTTAAATAGGAACTCAATGTTCTATGTGAAATAAATATGCAACACATTATTTGCAAAATCTGTTAGGAGTACAAAATGTTAGCTCTGTTACATCTTGTTCAGCTAAGCAGACATGACTTATTTTCAAAACTGTTAATAATTATTAAAAACTTCTTGGAATAATAAATACAGTACTTATATTACTTCTTAACTGTACACTCAAAACAGCAGAGTCCAGCAGCACCATATAAAGAGAGATATCAAAGAATAGGTAGTAGAGAAACACAGAGTTGTAAAAGCGTGGGTGCAATAGAATTACCTGGTCTTTCTGGTAACTTGTTTTAGAAGAAACAGCACAGGATAAACATCAATTATAATACTATCATGAAGTGTTTTACGCTTTGAGCCTCTGAACACAGAGCACCTGTCTGGCAGCCAGGAAAACTCTGATTCACAAGGAGATGAATGAGTCCTAGTGGCTAGAGTCAAAGCATCTTGTTCCAGGGTCACCCATAACTTCTCTTTCCACATAAATACGTTGTCTATCTTCATCCTTAATTTTTAGTAACTCAGCTTTTAGCTTTTCCTCCACCTACTCTGTACTCTAAAGTGTCTTGCAGAATTCTCCTTGCTGCCCTTAACATCAGAAAAGCCTCTAATTTAACAAACCACCTGCCTTCACTTGCCCAGACTCATTATGGTAGGGCCAATTTACTTTTTCTCAGCATGACTTCTTGAAGCATCTCAGCTGCATGAGTTTGTGGCCACTCTTTTTTGCTGTTATGCTCTCCAAGAGGATGAAGCTAGACTTCATTTAACAATGCAGGGAAATAGTATGTATGTGATTTTACATAGAGATGTTAGAGGCTGGGCTTTAGTTTCATGTGTTACCACACACTGAAGACCCAAATAGCAGAGAACAGTAAGATAAATAATTTTTTTTTTCCCACAACATAGCAAGAAGAATGTAGATAAACTCAGAAATTAGAAAAAGAAGAAAATATATCCCCCAAGGTCCAGGACACAGGTAATGTCTCTACTGGACTTCTGAGCCTCTATACAAGGCAAAATAAGGAAGCTAATCCCTTGAAAAATAGAAATGGGAAATAGCTTCATTATGAGAGCAAATTTCTATAAAGCGTTTCCAAAGCTATTATAAAGCAAAGGCTGTTACTGTCTGTTCCTAAAGCAATGCCAATGTAAATAGCATGAAAATAACTCATGTTTGAAAAGCAAGGTGCTTCACAATGAAGGCTGTTATTTCACTTTTAATTTGTCCCTTGAGACCTCTTTGTAACAAGTGTCTTAGACCCATTTGCATTATATTCTACAGCAGAGATGACTGTCATCTAATCGCTTTGCTTGGGTCACTTGGCACTGTCTCCTTATTTCAGTAATAGTTTTGTTTGCAACTCTTCTTATGATAACTTACAGTTTTAGATGAATTCTTTACTATTTTAGCATGAATTACACTTGAGTGTTTGTGAATTAGCTTAGTGTGACTTTGTGACTGGGCAGAATCTCAGGATCTCATTGTAATGGAATACTCTCTGCTTTCTAGGAAAAATGCAAAAAAAGGGACTCCCATTACAAATTATTTGCAAATAGTATGTGGTTGTCAGATGCTTCTGCTCCAGTGAGAAGTGCATTTGTAGAAGAGGGTAAATTGACTGCAGTGACAGTGTGGTTGAAAGAATTCAAGTTAACCATTTAGAAAACCAGAGTGGTTTGCAGTGATTTCCTTTCCCAAGGACACAACTGGCACATTCTCTTACAACATGTGTAAGGGAACTCTGGACTGCGTGCTTTCAGTAGACATAATTCTTGTGGTTACAGAATCACAGCGTTACAGAAGCATTTATGTTGGAAAATATCTCAGATTATTGAGTCCAACCTTTGACTGAAGACCAGCAGGTCAACTATACTGTAGCACTAAGTGTCACACAGTCATTTCTTGAACATTTCTTAAACATTTCCAGGAATGGTGCCTGGCTCACCAATGTTGAGGACAGAGGAACAATCACTGCCCTGGTTCTGTTGGCCACTTTATTGCTGATACAGGCCAAGATGCCACTGGCCTTCTCGGCCACCTGAGCACACTGCTGGATAAGGTTCAGCCTCTGTCAACGAGCACCCCCAGGTCCTTTTCTGCTGGGCAGCTTTCCGGTCATTCTGTCCCCAACCTGTAACACTGCCTGTGGTTGTTGTGACCCAAGTGCAGGGCTCGGCACTTGGTCTTTTTGCATCTCATTCCACTAGCCTTGTCCCACTGATCCTGCCCATCCAGATTGCTCTGCAGATCCTTCCTACTATCCAGCAGACCAACACTCCTACACAACTTAGTGTCATGTACAAATGTACTGAGGGTGCACATGAACCCCTCATCCAGATCATCAATAAGATATTAAACACATCCAGATCATCAATAAGATATTAAACAGGGCTGCCCCCCAGTACTCTGGGGAGTACTGTGTTCCACTGGTGACCAGCTGCCAGCTGGATGTAACTCCATTCACCACCACTCTCTGGGCTCAGCCATTCAGCCAGTCTTTAACCTAGCAAAGAGTGCACCTATCCAAGCTGTGGGCTGCCAGCTTCTCCAGGAGAGTGCCATGGGAGTCAGTATCAAAGACTTTGCTAAAGTCCGGGTAGATAACATCCTATGATATTAGCTGCTGTGAGCTGAACTCTGTTGAAAATTTCTCCTTTGTTCCATTTGCCTGGACTGCTGTTGATACGTAATTGTTTGTTTCTTTCTTTCTTGGTAAAGATTGGTTAGCTGTCCCGTAGCACTCTCCAATGAATAGACAACAAGGCTTTGCAATGGAAGGACCGAGTGCTTTCCTGCTTTACCCACCGCAGAAGTGAAGGACTTGTTATGTTCAACCCATCTGCACGATTACCATTCTAGAAATTGCAAAGAGATTTCTGATTTCTTGCTTGTTCTTCCCATCATGAGAGCTAATATGGCTGCAAAAGCAGAGTGGACTGATCTGGAATCATGCATAGCTGAAAACTACACCACTGAGACAGAGACAATTCTAAGACTCAGTGACTCCCAGCTTTTGGCTGTATACATTCTCAAATGGGACCTTTTGTCTGACAGAGACAAGATAGTACCAAGAAGGTAACCGAAGGAGTTGTTCCCTTTTCTAAGGGACCATCTCCTAGACTACGTTGAATTTTTGCTGGATCATTTCCCCTACAGTCTAAGAAAGAATGCAGTTACACTCATTATTCTGAATTTTTTTCAGTTTCTTCTGCGTGACCACAATATCTTCCTTGAAAGAAGGATGGCTCCTTTTTCAAGAGGCGTCATCTTACAGTTGCGGCAAGGAAGAGTGTATACAGTAAAACAGTTCATTCCTGAAAATCATGGCTATTTATAACTGAAATATACTCAGTTTTCAAAGTCTTCTTTAATTCTAGGTTTAAACTGACCTACATTCCACATCAATTTGGCATACCCTTTACATTTTAAAATGCACATCAGTTTTAATTATGTAAGTTAATTAGATTTAGAAGAGTCACCCGTATGTTACAGTTTCTTTTATCAACAGCTTTTTCTGCTTTTCATTCAGAATATTTATTATGCCATGTTTGAACCTTGGAAAGTGAAACCACCTTTTCCAACCTTGGACTACACAAATCCAGTTTTATTTGAGGAATAAAGACTTCTGTGCTGTGAATGCTGATTAACTGGTAGGTGTGAGAATCATTAGTTTGAAAGGTATGTGTTTTCTTACAGTGGCAGAGAGCTGCAGCTACTTGACTATAGTCTTAGCAAAACATAAGTATATGACTATATTTAATTATAACTTGCTATATGTTGAACATGATAGCAATGTATTTCAAATCAAGAACTTGGCAGGTAAGTGAAAAAGGCAGTAGTATTTAGAAGAGAATTTTAACCTTTTAAGCTGGGATGTGGGAGGGACATAAGACAAATTTTATGACTTATTAAATTTTTATTTCTTTATAAGGAGTAGCATGGTGCAAGGCTGTTTGCTTTCTATCTTGAAGATGCAGAAATTAATATGCTGGCCAAACTCTTCATGCAAATAATGAAAAGTTGAACGGAATATGCTTTAAGCATCTTTGTTATGAACATGTAATTGTATGGGAATCAGAGGATGAAAAGCTGGGTGTGACAGTAAAAACAGTGTAAGTGAATTCTTATGAAAGGCCTGGACCCTCCTCAAGACACATTGATAAGGGAAAATTTCTGCCTCCAATAAGAGGAAATCGAAAACTAGTTTTACTCTCTGAGGTACTGCTTGTCCTATAGGGGTTATTTTTACCTTCTAAAATAAAATTGATCAGACCTGTGTATTTCAAAGTTATCCTTCCTAGTCATGAAAAAATGAAGAGATAAATGGTAAAACTGCATATTTTTTTCAGTGCAATTACTCATATTTCTTTATGTGTAATTCTAGCAAGATTGTGAATGCTGCATTCTGCTGCTGCCCATTAGATGTATTGGTCTGAGCAGGCAGTAGAATGAAATGTCAACACAGTCTATGCTATTTCACTTGAAGAATTACTGAATACTCTCATATTGACTGAAACAAAACATGAACATTCCTTGTGCCAGAGGAAGAGCTTTTGTAATAAATTCCAGTCCTTTCAAAGCCTTACGGAGTTGCCCTTCACTGCGTCCCAAGACATTAGTATTTCTTCCTTATTTCTTTCCCAGTTCTCACTATAAGTGATTGAATTAAGAGTCACTTCAGTAAATCAAAGTATTTGGACTGTGTTAGTTCTGAATGTTGACAGCATTTTCATGCGTGTCACATTTAATAGTACTCTGGCTTATAATGTGAAATGTTTAGTATTTTCAAATGTTTTTGAGACATATGGCTAGAAGTGTTCATATATATCTAGACAGACAATAAATCAGATGCTAAAGTATGTTGCTTTCTGCTAACTAGAAAATTGCATGTAAGTATCTATCCCCATATAATAGAAAATAAACTTCTGTACCTAACCCATTGTTTGCTGTTACATCAAATGGATAAATATAAAAGTGTTATTGTTCAATATCTATTGCATTTCTCAGTGGCTTTTAATGTATGTGTTTTACACTAAATTATTTTTATCTATTTGGCTTGTTTAATTCTAAAGAATACTACAGACTTCAGGTCTTGGTAAACTACAGTTCATGTTAAAAACTCTCTGGTTCCAATTTTCAAGCTGTTTCAAAGTGTCCATTTTACATGCCTATAAGCATTGTTTGTTTTTCCATTTTTCTTTCCAGCAATTCTTTCAAACTCTTGTTCCTGTGCTTGAAATACAAGTAATCAGAGAAAGAGTGGCCAATTCTGGCCTTTTCAAAGGATCTAAAGCTGAGACGTTCTTTGTTGTTAGCAAGCTCTCCCTCTCTTTGGCTCTCCTCTTTGTCCGAATTTCCTATTCTCTTCCTCAGTCCTCCCTCACTTAGCACTTCTTCCTTCTCATTGCAGGAGGACTCTCTGAAGTCCTTCATCATGGACTCGGGTTTGCCAGAGAGATCTTGAGCCACACGTAGCTTGTTGTCATCATGATGATACATGACAGGGCTGTACCGCTCTGCCTCATAGCAGTTGTCTTCCTCTTCTTCCTGGCATGAGCTTCCCTTGGCACTCTCGCCATCAGAATGAAATGAGATTCCCTTCCCTTGGCTTTTCTGGGAAAGATCAAAAGGCTCTTCCTGTTCCAAACTTTTCAAGACTTTTGTCTGCGACAGAGCAATTCTTCCTCTTCCAAAACCTTGCAGCGGTTTGAGGGGAGGAGAAGAGGAAAAATTTATATATCGGAAATTTTACTACTTGATACATGGCTAAAAAACAGATTCTGAGGTGGCCTTCTAGTTCATACTTTACCTTTGTCTTCCATCCAGCTGCCTCCAAGTACTTCACTATTTACATCTCATGGCATCTCCTTTGAGATGCTGCAAAAAGGAGTGCTATTCTATACACTTCACAGACAGGTCAGGACACGCAAAACATTGTGTTATACATGACAGACTCTTGATGAGGCAGCTAGGAAAAAAAGTGAAATGGTCTGTCCTTTTATAAGCTATTTTTTACCAGTGAACCTATCCACTTCCTCCTTCCTATTCTTTTTTAAATGAAAACTTTGATCTAAAGCATCACAGTCCATAATCCAAGTTCAGGTTTTATATATTATTTTTCCATAGGAGTGGAAGATACTGAAATTGTGTTAATGTAGTTGTTCTCTGGACACTCCAATTCAAAGTTAATATTTTAAGAATGAAAAGACAATAAAGTCTCAGCAGTCTATGACCTCCACTCTCCTTAATTTTTCCTTTCATCCACTGAGAAACCAGTCAACTGAAAAGCTCTATGCACTAGATAGTGCTTCAGCTTGAGGAAATCATTATAAACAAATAATGCTTTCAAGCAGTATAGAGTAAATCTGCATGTACTCCTGGATCTGATTTGCCTTAATATTTTTCAGTGTCTTTCCTCTTACTGGAAATATAGATGTTACCCAGGAGGCAACTGTAGACTCTAATATGCTGCAAGCACCAGGAGGCACTAAAGAAGATTGGGATACGGTAGGCATAGACCATTTTCATGAAAGACTAGTGACAGCACTGGGGCGAGGATTTCACCTCACAGTAAATATATACAAAAGTCAGTACTTTACTTGCTTTTGTTTGCTTTGTTGTTTTTTTTTTTCCCTCAGTAATTGAATCCAGTTTCTGAAGAATCTATGCAGTCTCATAAGAAAACAGATGCTACTTTGCAACAGACTGTATTTGTTAAAATGGTTCATAAGCAAGTGGCAGGCCTTACAAATTATCTTGTGTCTGATAAGCCTCAAGGGATGCAGAATCCCTGTACAATGAAAGGCTCTTAGCAATCTCCAATTCCAAGTAATTGTCTAACTAGCATGGTGCTGTAGGAGGTTTACAGAAAAAACACACTTATTTCATTACCCATTAAGATGTTTGTACATTTTATATCAAATGTCATTAGAGTAATGTAGTGTAATTAGAGTGTTCTACATATGTGCTGGACTGCCTTAACGCTTGAATTTGAGGAACACTAAGAAATCTTCCCCATTAAAGAATTATTTATCCACAAAATCTTAAAAAACATATCTTGGAAAATCAAACTCTCAAAACAATCTTCCCTAATTCCTCCACTTCTCTAGTTAGCATTGACATGTGTGCGTACATAAGGATAACTTTTGGAATGGTACATGGCAGATGGCAGACAGGAAATTATTTGCAGGGTACCCTGGGTAGTAAAAAATCCTTGTACTTTGAAATGGGGCAGTAGTATCTCCTGTTCATGTACTCCTTTGTAAATTGGGTCTTGAGCCTATGGCCTTCACCTGACATCAGCTATGCCAATACAGTACAGAATAACCAAGGCTCTTGGATGTAGAGACACTCAGCCTTCCATCCGCATTCCAGACTGGAATCCAATATGCAGTGAGCACGACCCATAAATGTTCTAGATTTTCTGCTTCTGTCAATTTAGGATTAATTTATGATTTATTGGGAATCTCTGATCTGTAACATTGTAGTAATATAATTAATAGCAACTTTTCAGGCTTATGGGATTCTATCACTGGCAGTAGCATAGGATCCATGGTTCAAGTTTGTGGATCTGTAGTACAAAGCCCATTTGGGTTCACTGATAAGCATCTTCAGATCTCACAAAAAACAACCTTTCTGAAAAATATTACCTTGCGAATGAAATCCTCTTTCCATGACCCCGTGTTTGACTTTCATGTGTCTGGTTAGGTTCCCCTTCAAGGTGAATTTGCTGGGACAGTAGAGGCACTTGAAAGGCTTACTATCGGAATGCAAGTGCATGTGTCCCATTAAATTGTGCATTCTGTTAAATTCCTTTCCACAGAGCTGTAAAAACAGTAAAAATGAAAATTATTAGTTTGAATCAGTATTTACTAGGAGAACATTTTAAAAGGAAGTAAGACCTACACTTTTCTACTTTAGCCTTGGCGGCTTTTGGCTGCAATGTGTTTTTCAAAGTTCCAGGCAATAATCCTACAGAGAAGAATATGTGTTTTGAGTATCTAGAGCCCTCTGCACTGCTGGCTTTTTTTTTAATTTGGTGACCGAGACACACAGTCAAGGATTCCCCAAAAGCAGGCAATGTTGTTGTAAGGAGGGGAGAGACTTAAGTGAGTAATCTGGTAGGCTCTTAACTTGAATGACACTCAAAGTATAACTTTCTGCCCTGGCGAAGCACTTAATTTGTAGTTTATAAATCTAGCCTTTAATCAAGAACAATGCCAGGTAGAGATGGAGATAAAAAATAAAACCAATTAAGGGTTTCTGTGGCACAGTCAAACAGAATATTACTTCTCCTTAAGTGGAAATTAAACAGCTGCATATTTTGCTTAAAGCTAGAAAAAGCAATTCCTTATTTTAGTTTGTTTCTTGCTCACCGTTTTTTCTCTGATCCCTTTATCATTTTTTTATCAAATTCTGTGTTTTGATGTCTCTGGTAAGTAAGCTGGAATGTAAACAGTCATGAGGCTGCAAGAATGACTCAGCTTTCCCTGAAGCATGTTCCTGCCAGCTCAAGCCATTGATCCTGCAATTTTTCCTTTGATGGAACAATAAGGGTCGTTTTTTTTCATTGTTGTTGTTTATCTAGATGAGTCCTTTTGTAGTCTGGACTCTTATAAAACAAATGTATTCTCAAGACATGAGAGTTTGACATCACTATTACAAGTATCTAGTCTTACTTGCCTTCTGGTCTTTCCTTATCAGGATTTATAGTTTTATTCATGTTCAAGTGGCTATTTCCATCCTCTGCAAACTTCTGTATGTGCTTTCTACTTCAGCTCCTTTTTTTTTTTTTTTCTGACTGGTTCTACCATCAGATTTTAATTTTTTAAAATTATCTTTATTTCTATATGAGTTGAATCACCATTACTGAGTAACTGAAACTTCCATCTAGCAGGGTAATCATCTGGCAGAAAATTACTAAAAAGAAATTACTAAGATTCCACCACATTTTTTGTATAATGGGAATTCTGATTTTATTTGTTTTGATATTGTAGAAGATCTGATATGCTACTTGTAGATTCTTATTCAGAAAGTCATCACCTGGAACACCTGGATGAAATGTAGATAGTGGAATTATCATTGGTGAAAGAGTACTATGTGGTTTGCATTTTACACTCTCTCTTGAGGGAAAATTGAATCAGTTCATTTATACCAAAACTTTGCAGGTCTACTGTTTCACAATTAAAATTAGAGCTGAGCCAGTGCTGCAAAAACAAAGACTCTGGAAATATTCACTTGTTTTTAAAACAAATATTTGCTTCAGCTGCATATGTTTTCTTCCATGATTTTCTCTCCACAATTTTGCTAAAATGAACATTCTAGCAAATAAATTTATCAGCAAGACAGTAGGAGGGGGAAAAAAAGCCACTGCAAATGAATTATTAATTTTTAAAATAAGGATATCTGGTTCTAAGGGTCATCCATCCATTTAGGAAAGAGTATTATCTCTTCTTTGCATTCAAACAAAGATAATATGCAGGATTGCTTATATTCAGAGAAATGAATGCAACAAAAAAATACTCTGAAAGTGCTGAGGGGAAACAAAGAGGAAAAGTACTGATGAGCCCAGAAAATTCTCAAGGAATAACAGCAGCTGATTGTATCCTGACAGCTGCTGGAACAAACTATAATATGTCAATATTACTCTTGCTACAAGAATGCCAGTAATAATAGCTTTCTAATACCTCTTACATGAAGGCTTCTGGTTATCTGCTTATGTTGTGGCTGACCTATATTGTCACCAGATCTTGCTTTCCTATAGCTGGGTCTTTATTTCTCTATCTAAACTGGTGGCCAAGGAAAACCAAGTTGAATAGGCGAGCGACCAGAATACTTCATGCAAATCCATATCTTTATAGGTTCCTGAGTATTAAAACTGATCTAGTAGGAGCATTTATTTTCTTCTGTGAAGTTAATATTTATTTCTCTTTCTTCATAAAGAAAAGGGACTTCATAAAGGATAGTTCTTTACAGTATAAAAGTTCTTTGTCTCTGAATAAAGTTGACAGATTTTTCCATTTCCCAAAGTCAGGTGTATCTTAGGGTTGTATAATGTGTTCTTGCCATGAAATCTTTTCTGGATACATGAGGAAATGGCACTAGAAGGGAGAGGTGTGGCAGGAAAATTAAAGAATTGCAGATATTAAAATTGTGTTTCAGAATGATGTTTCTGTGTGTCACGGTCTTTGTTTAACTGCTCCTTTTCAAAAGGTGCAAGACACCTTTTGGATGAATGATCCAGAGGGTAGAGGAAACAGGTTTTTGGTCACATGCTGAAAGACTGCAACTCAAAGCTGGTTGGGATACACAGCTAATGCTTAATGAACAGCCTGAGTCTGCATATCAAACTGGAAGGTTGAACAAGATTTCCTTTCTCTGTGGCATGACAGGGTTGTGAGCACTGATGACCAGAGTGAGAAAGATGACAGTTGCATGGGACGGAGCTCCAGCAGAACTCACTACAGAGCACCATAGTGCTCAGGGAGATGATGTGGTTTAATGCAAGAGAACTTGGGATGTTGGGAACTTGTGGATTTTTTTGTTGGGCTGTCTACTCTAGACAAGATAAAATTAAAGCCTTGAAGAAACAGACCTCAGCTGCAAGTCTGCTGAACACACTTTGTTGCACTTGCTGATGAAATGGACTTCAGTACAGTTTGCTAGAAGAATCCTGCATTAGTTCAATGGTAGATTTTGTCTTCCTAAGACACCACATGAAGTATCACACTTCTAGATTTGTCAGCCTGTTTTGTTTCTTCTCAAAGTACTTCTCTCTCACATTTTCTTTGGTTTTGAACTCCTGATTAAAACACACAATTTTAGATGGGAAAAAAGTAGAGTTCAAAACGTCCACTGCGAAGTGTATTTGGCTGGGCTGGAAAAAAATCCATTGCATTCTTTATTGGAGGTCTGAAACACTGATTACTCCAGCACTGAAAACAACAGTAAATTTCATGGAACCTTCCTCTACAAGTCAGAATTAGCACTGTTGCAACAGTTGGTGTAACACCTTCATAACTCTTCAGTCTTTTTTTTTTCTTTAACAGAAATAAACACGGCAACATGGGCTCAGGACTTTAAATGTTACAGAGAAGTTCACTCTTCAAAGAGAAATCAAACACAGATGAAGGCTGCAGCTGGATGAGGAAACAGAAGGGACAACTATTTGCTACTCCCTCACTTCTGATAGTCTGTGCTTAGCTGTGATTAGACTCATAGGAAAGCTCATGTTTTCTTTCGCTGTGAGAAAAAGGTAAAGAAAACCATTGCATGTGGTGAAATAGAAAGGCTACTGCTGTGCTCTCTTTCCTTTGCATTCTTCTTCTTTTTTTTTTTTTTCTTCATAAGAAGGGTGTTCCTTTCCTCAAAGAGAGAGGGAGAGGGAGAATGACTGTAAACTGTCCAAAAGGACCGTGAGAAAACAGGAAGCTTTGAAAAGTACAAGAGAAAGCAAGATGAAATCTATTTGCAGGCGGTTCCCCGGGGACATGTGAGCCATTGTTAAGCAGGCTGTTCATACAGCTATATCCTTCCTTCTGCTGAGGAGGAGCTTGGTGCCAAAAGGCTGCTATCTGGTCACTGCCTTAACCCTCCAAGTACCAACCAGAAATATTTGCTTTCAAGAGTGTTTTGAGGGCTCTGTCAGAGAGGTAATGTCAGGATGTTCCTAATGACCAAGAGCAATTCCTGATTCTGCCTTTGCTTGTTGCTGCAGTCTCCACTCTCAGGGGCACTGATGTTGATTCATACCCCTTCAGCCACAGGAGAAACAGGTTCACTGTGCTTACTTGTTTCTTTCCTCCTAGGAACACTGGGTGGGGACAGAAAAGTGAAAAAATAAGAAAAACAGGTGTTCCTGCAGAGCTTTTGTTACTGGCTGGAAAACATTCTAGTGATACTCCATTTCCCAGCTCCAGTTATTGCCATCTCCAAGTTTTAATAGTATACCATCATCAAACACTAAGCTGAACACAATCTTCCAGCTAATCTGCACGTACCTAAAAAATTGTGTGGGTCCACATACTGCACCCACAACAGCTGATCAAACAATTGAGTTTCTTTTCTGAAATTTGAGGAGTCAGAAGAGGACTTTGACGACATGGGAACAAAAAGGCAGGTTTCCAGATGTTTTCAAAGAACGAAAATCTCCAGCAGACTTGACATGAAACTCCCCAAGCTTTTCAGTAAAAATTTTTTTTTATCAATATAGAATAACGTAAGCCCAAGTATACAAAATAGCATTTTAATAGGACATAAATTAGGAAAAAACAAAACACCAAAGTTAGAAACCTTTGCTGCTATTTTTTCAAAATAAAATGACAAAGCAAAATGAAGTCAGAAAGATTTTCTTTTACATTTTCTTATTAAAATTAGTACCGAATGTTTTGTATTCCTATAGCATTTTAAAGTTCTATGGTTTCTGAAGTGAAATCATTCAATTTAAAATTTTTCATACATCTCTATTTCTTGATTAAATGTTCCTTTTAAGAAAATATTCAATTCCATAAAGATGTAGGATGAAAGAGTTTTAGAAATTGCTTTCAAATCAGTCTTATATAGAAATTGAGTGATATGTTTCACTCTGTATTTACTATTTATCAGAGCAAATGAAATTGAGAATGAAATCTACAACCTTTGACTTCACAAGGTATGACTATAGTAAGGAACCATATAGGTAGAAAAAGGAACTTACATGGTGTCCAATACAGAGTAAGAATATAAACATGAATAATCCATAAAGAATATATTAGAGATAAACAGGGTCAAGAAACCCTTAGATTTTTATGGGGAGGGAGGAGAAGAGAGGATGGAAAGGAAATGTCAGCCTTCAATGTACTGGAGAGAAGCAGCAAACTGGAGTTTGCAAAGGATCATAAAAAAGCCAGATGGTCTCAGAGGTTATTCTGCTAGCATATTGATGTCCTGCCCTGAATTTCAGTCTGGTAATTACATCTGGCCCATTCAAATCCCTTCTGTAGTTGTATTTTTCTGTGGGTTTTTTTGTCTCCTTTCTTGAAGTGTTGCATAGCCTCACTGTGTGAAGTTGTGACTGCTGCTTTTCCATGATCCTCTGCAGGGTGCATGACTTGATTTATGGTTTTAGTCAGTGTGTCAAGATATTAAGGACTTAGACTTCTGTTTGGATGGTTGTACAAAGCAAATGTCAGATATTGTCTTGTCCTCAAACCTCTATGGCACTTAAATGCTCACAGAACAAATCAAAACCAAAACTACATGAGGATGAAAGTTACTGGTATTGAAGAGGAAGGGACTAAACCACACGTATTTAATTCCATTGTTTTGTACTACATAAGAAGAACCTGGATAAATAAAGAAAACCAGAACGTTTTATGCTTATTTAAATGCAGTAGGTGTTAACAAGTCTTGTTTTTCTAATTCTTTGATATCACAAGATGATAATATCAGAGACATAAAGTGTGGATTAACGGCTCTGTCTCCAAATGCACTTACCTTGCATTTAAAGGGTTTGACATCAGAGTGAACAATCATGTGGGCCTTGAGAGTCTGCTTTTGCACAAAGCTCTTGAAGCACAAATGACATTGATAGGCTCTGATATTGGTGTGGATCAGTACATGTCGCTTCATGTTGGCCAGCAGAGTAAATTCCCGGCCACAAATTCCACATTTGTGCTCTTTTACACCCTGCAAGAAAAGAAAAATTCAGTAGATGGAAAGTTTTTTAGATAATTTAATCATCAGTAGAGCTATTTATGAATTATTCATTCCATATTAGAAAAATAGATAATAAATTATTTCACTTTTAACATTTGTTCAAGAGGTATCAATGTAATTTTTCCTGAGAAATTCTTACAAGGTTCTGAGAAGCAGAGAAGTAAACCAAAATATAAGCTTAATGAAATAATGAAGTTGGTTTACAAATCAATGAGACAGTCAGTGTCAGTGCTTCCATGTCTTACTCTGCTGCTTAAGTAAAAGTATTGGTCAAATATGTACATTTATTGACCAAGAATAAAAGCTAAGCAGTTATAAGACTAAAGCAGTAGTTGCCTTTGATAATTGAGCAGCACTGGATTATGAAAAAGTCATAACTCTGTTCTGCAGAAAGCTATAGAAAATAGCCTGAAGTAACTGAGAAGTAGTGAAGCAATGGTACCAAATAAGATTAAATATTTTACATTCATAGAAGAGGAAAAAACATATATATTCTTGGCGGGATTTACAGTAACCCTAATGAATGATCTCCTTTTATATGAGGTTTATAGGGCATTTTTATTACGCTTTATGCCATATACTCAATACAAAATGCATAAATCAGTCTTTTTACACCTGTGTGGTCTAAATGTCAGCTTCTCAAAAAGTGATTCAGATATTATGAAAGTCAAAGAATTTGCCACCAAAAATCTTAATAGTTTGAGTATGACTTGCTGAAGGTATGGGGATTTACTAGTGAAGTGCTGAGAGCAATTACTCCTCCTGCAGGCTCTCTTCACAAAGACATGAAAAGACTGTCAGTGATTTTCACAGTTAATTTGAAAGCTAAAACTGTGAACATCACCAGCAGCTTTGAGTGTCTGCTTATCTGATGTGAGGCTTGGTTTGGTGAGCTAAGTACTGTAAACTGTGTTCACAGCAGAATCCACCTGCAGCTGTGGACAAAGAAGCAGAAGCTCTGTAAAGGCACAGGGACATTTAATTTCCTGTGACTAAAGTCTTCAATTAGTGGGATTTTGCATGGTAAATCCAAAGACCAGGGAATCTTCAAGAAAAGCAAAAACTATAATCATTAAGCAGGAAATAAAAAGCAAATATGGAAGTAGAGGTTGTTGGTTTTTTAAAAGAAAATATGTCTATAAAACTCAAATACTGTAGCTTTCTGTATTTTTAATGTTTTTCATATAAAAGCCAAAATTCAAGATTTAAAGGAAAAATATGCAAATCTGGAAGCAATTTTTTTTTCTAAAATGAGGGTGTTTATCTTGTCTTAACAATATTTTTGTAAAGGTGGACAGTCAATTTCCAAGCTTATTGAATAGAACAATTACATTTTCCCTGTTTCTGAAAGCAATCTTTCTGGAAGTGCTCCAAAGTTTGCTTCTACCCTAAACTGACTCTGTTGTCACTATTGTCAGCAGTGGCAAGACTGCCACTTGATATGAATTGGCTGCGATTATGGTCCTGCTTGTCCATTTCTATTAACTGGCATTCTGGATAACTTATGCATGAAGGGGAATTTTTCTTAGGATTTTTTGGTTTTAAATTCTCTCATTATAATTGTTCTTCAAAATCTGATGAGTAATAATATACTTTCTTTTGCTGCAGTCTCCTGCAAACCGACCTACTTCCTAATTAAGAAAACAAAGCAGCAGAACTGGATTTCAGTAAAAAAAATTCTTTTAAAATTTTTAGGGCAGGGGGTGGTGGTGTTTATTATACCGCTCTGCAAAATTATGTTATGTTACAGAAGATCATTCCGAAGACAGAAGCCGGAGAGATGTGAATACAGTTTTGGAAAGTAATACGGGTAGTTTAATTGAACTCCTGTTTATAACGAAGTTGGTTTGTTTGAACTTTCATAAGTCTGACAGAGACACCTGGATTATAGTACCGCCAGCAGTGCTGGGGGTTCTGCTGTGCGTAAGTATGACAAAAGCTGGCAAAAGGCCACATGAGGCTGTATAGTCTCTTCTCTTTCCAAGGAGGTAGATACCTTAGTAGCCTGTAACCCTCCTGCTACCTTCAGATGCAAGATCAGAGTGCAACCCGTGCTTACCTTGTGAGTGAGGGAGTGTTGTTTCAGGTGGTGGGGCTGCACAAACTCCATGCCACATTCAGTGCAGATGTATGGGCGGATGTCTTTGTGCTTCATCATGTGGTTTTGCAGCTGACTTGGGTACTGGAAGGTCTTATCACATTCAGTGCAATTGTACTGTATAGGACCACGGTGGGTGGTTAGGTGTCTCTTCAGCTGGGCCAGAGTTGGAAAGTCCAGACCACACTCCACACAAATGTTCTCTCGGCCACTCTCATGCTTAGACTCATGTGCTTTCAGCTCACTGGGATAGGCAAAACCTCTGCCACAGATCCTGCAGTTGTAAGGCTTGATGTCACTGTGTTGCATCATGTGTCTCTTAAGGTGACTGGTTTGAGTGAAAGCCTTGTGGCACACCTGGCACTTATGTGGCCGAGTACCCTGGTGTGTCAACATATGTGTGTGCAAGTGGCTCAGCTGCTTGAAAAGCTTGCCACATCGGGTGCAAGCATGCGGCTTAATGCCACTGTGCCCCAAGATGTGGGTGACCAGATTGTATTTGGATGTATAGGACTTCTCACACATGGGACATTGCCAGCGTTTCTGTTCACCCCCCACATCAACATAGTAACTGTCATCTATCTGAAGGTTGACATCTACTCTTTCAACTTTCTGTTTGTTTTCACCGCTTTCTCTTACTTCAGCCCTCCTGAAGGGTGGTTCTGGAGGTCTTTTCATTTGAAAGGGGTTCCTGAAATGAAAGTTTGGTGGTACAATGAAAGGAAACATTAAACCAGGGTGGACTTTAGGATAATAAGGGTAAGGAGCCTGCATGAATGCTGGGCTACTAGGCCATGCCATGTTGGGCTTCACTGGTTCTTGCTTGATGGGCTTGGCTCCAAAATGCTCCAGAGTTCTGTAGAATTGAAAACCAAAGTTGCAGAGATCAATCATCTGGGAGCTGTACTTGGGCTGTGCTGGCTGTTGGAACACCAAGGGGAGACTGGAAGAGCCTATGTCATTGTGATTGTCAGGTCTGTCTGGTGGTGATGAGGAATCCTCAAGGGTGATGGAAGGTGGCATTTTTGTTGGCATGCTCTTGCGTTTCCGAGACCCTCCTTCCAAGGACCCCTGGAAAGATTCCATGTTTTCAAGAGGAGGAGGACCATAGCGGAAATGCGAAAGGTGTGTTCTGAATTCTTCATCAAATGGAGTTGTTCTGTGTGGCTTTGTAACAGGGCTGAGTGGCTGCAGGCAGCAGGAGAAGGGAGAGGCTTGGGTATTGTCCACATTAAAATCTGTTTCTTCGTTCTTCATCATACTCGATTTTTTTCTGTGTGGCCCAAATTCCTTAAAATAAGCAAAAAACCAAAATCTCTTTATTTCTTCCTGTTCTTTTGGGTTTAACATTTTATTGACTATTTTATTGTTTTGAAGGTTGTTGGCTTTTTTTAATTAAATACAACCAGGAATGTCTTAGCCGTATATAAGACAAAGACATTTTGAAGAAGAATTAAGTTTTTTAGTGAAGAACAAAAAGGCTTTGATCTTCCTGAAGGAGATTTGGTTGTTTAAATCAAGTTTGACTCACACAGCATCCTTACGACATAAATATTCTGTACTGTGACAACTACTCTCTAGCTGCATCTGTATGGCAGTGTTTCTGCTTAATTTAATTCAGACAGGCTGTTTGTGAGCAAAATTCTTTCCTTGACTGTGCATGCACAGTCTCTAGAAACTGGCGGTGCATCTAAAGGATATGGCAATACAAACAGCAATGTGGACATTTATTATGGTTGTGACATGAAAAGCCAAAGCCAAAAAATATTAAACTTCTTTGTATCATTAACATGTGCTACTGTGAGAGAAAACAATGGCCAAGTGATCTAAGGACACTGTGTACCATCAGATTTTGCGCCGTGTTTCCTGACTTCTCTCACTTTGTATTGTAATAAGAAGGCGGAGATTAATTTATTTTCTTTGTTTTAATCCCAGAGATATTTACCTGGCAGATTTGGGGGAGGAAAGACATTTGACAACTCTCCAAATTATATGCAGTTTAATAGGGGTTTTTTTGTTTCTAAACAGGTGGGCAAAATCTCCACTATAAACCCAAATATAAAATTAATATCAACAAACCCCCAGGATTCCACAGTAATTGACAACTAAGAATGCTCTGAGCTTTTCTAGTGATACAATGTGATGAGGCAGATTAATAATTTTCTTCTGGCAAAATTTTATATCCCACTGATTATACAGATGTCTTTTTCTGGATTTGGGGTTCATCTAAAACATTGGTTATAAATTTTGCTTCATCTTAAATAAGGCTGCTACCTTTTCCCTTGTCTTTCTAGAATCATAAAATCATGGAATCCTTTATGTTAGAAAAGACCTTTAAAATCGTCAGGTCCAACCATTAAGTCAGCACTGCCAAGTCGACCACTAAAACATGTCCCTAAGCACCAATGTCTACATCTTTTAAATACCTCCAGGGTTGGTGACTCAACCACTTCCTTGGGCAGCCTGGTCTGGTTCTTGATTGCTTTTTACATGAAGAGGTTTTTTCCTAACATCCAATCTAAACCTCTCCTGGACCAACTTGAGGCCATTTTCTCTCATCCTAAGGCTTGTTACTTGGGAGAAGAGGCCAAGCCACATCTCACTCACTCATTTCAGGTAGTTGTAGAAAGTGATAAGGTCTCCTCTGAGCCTCCTTCTCTCCAGGTTAAAAAACTACAGACCCCTCAGGCATTCCTCCTCAGACTTGTGCTCCAGACCCACCACTATTTTACTTCTCTGGACAAGCTCCAGCTCCAGGAATTGCTTCTTTTAGTGAGTGGCCAAAACTGAACACAGGATTTGAGGTGTGGCCTCACCAGTGCCGAGGACAGAGGAACAATCACTGCCCTGGTCCTGCTGGCCACACTATTGCTAGTACAAGCCAGGGTGCCATTGGCCTTCTTGGCTACCTGGGCACACTGCTAGATCGTGTTCAGCCACTGTTGACCAGTACCCCCAGATCCTTTTTTCTGGGTGTCTTTCCAGCCACTCTGTCTCCAGCCTGTAGTGCTGCCTGGGGTTGTTGTGACCCAAGTGCAGTACCCAGCACTTGGTCTTTTTGAACCTCACCCTACTGGCCTCAGCCCAACAATCCAACCTGTTCAGATTACTCTGCAGATCCTTCCTACTCTTCAGCAAATCAACACTCCCACAGAACTTAGCAAATGTACTGAGAGTACACTGTAACCCCTCATTCAGATCATCAACATAGATACTAAACAGGGCTGGACAAAGCACTGAACCCTGGTAAAAACCACTGGTGACCAGCTGCCAGCTGGATGTAACTGCATCCAACACCATTCTCTGGGCCTGGACATCCTGACTCTTTTTTAACCCAGGAAACGGTGCACCTGTCCAAGCCATGAGAAGCTAATTTCTCCAGGAGAATGCTATGGGAAATGCATCAAAAGCTTTACTAAGTTCAGGAAGACAACATCCACAGCTTTTTCCTCATCCACTAGTTGGGTCATCCTGCCATAGAAGGAAATCATGCTGGTCATGAAGGACCTGCCTTTCCTAAACCCATGGGCCTTATCCCCTGGTTGCTCTGTACTTGTTGTGCGATGGCACTCAGGACGATCTGCTCCATAATTCTCCCTCCAGCCTTTCCTGTAGATGAAAGTCATATTTACTGACCTCCAGTCAACTGAGACCTCCCCAAATAGACAGAAGAGCTAGTAAATGATGAAAAATGGCTCGGTGAGCATTTCCACCAGGTCCTTCGGGACCATGGGCAGATCCCTTCCAGTCCCATAGACTTGTACAGGTCTAAGCGAGAACAACTGGTCTGACTATTAAAGACTGAAGCAAAGAAGGCACAAAATACCTCAACCTTTTCTTCATCCTTTGGTGCTATGTTTCACTCCACATCCAATAAAGAATGAAGACTTTGCTCAGCCCACTTTTTGGTGTGAATGTATTTACAGAAACATTTTAAATTGTCTTTTGTAGCAGTAGGCAAATTAAGTTCTAGCTGGGCTTTGACCCTTCCAATTTTCTCCCTGCATAACCTCATGACATCCTTGCAGCCCTCCTGAGGGATGCACTTATATGAATGTGTGTGTGTTTGTGTTCATGTATCTAGCCAACCAGGGAGAGATTAGGCTGGAAAACTAGACACATTTTCCCTCTATCATCTGTGACATGTTGACGCTATTTATAACATCATTCTTGGAAATGCTGGGTGGAGAGTATGAAGGTGAATGGAGTACTATATACACTCCTATTTCTTTTTCAGGAAGCTCCATGCTTGATAAACCTTCTTCTAAAGATAGATAAAAGCAGATCTCTGTAACCTAGTTAGGCCATGGGGAAGAGAAGGCATCTTAAATAACTTCTTGCAAACACATTGGTTTTTTAGAAGGAATAGACTGCGGAATTATCTTTGAGATAAAGTGTGAAGCTAAAGTCTCAATGACAAAACTCTAAGACAGAAAATTTAGACAAAAGGATCAAACAATACACGAAGAGGGGGTATTAATTGAAGCAAAAATTGAAGGATCTCTAAACTTATGATTCAAAAAATACATCCAATAGAGGAAAAAGATTAAAAAATTGTTACATCTTGGACAAGTACCTAATAATTATACGATAACTTGACTTTCAGTTTCTAGCTCACTGACTGGAAATATCATACATATATGTACACAATATAGAATCATAGAATCATAAAACATCCTATTTGGAAGGGCCTCACAAGAATCGAGTCCAACTCCTGGCCCTGCACCCCAAGAATCACATGATATGCCTGAAAGTATTGTTCAAACACTTCTTGAACAGACTTAGTGCTGTGACCACTTCTCTGGGGAGCCTGTTCCAGTGCCCAAGCACCCTATAGGTGAAGAACCTTTTTCTAATATCCAACCTAAATCTCCCCTGACAAAACTTCCTGCCAATCCCTCGAGTCCTGTTACTAGTCACCACAGAGAAGAGATCAGTGATTGCCCCTCTTCTTCCCCTCACTAGGAAGCTGTAGACTGCAATAAGGTCTCCCTTCAGGCTTCTCATCTTCAGGGTGAACTAATAAAATGACCTCAGCCACTCTTCATCAGGCTTCCCCCAAGGCCTGTCACCATCTTTATAGACCTCTTTTGGGCACTCTTTAATAGCTTTATATCCTTGTTGTATTGTGGCACCCAAAGCTGCACACCTGTATCTGTGTGTATGCATACATAGCATATATGTTCAATCAGAGAGGACTTTGATCGACTGTTCGTTCTACTGTTTCCTTGTCACCCTAACTCCCTCAAAATAAGGAACAATTAGATCAAAATAAGGAACAGTTAGATCTTGAAAATTTTTGGAGAAAGGCAAGGGAATCACCTGAATACTGAAAAATTCTTCACTTCTTTCCACAAGAAAAAAATACTTTAAAAATAATTTTTAACAAAGTTAAACTCACACAATTTGAACATAAAATATGCTTGTAGACCAAAATCTTTCCTTCCAGGGTCTGTCCCTCAAATATCTGTCAACTTGTGTATCTTATTTTTTCCCAGCAATATGGGTATAAAATTCTTCAAAAGGCATGTAGCAATTGAGAAACAGCTATGTTATTTACTGCTTTTGTTGGATTATTGAAATGCTACCAAAATACACAGAGATGACAGTGAGTTCTGCCTAATTGCTCTCTTGTCTCTTGTCTGCCCATTACTCCCTTCTTCCACAGCCAGTTTTGTGCAGTTTCGTTCTTTCTGGAACACGCAGTTACAGCAGAGGCTGCAGAACTCCTTGAAATTACTAGAAAGAAATAATTTCCTTGTGCTACTAACCTTTCAGTGCTTTCACTGAGCATAGGGGTTGATTTCACTGTCCACAGCTACATGCATCACAGGACTAAGCCTACAAAGGAAAGTGTTTAAACAGTCAGTGACCAGCACAATCTGAGGTGCTATATAATCCAACACAAGAGCATTCCAAAGGAAAGGGGAAGTCTATATATATGGATCACCCTACTGCTTTATTTTCCCCCTTGAATCTGCCAACACCTATAATGTATAAATTAATTCTTTCTTCTTTCATTCTGGCAGCAAAACCTTGCTAATTTGAAGGGAGCTGTGATCTTAACCTTGTCCAGAACTGAATTCTGTAAAAACATGAGTCCTGATGAAACCACAGAAGAGATGATAGATGTGACCACCATGCAAGAAGTAGTTAAGGAACAGAAAGACTAAGATTAGCTCAGTTGGTTAGAGCATAGTGCTAATAACAGCAAGGTTGTGAGTTTGATCTCTGTATGGGCCATTCACTTCGGACTCGGCGTTCCTTGTATGTCTCTTTCAACTCAGAGTATTCTGTGAAATAAGAGGAGAGTCCCTCTTCTTTAAATAATTTCAGTAGAGAACTTCAAAGTTTTTAATAGTTTCCCAATACGTTTTTTCTATCTAACTGTGCAGTAGCTGCTCTCATTTTAATACTCAACAACAAATTAGGAGGGAGGTGGTGAATTTATTTTTTTATTATTATTATTTTATATTTATTATTATTTAAATATTTTTATATTTGAATATCACCTATGGGTCTTCTATAAAGTGCTTGTTTCTTATACAAGCACTTCAAAGTATCCTTCTTTCTACAGAACGTCACATTTAAAATGTAGTGCTATGTAGTGTGATTCTAAACATTGGATGTTCATTAAAAATTCTAGCTTTCATCAATAATATTTCAGCTCCTAGGTTTTGAAAATTTGGTCTGGAAAACTCACTGAGACAGAGTTTTCCATGCTGTATTGTCACTGAAATATAGCACTCCCTCCAAAAAACCTAGCCCTCCAGAGCTTACTAAAAAGTCAATTTCTATAGAAGAGACAAGGATCCTCACAGTTTCTTTCTTTATGTAAAAAACATATATTTGGAAATACACTAGTTTGAAAAATAGAACCAGAAATTATGTCTTCCTGTCCTTTCAAAACAACAAAAGAAATGTGACAGTGAGGTCAGATAGTTGTTGAGGTATTTCCAAAATAAAATATCTATGCAGCAGCTACTAATGTTAACTTCCATGAAGGAGAAAGAGAGTTTAACACAGAATATGAATCACCATTTACTTTCTCATGTTCACTCACTTCTACAGACAAAGGATTTAAAACAGTATGCAAATGCTGCTATTCACTCTACAAGGATTGTTGCAGTGTCCAGCTAATATTCGGTAGTGGAGTCAACAGCAAATTTTCTTTAGACTTCAGTAGAACCAAGATTCTCCTTCCTGTATGAAAATGCCTTCTATCTGTAGATTAATAATGTGTCCAGCTACAACAATGTGAGGTTGTGAAGTTTCTCAAAGTTAAACGCTGCCTATTACTGTTGTGATCTTGCTCTTGGGCAACACAGTTATAAAACCAGGAATGAGGCCAAGGTGAGCAAAAGTGGTATGTACCCTCTGACAAAAGGAAATGGTTTACTTTGTCACAACGTTTGCACTTATATTTGTTCTTTCAGAAGAAGGCGAAACACATGAAAATAGAGGAAGTCTAAAGGTGGCTTAATAGGCTAAAAAGCTTCTCTTAACTGGAAGAGAAGTTCCATGTTTAATTGAATGTGTAGGACTGCAGAACCATGACCCGTAACAGTGCATGTTTGCTCTCCTCTTGAGAACTGAAATATTGGCATCTATAAGGAAAAAAATGAAAAAATGTGTTGGATGTGGGAAGTATTAGCAACAAATTTAACACTACTACATTTCTTGAGCTAAAGTTGAGCAGTTCTTGAGGTTCAGCCTTATTGAACTACCATCTGGGGTTTTCTCAATCACTGTTTTTTGCCAATCATTGTTACGGTGATAATTACCATTATCTTAATAGGTTTAATGGGCTCTCAGTCTGTACTTCCAGATATATTATGCTTTTAAATGTACTCAGTCATACAACTGTTGAACTAAGCACCAAATTACTTACACAGTTTTCTCTCATTTACTATTGATGCAAAACTTGCATCTGTCTCAGGATCTGACAAAGAAACTTTACTATGATGAATTCATTTCACTTCAACAGTGAGAAGGTGCTCTCTGCTCAATGACACACTGCTTTGAGCTATTTGTCAGACTTTGAAAATGCCAAAAAAACCTATATAAATGTGAATATATCCATTAGTGGTAATCAAGTATTTTCATTTAGTACACATCTGATCCCTCCTTACAATTTTCCTTGCTATTTGTCTTCAGTGGCAGTATGAACCCTTCCAGACAGAAGGTAAAAGATTGTGTTCAAACCCATAACAGAACTTCTCTAGAATCAGTGTCAACCCTACTGTCCTATTCTTTAGAGAAGTCCGTGCAAGCTGTATTTTCTATCCATGTTCTCCATGCGTAAATATCCATGTTTCAAGCACACAATTTTGAAAAATTGACTCTATTAACATATACTGAGTGTATGTTAATATGTTCTATCTGAGTATATAAACTGTGTGCATGCTGTATGTAAACTAAATATATGTTAACATACACAAATCAGCCTTGAAGATTTTATGCTATGGTATTTTAAGCTAACCTAAAATACTATTTACATTTTAAATTAAGAGAGTACTTTTTTTGCCTCAATCTGGAGATGGGAGAAGACAAAACTTTGGACTAACTTGTAAGATTAAATATGGTTTTAGGGAAAGTATTCAGAAACAATAACTGCGGATACTGATTATAGAGAGACACAAATGTTGTGGAAGCCTTTAGAAAAACAGGCTTGAGCTGGAAATAACAGTCATTGAGTTTAGTCAAATCTTTTTCTATACCACTTCTACAAACACTTGTTTTCTCACTTTCACATGCATGTAGACCTGGTGTCAAATGAAGTCCATGATTTAACCATTAGCATAACTGTCTACTGACATAAGGCTTCTTGCCCCATGTTTTTGTGAGACAAAAGTCTGCTTAAATGGAGAACACTATCAAGATAAAAGTGTTGTCACATATATCCCTCTTCCCTTTTTGGATTACCATCATTAATAGACTTAGAATTGAAAACAAGTAAACAATTGTTCACAAAAATGACTTGGAATGACTGAAAATGAGAAGTGGACTAGATCAGGTTTTTTCTTCCTACATTAGTATGATAGTACCAAGGAGATCGCTGTCTTTTCACTTCTCCCTGGGAAATTACCTTCATCTGCTGGTATCAGACTTCAAGTTAAAACTTCTTCTTTCCACCAAGAAACGTGGGGGTTTTTTTCTCAGTAAATGCTTGGTAAAGTGATCATCTTTATAATTCTTCTTAGGGCATAATCAGAGCTCATTAAGGTTTGTGGGAAGACTTCTAATGAAGTCTGAAAGTAATTCTTAGAATTTTTTTTGTTATGGGTTCTATTGTCCAATGAGATATGAACCCATCTATGGCATAATCAAATGAAAAAATATTTATATCCTCAGAAGTTAGCAGACGGTAACATTTGCAGACAAGCTTAATGTAAATCATACAATAACACAACAAATAAACTTAATTGATTAAAAAAGAAAACAGATGAAACAAGCAATGAACTTTCAAAGATACCTTATTTATTAAATAATTTTTTCCTTCATTTACTATTTTGGTACCCTTCTTGCTTCATGGTTGAAGTTCTAACACTTCAGATATTCCTTTTGCTCTTAGGGCATCCTATCCAGTGTAGCTGTATTAATATAGTCTGCAAGATGACATCAATACAAAGAAATACAGAAAACCGTGTAATAGGAATAGCCTCCCTGCATTGCCTTTGTTATTCCCAAATTTTAACTTGCACAATTTTTGTTTTATTTTAACTGGGAAATAGAGAAGTTTAGTAAGCATACTCATTTGTCTGCACTGCCTATAGAGTAGATTTTGAAGTCATCTTAGATATGCATGTAACTTGGTTTTGTACTTATTTCAGAGAAAAAAACACTACAAGCACTATCACAGGAATATAGTTATCTTTGTATTCCTTGTAATAGAGCAAATGCTCTAAAATAGTATCAAAATGAATGCACATTCACTTTCCCATAACTTACAGATTATTTTTGTTCTGATAATTATTGAAAGCATTAAATTAGATTTTGATTAGTCTAAATTAGATTAGATTAGACTCTGTTGAAAGTCTGGAGCTGTCCCACTACCCACGCTGCCAGAGATGGGGCACTGTTTGTGGTATCAAATATGTTTATAGAGTAGTTTATGGCATAATTTGCTTTTCAATCATTCATTAATTAGATTTTTAAAAAAAAAGATTGCCAGATGCTATAGTGAGGTAGCTGCAGATGTATTTCTTCTCCCCACTATGAATGCCATGTTGTCAGTTTAGCAAAATGGTTTGCTCTCTCTCTCACTGCTTTTATGTGCACTCTGTCCTTACTTTAGGGAAACCTTTGCTGTTACTCTCACTACTCTTCTGTTGTCTAACAGGACAGAGGATGAAGGTCTCAGAGCAGAATGGCTGGGCTAACCACTGGGGGCCTTACTCTAGGCCTAACTCTAGGGCCTTACTGGCAACGCCTTTAGCAGTACTTCAGCCTCATGGACCTCTCTAGTCATTTCTGGGTATGTACAAAGTGGGTTTTGAGTACAGTTAGGCTCACTACTGTTTTGGTTCTTTATTTCTCTTCTTCTTATCCTCCTTTCTCTTTTTTTTTTCTTTTTTTTCTTCCTCTTTATGAGTTTTCTTAGTTCTTCTCTTATATGTCCTTAGCTCTTCACTTCTGTATTCCATTTGCTGTTCACTCTATTCTGTTTGCTAAAAGGGTCAGCAACACGTAGACAACCTGCATAACGACGTGGATATTAAGTCCACAGGCTCTGAAGTCCTAGCTGTTTATACACAGCCACACCAAACCACAGCTACACATGATGGGAGCCTACAAGGCAGAGCAAACAATCCGATCTAAAAGTATGTCAGGTGACAAAGATTATTTGTCCTCAGCTAAGCACCTCCATCTTCTTGATTTGCTGGTACCATCATGGAATTCAAGGCTGCTTTAGAGTGGGGAGGAAGCGGGAGGGGGAATAGCTGTTCACCAGCAGATCTCTTCCTTTGGGTTCACAGTACAACCCTACCCCATCTCGGCTCACATCAGGGTGGGCTCTGACCCAAACTCTTGTCTTTCTCTGTTCCTTCACAGAAACCTGCTAAGTGTGTCCTGAAACAGAGCAGCTGGTAAGGCACAGGAGGATGTAAAATCATACCTATCAGCTCAGGCTAGCAGTGTAGCTAACTCAAAATCTTGGTCTTGTGAAGAATACAAGGCATAGGACACAGTGTCATGTCAACTTTCCAGCATGGTCTTCAGGTAGGTTCTCAGGTCTGTGGCTCAGTGCTTTCCCGAACCAAAGATGTTGCATTCTGACTTTTTCTTATTCAATGAAGCATGGATGGGGATAAAAGTTATTTAAGATAAAAACACAAAGAACTGTTTCTTGTGAGCTGAGGGACATACAGAGTTAGGTACTGTGTTCTGGGGACATGATATACCTCTCAGTGGTTTGATGGAAATCTTGTACCTCCAAGATTTAGAGAGGAGCCCAGGCACTGACAGCTGCACTGTGCAGGAGATGATATGCCCACATACACTCTTCTCAATCTACCTTTCCCTGAAGCACTTCTATTTTTTTATCTTAAAGTCCTCTGAAACCCATACATACTGTAGATTATTTCACTTATGCCTTGCTTTCCGTCTCCCTACCAACTCTCTGAAGAGCAGACCCTCTCCTGCTGCCATTTGCCCCATCTTTAGAAACCATTATTTTGTCACTGTAAAGATGGATCATTTTTGCTGGTAACGGTTCAACTGGAAAGTCTCTATTAGTTAGGGTTCTTAAATGTATAATTCCTCTCCTTTTCTTTTGTTTCCCCCCCACCATCACAAAAACAGGAAAGCAAAATATATTCATATTCCGAATAGAAATTTGGAGGATAGGCAAGGGTGAACTACTGCCTCAAGAAGGTTGACAGGTGTGTGGCACTGGGCTGCATTTGAAGGTGCTCTTATGTTCATGACAAGAAGAAATTGTATTAGACTAATTACTCCAGACTAATTACACCTGTTTAGAAAATAAAACAGAAAAGAAAGGCTGAGTGCCAAGAGCTGTTCTCTAGGAAACAAGTGCAGGTCTGAGTTTAGAATGAGGATGTACCTAAAGAAATTTCACTCACCCAAACTGGATCCTCACTCGGATCCTCACTCCCTTCTTCTGGAGTTTTAGCACTGCAGAGAAGGGGTTACAAGCCAGAATGAACTGGAAGAAACCTGACACCATAGCCAAGCTATAAATGCAATCACTCAGGATGGTGAAGTGCCTTAAACTTTCAATAAACCTAAAGAAGTGACACCTGGGAGCAGAACAGACCTATCTCTAAAGGCATAGAGTTCGCAGCACTCAAAAAACACGTTTGACCTCTCTCTGCTCCCTGCCCCTTGGCACTTCCACTTTTATCTGTCTAAAGGTCCAGCTCCCTCACAGGGAGGGTCACCCTCACAGGCTTTAGCTAGGACACTCCCTTAAGAGAATAGAGATGTGTGACCAAACTTATCAGGAAGGAGGAGGGAAATGAATCAAAGTCTCCTGTCTTTTACCTGTTATATTTTGCCCTGAATTTGATGTCATCAGTGTACATTGAGTTACATATAAATATTCTTACAGGACTGGGTCCCCAAGAGCATTTGGGCAATGATGTACTGAGTTTTCAGATCATGACCAAAGTTCAGGGCTGACAAGATCAAACTGGCCATGATGGTGACATTTGAAGCACATGTAGTAGCGGAGTTCTAAATGCACAGTTTAACTGGTGCCAGCAGACAGGGTGGAAACATCATTTGATCCTGCTCTGACTAGGAATTGGAATTAATGGTGGATTGGCCAGCTCAGCTGACTATTCAATTAAACAATTCATCATAAGCAACTGACTTAATTCTCTCTCTAGTGTTATCTGTGTTGTACTGAAATAATTATGGAAGATCTATGATATAGTTGAGAACAAGATTTGGTATTTGACAGTTATGAGGTGATGACAATTAGACAGATTTCTTCTTTTTCTTAAATGAATAAGGAATTTTCATGTCATAGGCTGGAACCATGGATGTATCCCTTCCTTTATAAAGTATGTGGAGTCACTTTAATCACTGTTTATAGAAGCCCTCTCATTCCATCCCCATTTCCTGTCTATCACATATTTGCCACTGCAAATTAAAATAGTACGTTTCTGGCACCACAGGATTCCTAGGTATAAAATAATTTTTCCTCTGGAAAATTATCAAATAACATTAATGAATCTTTTCTCACCATATAGGTATTATAACTATTAGGAATGATCTGGTAGTAAAACAGTGATTTTTAATAGAGTGTGGAGTCCTTTAAGGAGAGCTTGGGTATAACCTTTCCACCTACAACGCATAGTCATTAAACACTATAAAGAGAACAGAGAGGTTTTGAGCTGTACAGTGTGTTATTTTGAGAAAAATAACAGAGTTATGCAGAACATCCAAAATTAGAATGATCAAAAAGGCATGCCCTTCCATAACCCTCATGCTGTCCTGCTTGTGCTGTTATTTTGAAAGTAAACCTTCCACTGGCATTCATGACCTTTAAAAAGGAAATGCATTGAGCTTTTCTTCCTCCTGTAGTCCCAGTGTCCTTATCATATATGGAGGCCAGAGAGATGGTCTGTTCTCCTCCTATCTCTTTGTTATCTTAAAGGGTAGCTAAGGGCCACCTTCAACTTGGTTCTTCAATCCAGTCAGCTGCATTGCATTAGCATTTAATTGCATGTACTTCAAAATTGCTTGTTCTGGGTATTGCAGGTACCTCAAAAAAGAACATACCATGTAAAATGTGCACACATGCTTGAGGACGATTGTATGGGAGAGATTTCATAGAAAGTTTCCAAAACACATTAGTTTTTAGTGAAAGTCTAGTTTTTCTTAAACACAGAGGAGTATTATTAGTCCCCAGCACAGAATGGTATTCTTGACTGATCATATGAAACATCTGCAAGGAAGTAATTTAAGATACCTTCCTCTCTGTCTTTGCTCTTTACCTGTGATGCCAAACTAGAATCTTCTCCTTGACTAAACAGCAAAAAAAAAAACCAAAACAAAACAACACTTTCCCTCTCCGATCCCCAAAATGAATCCTGCATATTGCCTTTAATTATTTTCTGATTTCCAGAAAGTTTTAAAAATAAGCATTAGTTTGTTGTCACAACTATAGAAAATCTGAAATTTAAAGCAAATGTTTATCTTGCTTCTGTGATTTTCATCAACTGGAAAACAAATTTCTATGGTAAATACAGGAAAAAATTCTTGAGATTAATTATTTTAAGCTGAAACAGATATAAAATGCCAGTTTTACTGAATTCAATAAACTAGGATATGGCACGGGAATGACAGCTCAAACTTAGCCAAGTGTCATCAGCAGATACTGAAACAGAGACTAGAGCTACAAACAAACAAGAAATTATTTTTTGCCAAAAGGAAAAAAAAAAAAGAAAGAGTGAGAAGAAACTCAATATAGTTTGAAATCTGAGATTCTGAACATTTCCCAAACCAGACTCGTACTAATCCTTCATGGTGGGTGATTACAAAGACTTGAACTGGATATTAACTCAGTTCAGATTTTCATCACAAGTAAAAGGAAACCAAGAAACCCCATCAAACCACTGTGACTCTACACCACGACAACATGAGTAAGAATGGCCAGCCAGCAATATGAAGTAAAGTTTTGTTAAAAAACACCTTATACATTAATATAACTCTCTCTATCAATCCCTTCCCACATCCCCATGACCCCATGCCCAGTCATTCTACACAGGAATTTTTCCCTGGGAAAAAAAGCAAGTATTACATATAAAACCCAGGAAAACTTGATAGAAATTATTGCTGTGTTTTGGGAGGAGTAGCAGGTAAGGCTGTGATCTGGGCAGGGTGACATTACCCACTGAATTCTGTTACAACTTACTCTCCTAATCATATTCAGTGCCTTCCACTGGATGCCTATTCACGTATTTTTAAGTAGCAAACAAATTAGTGAAAATCCCCACTTCAAGTCATTAGAGTAAATCCTGAGTCCCAATCATTTGCCTTCAGAATCCAGTGCTATCTGTGATATCTGGTGATACTCTTTACCTATGGATGAAGTTCAGGTAGGGTTTGCTTTCTGTAGGATATGAAAAAATCAGTTAATGTATTTGGAATCTAAGGTCATTAATTAGTATTTCCATTTTTCTGGCAGAGGAAAGAGGAGTTGGTCAGCACCATTCCTCTGATGTATGTGACAACTTCTGTAGCATCCTGACAAAATGCTGCCTACAAACATACAAAATTATTCTGGAAATCTTGGTGACTTCATATTGTGAGTTCAGCACTATACAGGAAAACTGTTTGATATAACATTCATGCTAGTGTGATTGCCTGCTGTGGTGCTGTGGAAAAAATGTTTTCCTGCACTTTTATAAATGAATGGGTTTAATTTCTGGTGAACTTATGAGCACATTTTTGTCATCTTGCTCTTCTAGGACGTTCACTACAATTTTCTTGAATTCCTATCAAAGGACAATAGTTTTGGACAAATACAGGATGATCTTCATAGCTTCAGAAATCTGCACTAAGGAACTGACCCAGCGTGGGCTGGTGTCTACCAGATGGTTCAAACAATTTCTGGTGTTCCTTAGAAGCTGACAGATGCTCTAAAGACAGGTCATCCCTTCCTTTTCCCCCTCCTGATATGATTTTCATTACATATGTACTCTAAATAATTTTAAGAAAAAGAAGACAGGTAGAAAAATAATATGCTAACTGAAAGTACTGTATGACAGACAGCCCATTTTCAAATAGTGCTTTCAAATCATTTTTACCTGGAGCAAAAGTAGCAAGCTGAAACACTTGATGCTTTAGAAAGCAGCACAGAGAAACAACTAAACCTGAAACGACATTCCAAAATGATCTCCCTGGATATCTTTAGAGTGTGTATAAGTTTGGATTAAATCCAGTGTATTGTGTGGTGGTAAGAGCACATATTCTTTCCAATTTACAAAGTCTTTAGTGGCAGATGCAGCATAGAGCCCTTAACAAAACAGAAGGTCTTTCATCACTGAAAAAAGAGCCCAATAGTTACACTGCAAGCTTAAACAGGGATGACTGAAGTATAAGTGACTTTTGTACAGTCACAAATATCAACAAACTAGTGAAGAGGAAGGCTGGAAGTCATTTTGTCCCTCCCAGCCAAAACACTTGTGGTTTTTCGGAGGGGCTGCTGTCAGAACAAGCTGCTCCCCAAAAAGGGGCAAAATCACATGCTTCCGTCCCTGAGACTAGCTCAGCTGTTAGAGAATGGTGCTAATAACACCAAAGCTGTGGGCTTGATCCCCATATGGGACACTCAGGAGCTGGACTTGAAGATCCTTGCAGATTCCTTCCAACCCAGAATATTCTGTGATTCATTCTGGGATCCCAGAGCCACCACACCTGCTCCTCCATTCTAGGAAGACCACCTTTCAAAGTTCCTAATTGCAGGGAAATTAGATGATTTCTGTTCTTCATCAGGCCTCCAGACAGAGGACTGTGTGGGTAATGCCTGCTTGCTCTGCATTAGTTCTCCTTCTAGCACTGAAAATGCATGACCCTTCTTACAGCCCTGCTTTCAATTTCAAATCAGTTGTACCTGTTGCAAATTCATTAGCAAAAGGGGATATTATCAATGTAGGAGACTCAGTTTACCTTGTAGGTTTTTGTAATTAAATAAATCTTCCAATTCAGTAACATTTATATTTTTCAGTGTCCTCTGAATTCTGATACCACTAATTAGCATATGCAGATGAAAAGTTAGGTGTTTCCAGGTTTAGAGTTTTTAAAGATTGGCAAGGGGAAAATAGGTTTTTTCCTTTAAATCACATGAATTCACGCACACCCACAAAGTAGAAGGAAAAATGTGTCTGCATTTTAGATGTTATAGTAGAGGAGAGAGGGAAGAGAAATTAAAAACAGGGTGTTTCATCCTTCATTCAAATAGTTAATAATAGGGGGGGTGGTTTCTAACATAAAAAGCAGGAAATAAAGAACGAAAGTTTAAAAAAGGGGCAATTATTCACATAATTTCTTCCCATAACCTCCAGAGCAGAAAAATATTTTCTTCTACTATATGATTTCTTACTTTAATTACTACCAGTGACATTAGAAGTTTTTACAGTACATTAAGCATTGTTGGTTTAGAAGGAAAATTATGCATTTTGCTTATCAAGAGCAGAGTAATGCTCAAATAAAACCATTTGTTTTACAAAAGCAAGTCAAAAGGGCATTGAGTTTGGAAGGAACTAAACCGAATATTAAGTAACATTTTTAATTGGATCATTAGCATTTTAGAAGCCAAGCAAGAAGGACTAGTCCCTGCCATATACATAAACAAAAACCAGATATCCAGCATGCAGCTCAATATGTGTTTTAAATAACCGCTGAGTACTAACTTAGGCCTCTTCACTGAATAAAAATCTGAATATCACCCATAAAATGCCATTCTATCCGCAGCAATGGAAAGCTGCAGTCTCTGTTTCAGAATATCAGCTTTTCAGCAGAAAAAAGATAATCCCAAGTAATTTTTTTTCCAGATTTATTTCTTTCTTTTTAAAGGCTTTCCATTATTTGTGTCTCTCTAATTCTTTCTTGTCCAAGATGACATTAATTCCTTTTCAGTGGTCTTCTAGGATGGAAAACTAGAATGAGGAAAACTACTGCACTCAAGAAGAAAACCGCTGTTTGGTTTTAACAGGTGGTCTATTTTTAAAAATAGGTTGGGGTATAAAATTAGTCCATCAAACAAATGAAAAATCTGTAGCAGTCTCACAGCACTTATAAGGTCTGTTTGAAGGAGCAGTTTGTTTCATTGCATGAGTTGCTACTGAGGAACGTACATTAGTGCTTGAAAGCTATGGCTCATTTTTTGCCAATTAATAAGGTGTTTCCTTACACAGTGTTACCTGATTAGTGTCCTTAAACCACAGCCATAGAAAAACCCTATTACCTTATGCAGTCTTTACGGCTTTTATTTCTCATGGTGCTGTTCTGCTGATGTGCCTAGCAGAATGAAGTTATTCATCCAGATAGACATTTTTCTGCATCATTGTGTCCTTGCAATTTCAAAGATTAGAAACAACTTAAGCATTCTCTGGGGTAATCCATACTCTTCTGCCTCTGTATTTTAGGCTTATCTTGTGTTGCTATCATGATTCATCCCCTTGTGCTTCTCCCATTCTAAATCCTGTATATCTGTTTGTCGCTACTAGAAACAGCACTTTAAAGACATGACACTATGTTTATCTGTGAGATGCACATCATGGCTTTCAGATCACCAGTATCTGCTCTGCATCCAGATAGTCTGAAAGCAAGGTTCTTATTGATGAGCTTGTTTAAAAACAAACAAACCAACAACAAATTCCCAAAACCAACTAAAAATGAAAAAACTTACCACAACGCCAAACCTCACTAAGATTCAAAGATTCAAATTAACTCCTGGTCAAAATCTCTACATTAAAGATGCCAAAATGTTATTAGGAATGCAACTCAGTGCTACTGTTCTGCATCCAAAACTCCCATTTTCAATAGTATTCACCATTAAAGAAGCTGGTCCTAAACATAAAAAGCAACTGACATTTACATAAAGACTTCTCTCAGCTTCTGTGCTGTTTGAATTAGATATGTTACCTTCAGATTCCCACAGGCTACAACCTGTTTCTGTAACAACTTTGCCATTACTGTTGTGGTTTTATTTTTCTCTTTCAAAAAAAAAAGGAAAATTCCTCTACATTTTATTTCATTATACTTGAGAGCAAATCAAATGGAAATAACAGCTTTAAATAATGTTCTGGGAAAATACATACATTGAGAGACTATATTTATGCTATATACATAAATATAGCATATGTATTTATGCTATATTTATTTTTATATATATATAAATATGACTCTTAGCAATAGAAGCAATAACACTTCAAGAAAAATAAACACAGTCTCTCTCTTTTTGGTTTTGGTTGTTGTGCCAATATTTTTTATAATGTTGAGGTGAATAATTGAAAATTCATTTCACAAATATTTAATTTGTGCCGTAAGACAGTAGCAGATCTGTACTCCAACCAGACTCAGATTATACCTTTCTCTGCTTGCAAGTATCTCAGCAATGTGGGATAAGGATAACAGGTCAGCAAAAGAATCATCTTCTTGATACCTCAAGAAAGATATTAGTTCTGTTATAAATTCCTGCTACACTGAATCATGTTAGAGCCCTCCCAGCAATAAATTACACAAAGTGAAAACAAATAAACTGCAAAAGTGTATCATTTGAAGGAAAAATAAAGCCAAGAGGTAAAATCTAAGAATGAAATTCAAAATTCAAGCTCTACTTTTTGCTGTCAAATTACTAAGCATTCCTTTAAAAATGTTTTTTCTCTGTGCTCATTATTGAGGACTGGGTTTTAAAATAGTATGTACTGCTTTTGGTCACCTACTATGATTTTGAACACATGTGTTCTTATTTATATATTTCTGACAATGTCTGAGAGAAAGAATTTTTTGTATACATGTCCTAAATCAATAATACATTAATGTTTATCATCTTCAGAAACAAAGTCTGTACCTAAAGGCTGTGGCTGGCTCTTACCTATATGACAAACCAGACTTCTGAACTAACCAGACCAAAACCTACAAATGATTGCAATCCAGAGTAACACTCTGCAGTCTGAGCAAAATACCACTACAAATGTAGAGCTTATGGGGTTTTTTTGTGTTTGGAAGACTCTTCTACTTCTCATTTAAAGCAAAAAGTGGTATTCCAGGTGTTTAACATGTAACTGTCAAAATAGATGTCCAAATAATTTACTAAATTTGGGTCAGTATATAGTCACAAAAAAATAAACCCAGATATCCCAATCAAAAAATGTGGCAAGTGGTTTTCACAGCAACGCCTGGCATACACTTTCTATTAGCAGAGGATTCTTTGTGGGTTAAATATAATGAAAAAAACTAATAACTGGTGCCAAACTAAATGGAGCTGCAACATTAAGCTAAGAAGTTCAAGAAACAAGCTATTTTAATCTCCTTTGGCAGAACCCATCAGCTGCTCCCAAAGCAAACGGAATCTACAACTTACCCAGAAACTGGGCTGAATTTGTGGTAGATCATTCCTTCCTATGAAAAAACTTGCACAAAGATGCCAGATAGAGTGGGGCAGAAAGTCCTTTCCACTAGTTGGTTCAGTGAGGGGTGGGAGCAGAAGGCTGTCGCAGGGCGGAAGTGCAGCCCAGGTACCCTGGTGGGAGCAGGAGCTGGAGAGGGGCAGCTAGAGCTGCCTGCTGGCTCTCTGCCCTATCTGCTCACCATTTGTAGCCTCTCTGTCTGGGCATTCTGCAGAGGACCCTGCACTTCAGAGAGATGCAACTTGAAGAAATAATGAATCATAAGATGAATAACTCTCCTTCTGCAAAGAAATGGACACCTGTCCCAATTCTTCCCCCACCTCTGCATTCTGCTTCTATAAAAGTGTGCAGGAGGGATTTTTCTCTTCCAATATTTGAAACATACCCTTGCATTCAATCACTCATTTCACATGACAGTTCTGATCATTGTGATACATTAATGACCAACATGAAAAATGCTATTGGTGTCTATAACAATGCAAATAACAGATAAACAATTGAGTCCATCCTATTACTGATGCAGGTAATTAGCCTCACTGTTGTTATATACTACACAACATCAACTTTTTGTTTTCTTTTTTTCCACAAGAGAATCAGGAACTTTTTTTAACACCTCTTAAATGTTACTGTTTCTGGACTAATCATATACATAGATAAGTAGAGAAAAACATGTGTAATCCTAAACACAATACAGTTAGAAGGAAAAAAACCCAATGGCCCTGGTAATTCTTCTCCTGATATAGCACAGGTTGGTGGGTTAGAGCAAACTTCAGTAGGTAAATTAAATACATTGATTTGCCTGTGACACAGCTCCTCTCTATATTTCAGCAATGGCCCAGTGACTCTTGCTGAAACTGCACTGATAAAGTTAGTGAAGCGCGTAACAAGTTTCTGGTAGGACATATATATGCGAAATTCACAGCAGATTATGCTTTGTTTCTAGCCCTACTGGGAAATTCTTTCGTATCAGCATAGGTTAAACCATATGGTATTAGCACCAGTATCTAAAAACCAGACTATAGGTATTTATAGCATAAATAGACTGCTGTCAATGCATATGATTATTATCTGATTAGTGCCTTTTCTTAATACAAAAACATATATATATTGTACTTCTAAAAAGTTAACCATAAAAGAATTTTACTTAACTTACCAATTGTTGAAGCTGGAAGGAGTCTTGCCCTAAACTCTACCTGCTCTCAAGTTTGTAATATCTGTGTCTTTCTCCCTCTTTCTCCCTCCCCCCGTGCAGAGATTGCAGTAAACTTAGAAAATTAGCAGGGACAATGTTTCAAATGACTTAAGAAAGAGAACAGGAACAATCATTTCGTTCTCTTTTTTTCAGATGAGTACAGTACCTTCAGAAAGAAGGAAGGAAGGGAGGGGAGAGGAAGTCAACAACCCTTTGCTTTCCTGCAAAAAAATAAGGAAACAGCAGATAGCAATCTCGTTTTCTCTCAAACAAAATGTTTGGAAAAATAAATACGTCCAATCCAAAAGGAATTCCTCAAGTGTTATATCTGCGTTATTGGCTTCATAAAACCTTCTTTACGGCCCATTATGTGCAACTACATGAAATGAATTTCCAAAATAGTGGGTAGGAATAAGACAACCATCTCTTATGCAGAACAATTAACCATAAGCTTGCACAGATAATGAAGGTTTTTACTCTGGAGAAAAATGGGCTGTAGATGAATACACAGATCTTGTTTCCATGGTGATATAGGTAAAAAAAACGCCTAAACCCCCTCTTTACTCTGACCACAGGAAAATATCACATTGGATGTTTATAAAATGCTGTGGGAAAAAAAGGGGAGGGGTGAAAGGGAGAGAAAAATGTTAAGACTCATAGCTTGATATTGGAGGTACAGCAACAGGTAATTTATCTCAAAGAATGGCATTATAGAGGACATCCTGATCTATTCAAACAAAACCAATGTGCTATGTTCTAGAACAGATTTCATACCTTATTTTGTTTCTTTCTTTCACCATTAAAGTTATTTTGACAAACAGATACTGGCCAGCTGGTTGGAATTATACTTGGGATAAGTTTAGTTTGTTGTGTTCCACTACGTTTTTGTTTGCTTGTATCTTTTCCCCTAACTTTATCTATCATCTGAAGGTCACTTACAGTGATTAGATGCTCCCTTTTTTTTCCCGTTAACTTTTTTTATTCTAACATTCTTGCCAGCAAACACCTTCACACTCACAAAGTCATGTTATGTTTTTAGTTAGTGTGGTAGTGCAGTACTGAAGATGGAGCTGCTTCTCTACAACCAGTTCAGGTTGAGTTCTGTGAAAGAAAAAAAAAAAGTCTTTTCAAGTAGACTTATCATATACACTCTGACTTTGCCCTGGGAGTAATAGCTAGATCAGTGCTGCTGAAATTTAGTGGAAGGACAAATTGGTACCTTATTCTTTTATTATAGAATACTAAATATTGACAGGCTGTAAACCAATGTAGGAAGTAGCTCTTTAGCACCTGTGTTCCTTCATGTAGTTACTGGTACTATTTCCAGAAGATATATAGCAATTATTTGGCTGGATAATAAGCAGTTTTCTGGGGTATATTCTAATATTCAGAATCTGAAATCTTTGATAATGGGTATCAGTACTTGGCAGAGCAGTGCAGGTGCTATGACCAATCTCTGGCCTTACCACATCACCAGGGTTTTCTGAAATGGGCAAAAGTATAACAGGAGGCTGAATTTTAAAAGCAAAAGAATGCAATGCACTTGGGTTGTATATTGCAAATGAAGTCCTTAATTCTCCCTTGGGAGTGGAAGTCCTAATCAAATAGATCTCCTGTGCATACTGAGCACAAGGAAAGTGAAGAGGCATGGAAAGCCACCAAAGTAATGTATTGTCCTGCGGGGTCAGTCTAACAGCTCAAAACTTGTCATTGTGTTTTGAAATTGTTTTTCAAGATCTTGAAGATATTTGCAGCTTCCAGGTCTTTTAAACTAGTTTAATTTATTTATTCGCCAGGTACAACAGATTAATGAGACCCTGAAGACTGCCATTATGTAACATTTTGTGTCTCTCCATTGGGAATACATTGCAGAAGTGTAGTTGAAAACCTATACTAATCAAGTTAGGATCATTCTTAAGTAAGTCACTGAGGGTATGTGATAGTCTTTGAAGTCCTCTATGAAGCACGTAATTGTCACAGCAGTACTTCTTCAAAGGGTAGCTTTCCCTTTCTTGAGGTCTGCAAAACTAAGCAGATGGACACAGATATCTACAAAGCTTCCTGTCCTTCCACTAAATTTCAGCAGCACTGGTCTAGCTATTACTCCCAGGGCAAAGTCTGGATGCAGAGTGTATATGATTTTTTTTTTTTTTCTTTCACAGAACTGAACCTGAATTGGTTGTAGAGAAGCAGCTCCATCTTCAGTACTGCACTACCACACTAACTAACAACAGGGTATAAGACTTGGCTATTCTGATTGAAGGACACTGTGGGAACCCCTTACTTCAGCAAGGACAGCAGGAGATGCAACGCTACCTTGGGTAGCATTTCACTTAACGCTACCTTGGGACTCATTGTCAGCAGCCTTTCCACTATCCAAGAGGTCAGGACTTAATTGCCCAGCCAAGTCTGGGTAAAGTAATCTTGCTTCCCAGCATGCAACCACTGAAACACTTGACCTGTTCTTACTTTTGTCAATTTCTCCCAACTGCTGCCAGAAAATCACAACCTAAGGAGGAAGAGGCACTGAAACTGTGATTTTCACAGAAAAATACCTTGCAAGGTCATGCCTGTGCAATTACTGCCGAGGAAAAAAAAAGCATGACCAAAACCAATGGACTCTAGAGTCGTGCAAATCATGTAATAAGAGATTAAATTATGATATTTACCCAAGTTTTAAGGGACAAGTTAATCTGCTTTTCAGAATATATTTCTGGAAGAAGTGTTTGCCTTTTTTTTTTACCTTTTCTCAGTCTACTGTTACCAAAATGAAGGCACTGACACAAAGTCAGACAGATACAGTGCCAGCCCCAATGCAGTTTGATGAACAACATCAAGTGTAAGTATTTCCTGGGTCCAATACATAATGCCTTGTAAGGAGTGGCCACCAAAAAAAATATTCTTGTGTTCATGGTCTCAGTAAGTATTGAGGACCTGGAGGATTCCTCGAATAGCACTCTATATGATCGGACTAGATCTTCAATCAGACTGACATCTGAGAAGTTAAGGTCCCTATTTCTTTCTTTTTTCCTTCTTTCTTACTCTTTTTACTTCAGTAGGGAATAGATTGTGTTTCACAGTCTCTTTCCAATGACAGCAGAGATGCTTTCTATTTTTCCTGTTTCCTTATTTTGATGCTTTCAAAATAAGAATTAAATAAACAAGTTCAGCATGCTAAAAACAATGAGCATCTATCCAGCATAATAGGAGAGAATACAAAGGTAACTGCATCAGCAATAGTATTCCACTTTATCCTGAGAAAAAGAAACTGAAGGCAAACCCCAGAAATATTTACTGGTTTTCTTGATTGCTTTAGGACAATAACCATACATATCTGAACTGTCTGTGAAAAAAATAAGACTAATATCTTCCTTCCGGTCTACAGTATACCTGTGGCATTTTAGCTGAGTAAAAATAATACAGTTCTCAATCAGAGACAAAAAACCTGAAGGACACATAATTGTTTTTCATAAGTCACTCTCATCTCTGCTTTTCCTGGTTTCTTTTCTGTATTGCCTGTTTATCATAGATTATTCAGAAACAAGTTGGCAGAATACTAGTGGGACCAGAAACAACCAGAGCTGAGCCTAAAGAACTCCTCTTCTGTTCTGCAGTGTCTGGAGAACATAGCTCTAGATGTCAATGTAAGGTTATGTTTTGCAACTTACTGTATTGCAACACAATAAGCCTGCATACACTGATAAGTATTTTGTTCAGTTTCTCAGGCTATAAAATATTAGAATGTTAGATGTTCCAAAGGTTTTACGCTACTGCCTGTCTTTCATGATTATAGTATGATCAAAGTATTCTCATGAGTATGTGCTTGTTCAGCCAAATTTATTATTCTTGAATCTACTTTTTTTTTTTTACTTTTGAGACAGGTAGTACCTAACCATCACTTTAATGAACTATTAGCGTTTGCAGACTATAACCTTTGGACCAACCACATTTGTCAATTGTTTTGGGGAGAGAAATGTGGGAATTTTTATCAAAGAGAGGAGCATTCCTGGCAATAAACACCTTATTATAATTTCAAGTGGCCTTTATAACTTATCCTGGGCCAAGTTCATTTCTGGTAAATGGTATTGGCTGCAGTCTTTAAGGACATGCTTTTCCTGTACCCTGTATGCAATCATCACAACTACCTTTACTAAAACAATACCATCAAAAGCTATTTTAAAGTATGATGGTATGATTAAGAGGATGTGTTTTCATCTTTTGACATACATAAAGTTATGAAAGAAGGATTGTGAGCCCTATTCAGGTCAGAGGTGGACAAGAACTTGGCTTTAGTCAGTATCTTTGAATTTGATGTCACATTGAAGATCTGCCGAAGTATGCACCAAGTTTTTTGGTGGTTTCTCAAAATGGTAATTTGACAGCAGTAAAGGCTGCAGTTTTATGTCTACTTAGACTGGGTAATAAATCCAGCATTTGTTCTAGTCTTTCTTGGCTATCTTGCTCAATTAAGTCTGTTCATGTGTTCTAATGTCTAATAAGTGTACTGTAGCACCTGAAATTACTTAATACACTTACAGGTGAAGGCTGGGCATCTAGTGTTGTAAAATGTGTAACTCTTCAGGAAAAGACAGGTTTGCATATTCTTCTTGTGCAGTGATGTTTCTTACCTTGTTAGCTCTGATAACTATTTCTTCTGTATTCTATTTCAAGATTAATTAGAAATTAATATGAATTTATGTGGGGGTTTTTTTAATCAGTATCCAGTTGCTGTCATTTTCATTTCAGGTCCTTTTCATTTCAGGTCCTTCCTGGGAGCAAAATAGTAGTGCACTTCTGATTTATAGCTGCTAGGCTGTAGAGACAAGAAACCTCCTGGGAAATCTGTACTCCGTACCCGTGTGAATGTTGATAAATTGTGTCTCTAACGGTTTTTTAAAGTCTCGGGGGGGGTGGAGGGAGAGAGAAAGAAAATGAGAAAAAAGGAAGGAAAGGAGGAAGGAAGGAAGGAAGGAAAGAAGGAAGGAAGGAAGGAAGGAAGGAAGGAAGGAAGAAGAGAAGGAAGAAAAGAAGGAAGAAAAGAAGGAAGGAAAGAAGATTCCTTCTAGTTGGAGTTTGAGAATATTTGGGTTTTTATTTTGGGTTTGGGTTTGGGTTTGGACTTCCGCGGAGGTTAGTGTCACAGGAAGAATGCCAAAAGGCATCCTGGGAAATGTAGTTCCTGATACTCTATTACACATGCTCTGTGGAATACTCATTGATTGATTCAGCATATTTTTTTTTCTTTTTAAACTGCTTATATAAGATGTTGTTGTTCTCTGATTCGGACACTTGTCAACCCAAGAGTAAGGGTCCGTGCCCACAGTGCCATCAAATGGCACCCTGCAACAGGGATATTAAGTAAGAGACATCGGGTGTATGTCTACCAGGTGCACCCCTGGCTGAACTAAAAGAAGAAAGGAGTTGCTAAAAAGAATTGCGTGCATAGTACCTGGAATTGGTAGGAAGGAATCCTGCATTAAAAGAATCAAGTTACAAAGAAAAAAGAAGATAATATGTTTTCAGTTCAGATTGAATTCCAGGCAAGCAGCCAAGATGGGGAAGAGTGCTTCCCGAGAATTAGAGAAAAATGCTGAAGCCTTAAGCTGAATACTTAAAAAGTGCTTGCAAGAAATCAAGGAAGCCAAATTAGTTGAGCTATTAAAATGGATTAACAGAGCTGTACCGGGATTCCTGCTGGCCAGGACTCTAAGTGTGACTACTTGGCAAAAAATTGGAAAGACTTTAAGAGACAGAGCAAAACTGGGAGACATGGAGGCATTTAGAAACCTTACTACCTGGATGGAGGTCATGGAAGCCTTAAAGACCGCACAGAGGAGAGCCAGTCCCTCCATGGAAATAGACCCTAACCCTCCTGTTCCCCCCACAAACTCTGACAGCCATAGAATTCTCCTAGAGACCAGGCACAGAGATCAGAGTGCGGGGGAACTTCTGAGAATACAGGAGGAAAGAATATGGGAAGGAGAAGGTGTATTCTCGGAGCTGGTATTGTATTCCCACAGCCAAGGACAGGATGGGGATGTTGTGGGCAGTAGCTATGTGCTGAGTTTTCATGGGCGTGTGGGACCTAGGAAGCGAACGCATAATTCAAACTGTGTTACCGGGGGGTGGTTCCCAGATTCCTGCCGTGAAATGGAGGGACACATGCAGGATGACCTTGGCCACAGGGCTAAGGCAGAGCTGCAGCCCTGTGGCGACTGCATGGTTGACTAGGGGCTGCCATTTTGTCCTAGCCATGTGGCAGAAGAGAGTCCTTCTCTTCCAGTCCAGTGGCCGTTTTCTTGCATGCACACATCGGAGATTGGATGCCTCGGTCTGGTAGGACGTGAGATAATGGAAGATGCTGGGGAGGGGTCAGCCGTAGTCCCTCAGATTGAGGACAGAGGCGCGGGTGCAAATGTTTCCGTAAGCAGACGGGAAAAGTGTCGGGAGGAGGTATTATGAGTGGGGGACTGGGAAGTGATAAACGCATGTCCTGTAATATATCAACTGCAAAAAACCCCTCAGTTCCATAGCTTGCCTTATGATGTGACGAAGGAACTGAGGCAGATAGTTAAAGAAAGTGGTGTCTCCTTGCCCCATATGTTTTCTTACTTGGAAACCTTATGTGTTCATGCCTCACGATTGGAAGATGCTCTTAAAAACGGTCCTAACAGTGACTCAATACAGCGTTTGGCTTACAGACTTTAGGGAGAGTTGTGCGGCTTATGTTAATAATCAGAGAGGTTTACAGGCTGAAGTGACTTGTGCCCATTTGGTGGGAGAAGGAGTTTTCACAGCACATGGCTCCTAGGTTCATTATCCAGGAGAAATTTATGAGGTTATCACGATATTGGTATTGAGAGCAGTAAGAAAGCTTCCCGGCACAGACAAAGACAGTAATCTGTCCTTTGCTAAGGTCCTACAAGGACCTACGGAACCCTATACGCAGTTTCTTGACAAGTTGCAGGCTTCTCTAAGCAGACAAATCAAAAATGAAGAAGCCAGAGAGTTGCTTTTTAGGCAGTTTGCATATGAGAATACCAACAGTGACTGTCGGTGGGTGCTGCAATCTATCACTAAGCGAGAAAGCTGCACAATTGCCAAAATGGTACAAGCCTGCCAGAACGTGAGGTCTGTCAACCACCACATGGTTTCTCTAACTATGGCTTTAGCAGCCCAGTTATGGGTATATGAAGGGGCGAAACGGAATAGTGGCTGCTTCCGATGTGGAGCAACCGATCACCTTGCTAAAAACTGCCCCAGAAAACGCCCTTCGACAACTTGCCATAGCTGCAGCAAAGGGAAGCACTGGGATGCAGAGTGTTGATTCAACGTCTACTGTAGAAGGCAGCCTGCATTGCCGGGAAACAGGGGCGCTGTGCACCCCTGTGAATCAAACAAGTTCAGCGTTAAACAATCAGTTCGTGACTGACTCGCAACCACCATGGGCAGCGCTGGCCTGGACTTGGCCTCCAAACAGCCAATGACCATGACATCCACTGCCATGGCATTAATACCTACTGGAGTGTGGGGACCCTTGGGACCAGGGGTCCATGGCTTACTAGCTGGCCATTCTTCAACCACAAGGATGGTTTTGTTTGTTTTACCTGGAGTGGTTGATTCTGATTCTGACTCTTTATCCCTGAAGGACAGAGGCTTGCCCAACTAATTCCCTTTTACAGTGTGACTCCCCAGGAAAAGGCCGGGAGGGGCTCAGGGGCTTTTGGAAGCACAGGCGAGCCACAGACTTTAGGCTAAGACTATTACTGCTTCTCAGCCTATGTTGGTTTGTCAAACAGACGGGCGTAGGTTTGAGGACTTGGTGGACACTGGTGCAAACATTTCTATTACTAAGGACACAGAATGGCCTTCTGATTGGCCCACAGTCTTCCCCGCTTCTACTATTCTGGGGGTAGGAAGTATGTAGAGGCCTAGGCAGAGTGCACATTTGCTTGTAGTGATAGGACCAGAGGGACAGACTGCCAGGGTTGCACCCCTCATAGCTCCTATCCCGTGTACCTTGTGGGGAAGGGATGTCTTAGGTCAATTTGGCACCACTATGCAGATTGTGACAAGGAGAGATAAGGTTTTTCAATAGAGGTTGTTGGTCAGCCGTTCCAGGAATTTATCAAATTAAAGTGGAAGACAGAGGATCCAATTTGGATAGATCAATGGCCCATAAAGACAGAACAGCTAGTCCACCTGTGAGGCCTGGTGCAGGAGCAGCTGGATGCTGGGCACATAATACCAGTTTCTAGCCCATGGAACACTCCTGTGTTCTGCATCACTAAGAAAAGTGGCACGTAGCATATGCTACAAGATCTCAGGGCAATCAACAAAGTTATTGAACCAATGGGAGCATTGCAGCCAGGGCTACCTTCACCTCCTATGCTTCCTGTGGGATGGCCACTGCTGGTAATTGACTTGAAGGACTGCTTCTTTACTACCTTTCTGCACCCGGATGATGCTCCTCGCTTCACCTTCTCAATTCCATCCCTTAATCATGCAGAACCTATGCAGAGGTACCACTGGGTGGTGTTGCCACAAGGCATGAAGAACAGTCCAATAATATGTCAGTTGTATCGAATGTCATACAGCCTGTTTGAAGGCTTTGTCCCTCAGCTATCATATATCACTATATGGATGACATCCTGGTACCTGCAGCCCGAGAGACTGAGTTACAATCTGTTAAGACTGCCTTAACTACTGTCATTCTAGAAGCAGGGTTGCAGATTGCACCAGAAAAGATCCAGCGAACTGAACCCTGGGCCTACCTTGGATGGAGGATTATGCATCAGGAGATCATGCCACAGCCACTGACTTTAAAGGTAATGGACACTCTAACACTAAATGACTTACAGTGACTGCTGGGAGCCATTAATTGGCTGAGACCTATTTTGGGAATTATGACAGAGGAACTGCACCCATTCTTTGAATTTCTTAAAGGTGACTCAGACTTCAACTCTGTTTGATCCCTAAGTACAGAAGCGAAATAGGCTCTGAAAATATGTACACAGGCTATTGAGAACAGGCAAGGATGACAACACCCTGACCTACACATCTGCCTTGCCACTGTTCCCAGCAAATTCCAACCCTTTGCCATCCTTTCCCAGTGGGATCAGACGGAGTCTGACCCCCTAAAAATTCTGGAATGGCTTTTTCTACCCCACTTTCCACCTAGAACCGTATGGACTACTAATGGCATGTTTGCTATCTCATCATTAAAGACCGAAGACGCCTGCAGGAGATGGATGGACGAGATCTTGAGATCATCTACGTTCCAGCCACCAAGGACAATCTAGACTGGCTCATCGTGGAGGACGCTGGATTCCAAACTGCTCTGGCAGACTGCAATGGTGACATTTCCATTCATTTTCTGAAACACAGACTCTGGGTAGAGATGGGGAATTTACCTTTGATGGCCACATGTCGCTGTCGGCCACAGCCCATGTCAGGTGTCACTGTCTCTACTGATGCACCTGGATGGCCAAAAAAGGCCGCCGTGACATGGATCAATCCTGTCACAGGACATTGGGACAAGCAAGTACAGATCACAGTCCAAGAGTCTGTACAAGTCAGAGCTTGCTGCTATATGTAGGGCTTTTGAATTATTTTGTAATCAGCCACTGTATATTGTCACTGACTCATGTCATGCTGCAGGGTTAATTTCGCATCTTGAAGCCTCTTTTCTTTGGATGTCACTAATCCTTATCTATTTGCAGAAATGTGTACTATATGGTTCCTTGTCAATCACTGAAAACGTGACTTTTACCTGATGTATCCGATTACACACAGAACTGCCAGGGCTCATAGTAGAAGGCAATCAAAGAGCAGATGCCACTGCTGTGATTGCTACAGTCCCCAAAACTCTTGAGCAGGCAAAACTATCTCATCAGTTTTTTCATCAAAATGCACACTCATTGAAAAGGCAGTTCAAACTTACAATGAACCAGGCTAAGGATATAATCATGTCATGTCCTAACTGTCAACAACTTACCCCTGAAGTTGTTTGGTCATTTAAAATCCTTTCATGTCGCAGTTGATGCACACTCCAAATACATTAATGCTACTGCACATGCTGGAGAAAAGGTGAAGGACGTTATCAGACACTAGCTTAGTTGCTTTGTAACTTTGGGAGTTCCAAAGAATATAAAACCAGATAACGGTCCTGTGTATTCTTCTGCAAAAGTCAAAACATTTCTTGCAGACTGAGGAGTCCTTCATTCCGTAGGTATACCACACTCACCCACAGGACAAGCCCACACTCACGCACAGGACAAGTAGAAAGGGCACACCACACATTAAAAGGAATGCTTCAAAAACAAAAGAAGGGGAAGTTGGTATACAGCCCACAAGAAGGCCTGTGGAAAGCGTTATATGTCCTAAATTTCCTAAATTGTGATGACACAGATCACAGTAAATATGAACGCTAACACAATTTGAACTCCCAAACCACCAGTCATGATAAAAGACTTAATGTCAGGGCAATGGCTAGGATCAGTAGATTTTGTGACATGGGGAACAGGATATGCCTGTGTGCCCACAGGCACTAAACTAAAGTGGATCCCCTCCAGATGTGTTAGGCCTTACATCAGCTCTGGTTCGGAGCAAAAGCGGACAGCAGAGATGACAAATGAAGAAACAGAAGATGAAGAAACACATAATTAATGACTACTGGCAAACATAAACCAAATGGTTATGGCTGACAACAAGCAGGATTTTGTAGCGCTTGTTAGCTTGTTAGCTTTCACAGTACAGTGACTCATGTTCACCAGGGAGTGAGCATGAAAAAGGGAGGAGAGGTTGGATGTTGTCTGCTTGGGCAGCCATCCCATCCACAGAGGATATATCCCCACAGTACATGACCAAGTGACTCCAAATCAGAGGGTTAACATATAGTCATAATATAAGGAGTGTCTTTCTTCTCTGTTCTTTTTCTTAGTAACTTTAACACCACAGTTCAAGCTGTGGGAGTGAATTAGCAATCTCAAGGTCATACTATGAATAATTGTCAATGGGGTACAACTGGAAGTTACATAATTATTGTGCTCAGCTGCAATATTGCTTTTGTTCATTTTACACATTGAAGTTACAGTGTGAATTAAGATTTCTCTAATATGTGGCAAGATGGTTCCAGCCTGCCCTAAATGTGAAGATAATCCTAATCTCTTACATCAGCAGGAATCCTGTGAAGTCCATCAAAGTACTGAAGATTTAACAAGAGTTTTGGATGTACTTTGCTGCTCAAACATCACAAAAATTGTCACCAGTTGTTTTTCTTGTAATAATTGTTTTTCTTTACATTTTAAGAAAATAAAACTGCAGATATTAAAAATCTATTTTATACTTCAGAAAAAACATATTAATAAATCCAGGTTTTCTTTGGCTCCTGAATTAATTACTTCTAATGGAAAATTGATTAATCACTTAAGAAATTTTTCATGTTCATTCTTTTAAGTGTAAGGTGAACAAAATTTTAAACTTAAACTGCTAAAACATAAAGAGCTAAAATTTGTTCCATCCCTCTAATCATCCTGGTGGGCCTCCTCTGGACTTGCTCCAATAGTTTGATGTCCTGATGTCCTTCCTGTGCTGGGGACCTCAAAGTGGGATGCAGCACTCCAGGTAGGACCTCATAAGGCTGGAATAGAGGGACAGAACCCCTTCCCCTCGACCTGCTGGCCATGTTGTTTTTGACACAGCCCAGGATACAATTGGCTTTCTGAGCTGCAAACGCACACTGATGGGTCATGTCCAGCCTCTCATTCCCCAACATCCCCCAGTCCTTCTTGGAAGGCTGCTCTTGATCTGTTCATCCCCCAGCCTGGATTGATACCAGGGGTTGCCCCAGGGGTTGCAATCCAGGCGCAGCACTTCACACTTCCTCTTGCTGAACCTTGTGAGATTCCCATGGGCCCACTTCTCAAGTTTGTCCAGGTCCCTCTGGATGGCACCCCCACCTTCCGGTATGTCAGCTGCACCCCTCAGCTTGGTGTCATCTGCAAATTTGCTGAGGGTGCACTTGATCCCCTTGTCTGTGTCATTAATGAAGATATGAAATAATACTGGTCCCAGTATGGACCCTGAGGGACACCACTTGTCATTGATGTCCATCAGGACTGAGTCATTGACAACTACCCTCTGGATATGACTGTCCAACCAATTTCTGATGCACCAGACAGTCCACCCATTGAATTCATCTCTCTCTTATTTACAGAGAAGGATGTTGTGGGGAACTGTGTCAATGGCTTTACAGAAATCCAGGGAAGACCTTACCTTGTCCACTGAAGTAGTCAAGCCATCATAGAATGCCGCTGGGTTAGTCAGACAGGACTTGCCCTTGGTGAAGGACATCTTTGTTTAGCCAGTCTGGATGTCTACTTTTGGTGGGGATTGAGCTCACTGAAAAGTTCTATGCTGTTCTGATTTATCTTCCAATTCATATGTGCACTGGAAACTACTCAGAGCTACACCTCTGGCTTTTCCAACTGCTGGTCTACGCAGCTGATGAAAACTGTATGATGAAAACTGTATGATGAAAACAAGTATGATGAAAAAGCTAACTGAATTTACTGAAATAGATGATTTTCATAAATGCATTCATGATGAGATCAAATCAGAAAATGAATGCTTGATTCTGGTTATATGTTTATTTTCTTCACTCTAAGTAAACAGAACACTTCTAGAGTCACACTGGAAAAAACCTGGAGCCTTAAACATTCCACGTATGGGTGGGGAAAGGTCCCGGGAGGGAAATGAGAGGTTTCTGCTAAGAACAGAACTAAAAGGCAAGATTGTTTAGAGTTGTTCTGATTCAGGTTCAGACCCTAGAAAACAGATTCTCCATGGGTGAAATTCATCATGTAGCACCTTAGAACAAGAGTAAATATACCCTAAATCTGAGTGAAGGAGAATAACATCAAAATTCAATTTTTACAATACCATCTGAATATCTTCAGGACCAATGTAGCTAAAGAAAAATATCAGACTTTGATCTTTTGATCTAAATCAGATTCAAATCAAGACATATTGCAGGGGTGGAAAGGCAGTTAAGATAAGGCAAATCTTTCCAGGGAAAAGAGGGACTGTTCTTGTAGAAGCATATGATTTGGATGTCTTTTCAGACGATGGCATTTTCAGCACAGGATTAAGAGAAAAACACTCTAAGGAGATGACCTTTTTTTCCCAGAAGCTAGAGTCACTAGTGAGCTCAATGCCACTCTAAGCAGAGTGGGCGGGGGACAAAGGGTCATAGTTTCTGGTGGACAGTTGCCCACAGCACACCAATGCCTTGCATGCACATCATACAGCAGCGGCACCACTCCTTTAACATGCATGGTCAGAGGTGGAAAGTAGCAGGTATCATGGGAATGCCACTATGTGTCAGTGTTATTGAGGATCCCTGCTCTCTAGGGAGGGACAGTTAGACATTTTCACAGTAAATTTAGTTAACCATGTTTGCGTTCGCAGATCTATAATTTTGTCCTCGAACTGGTATTTTTTCAAGTCCATTTATTTTTTATTATTTCTAATATTTTCTCAGTACTCATCTTCATTCAGTTCTGAAAAATAGAATTAATCATATATACTATTCTTATAAATAACCTGAACATTTATATAACCTGTATCATTTATTGTTTTTTACAACAAACAGGCTTCAGTCCCTAGTGCATCTCATTTTCACATAAACAGATGTCACTGAAGGGTAAGATTCGAAACACTTTGCAATTGCAAGACAGATCACAACCTAATCAAGAATAAAATGGTAGCTAAGCACTTCATAAATACATCACTCATTTTCAGAAAGGACAAAAAAATTCTCATTTTCTAGGCTTTTTATTGCATCCTGTGTATCATCCATTTGACAGTCCTAGCGTCATGGGTACTTTTGCCATTCCCTTGGCTGTTCATATTGAAAGGGTCTGTCCAGGTGAATATCACAAAGAACATGTGGATGTGAACACACAGCAGTGCTTGCTGACAGGGAGACCTCCTCATGCCCCAGTCCCTCCCTCAGCAGGGTCTTATCCATCAGGAGAAGAAATGCTGGGGGTATTTTACTTCCTGCACCAGCTAGCAGCTCCTGGTGATGGAGTTTAGGAAAGTGGTACTTGTGCAAATGTGTGGTCGCAATACTTTGGGCCACCTGGGGCTTGTAATAGCAAGATACAATGTAGAAGGGGAAAGCCTGGATGCCTGAGCTCCTGGTAGAGTTAATGGAGAGAGAGACAGAGCTGTTCAGAAGTCTAGTCAGAGCACATACATTAAATCTCTAAAATTAAACAGTGTGAACACATCTCCAGCTTATGTTGCCTTAGATAAGCTCTAATTGTCTTATGAAGCATCCTAAGGGTTGAACGCAGCTCAGAGGAGAAACTGAACCCACAAGAACCCCCATTTTTCTCATGACCGTCTCACTTCTCTCTTCATCTGGCCCTAAAATGTCTCTATCCTCTGGGATACCCTGGAATATGAGGAGGAGCATGATAGAACCTGTTGTATGTATGTGACCTCCCTAGAAGGCTCCTCAGTGTTAGCAGTTGTTCTTCCAGCTGGGTTGTGGTGGGGCAGGAATGAGCTACTGTTGAGAGAGAGAATGGAAAGCTAAGATAGACCTGCAGTGCTTTGGGCAGGAAGGGTCACACTGGCCATACTGAGGTGTATAGACTCTATGGTTAAAAGTCATTCCTGGAGCAATGATTCATCCATCCCAAAGTAAAGGAATAGTCTCTGTTTTCCAGGTCTCTTAGAAACTGCAGCATTGCCAGGTGTCATGAGTGTAGGGTGGGGCAATGAGGGTGGCAACACCTTGAGCAGGCTTTGCCACCAAAATGTCATGGCAGGAAGCCACGGATTCATGAATCAACCACCTTCTGAAAGGTGGATGTGGCAGAAAGGGGAGAGGTGACATTTTAGTCCCTCATCCCAAGGCCACCTTGCAGTCCTGCAGAAGTCTTTGATCAAGAGCTCCTCATCTTCAGCAAACAGAGCTCCTGGGACTACCAGAGGCTCCCACTCTCTTTCCCTTGGGCAAATCCAGAGTCAACTGGTCGTTAATTCTCCTTATCTTGAGCTGTCTCACTAATTTGCTGCTTGTGTCTTGGGACAGCCCATAGAAATGTAGGGACTTCCTACTTTTATATTCTTGTTTGCTAAAGCAGAACAGTTACATTTGATTTAAATATACTGGGGGGGCATTCCCTAATGAATCAGTAAATTTTAATAATGTGTTTTGGACAAAACTCCAGGTATGTAGGTTGCAGGGTATAGTCCTAGTGCTTTACAGTATCAAAAATTTGACTTGCAGTATGCAAATAATTCTCCAACCACAGTTTACTGAAGGAATGTTTTCTCAGCTTTACAACAAGTTACAACAAAAGACAGCACTGTAGTTCCTCAAACGTTACCCAGTTCTTGCAAGGTGCTGAATTCACCAATCCTCATTGAAAAGAAGAAGTGAGGATGTTCAGTTGTGTGCTTTGTAGGGGCCTCTGTTACTCCCAAGCAGGGAAACTGTGATTTGAAGAGTCAAATACTGAAGCTAGTACTCCAAAGATGAGTCACTCTCTTCATTGCCACAGCAAGTGCCCATGCTTCAGTGTTTTGCATAAGCTGCTCCCAAGCTAAGTCATTCTCACCAGCTTTTAAAATGTGTTTAGCTTGTGATTTGAAACACAAAATTCAATATTTAACTGCACAGATTTTGTTTATGTGATTTCCTATTGGAATACAAAAACATATCAAGTAGAGGTGATCTGTATAAGACTCTTACGCTAATTCTTCCAGCCTCTGACCTGCCTCTGATAAGTTGTCCCATGTGCCTTACTTTAATACACCAGGTGTTTATTTTGTCCCAAAGTTACACACTTGATAAAAATAGTTCTCTATCACTATTGGATAGAAACTCTGTTGGTTAATATTTATCTTCCTCTTATGGTCCATCTTATAGAAATTGATTATGTTAAAATAAACATAATTTTTCATTGAAAATAATTTTCTAAGTAGTAAGGGGTGGAGATCCTACCATTAAAAGTCTAGTTCTGAGACTCAGATGTAACAAAACAGAATTTCTGATAGTGTTTTGTAAAACTTTCCCCTTTTTGAAATGACATTTGATGAATTAACAAGGCACCCCTTACGATTTGAAATGGGTCACAATGATAGAGTATAACAAACATTTTAAAACCTACCAGCATGAAAATACTACCGGTAAAGCTTGTGAAAACTCACATGAGAATACTGTTTCAACTACCAGCGTCACACTTTACATGCTTCCCTTGTTGCATCACACCCAAAAAAGAAAAATTTTAATATAAAATTATGCTATTACTATACCTGTTTTGCACATGAACTGTCTGTAGGACTCCAAGAAACCAGATGTTTTCTTTCTATTTCACTACCTGCTTGGCTTTTCTCCAGACAAGGCCCTTTCCAACACATTGGCAGACCATGTATCAGACTTTCCACCTGCAATCCACAGAGGTCATGACCTGGACGTGTACTTTCCTCACCCACTCTGAAATCAGGGTCAGCTTCATGTTACTACCCATTGCCAGATGAAATCCACCCTGTTGAGATGAAACAGGGTGGATAGTTACACAGTGCACTTTTGTGTGCCTTAGGATTACAAACAAATCCTCAAATCCAGCTATGCATGGTATAGGAAAAGCTGTGTTTCAGCCATTAGCTGTGTGGAGATTGTCTGTTCCAAGCAGGAAAAGGAATGAAAATAACACCTTTTTTTGGTATCCTGGTCAACAGACTTAGGACTCAATAGTTGGTATTTGCTGTGCTTTGGTGCGCTTTTTAAAATTGAGCCATTTGTTAAGACACATTGATTTCTTCCCAGAGATCTTAAAGAAAAAAAGAACACTTGAAATGTTTGTTATTTCATTTGACTTGGAGCATTTCCTGAAGTTTCTTTTTATTTCTGTAGGATTTTGACTGTGAAATGTTGTTTTAGTCCTTTTGGGTCTCAGTTGATATTGTTCTGACTTTTCTGAAATCAAATTAGAGATAAATTTGTTCTGTGTAATAACATGGGTTTCTGAAGAACAAACTTTGTGAACAGCTATGTATTTTAACATAAAGATGTCTATACAGCTAAATTTCTAGGTGGATAGAACTTTCTGACTTCCTGAAGAGTATTTAGGGATTGAAGTATCTCACCATTTATTCCACTCAGTGTTGAGGCTCAATGTCTGCAACAGATGTAACATAACTAGCAACCATTTTTGAGAAAGGAGATTAAAAACAGCCCTCTCAATTTGAAACTACAGGAGAACTAAATGTCAGCACAATAGAGGTAAACTGGAATTTAACCAGGACAACATGGAATAATCTCTTATTATTGCACAAAGTGATGATGAGTTTTAGTCAAATCTGTGCAATCCGTACAGCCATGCCTGAGTGCAAATCCATGCTTTGAGGGATAACCTGTTACTAATAAGTTACTAGCAATAAGGCTTTGGAGTAACTTGCTAACCACTTCAGACAGTTGTTGTACTGGTCAGGGAGTTTCACAAGAAACTCCACAAAACAGTGGGGATACTGAAGTGTGGCAGTATGTTTTCAAAGAAAGATTGAAAGGCATACATGTGACATATATTTAGTATGAAAGAGTAGTAAAGGTTCTTAAAAAGCCTTTAGGTGAAAATCCTCTGCACCTTTTATTTGTCTTGAGCTGCTTATTTATTTTCAGTTTGGATTCACATTTTTTACAGCATCTGAGTTCAAACTAAACTGTTTGTATTAGCATGCTTATCACTTCAGATTTGAAAGAATTTTCTTTAAAGAGTCTCTTGTTGCTGGTTCTGCATTTACCTCACAGGACTAGGTTAAATTCAGTTTCCCTGTTTCTTCTTCAGCATGTGCACAAAACAAGAGCCACAACCTGGCTGTAGTTGTGGGAGGGTGTTTAACTAGGAATAATGAGATGAAATTAAGAGAAGGAAATTTTAGAATGGATGTCAGGAAAACCTCTGCCACAGCAAGATATTTCAAATTGTGAAATAGTCTCCTAGAAGAAATGCTGGAAACAAGCAAGCCATGCAGACAGAAAGGTGTTAGGCATGAGCTGATGCTTATATTCTGCATCTGCATTTCATTGCCTGGAACTGCATGACGCTGCAAGTTGAGATCTAACCAGAATTATGACAAATCATAACAGCATGAGCATATAAGCCTTCCACATTCATCAGGGAACCACAGCACCACTGGAGTTAGTGGGAACGCAAAGACACTCACCAGGCCACTTCTAGCATTTCTTGTTTGTTACAAAAGGAACATGTCTATAGAGACATGACTGTGCAAAAGTAGAGCTGCATTTCCACAAATTTGCATATCTCCTTGTGGTCTATTTCGACTGCTGTAAGAATGGTGAAAAGTTAACTTCAAGGTACTTTGCTTGAAGCCAGTTCTCTTCCGCATGGAGGTTAGAGGTGGTGAATTTTAACTTCAGGAAATGTAAGTATACAAAAGATTAGTAAAACTAATGAAAAAAATGATGTTGCTGCCTCTGAATCTGGCTCTTAAATGAGCTTCATGGCCTTTCCAAGAGCACTTTGTTTCAACAACAAAAGTGTTGTGTCCCACTTTTCCTGAACTGGAACTACTGTGGTATTGAAAATACAAAAAGAAGACCACCACACCTGAGATATCTGTGCAGAGGCATTCCCCATTATGGAAAAAGATAGAACTCATCTGATGCCATGAGCATGTTGCAAGCCTTCCTATTTCTTTTTCAGATTCTTGTTGAAAGCACAGAAATACAAGGGTCAACCTAGCACTTCACAGAAATGCAGCATTTGCACTGTATACTATGAAAATCACAGTTGTTCCTCTGCTAATTGTTAAACATTCATAGGTCATTAGTGAGTGAGAGAGTGGTTGTTTTTCTCCTGGATGTGCTCTGCAGTATGTCAGTAGTTATCTAAATATGACCCCTAGTGTTCAACTTGCATGGTAATAATTTAAGAAAATGATTGTCATTATCAGACTTTCCTTAAGAAGTGGGTGATCCTTTCTGGTCATCCTAATATCTTACCCCCCACCAAAAAAAATTTACTACATTATTCCTGCTCAAGCAGCAAAATTTACTAAAGGCGCTTTCAAAGCATAAAACACTGAAGAATCACTTGAGGATTTTAGACATAATTGTTACAGGCAGGGAATAATCTATATTGAAAAATTGGATCACAATATTTTCCCATCTGCATAAAAAAATGTTGAGCAATGAAACTGTTAATGGTAGAGTGTTGGTAGAAGCAGTTGTATACGTCTATGCATTGCATTACAGGGAGAGTGATGGAGACTCTGTGGTACAATGGCTGGTAAAAGATGGCTGGCAAGATAGGACTTTTTTATTTTTGTTTCATTCTTGATGTTGTCAGTAATTTCTGGTATGCTTTTCATTAGGTCCTTTAACCTCTGTGTTCATGTGTTTTCCTCTTGACAAAATGCACAGATACATTCCTTCCTTTGAGGTTTGTGAGATTTGTGTCTGTAAATTTGCATGAAATTTTGGATAAAAAGCAAAATAAAATTGACTTGCTACCTGGTATTTTTTAACTATAGTAAAAGGCAGAGAGAAAAATCTACACATATTCTATTTGCTTTAAACAATCAGAGACACAACATGGGACCATAGCCTGCAGAAGTGTGCAAGACCTTTAGATACCTCTGCAAGTTACATGTTGTTAAGGGAGGAAGGGAAAAGGTGCAGTGCTTTAAAATCCAAGCTGCAGGTGTCAAACACCTGGTCTGCTCTGAGAAGGATTGACACAGTTAAACTTCTGCTTAGCGATGTTCCTTTCTTCTTGCTCTGATATTTGCTATATTGCCACATGTTCTTTAAAAGGACAATCAGTAACAACCTAGCCAAACAGAGGTCATTGAAAGCTTGGAGAATCAGCAGTGACAAACTGTTTTGCAATGCAGTCCTTTGCTGATTGTTTTAAAGTAGGTGAGTCTGTGGATACAAACAAGCAGTTTATCACATCATGATATAAAGCATTATGTATGACATGTATTGTGAAAACACATAATATAGAGCCTCCTGCTTTCTGATTGTGTTTGTTAGCTCTGAGCACACAAGCATCTTGCAAACTCTACTACTTTGCATCTTGTTCAGATACGGAATAACTCCAACAGATTAATTTCTTCTCTCATCTTAAGCATTAATGTATATATTGTATGTGCTCTCAGAGCCCTGTGGTTTATTTGCTTGAGTATTGCTACCACCAGAAAATCAAAGCCACTTCAGCTCTGGCCTATAGATTGCCTTTGCGCTCTGCTGCTTCTTACAGTCTTGTAAGAAACAGCATACCTTCTTGTTATGTGAATTTTTCTTTGTGCCTGTTCAAATTTGATCTCCCCAGTAGAAAAGCATACATCTCCTGAGGGCAGAAATCAGATATTATTTTTAATTTCAGTGCCATACTCCTCTTGATGCTTTTGAGCTTAAAAATGGAGTGTTACCATTTCCCATTGCTCCTGTCTTGATTGCCCATGGCAGTGAGGCAGGAAGCAGCTCCAAACTGCTACTTTGAAAATTTGGTGGTGAATGTTGTAAGGCTTTCTTCTTTACAGCTTTTTCCTAGATCCCTCCTGCCAAAATAGGGAGGGACCACAGGAGCATATAGATGTGAACCAGTCTGCTTATGCCAGAGTGAGCATGGTGTTCAAGGCTGGAGTTTATTTTTCAAGTTAACATAGCCAGTGTCCTTTCTGGGTGCATGTGGTTTGAGAAACCTTTGCCTCCTTAGGGCATGCAGCTCATGGATCACATCCTTCAAACTGCCTGTGACACTAGAACCAGAGGAACAAGGACACTATTTGTGGTGGCTTTCCCTGCAAGGCAATACCGTCCTACAGAACTAGAACTGAGGGATCTGCAAGGAAGATTACCCCCCCTGATGATCCCCCTTGACCTGATGTGACAAGATGCTATTAAAACCAGTGCTGGTGCCCCAGTGTGACTGTGAGCGTAAAAGGAAAAAAAGAAGAGCCAAGTACAACTTTAGGAGAAGGTACAGCCCCAAAGACAATTGAAGGGCATTGTCATCAATAGGATACGCAGGATTCACTGTGCAGAGTGACACTAAGTTAAAAAACATCGTCTGCGCAGGGTGCCGGCTCCAGGACCAAAATCTGTTCTTATGGTGTCAAGGGATTATGGCTAGGATCTATGGCTCAAATCAAGAGCTTTTAGGGAAATGCAGTCTGCTGCAGAAATATAAAACTATTTGATCAAGGACAGGTCCTGACACTTTGCTGTAGGCTTCAAAGGGAGTAGGAAAAAGTCCCTCCTGTCTTTCTCTTGCTTTAGGAAAGGGTGATGAAAAACATTCAAAGCAGCAGCAAAATTAACACATTTGGATGTTATCAGCAGAATCTGCAGTTCTGTCCTCTGGCCCTCTGTCAGGGCAGCAGGCAGTCAGCAGGGGTTTTCTGCATGCCAAACATTCCCAAACATTGTGGAAAAATCTTCCCATCCTTTCTTTCCTAAAGCTTCCAGTTTTCCAAACAGTGATTGAGTGTTGGTAATGTGTTTCTGACTGCTTGGACATGGACAGCCCTCTTTGTGCTGATGCACTGCAAGGCAAAAGGAAAGCTTTTTTTTTAGATGATAAAAATGGCAGGGCTTCAGTTCTCATTTTCTCTCTGTCCGGAACTTCTAGCGCTGATGAGTGTTAATCAGACTGTGAGTATATCTCTAACTGTTGTAATTACTGCTGTGTCTTTTGCAAAGGTCCTAGATCAGCCTCCCCCCCCCCCCCCCCCCCCACCACCTCTTTTTTTTTTTTTTTTTTTTTTTTTTTTTTATTTCTTTTTATTTTTTTATTTTTTTTTACTTTTTTTTAAAGCCTTCTTCAGTGCCCCCCCCCCCCCCCCCCATAAAATTACTGTCTTTTTTTAGTATTTTCCAGTTTCCTATAAATTGTAGAATTTGTGAAAGTTTTGAACACATTTGTGCTGCTCTCTTCTCATGTGCTGGTTATCTCTTACTTGTCTGTGCCTTTGCCCAAGTGCTGAACTGTTGTGACTTTCTTGCCTCAGTCCAGCACAGCATCCATGTTGTGCTTATCATTGTTAATGCCTGATAATGACAATAGTTGTGACTAAGGCAGGGTAAAAAATATTATAGCAGAGACAGGTCATACAATATCCCATGTTGACACTGCAAAGTCATGTTCTCTCTTATCCAGTGACTGGAAGCGCCTCTAACATTTACCAAAATTTTGGTTCTGCCAACATGTGTCTGCTGTGAATCTGGTCATCTAATATCTCCATCACTGGAAGGGATGTGAGATCTGTGGGTTGTCTGAACAATTTCTGCCCACAGCTATCTCCCTGCCTGTCCCTGAGAGGGAAAGACTCAATTCATGCATTAAATTTTGATGACTGGAGATAAAAATCCTGCTACAGGCTGAACAGTTTAATGTTTAGAAGCAGACAAAGCACACAAAATATATTTAAGGTATATACGAACTTCTTTTAAAAGGGATTGATTTGATTTCTTTCATTTTTTCCTTTTCTACCATAGTGCTTTCACACTTCCAGAGGTTGTAATACAACTTCTGAAACCTGCACTCTGGCTCTGGAAGAAGGAAAAGATAATTTGGGTGGATGGATTTGTTATTTTAAGTTTGATTGAAAGGCTCTGCTCATATAAATTAAGCTGTGCTGACTTATACCAGAATATTTGGCCCAACAGCTTAGTATAACATCACATATGGCATACTCTCTGTAATTTGACAGTTGTTTGCAGTTCTGTTATAGTGCAAACCACAGTTCGTTAAATAAAGCATAAAAAAAGTTCCAGAAAAATGAACGGATAAAGTTTGAAAATAACGAGTACAAAGTGGTTATGTTCAGCATTAATAATAGGAAAAAACATTTTTACAGAAGCAGAGCCTCTGTACATCTTTTGGCTGGAGACTGATGGCACAGATAAAACTTAATGTCACAGAAAGCAGGATGTCCTGGAGCAACACAAATGAGAAAGACATGTAATTAGAGCAGCATTGCGTTCAGTCAGAAGGTCAAGTTCAGTGTAATGTTTTCCATTAAACAAGATCTGAAGTTATATTGTCCTAAGCCTGTACATTTCACAAACAATTTAGAACTTCCTTAGCCTGCATTACCTGCGCCTCTTTAAAGCATACAGCTTGGAACAAAGACTAATGCAGATCTTAGGAGTCTGAGGACTTTGTGGTAAAGCTTCTGAGATGGTGTCAAACAAGGCTCTGAGCCCAGTAGGTATCCGGATATAAAAGTGGTGGAGATATAACTCCGTGGAGGAGCTTCAAAATGGAAAAATGAAGGAAAGGAGCTCAAACAGTCATTAAACTCCATGGCAACAAGTTTCCCATTAGTCACAACCATAAGCAGCAGTGGAAGAAACACAACCTCTGAGGATTCAGAGGCTACTGCAATGCGTGTCTGCTGCTGTTCCTGTCCCAGGTTCCAGTAGTGGTTGTACTAACCGTAATTATTATCAGACAGGCCACCACAAAGTTCCCATTTCTCACCTAGATATTAAAGAACACTTTGGTTGAAGAATCTCTGCACAGAAATCCAGAAACAAGCTAAGATGAGTGCAGAGGAGAATGAATGCTTTCCATCTCAGATCCAAATACCAGTGACTAGAAGAACAAAAAAAAGTTATTTTGTTGAGAGCACCTCAGATCACACATCCTTCTGTTAACTGGAGTATGTTTAGCATAAGTCCATTTAAGTCATCATTTTTTTCTGTATTTACTACATTGTAACCAAGAATGGAGAAATTTTCCATGTTCCTTTTGCTTTTATATTTTCCTCTTTTTTCCTCTGTGACTTTCTGCTCTTCTCTTCAGTGTCGCCTGACTTTACTTGAATCCTTTGAGGCTCTTCAGGCCCATATCAAGACAAAGTACTCCAAGCAAAAAAACTGAGGTTTCTTTCCCAGTCTCTCAGAATCAGTGCTTGCTGAGGGAAGCATCCTCACCTTTCAACTCAGATCTCCTTAATCACAAAATGTGACAGGCCTAAAACCATCCACCAAAAAACCTAAGTGTGAACATTATAGCCACACCTGTACCTAGGTGTGTTTTTGTACATTTTATAACAAGAAAGAGTTGCTAGATTTGAAACTGATCATCTTGTTGATGATTATTGAACCAGTTTCATTGTTTCTTATTGCTCTGAGGAAAGAACTGTATCATAAGCTAAAATCATAAAGGTCACTAATTGACTCTCACAGGCATTTTTCTATGCTATAGATACATTGTCATTTTGTTATTTCGTTATCACGTTTTCTGCTTTTCATTATTATTATTTTTTATACAAATGTAAAGAAATGTCTAAAGGAAACATTTCATTCTTTTCTTGATTAGCAAAATTACCGTCGTCTTCCAGTGCTTATGCACAGCCATAGACTTTGTAGCTGAGAGGAAAGACTATTGATTGCAGTGGGTGCGGCACTGGGCCAAGTCTGAAAGTCAGTCCTTCAGTAGAAGGACTCTTTTTAAAGTTCAGTTTTAAGGCAAACCTGAGCTTAAAACAAAAACAAATTGCTGGATTATTTTTCATTTGTCTTGAGTGAGGTGAAGAGCTGGTGGCACCTCTGAGGAGCATGATGGGTGGGTTAGTGCATAGCTTCCCTTCCTCCTCTTCCCTTCCAGACACTCATCTCCAACTTTTGTGCAGAATTTGCTTTAAAACTGTCTTCAGAACAGCAAGGTAGGAAACCACAGGGGGAGCCTTGTGGCATTTTCTTGAAAATAGCTGCTTCTGGTTCTCTCTGTTCTTGCCTGGGAAAGGTATCTAGAAAGACCTTCAGGAGGCAGTCTTCTGTCCATAACATTTTGATAAGGTTTCTGTTTTGATTTTTTGGTGTAACAGTCCAAGTGATCAAGTTCAGAAAATACGCTTAGTGGTTAGAAGGAAAATAAGGGCTCAGATATCCAAGTTCTGCTTCCCAATCAGTCACTGACTCAACTTAGGTGATTGATGTCACTCCTTATACTTCATTTTCTTCCTTATACCACAAAATGACTTACTTGCAGACTGTTGTCTAAATGCTTAATTTATTCATGACCATGAAGCCCTTAAAAATCATCAAATGAAGGGCATTATGTAAATGTGACATATTATTGGTATTCTTCTTACTTATTATTCATCATAACTGAGAATGGAAGGAAAGATAAACATTGGGATTAAACTGTGTTGTTAAAAATAGCCAAGAAGTATATTTCCAAACCCATAATTTCAAGGTTAGCTATTTTCCTTTAATACAAAGGACAGATCTGACCTGAAAAAATTAGGGCCTGACTCAGTCAGCCCTCCTGCATGTAGCTAAATTCACTGCGACTGGGTAGTTAACTAGATGAGAAAGCAATTGCAGAATAAGATCCTTGGTATTTTCATTGCCCACGGTAAGGTTTGCATTTCAATTAGTTACATTAATTTAAATATTCTGTATATTATGTCTTTGAACTATACATACAATTGATGCTAATAAGACTTAAGAGCTCTCGACATAGAGTAACTACAGACTTTTAGCTTTGATTCTGATGTTTCATTTTGTATGATTTCCACATAAAAAAACACTATATGTTTAATCTAAGTAGGCTCTTTGTACAAGAACATCTAACTGATTTTCATGTATTTCACTGATTGCCATCCATTCTTGTTTTGGGAGTTTGATGAGGAGGTGCTGCTAAACTCATGCATGCTTGACATTAAATAATACAATTGAGATATTGAGAAAAGAAATTATCCCATTTAGATTAAATAATATCTTTGCTTTGAAAAGTTGTCTGGATTTGACAGAATTAGAATCAGGGTTTCACTAAAGCTATTATATTTTAGAAGACGAGAATGACAGGATTTCTGAAGCCCATGTGTTCTCAAGCTGAGTTGATGCCTATAAATCTATCAATTTAGTGGTGTGAGATAGGGAAAAGGGTAATAAAATTGGTTGATATGATGGGGACATGACCTTGAGCTGAATGGAATAGGTGAGTAGACTTAGACTAGTTCTGAGCAGTTTCTTTGCACTGAGATGCCATTTGGAATCATTAGACCGTTTGTCCCTGACAATACTGGAAAAGGGCTTGCCACATTGTTGGAAAAAGTCTTGGAGACAAGTGGCCCAGAAACATATACACTATCTCATAAGGACCTTTCCTAGGGAAGCTGCCTAAAGGTATTTTCCATCTGCATTATCCTACAGAATAGCTCCAGATGAAGGTGGATATTTTGCTTGGTTTTTTTGTCCTCTTTTTATTTAGGAAAAATTTATATCCAGCTGCAACTCTACACTGAAACATTCACAATTTCGTCTTCATGTCAGACTTCAGCTGTCCTATTATGATTTGCACAAGATATGATGCTAAATTTAGCCATAACTTTTGGAAGAATACTGTGATGTGAATCCAAGTGTTCATTTTTTTTCTCTTTTTGAAAGTTGCTTAAACTGTAAGAAGCAGAAAAAAGCTTTAAGTGGACTACCAACCTAGTTAAATCATTTCAGCCCTCTCATTCTGCTGGCTCCTCCAACAGAAGTTGTCCATCCTGCTTTTCACAGGTCTTCTATAGTCTTTTGGTCTCCATTACAAGATCAGCTCCCACATCTGATCACTCATGATGCTCTTACAGTGCTCCCGTGCTGGATTTTCAGCACAAACTCTTTTCTGCTTGTCACAGTTGTCATCAGTTATACCCAGCTGGCAACTAAGCCCCACGCAGTTGCCCGTTCATCCCTCCACCCGTGGAATCGGGGAGAGAATCAGGAAAATAAAATTCAGAAAACTAATGGGTTGAGGCAAAGACACTTTTATAGGTAAAATCAAAAGCCATGCACACAAGTAAAGCAAAACAAGGAATTCGGTCACCACTTCCCATAGGCAGGCAGCTGTTCACCCATTCTCAGGAATGTAGGGCTCCAGCAAGCATAACAGGGTTTTGGGAAATGGTATTATTCCAAATGTTCCCCTCTTCCTCCTTCTTCCCCGTCTGTATTTGCTGAACATGATGTCATATAGTATGGGAAATCCCTGTGTTCATTTGGGGTCAGCTATCCTGGCTGGTTCCTTCCCAGCTCCTTGTGCACTCCCAACTTTGTCACTGACATGGTGGTATGAGAAGCAGAAAAGGCCTTGTTGCTGTGTAAGGGCTGCTCAGCAATAACAAAAGCATGTCTGTTATCAACATATTTCAGCAGAAGTCCAAAACACTAGCCACTTTAAAGAAAATTAACTCTCTGCCCCAAACAAGGACACTTTGTTTTGTTACTCTTTATATCTCTTAGGGGTTCTGGTCTGCCTTGCATCAGTCTAATCACCTGTCTTCTTGACTGTGGCATCTACATCAGGTGGGTTCTTCTCCCTTGTAGTTCACTTCTGACAATATTAATTTGTTTATTTTGTCTAACACCAAGTGTCAATTTTTTAATAGTGAAGTCTCTGTTTGTACACTATATAGCTGTAGGTTTTGGCTCATCAGTTTGGTTTTGGTTTTCTTAGCAGGAACATTACTTACAGGCAAGATAACTGGAGAAGAGCACCAAGGCTAAACAGCTGTCATTGCTATCAACATGGTGAAACTTCAGGAAAATCAGTACGTAGTTACACTGTGAAATTAAAAGAAGAAATAAACAAGGGAATGGAGAAAAGAGGGAGAAAAAGAGGAATAAAGCAGAACATTACTAAGGAAGAGTACAGGAGAAAAGAAAAGCTATAAAAGACAAGAGCAAAAGAGGTGAGCTGGACTTGAACTAAGAAAAACAGGGAGCCGGGGGAGATGGCAACAGGAAAAAATCAAGTCTGTACAATCTCTGAAAGCTCATTTCACTGATTTACCTGAATGCCAACCACTATATTATGAAGTTGAGCTCATGGATGTTAGACATTTTGCCATGTTTTTTCACATACTTTTAAAGACTCAAAAAGCTATTTCCACCTACCCACAAGCACTGCTTATGTCAGCCCAGCCTGGATCTTAGTTGACAGTATCCCTGTCCTGGGAGACTGGTGGAGCTCCTGTATTTCCATCCACACCCTCCATCTACTTCTTGGCACAGCACAGCTAATTCTTAAGACACTTTTTTGTTCAGATATTCCCATTCTTTCTTCTCCCAATTTCTCCTGTACAAACAACAGATTGCATTGCATCTGACATGTCAGTTTGATCTACAAAGGGAAAAACAAACCAAAAATGCTGCTTTTCTTTTCCTTTTGTCAGGCCTCCCGTGCTTCTTTTGGCAGATGTTTTTTTCTTGAACTTCCTTCTAAAGATTTCTGTTTCATTTTCTCTACAGCTATTTAACTTGGTTTTCTACTGACTGTCTGTGTTTTATCATTTCTACAGTGCTTTACAGACACCCTGCTAATTCTTTCATTCTCTTTTGAAGCAGTGAGACATTATTCCCATTTCACACACAAGGAAAAAGAAGGAGGGAGGTTGTGAAGTTCGCAGGAAGCACTCTGCCTGCACCCGACCACAAAACCACAATATTGTCTCATGTCATTACTGTAACCAATATTCTATGTCAGTTTCTCATTCTCAGATTTGTCCTTCTGAGTACCCTGGACGCAAAGACTGCAGTGCGTATATATTGTGGTCATGAACAACTTCTTTAAGCCTGGAGCACAGTGACATTCATAGTGAGGAGACACTCAGTGAACCTCCTATTGCCTGGCAATAAAAGTACAAAATCAACTACAAGTACTGCACCCTGGAGTGCAGTATAAACTGTGCAGAATAAACTGTGTTGCTTCTTTCTGCCTTTTTGCAAGAACAGTGCAGTCTTGGATGCATGAAAGGCTTGAGTTGGTGATTTGTTTTGGGTTTGGTTATTTTTTAATTCTTTGACCAGATGAAAGTGGAGAGAATTTTCAACCAACGCCGCAGCAGAGCAGAAGTTCATCTTAAAATACCTGAGTTGATTTCTGTAGAAGATTATTTGAAGTACTAATACCTGTATAAGTATATATTTGCAGATCAAATAATATAACTTACTTTTTTGATGAAATTGTGTTCCAAAATGCTGTTGTGGCTATTACAAAATTAATTTGCAGCCACCCCTCTAAACAAAAAACCAAACAAGTCTCCTCACACACATCCTCCTGTCCAAAACAAAAATTCTGTTCCATGTTGATTTCAATTCAAAACTAAAACCTACGAATTTTTACACATGTATGGAGTTCTCTTTATATAAGCTATTCCCTTTATACTTCATAAGTAAGATTGCTTTTTTGCACGCTTAAGCAAAAACTGAATTTTATAATTAGTACCATAAATGGTCTCACAACTGGGAACAGAAACAACTTTACTGCTATAATCTCACTGCTTCATAACAACTGAGTAACATGGATTAGATTTAATTTACTTCTGCGAAATCCTTAAAGGAAATGGCACAAACTTAAACTGGCTAAATAAGTTTGAGAAAAATTGGTTCTTGGACATTACAGCAAAAGGAACTAAATTCTTTGATTGAATGGCTTGATCTTGTTGATCCTTTACTAATAACATATTTTTGATAGTGTTTAATTTTTGAGATGTACAGAATTCTTATTCCACTCACAGTAATCTACATTCCATTCTTCTCTGAAATTATCTATAGAAAAAAATGTTTATTCTTTTGAAGTATCTTTTTTTAGCAGAAGGATGTTTTTTTAAATGTCTGTTCTGTAGGTGGTGGAAAAGCCTACTTTTTCTCAAAAAATATTACAAACACTCTGGAAGGCAGATGATTTGATCAGATGATCAGTAATGAAATTATATGTCGTGAGCAAGTGCGGGTTTTTTTAGCAGTTGTGTTTTTCGCTTTAACGTATAGTAGCACTTTTTGCATTATTAGAAAAGAATAAGTTAGAGTTATCATCTGTCTAACACTGTATGATTGAATCAGTTCTGTAGTCGAATCACTATCATTACTAGTGATTCATTGACAATTGCTACTCAAGAATAATGAAGAATATGCTTAATTCACCATTGTACATCTAATACACTTTTTTTTTTTCTGATTCATCCAGTCTTTAATGATATTCATATGTCAAAACACAGAACTCCTTTTCCCTGGGCCTTCAAAGTTGAATCTATAAAACACTCACGCATAAAAACGGATTAAACAACCTGAAAGGAGGTGCTGTGTGTCTCTAACAGCTCTACAACACATTGATGTAGAGAGGAGCTCTGTGTGAGAGTCCAAATTAACACTTTTGGCAGTAGAAAAATACTGACACAAAATCTCTGTGGCTTTCAGAGCTTTTCTGAGGTCACATAAATTGAAATAAGATAATTAATACATTTTCTAAATTAACACGTAATTTCAAAGATTAAAAAAACACAGTGGCAGGACCTGAAATCCCGTAGTAGTCCTTGTCTTCACAGCTGCAAATGTATTGCTTTTTCTATCTGTCTCTAGTTTTCTATACGTCTCAAAACAATTACTGTACATGCTATTCCAGAGGCCCTTATAGGTAACACATTTCATGTTAACATTTTCTATGGGAATAAGTTAGAATTACATTTGGCCCTGAGGAATTTGCACTGTACCTAATTCTGAGCATAGTATTGGTCTGTGCTGAAAAAGAGACACTGTCTCTTAATAATTTCTGCAGCAAGCAGGCTCTTGCAAAATTTCATCAATAATTTGACTATATGGCAACCTCTATACAGTTGTTTAATGAGTATTCAAACAAGTTCAGCCCTTTCAAGTCATTGCTTTGTGGTCTGTTTGTATTTATCACACCACTGAAGCTCCTGTTCAGCTGTTTTCTCAGGGTGCTCCAAAAGAAAGTCATGCTGCCCAGACTGCCAGTGTCTTGAGATTGGTACTACCAATAGTACAGATGAAGCCTGTTTGGCTAAGTTATTCACCAAAAGCCTGTGTTATGGTTCAAGAATCTAAATCTTCATTTCCTTATAAAGATTATTCTTTCCCACATTCTATTCTATTTAAATTTAGACTAAAAATTCTACTAATTACTGGAAAATGTGACAGATTGTACTTAATTCTTAAGAGCTGCACTGCTTACCTGTTCAGTATTGATGAGCCAAAGCATATTTCTGGCTGTTTGATTTGGCTGTGTGAGGTGGCTTTGCAAGTTGGTCAGCTGCCTCCAGCTGGGAATGTACCAGTATGGTCATGGTACCTGGAGAGGAGATGGTTTCATCAGCATCACATCACAGTGAGGCACATTGCCCAGAAGATAGTTGTAAGTCACCTATCTTTCCAGTCCCTTCACAGTAAATCCTCTGCCAAAAACATCTGCAAAAGGGACCATAAAGGATTTTCCCATACTTATTTCCTTCATTACCCAAAACCTGATGAACACATTGAAATCTGCAGGATAATCTATCGGTGAATATCTCATTGTCTGGGGCACCCATGCTGAAGTATCTCCAGAGACCTAAATACACACTGTTTAAAGGCCTAATCAAAAACCAATAAACATAATAAATACTTCAGCTATTTTTTTTTATTTTTGAGTCCCTGTAAGAGAGCTGAAGTGAGGGTTTTATTTTTCTGTATTTTTTTCAAAGACCATCTCTCTCACAACCAGTGTTCCACTTCCCTGAGGCTTCTAGATGTGATTTTATTTATTATTTATAAAGAGGCTGAAGCATCTCTCAGACAGACACAGACAGTTCCTCACATCAGGAATTCCCAGTCTATAGTATGCAGCCCTGGGGCCAAACCGACTGCAGAGACAGACAACCACAGCACCATGTTTTTTAGCCGAGTTGTGCTTACATAATCTGGCAGCAAATGTTTAATCTTGTGTTCGTAAAATCACGTGTTGGTACTGAAACAGTTTTGATGCAGTGAATTTGATTAGATGATTTTGCAGCAAAAGGAAAAGATTGCTTATCTGTTCAAATGTCCTCCTCTATTTCAATGGAGTTCCATAATTAACATCTGAAATAACAATTTAAAAATCCAGACAATTAGCTGCTCACTTTATCAGAGGTATATAACTTAAAGAGCAAATTATTTACATTTTTCTTCTTTAAATTGAAAAGCAAGGGCAACAGATTTAAAGAATATAAGAAAATGAAACTAAAACGGCAGTCTACAGTTCCAAGTGCCTATGTGAGCCAGAGCACACTTAGTGATCAGCTGTACCTTTCATTTCTCTTGAAAGACTTCAACCATCTTGACCTGTCTTGCAGCATATCCTTCTGCCATTAGCCTTATAGAAGAAAAAAACCTTTACATTCCTTATATTCCATCTATTATCGTTACACCCTTAGGATTGCAAGTGTAAGCACTAAACTTCGAAATGTGTTGACAGTTGTGGGAATTAATCTCTTCTCAGTATGCATACCACAGGTAAATAATAGATTTTAGATATTTCATACTTGCAGTGGAAATATGTAGCCATGACTTTCAGGACTGCTTTCTCCATGAGGGAAATGGTAAAACATAGACCAGATATTTTTCGGGTCAAATCTTCACTGTTTGACAGTTTTGGAGTTAAGGTCCTTGGTTTGCTCAGTGAGTATTGTCTTTTTTCTGACAGTAAAATTCATTTTCTTTTTTTCTCTTTATCAGATTTTGTACTGACTTTTTAAGCAGTGATGCAAAAGGACATTTAATCCAAACTCTCTGAAATTATGAAGTGTAAAAGGAGATATCTATCTCATGGCTCTCTGAAGAGGTACCTGGGGAGGCAGACGTAGTAAGGGGGTCCAAGGTCATATCCCATCCATTGGAGGATGAGAAAAGTTTAAGACTGGGATGAAGTGGGGACTTGGTTCAGGGCCTTGGCTGGGCGTAGGCATGGCAGTAGGAAAGCAGAAACCCCTGGGGCCAAGGCATGGTGCCCTTAGCCCTACAGCCAAATCTGTGGGTGGGCAGTCAGCGCCCTGACAGGAAGAACAGTGCTCATCTCTGTTCAGCACTACCAAGTACCGCAATGTGACATAGTTTAGGTGTTCCTGGAAGACACTCTATGGATGATATTTTGCAGAACAATTTCTCCACCTTTTCCTTTTTAGTTCTCTGCAGAGACTAAGAAGGGTCTAACACACAGCCCAGCCCCCAGACAACCCCGCTAAAGATATGGCAGGAGACGGTGTTGAAGTGTATCACTTCCACGGGGAGCAGTTAGCTGTTCCTCTGAACAAAGGAAAGAAGGATTATATAAATCTCACTTTTTCATTCTTAGTGCACTTAAAAAAACTCTCATAGAATAACAATTGCCCTGGTAATTTGTGTCCAAATGATGGCAGGTTTTGCCTTTGAGTCATGAACTACAAAGACAAATTTAATGCTTGCATACACTGTGTGTATTCTGAGTAATTTCTTTGACTTTCAATACTCTCAGCATATTGATATCATGTCTTTTCCTCAACAGACATACACTAAGTGAAGAATGACAAGCCCAATCTGTGAGCTATTTCAGATTCTTCTGTCATTCTCATCCTCACTACTTTTATTGGTTTCTTTATTGAGCATTGAAGTAGGACATTTGTTATTTGATGCTGCAAAATACACAACATTAAATTAAAAGCACAATTAACAAAGGTTTTCGTGAATCTGTTTCAACTACAAAGAGCATAAATGTATCGTCCTGAGATCCACCATGCATATTTATGTTCTGTCAGCTGTTTTTATCAGAAACTTAAACAGACCACATAATTTCTGGGCCTCTCTCCCAGGCTGTGCTGCAGTGTGCCTTCTCCCAGGCCCAAGCACTGGAAAAGTACTCAGTTCATAGAACTGATTCCAGTGTGACACTTCCACTTTATACATGAAATATAGTGAGATGCCAGTGTCCTAAAGAGCAAGAGTGAGATCAGCAAAACCCAACTGTGAATGAACATAGCTTTGTTAGCTGAAGTATACTTACCAAGGACCTTTCTGCGTCTCTGGGGAGAAAGTTCCCCTTGGTGCAATTCCATTTGGTTGAATCAGTTCTGCACCTCCTCATGCCAAGTCTGAACCTGTCTGTGGTCAAATGAGTACTTTGCCATATAGTCATAAACCGATTTCTACATCTGCAACTGTTTTCAGACTCTAACCCAGGGGCTGGTAAAATCACCACATTCCAGACAAGATTTTTAGATCATTTCTTTTCAAGGGTTTAACATACTTGGCATCTCAGCTACAATTTTTTTCTATGTTAATTTAGATACTAATCACTGACACCATTTGGTCAACATGATGTCATTTAAACTAGAATCTGATCTACTGCACCACAAAGTCTCCAGAGTAATTCTAAATGAGCTCGAAGTGTCTTGGAATTGAGCAAAAGTATGTGTATATAAGCACATTTAAGTATTTTCTGATCAACAAGTTTTAAAATCATATTCAAATTCAATCCCCCTGCTTCCATGCTTAATGTGACCTGTAGACCCATCATGCTATTAGAATTTCATTTCGGGTTTTGCTTTGATCTATACATTTCTTTTCCTGCAAGTTAGATCAAAGCCTACAGGATTAGAAACAAATCGGGGGTGAGAAGAAAAAGTGGACAACTTTTGTTAAGATACTTTCCATATTATTTCTACAGTCAATTTATTTAAAGAGGGCAGGAGAGTTGGTATGCATGCACAAACAATATATAGGTTCAACTTACTCATAATTAATTGTGAATGGAATCTGGCTCATGAAGTTCAGGAAAACAGCAACACATAAGGCCTCCACTTATTTTATGGGTAACATGTTGTACTTTCTGTCAACTCCAAAAGAAAACAAATACCATTTTCCTGTAGAAATCTTGATGGACTGGAAAAACAATGGTGGGATGAACAGAAAAACAAACAAATTCTACCAAGTGGATGTTGATTTTACCTCTCTCTGAACAGCGTCCAAGAATTAAGTAACTGAACCATGATGTTATAGCAAGTAGCTGGAACTTTTTAGACATAGATATAATCAAGGTTGTTTTTCTAACATACAGACACAAATTAAAATGAATGAGAAGATGTAATCATTTGCAGAAGTAGGTTTGATATTTCTTTCTGGCAACACTTTCAATCCATGCACTGTAGACCCTGAGGACCTTTGGACTATTTCTACGGTTTCTGAGAAAAGGAGTTAAAGATGTCATCTCTGCAGTCAATAGGTTTATATTCTCTCAACATCCTCTGGAAAACTTTTAGGGATCCTGAAACTGCACCCTGTGGAACCATAATTCTCCATTTTGTGCTACTTCATAATTAAGGTATCTCAGACAAGGCACCAGAAATAAATAGTGAAATCATTTAAAGGTTTAGTTTTGGAGTGCAGGAGGCCACTCTTTTAAGGGACAACACTCTAATCAGCACACTCAGCCTCAGGATAGATTTGTACAGTAGTAAAAAACACCAAAGTCCCCATGTAACCCCTGCATGCTGCCCCCCTGCTTGCAGGCAGTGAGATGCGTACCATCCCTGCACATGCTGCCCGGCCCTCTGCCAGCAGCCAGGGTGCAGCTCAGGGCCTTTCGTGGGTCTCTGGCCCCTTTCTCAGGGCCCCACATCCCTTTTGCAGCCAGCTCTGCTGTGGCTTCCTCTAACTTCCCACGTCCCTCCCTCGCCAGCAACACATTGGAGAGTAGACAGCGACTCTTGGACACTGAACTAGGAGTTGCTGCGCTAAGACAATGGTAGGTTAATTGGGTTTCAGTCCTCTGCCTGTTTATATGTGAGGCACAGGAAGGCTATCTGTGGGGAAGAAACCTTCACATACTGAGTGTGTCAGCAGCTTGTATTTCACCTCAGCTGGGAGTTGTGTGGCCTGGCCAAGTGTCAGAGCAGAGATTGTGTAAACAAATGTACAGATGATTTTTTTTCTCTTACACAGCAGAGCTGTAACAGCTGTGTTCATGTTTGCTCAGCATGCTCATGACTGCGTTGCAGTGACTAGAAATATTCAGGCTTTGGTTCAATTTTTGGTTTACTTTCCCCTTTGTTTTAATAGAGAGGAAAGAATGGCTTTAACTTCCCTAGGAACACAAAAGTCCTTCTATATTCCTGTTGACAATTCATCATTGATAGGGTTTTTTTAAGCTTCTTGCAACACATCATCAGATTTCTAAGAACAGAGTATTATTAGATCTTATACGCTTTTCCAAATCACTGGGGTTTTTCCCAGTGTCAAGGGATGGGATCAGTTGCTAGAAAATGTGATGCTTTTAGAATCATCATTTTTTATATGGAAAGAGAACATTCTGTTACACACTGGAGCTTATATCCTGCTGCTACAACTCCATAGATACTATTTTCCAAATATTTTCTTGTTTTACTCTGTTATACTTTTTTTATCTTGAAAGGGAAAGAGAAATCCACATCATTCACATTCTCATATAGAGAAATATTAAACTATATAACCCTTACTGAAAGTCTCATTTTTATGGCCGTAAAATAATTAGCATATATATAGTATAATATATATAATTAGTAATATATGTAATATATATAATTAGTAATATATGTATTATATTACAAAATATAATAACTATGTGTTCCTAGAGTGCTTCTTTGAAATAGGAGTTCTGTTATTCTGTTAATTTCACTGTATTTTTAAAAATTATAGTCACTGTGAATTTTGAAAGTATGTGTTTGGGAACTTTGTCCAAGCTATTTTAATCCAAATTTTTTAAAAAAATTCATTATGAATTATTATTTGAAAGTAAATATTTTTAACATTTTAAAAAAAATATTACATTATGCTTATTATTGGTCACATGATAAGTGAATGACACAGAAACTGTATCATCAGCTTCTTGTACTCATTCCAGTGCCTGGAAGCATTGGTTGGTTTTGTCCTCTGCATTTTACATAACATGAGTACCTCTGAGGAAGGAATGTTCATAATCTAATCTGATCTAATGGAAGAGAGCTTAATCACATGGATGTTTTAAGAAATACTGAATTAATACAAATATGTGTCAGACCAATAACTATTTCATCTGGGTACCACACACAGAGGAAGATTTCTGAAGTTACGTATGATCCATTAGATCCCATTAAGTTACTCTATTAACTCCTATCATTTAAAAAGTTAAAAATTTATTATTCTGTGAAGAAAAGAGTATGGAACATACTTTTCTCTCCTAGAGGAGGGAAAATTCATTTTTCTGTTTATATGTGCAGTGAAAAAGGGCAATATTTCGAAGGAATCTGATAATTTAATGAAAAATAATGGTTGCAAAAATAACATAACAATTTGCTAGAAAGTAGTTATGAATTTCTTTAAAGGATAATTTCACTATTGAAATTGCGAAGGTGGTTTACAAGGACAGTCATTGACAGTAAATTGTGATATTCTAGAAAAAATGGCTGAGAGAATGACTCTCAATAGACTGCCATGAGGCAAAATTAGTTCAGTTTTGATTTCGAGAAACTATTTCTGTGATTTTTTTTCAGAGTTTAGGCTTCTATATGACTGATTATTGTTGCCAGTAAGAATGCTGTAAAGCACTTCCAATCCTAAATTTCCAATAAATCATTTTATGTGTGAATTTTGTTTTACACTATGAAGTTTGCTAACAAAATGTGCAGAGAGAGTCTGACTAATTCACAGACTAGTAATCTGCAGAGAAAATGCTTTCTCTGGTTACCCACGCTACAGTTTTTATCTGGTAAGGTTAGTTAGATTTCTACACTCTCCACCTTCTGTGCTTCATACAGAGAGATTGTCCAGAAAACTTACTAGTTTTGAGAAGACACTGTGCTTTTCTAATCCCCTTCGGCAGAACAAGCTAAACCACACAACTGCACCCTTGGTGAAGCATGAAGGTGACTACAAGAGGAGCCAGAGCACAGAAACAGTTCAACTATGCCCATTCTGGACTATTTTCCTTAGGAAGGTGTCAGATTGAGCCTTCTAGCTGCACAAGACAAGGCAGGAGCTGTGCTGCACCTTTGCATGGTGAGGGTGACCAAGGGGAGATGAGCAGGGTACTTCACAATGGTGTTCTGCTGATCTGAAAGCATTCCCAGCAGATGATCTGCAAGGTGAGGCGGGGAGCTTAGAATCCTAGGCACCTGTGGACAGTTTGGAAAGATCTGTGGCCTTGAAGCTGGTGACTTAGTTATGTTCCCATCTGCCTACTTTTGTTTTGCACAGGGCTATGGCATTGAGTCATTCCTATCAGGATCTGTTGTCTAATGCACTGTGCTGGTAAGGCCCAAGACATGAGCAGTTGGGCACCAGGCTGTGCATCTGCTTCTGTGCCAAATTCATCCCAAAGAGAATTTAGCACAGTGACCATTGGACTACTGGTGGATAGCAAAGACAAAACTCCCATTGGCCTTCACATTTCACCTGTTTACATTGTCTAAATACTGGAAACACAGGATCTTTATGAACATTAGCAAGACAGAAGAATGGAGAACAGAAATATGAAGAAAACTCAGTAGCAGCTTTGTCAGGGCTGATGCAGTGGTTAATACGTTTCTTCTGCTCTTTAACTGGGGAAGAGCTTTCATGTTTAAAGCCCTTTATATTGCCCTACTGGTCTAGTCAGCCTAGCAGAGATTCTTTCATGACACTTCAATGACTTACAGGAGCAGCAGCCTTGCCTATAACTGGACTAAATCCAGAAAACAACTCTTAAACTACTCTGTGTAACAGCAGCCAAATTCCACACACCAGTTAGAAAATTCACACAACATAGAGATCATCTGAGTGCTTGAGTATTCTGATACTGACAAATATATTCAGTTATTCCACTTTAATTTACTGCATAGTCTGGGCAGAGCTTGAAATATATCCACTTCCAGACTCAGCTACAGCCTGGGGTAGGCAGCAGATAAGGCTCCCTTCACAGGATACCTTTCAACACCACCTATACTTTTCTTTGGGCTGTTAAGATCTAACTTGACAATAGTTCGAGGATAGCCTATTGTTTTTAAGTTTATTATGTTAGGAGTAGGATAGATTTTCTGCTCTTATTTCACTGGTTTTATAAATTTTAAAAAAATTGTTGCTGATACAAAGATAACCTTCATAAGAATTTCATTTTACACAATAAATAATCTTTTAATTAATTGATGTCCTGACAATTTCCTTTAAACTAGAAGCACAAGATGTGTCTTGTGAAATGCCCATGTCTTGCAATCACAAAGAACTCTGAGGCTGTGATGCACACCAGTTGTTCTGCAGGAGGACTCCCAGCAGCTGCTCAAGACCAGAATGTTCACTTTTCTTTACTAAAAAGGTCTTTTTTGTTATTTTTGTACCTTCTTGCCCATGCAGTGCAATCTCTGATTCAATGTGCAAAGTGCTATTCATAAGAAACCAGCTCTGTGCACCAGCTATTTTAAAAAAGAAAAAGAAAATATTTTAGTCAAAATATTATAATGTAATTGCTGATGCAAAGACCTCGTTATATTGTTGTAGTTGTCAAGAACAGAGGAGACAACTCTGCTATGGAGCAGTGTACTTAGAAACCAACGTGTTTAAATGTCAACCCAGATGAAACCACCTATCTAAGCAATCAACACAAATACAACCTAGAGCATCTTAGTTTTATTTTTTACTTACTATATGTCTCAAGGAGGCTGCCCACTTACAAGTCTCACTTAAGAACAACTCTGTGTGTGTGGTGCAGCACCACAGGAGTCACATATTAAGGCCCATTATACCAAATGTGGGCAATGTGATTTGTAGATACAGACATATATTTGCATAATTATATATATATGTATGTGTGTTTAATCATAGTTGCAAAGAAAAATACCATCTTTTTAAGTTCTTGATAAAAAACATAGGACCATGAAAGTTAAGACAAATCATTGACATGGAAGGGATTTGACAAAATGTTGAGCAGCTTCCCAATCTGTTTTCCCAAATGTCCACAGTCATATTACTTACCTATTTTGAAAACCGGATCCCCTTATAAGATCTAGGCTTCCAGGCTCTTAGAGCCTTTGAGGATTTACTCAATGCAATGAGAGACTATCGATGCTGGCATTTATTTCCTAAGTCATGCAATTACCTTCAGAGCTGTGAAAGCCAAAGTATGTCTGCTGAGTCACAAAATGGTTGAGGTTAGAAGGGGCCTCCTGCTCAAAGCAGGATCACTGAGGGGAGCCTGCTTGGGCCATGCAGTGTTCAGTCTTTTGTATCTCCAAAGATGGAGAATCCACAACCTTCCTGGGCAAACTGTTCACTGACTTTTGTATGCCCTGTAGCCTTTATTCAGAGTAGAAGTTTCATTGAAGTCACCAGTATATTCACTTCTAGTCCCCCTCGACCTGAGATGAGAAAATGTACTGACAGCAAGTGATATGAGATAGTGAAGAGTTAGCTGGAAAAATGGCATAGACAGCAGGCATATATATTACTAACAAAACATAGGAACCAACTGACAAAGTGCCTAATATTAGAAAGCTTTTTTAAAGTGGCTGTGTGGGAAGAAGAAGTACTATACAAAGGAAAAGTATATTATCACTAACATCTCATTTGACTGGCAGTTGCATCACAATTAGCACAGTTGCACACATATAGCACTGGCATTAACCCTTTAATTGCTGATGTTCTATATCTTTTCAGAGCTGTTTCGTCCCCAGTCCAGCTGGTCATTAATTAGAGACCTGCAATGCAAAACTGTGAACTGTTTTCTGCTATGAAGTATGTAATATGATGTCTAAACACTCAGTTTGTTTCTAAATCTTCAGCTTTTATAGCTATCAAAGTAATCTTCTGGACCATACAAGTGGCAGTGTTCTTAAACACTCTGTCATAAAAGCTTTTCAAAATCCCTATCGTTGTCCTAGAATTTGATAGTGCTTTACAACAATACCAACAAAACTCAACACGTTTCTCAGACTTAAGAAGAGAAACTCTGTAAGTCATTGCTATAACTGCTGATAACAACAGCTTAGTAGAAAACATCAGTTTTTGCCCTATATCTGTGGTGCTTATTTTTTTAAAAAGCTAGAGATTTTTAAGTGTCATTATAACCACCTTCCTAGTTTTTTGTTTGAGGTTTTAATGTTCATTTCTAGTGTCATTCCCAGTTACAGACAATTCTGGAAAAAATATTTTTGATACAGCTATTTTAAAATAAAATTTGAGCGAAATAAAACATTGCATGTATGGATGACCAGAAAATATTCTCTTTGCAGTAAAATTGAATTTTAATGTGAATCACAAAAAAAGTATTTTATCCTGAAAAAACTGTATGTGTAAGATTGCTGACATTTTCTGATGAACATAATTTTGGTGAAAAATTCTCAGATAGTTAAACTGATTAACATTTCTTGCTAATGTCTTCTAAATCTGAAAAGAGAATTATAGCACAAGAGACAGCAACTTTTAGTCATAAGATATAACAGTGGTATCTAAATCCACTTTAGCTGGAGATACACCTGAAGTTGTATACACCTGTATCTGGATCACTGTTCACAGTACAAATGTTTCTGTACAATAAGCAAACAACTTCTACATGAAACATTTTCAGTTGTATAAGGAATAGGATCAACACTATGTCTTCTACTGCAGACTGCAACAGCTCCCTGTAACAGCTACTAATCTCTGCAGAACAGACCTCTCAGACACAGAAAGCAGCAGTATCCCAAAAGCAGAAGCAATCATAGTGGCATAAGTCACACTCATTAAATCCAAATAGCCGCAGTTTCAATACAATTCTATTTCAGTTCAAATTTCCAGTCCTCGAGGAACTGAAGCATAGCCTTTGGAGCACGTATTTATATGAGCATGATATTCAAACTCAGCTTTTACACCTAAAGTGTCAGTGCTCATGTTCCTTTTAATCATTTATGACCTTTTGGTATTGCTTCAATAAGCCTCACAGGTCTTTTATTTTTTGTGGGCTTCAGAATACAGTGAGGTGTCAAACCTAATTTTTCTCACAGCTCCTGCACACCAGTATTTTGCCATCAGAGGACATATTGGACTGAATCATTATGCTATTTCCATCACCAAAAGAAAAAAAATGCTGTAGGGTATCCTCATCTTCAAACAGATGGTAAACGTTTCTAAGAAATGCAAAACAGCATGTTCAATAGCACAAGGTACTGCAGAGTTTCATGATCATTATATGTTTTGTTCTTGAAGTTGTACTTTATGGTAATTGCTTACAAAGTTTATCAAAATGCAAAGTCATGTTGGAACAAAACAGGAACTTACTTTGCAACATGACCTAGAGTTGTCAATTACATGTAAATTTTTGCCATCAATTCCTGCAGGTGTTGGCTACTTTACTGTCAGCACCTCCATCCCAGCACCTCCATTCAAAGCTGGTGAACTTCATTTGGTGGAGAGCCACAGCCACAGTAGGAATTCATGAGAAAAATTCTACATGTGCACACCTGAGTATGTGCACACATGAGTGTACCTACGCCTGTGCAAGCAATCAGGATTCCCTAGAGCATGAGATGCTGAGAAGTGGTTTAACACTTCCTCCTACAGGTTTTGGCAGACTTGGACCAGCGCTGTCACAGCCTGGTAAATGTCACCGTCAGTGGTAGTGAGCCTCACAAACCCGCATCCCCACTGCCAGCACTGCAGATGGTCAGCCTCTGGCAGAGGGACAGGGATAGGCAGCTCAGGACAGAAGCACCTGAGATTTTTCTGGAGATTATTGCAGTGACCAAATCTGCAGGAATCCTGCTACCAAATATCTCTTTGGAAAAGGAAAAAAGTTGTCAAAATTATACAGAGTAAAGTCATCATCATCATCATCATGGTTGGGCTTCACGAACGAAGATTTGAGGAGGGCTCTACCCATGTTTGTTGCAAACGCGCTGGTGGCTAAAAAGGCCAATACGAGGTAGGCATGTCCAATTGCAAAAGGCACAGCAGAAAGACTCCTTAGGTGGTATATTCTGCAGGGCATGACTCTTTCTGCCTTGTCTTTTCTCCTCGAGAGTGATCCTGTGTTCTTTCTCAAAAGCATCAGCAGTGTTATAGATGGTGTGTCTCCAGGCCTCCCTATTGGAGGCCAGAGTAGACCAGTTATGTTGATCAATATGGCCAAGGCTGAGATGTTGCTTCAGGGAGTCCTTGTATCTTCTCTTTGGGGCTCCTCTCTTGCAGCAGCCGGTGGCAAGTTCACCATAAAGCAGGATCTTAGGGAGACGGTGGTCCTTCATCCTGGAGACGCGTCCTGCCCAATGCAGCTGTGTTCTCAGTAACATGGCCTCAATACTTGTGATTGCTTCTTGTTCCAGAACAGATGTATTAGTCACATAATCTGACCAGTGGATGTTTAGGATTGTATGGAGGCAGCGTTGATGGAAGCGTTCTAGGAGTCGCAGGTGGTGGCGGTAGATGACCCATGATTCAGATCCGTAGAAGAGAGTAGACAGCACTGTGGCCAGGGGGGTCGCGCTCCTGCCCGCGCTGCATGCTGGAGGGGGAAGACTCTGCACCTACCCGTGCTGCACCATAGAGCAAAGTAACACCTCTAAAAATGCAAGCCTTTGGTCTTACCTTGGGGATGTGCTACTAGGAAAAACACTGTTAAAGAGTTCTTGATTATATAGTAATTGGTTAAACTGGTAATTGGAAATTAAGTAAATACTTAAGTAAATACTTAACTACTTAATAGAGCATTATGTTGAATGGTTAAGTACATATCCTCTGTAGCTAATGGAATCTGTGCACTTTCAGCTCATTGGTATCTATGTGGGCCCTTCAAAGATGGTATGTACAAATTCATCTTTCAAGTTCAGGTGGCGGATGAGGGGCTGGGAGAGAAGTTGAGATGCAAGAGAGCAGACAGGAGGAGATAAGAATGTCATTAACCTTATGAAAGATTGAAAGTAGTTCTCCTGTCATCACACACCAAACAGATCTCCAGTGATAGCTTGAACATCGAGAACTGAGGATTATGAAAGTTCTTACATCTTCACTGACAGGAAGTTTCTGTACTAATTGTTGCAGTTACAGCTTTTAAAACATTAGGAATTGTTCCCCTAAGGCAAATAATTGCATATATGAATTTGTCAATATTTTTGATAATCATACAAATTCTGTCTTGCATTTTATGTATTACAGAAATTATATATTGATATATCATAATCAGAGTTTTAAAATATGTATTGTCCAAACATGCAAAGAGATACCTAATTTCCTTACCATTTTCAAAAGTATTAATACTGGAGTTTACACATACACATGCCTGTGTATGTTGGCAAGGGCAGTGATATAACCTCTCTGTAAATAGTTGTAATATATTGAAAAAAAGTAGAGATCAAGGTAAGACAAAAATCATGCTGCTATGAGGTAGCCCAAAGCTTGCTATTGAAGTGCTGCTGTTTTGCCTGTTTTTTTCTCTACAGTTTTGCAGACAACAAAAGACAAGTGAAGTTTCTGGAGCAGCAAATAAACAAGAAATAGAAAGGATAAAATCAAACCACAACTTATCCTGAAAGGAGATAGCCAATATATTTCTGTTTCTTGTGAAAGTTAAAGCTCATGGGCAAAATATCTCACCTACCAAAGATGTGTCTGCATACTTCCATGTGCATACAAAGTTACATGTAGAAGTTTCATGTGACAAGATGTTAACTTCATCTGCTTATATTGATGAGATAATGTGGCAGATGAAGTCATAGAAAAGAAAGAACATAGGAAGAACAATCTTCTTGGCCCTTGTTCCAACACATGGCCATTGTGTTTTTCCCTTACTCCTTCTTTTCTTTTTAGATAATAATGTAAGTCCCAAGCTCTTGACAGAGTATGCTGCATAACTGCAGAATGCTTTGCTCTGTGGGATTCCAAACTAGTTGAAATTTCTTGGCTTTGACATAATAACAATAACAGATATACTCATTACACTAGTTTTATAAATGCAAGTGCATTTTCAAAAACTGAATATCACTCTTTCCTGTTTGCTTTGCAGATGAACTGTGATATACCAATGGAATTTAACCTTATGTCAAATTTTGGATCCTTGCAAGACTGCTCAGGGACTATGAAAGGTTCGACCACATGAACTTCTGAAGTCCCTTCCAAAATGGGCTGATTCATGATTCCATGATTTATCAAAGGGAATTTGGACCTCTATAGGGCAAGTGACAACAAAGATTGAAGCAGCTAGCCAAGCTCATTCCGCAGGTGATGGATTTCAGTAGGGCTCTAGAAAAAGTTATTTGGTCCAACATCTGTGGATATAATTTTTCCTATTTTGTTTTACCAAATGTTCAGTAAAAACAACCAGAGGATTTTACGGAATAACTTATCACTTAACAATAGGAAGCAGAATGGAGGTCATCTTACCAGGTTGAATATTTAATGAAACACAACTTCTATATTAATGGTATTTCTCCCATTGATCTTAATAAATGTAGTGATAAAATTGAAAACATGAACAGATTTCTGTACCTTGTGCATTTTCTTTTCTGAATTAACAATGAAGAGGAATTATTTTATAAAGTGCTTGTTGCCCTTTAACAAGAGGTTTGGACAGCCAAACAAGGCAATGTCATTAAATTAAAGGCTCAGTAAAAAGGAACGAAAGAAAGTTAACTGAAGGAATCAGGAAAAAATAAGACAAGGAGAAAAAAATCTTCTCTGCCTGGATCTTCCTAATCTTCCTGGACCTCTGAGTCTAGATTGAGATAGAGGTGGGAAATCCTCCATCGTTCTCAGGTAGCATCCTCAAGATCTTGAGTAGTTGGTGAAAAGCACTGTAAAAGAGATGTTCAATACTTTCGGTAGCAGACTATTTAAAAATATAATCCAGCTGTGTAGCTTGGTAGCTTGGCAAACTCTTTGTCTTGTTTTCCAGAATCACTGAAAACATACCTTTATATATATATATATATATATATATATATATAAAACGTTTCACAAGAATTAGCAGACATCATAGTTTGAAAAATAATCTTAAGCTTAAGTGAAGGTATCTTCATCTATGAAGTCACTACAGTAATCAGGTTTAACATGCTACCTGCAAATCAGACAGGATTCAAGTAGTTTATATTTGCATTATCTCTTTGTATGGTTTTTCCCTCTCAGAAAAAAAGGTATTTCACATAATATTTAAGACAGCTTCAGTTTATGTGTTATAGGTTAGAAATCCAGGAGAATTTTCTTCCCCCTGACCCCACTGTAAGAAAGATGGAGTCCGAATGGAAAAAAAGTCAATTAGCCTTACAAAAGAATCTAGCTGGCCAAGCTGCATTCCTACCAAATGGCCCATCAGAGGCTGGGGGGAGAGGGGAGGAGTTTTGGGAGGGAGTGGCTGGCTCTTCTGGGAGGGGAGAGGGGCAGACTGCGGAGTTCTCTCTCTGGGACGGAGACAGGGTCTGTGTCCGGGCATTTTTGGAGAGGGGGCCTGTAAGCTGGTCTTTCTGGCTTTTCGTCCCAGTGAGGCCTGACCACCGACCCCGATCAGCTCACACACTGCCTCGTGACTCCAGCTGGGACCTACTGGGTTTTCATCGGAGAGTCTCTGTGCTTGCTGGGAGAAAAGGAGGAGCTTTGGGGCGCCATCATCTGAGAACAACAGTCCTGTGGAGGGGGACTGCTTTTTCTCCTGCCCTTCTTCCACTGGGGGAAAGGTATCTGTTTTCTTTTCGGCTTCTCCCGTGACCCGAGAGCACCCCCCAGACCCCCCTTCCCATGAGGTGACCTGCCAGAGCCCCACAGCGCCCCCTGCAGGTCAACACAGGGTACTGCAGGCCCTGCACCTCCAGCGATCCAACAGCGCCCCCTGCCGACCGTGACCAGAACTGCGCTAAAGGACAGAGAAGTATTCATTCAGACATTTTTGTTGGTTTTTTTCTATTGTTTGAAGGGGACTTTTTTGGGGGGTACAGGACTATTGCCTAGTTTTTTTGTGTTCTGTTACTGTTCTTGCCAACATACATATATCTTTTCATAAAGGGTTGTTATTTCCTGTGGTTTTTTCCACACTTCTTCGATTAAAGCCCCTTAATTTTGAATTCACAATTGCTGAGAGAGAGGAGCTTGGTTTGTCTCATAACTCATCTTCTTTAGCAAACTTTCCAGTCTCTTCAAACTGAGACATTGTGGTTTTGTGATTTGGAAGAGTGCATATAAAGCTAAGAATGCCAGACTTCCTCTAAAAGAAATACATTTTCACAGACAAAGCCAGTGACTACTTTTTCAGAAGGAAGCAGAAGGAACTATGGAGAAATTGTCCCACATGCTGTCTCTAACACAAGACCCCTCTGGCATCGTCTCTCCACTGTTGTTAGGCAAATCCAAAGGTTATCATCACTGCACCTAACAGCTTGACACATAATTTCTTCTTCTTCTTTGTCACTAATACCTTACTTGGCTGCAGACATCAGGAGAGAAATATCTTCATTGCCACATACAATCCATTGCAGATGCCGTCTCTGTGTTACCTAACAAGGTATGTTTGTTTCATTCACAATTTGAAATAATGCAGGGCACAAGTCTGTCTGCTTGTGAAGACCTTGACAGGGTTAAGGGGTGCTTCTGTCTGCAGAGCCCCTGGATCACTGTAAGCTGAGATCTAGCCAGAACTCTGGCCTCCCACCAGGACACTGGGTATGTGCCACTGCCCAAATGGGAGAGATTTTTCTGTATTTCTACACTTTTACATGATGCTGTGGAGCACTGCTTCCCACCAAGGTCCTGCTCCAATTGGTTTCATTCTGCAAGGATTATCCTTACCTGGATGGCTTTGAGCACACAGAGCTCAAGCACAAGAAAGGTACCATTTATACACTTCTGGTTCACAACGTGCTTTCTTTGGGAGGCTCACCTGTATGATTCATTGAATTTCATCAGATGCAAGTGACCTAAGGAGATGTCACTTGCTGCCCCATAAGTTCAGGTCAAAAGTTAGTCTAATAGATACAAAAATCTCCAGGTTTGAGCCATGCAGTGAATCTTCTATTGGCCTCAGAAGTTCAGAGATCCTAAAAGTACCGCTAGGTATTGGGAAACATCAGGGAATTAAATGTAGGCTGGGTGAGCAAGTTATTAAGGCAAATTTAGACAGGCCAAAGTTTCCTGTACTTAGAAAAGGTGAACATGGCTGTTGTCCGTGCAAGTGATGGAATTAAACTGAGATAAAGTGTTGTTTTAAGTAATTTGCTGCTAGTTGTAATGATGCTTCATTGCCACTGCATTAGCAGATAAGTGACTCATCACTTAGGCTATGAGCAACTGGCTTTTCAAGCCACTCTTTCAAGTGGGCAGAAAGCCAGCTGCTGTGGTAGGCATGCCTTAGTCTCTGACTCCTAGATCAGCATACCACTCTAGGAGCTTATAGCTGAAATATGATGAGCACAATCTGCTTTAAATTAGCCCTGATTACAGATAACTTTCCATTAAATTTTAATGTACAACTCAGAGCAGGTTGGTCTTCTACAGCACCTTGTTTGCTTGGTACAGTGAGCACAAAGAACATATTGAGGCAAAGATTAAAATGAAGAATTGGGCACAGCTGTACCTTTCACCTCTGATGAAACGTGGGAGCTTTCCAACCTTTAAGCTCTACTAGGTTGCATGTTCTCTTGATTTGCTTCTGTTGGCAAGGTTTGGTGTTCACAACAGCTTAGGCCACTGTAAATGCCAAGGCTGCAAGCCAATAACAGCTCTGGAGCTGTTGAACATTTGCCAAAAAACCCCTATCTCTACAACTACTGCACTGTTGTGCACCTGTTACAAGGTTCAGGACTGACTATACACACTGTTTCCTCCCTTTTCTTACGCATTACTCTGATTAAGTAGCAGTTCTTTGTAAAATGCTTCCAGTTTTTTCAAGGGTCTACTCAAAGAGTAATTACTAGTCAAGATGAGTGATAATGATACAGTTCGGGGGTTTGTTCTCAGTGGTATTTTGCAGTTTTAGAAATTTCTTCTATTAAAATTATGTGGACATCATATCATACCAATTATAATTATATTTTTGGTCTGCTTTAACAGAAATTGAACATATGTTCTACTATTAGAAGTTGTTTCATATTCTTCTCAGCTCTCAAAAATTGTCTCCTGGACAGTTCTCTATATCTCCACATAAAACACTACCAGTGTAAATGTCATAGTATTTAAGAGCAGCCACAAAAGAAAAATATGTGAGCTGTGATAGGGAGGGGAGTTGTTTTGTTGCTCAGTTATAAGTAGAGCCACAGAACTTTTTTAGCCCTTCCAAATAGCCCTTTATAAGAAGATTTATTTCACAGAACTTAATTTATTTGTGTAAAATAAACCTGTGTTACACACTTTTAGATTAATTAATTCCACCCAAAAAATGCTATAATCTGACCTGCTGTTGACTTAACTGCAGGAAATCAGATTTTAAATGCAATATTGACAAAATAGCTAATAAACAAAATAGAAAACTGGAGAACTTATGCACATTAACAGACTCAAATTAGTTTCTAGTTTTAGCAGGGAGGCTTGAGGTGCAAAAATGCAAAATTTCTGATGACAATTGGTAAGAAGGCATACTCTTTCATCCTTGTATAACTCTTCTTTTTGCTGAAGACATTTAATAGTAAAACATTGTAACCCATTCAGAATACTAAGGCCCTACACTGATTCTCATATACATTATCATGCAATGATAGGTTATATATGGAGACTTTTACATTTCTGGTTTGTTCCTCATAGACAGGGCCCTGGAATAACTCAAAACAAAGTGAATTCAGCTGGAGAAATTCTGCAATACAATGGGATTGAGGCACAAAGACCAGTGAACAGTGCACAGACTTCTGTGCCCAGTCTGTAGCTGACTAACTGTGCTTCAGCTGAGACTACTTCATTGAGTCTTTAAGCACTGCAGCAATACAAATGGACAAGACTAGCAGCTGCATTATCTTTTCTCCCTGTGTATTTCAGGAATAAATATGATATTCAGGAAGCTTTTATGTGCTGGCCAGATGCCTTACTGTGTCCAAAGTCAGGGTGAAAATTATGTTTATCTGTGATAGAGACATACAAAAAAATCAAGTTGTGGCAACAGAGGGTCAGTTTTACTTTCCTACTAAATGAAGTGAGAAACAACACAGAAGAATTTTCACTGGTGTGTTCTCAGTCTCTTCTGCCTCATTCTGACTCCTGAGTTTCAAAAACCATGAATCATAGCCAGAGCTTCGAGGGTATTTTCCTTTTGAAGAGTCTCTTTTAAATTCTCATGAAATCTTTAATAAATCTTCACTCTGGGCAGTGAGCCAAGAAATGATCACCAGGCAATGCTGCAGTGCTGTCCAAGACCCCAGACATAACTCCAGTAGGTCACTGGACTACGGTGGCACAGCCCATGGCACTGAGCAAATGGCTGCAGACAAGAGTTGCTGCCCCAGAGGAGAAAGGAACACTGTATCTTCATGACCATGTATGCAAAACTCACAGGACATGACTGAACCACACCCCTTGATGTGGATTTCTAGGGCCATTAATAACACCTGGCGTTTTCCGCATGGATATACTTCTCATTATGCTCCTGTGGGGAAGATTGTTCTAAATGACCAAATTATTTCTGTTTTTTTTATGTCACGTGCATCACATATATAGTATACCTTCTCATAGAAAAACTTCAGGTTTCGATTAACTTTCTAATGCACTGAAGTATTTTTCAAGCTACATTTGAATATCTAATCTTCTCTTCAGCCCTTCTCAGGTCACATTTGATCCCCACACTCATCATGGAGCTGTCAAGTAGCATCAACTTATTTCCTTCTCCAGTTTTCTGTTTTTCTGTCTCTGTTCATAGTGCCTTCTTGCTTTTTTTCTATTTACATCTTTTCCAGAGACCTAGTTTGTTTGTGATCTCACAGGCACAGTAATCAGTTGTCTTCACCACCCACATGTTTAAGATGAAGAAAGTGAAAAGAAAAACGCTGACATTTTCTAAGAGAGTGTTAGAACCTTCTACCTTGTCTGCATTTATCTCCTAAATAGTTCAGACAGAGACATGTGGTTTTGTTTTGGTTTTGGTGGGTTTTCTTATTGTTTTGGGGGTTTTTTAATACAGCCGTTACCTAAAAAATGTAAGTAATAATAATTGAATTACTATGTATTTCAGAACAGTTTAGAAATTCATCAGTTCTATGCACATTCTTTTATATCCTGTGACTATATAAAGGACTTCTTGTCATGAAACTCCCTACCTTGGAGAGTTTGTAGGGTGAGGCTTATGGATGTTTTTATACTGTTATTTCTTTATCAAGATGTATAAAATCCATGGCGTTAATGCCAGCCTAAGAAGGCTTCTCTGGGAAATAGGATATGCTGAGCCAGCTGAGGTAGTGTGGACTTCCTCACCTAGGCCCATAAAGAGTTTGAGAACCTCTGGGCATTCAAAGCCTGCAAATCAAAGTGAATCTCTTCAGTGAAGGGCGGCATAACTTGTCTCTTTCCAGAGAAGATTAAAGGACCTGATGGGAAGATTACTATCAGTAAATAAGACAAAGGCTGGTATAAGCATATACTGCGGTGCATTGGTACATCTCCCTGTAACTTTCTTTCATTGTTTTCATCAGTATCAAGCATCATCCTGATTTCCTACCTGCTGCGGATGGCATAAGCCCTTTGGAGTCAGTTGCTTCTGCTGACAGTATGGAGGACCATTAATCTGTAACACCTCCTGCTCCATGACTGCAAAGGCAAGGCACCTGAAGTCTTAAAACATGAAGTTGATAACACTGTAACTTACTTGGAAAGTCCTTTCTCCAATGGCAAGAACACAATGTTCTATTCTGGGAGACAACTGTTTCCCCAAAGCATTCTCATTTGCCTAATGCATTTGCTGAAAGATAGGACATTATCTGCCTACACATAAAATGCAGGAGTGGTGTTATTTCTCCAATTTGCATTATTCATTCAGAAGGAAAAAGCTTTTCTTGTCAAAAGGAAGCTTGTTGTGCTGACTTGCTTTGTCTATTATTAATAAATAACTGAAACATCATTTTAGTCATCTAAACATAGAACAATGCATTTTATTTGTTTAAAAGCCAGAGCGAAGTGAACAACCAAAAGTTAATTTTGGTAAAAAAAGAATACAGAATATCTGCCCACATAAAGAGTCCCCCTCCCTCATTTTTATAAGCTCCCTTAAGGTACTGAAACGCTGCAATGAGGTCTCCCCAAAGCCTGTTCCTCACCAGGATGAGTAACCCTGAGTCTCTCAGCCCGTCTTGATAGCAGAGGTGCTCCAGCCCTCTGATCATCTTTAGGGCTTTCTTCTCTGGACTTGCTCCAATAGGTCCATGCCTTTCTTCTGCTGGGGACCCCACAGCTGGATGCAGTACTCCAGGTGGGGTCTCACAAAAGCAGAGAAGAGGGGCAGAATCACCTTCCTCGACCTGCTGGCCACACTGTTTTGAATGCAGCCCAGGATGTGGTTGGCTTTATGGGTTGTGAGCAGACATTGCTGGACATGTGTCCAACTTTTCATCCACAAGAACCTCCAGCTTCTTCTCCACAGGGCTGCTCTCAATGGCTTCTTCTCCCAGTCTGTACATCTTTGGGATGGTACCAACCCAGGTGCACCACTTTTCACTTGGACTTGCTGAACTTCATGAGGTACTTGTGGGCCTACTTCTCAAGCTTGTCCAGGTACCTCTGGATGACATCCTGTCTTCAGGTGTGTCAGCTTTGTGTCATCTGCAAACCTGCTCAGGGTCCATGTGATCTCACTATCAATGTAATTGACAAAAATTAAAGGCAAAGCCCTAAGGGACACCACTCCTCACTAGTCTCTCCTGGACACAGAGCTATTGGCCACAACTCTCTGGCTGCATCCATCCAGCATTTCCTTACCCACTGAATAAGCCACCCATCAAATCCATGTCTCTCTGATTTGGAGGTAAGAATGTCACGTGAAACTGTATTGAAGGCCTTACAGAAGCCTAAGTAGATAACATCAGTCAGTCTTCCCTTGTTGACTGTTGCAGTCACTGCATCGTAGTAGGCCACCAGATTGGTCAAGTGTTAGCTGCCTTGGATCACCTCCTTGTCTTTTATGCGCCTTAGCATATCTTCTAAGAGGATGTTCTCTGTGATCTTCCCAGGCACAAAGGTGAGGCTCTCTGGCCTATAGTTCCCCAGATCTTCCTTTCTTCCCTTTTTAAATATGGAAAGATTTTTGCAGTTATTGGGGACTTTGCCTGACTGCCATGACTTTTCATACATGATGGAGAGAGGCTTGGCAACAACATCAGCCAGTTCCCTCAGGACCCAGGGATGTATCTCAATGGTCCCATAGACTTGTGGCTATCTCACAGGATCAGAGTCAGGCTAGGGGTTGCAGAACAGGTTCTCAAGTGTTCATTGTTACATCCCTTCATGTTGGACTCCAGAAGCAGCTGGATGCCCAGCAGTTCAGTGCTTTAAGAACAGCACTGTCGCTCCTCTCCTCTCACCCACTCCAGCTGGGGATACAAAAGACAGACTATGGGTTGAGATAAGAACAATTTACTGGAAACAGCAATGAGCTAAGAAAATTACCAGTAACAGCAACAATACTATTAACACAAGTATAGAAAAGAGGGTGATTTATATGCAAAAAGTGCTCACCAACTGACCAACCTGGCATGGTGCAACCCCAAGACAATGAACAAAATGAGGGGGACTGACCCTCTGCACCCACACTTTTCTTGCTGACCATGAGCCACAACCCCCTCCATTTCAGAAGCGAGAATCCCCTACTTCCACTGCATCCTGCTCCCAGCAATGACTTGGGTGTCGACAAATTAACTCTGTCGTGGTAAAAATAAGGACAACATCTCCTAGGACTGCGACATTTGGCACTGATGGGTTTAACATACAAAGTATTTTTTCCATGTTTTGCAGAAGCATAAACTTGGTATCCCTCATCCTGTCACAGAAACTAACTGCATAGAAATTAAATGTTTTTCTTTTTGTTGTGCTATACCCTAACAGCATATTACTACTCTGTTTTACCTAATTAATTTATAGTTGAAAATGTGGGAAGAAATATTCAAAAATACAAACTGAAACTCTTCTCCTTCATTATTTAGTTCTGGCTTTACTGGCATTTAAGAGACTGGTAAGGCTTTTGTCCCCTCACTTTTACCCATTCATGTAGTACAAACCTTTTGGAATATAGAAAGAACGGGATTGTTTCTGTCTGTGGTGACAACGATTTGTGCTACTTTGAAGACTGTAACTTAAATCTATCTCTCTGTCAGTTTGCCTGCAGTAGTGTTGAAAGAATTTTTTGTAAAAGTGTTTGATATTTAAAGAGATGAGAGTTATATGAAGTATTTATAATTCTAATTTGATACTTAAACATGTGAGTTTAGGATAAACTTTGTTGGCCACAAATTTTGTTCCTAACATGTCTTCTATATTTCCTACAATCTGATGTACATATGTGCTCCTGTAGTAATGGTTGTAGTGGTATATTGAAGTGACGTAATGCCTATTAACAAGTTCTTGTGTCAGTTTTCATGATACACGATATAAATCATTGGATAAAGGGACAGTCTGCCTGAGCCTACTTGCACCAGCTTTCCAGTGGGGAGTCCCTTCTGTTTGGTGCTAATGCCATAGTAATGTACCATGGTTTTGATCGTAGGTGCGATTATTTGTGTGATATCATGTATCTGTACTTCAGAAAGTGCTGAACTATCAGGATTGCTGACTATGAGGGTTACAGATGACTACAACTGATTTATTTGGAAAATCTGGGAAATCTGTTAAGAGCCACAGCAAAACACGTGAAGCATTCACAGAAATTCTGTAGAGTATGGCCAATTGAAGCAATGGCTTAAACAAACAAAACTCAAGTGCATAAACCTGGGAGTTACACACTAACCCTAAAAACTAAGTGTAGACACTTCCTTCCAGTTGGTGTTTGATATTTAATACTTTCATATGAGATACTTAAAATAGTGGATTTTGTATTATTCCCAAAGTACACACATTTTTCAATACATTGAATGGAAATAAGTCACTAAAAAGTAACTCATTGTAAGAAAACAACAGAAAAGGGTACAGTACAAACATGTTGCGCTCTATATATTCCAACACACATAGTGGATGTTGACTGTAGTGGCAGGTCTAACTCTAAGGTACACATAGGCCATTCCTCATCAGAGAAAAATGGGTAAGATAAACATGGGTATGTCAGAACTCATTCTTGCAGCAGGGTCTAGGTAAGCTTTTCCATCTTAGCAGAGGAAACACCTAGGTGGGGTCAGTTGCTGCAGCATCATGAAATTGCCCACCTTCCACATGGTAATTATGAAGAACCAGAGCATGTCTACTTGAGGGAAGCCTCTCTGCTTACCACAGGTAAGACATCATAGAATAGAATAATCTTTCTAGCCTCCTTTTGGATTTTTTTCCTATGGCTTAGGATTTGGGGGTTTTTTAGTTTGGTTTTTTTTGTGGTTTTGTTTTGGTTTGGGCCAGTATTTTATGGCAAAGAAGGTTTCTTCAGTGTCCCCATCCCAAAAATTCACACACACACTCTTCATATGTTAGACAGAGCTTCACTTTTCTGTATGTATCTTGAGTACCAGGCCTGCATACTGATTTTTTTTTTTTAATCAACTGCATATTTATTAATCTGCCTGGCAACAGACAGGTTAGCTACACTTACTACCTGTGATGAATAAGACCTGAAAACTGAGACCTGCCTGAAGAGGAACAAAATACTGGCCATGAGCCACACACTCTTCTCCCAAATACTGTGTGCCATCTGGGTATTGCTGATCTTTTTCTCCCCTTTCTATTTCATTAGCCTTGGTGTCTCCTTCTGACTTCCTGACTTCACTGTTGCCTTTCCCTTTATCTTGAAACCTGTTTTGCATGTTGGCTTTGTAGCTGATTGACCTTCAGCCTTACTTCTGACTGCAGCTGCTGCACAAATTCTTGGAAAAGTACAAATTTCTCCAATTCATTACAAGGATTCACCCTGACTTACCTAGTAGCTTCTGGAGATCTCTTGTCCTAGAATATCCTTTGTCATTGGCCGTGTCTGCCCATATAAAAACAAATATTTCCCTGCAACAGGAAGCAGGTAATGGTGTTATATTTGCCATGCTGAAAATGAAATGCTGAAAATGCTGTAGTGGGTGCTTTCACTTGTTCCTTTTTCTCATGTAAACTTCCAGTTCAGCATAGCTAAAGGAGTCAACTTCTGGAGCATCAGACACCATGTGATTTTTGGCAGGTCAGGAAATTGGCTGAATGAGCAGGGGTTTTTAACACACCTCTATACTCATCAAGGCAGAATGGAAGTTGAGATGCCCTTTATTACCATGCAAGTCCTAAAATGGCAGTAGAAACAGACCTCTTGTTGCTGCAGCAGCTACTGCCCTTTACTGGCTCTTCTACTCTCTTACACATTATTGGTGGGAAAAAGACTGACAGAGAGAGCAAAGAATGTAGATAAGGATGGTAATTCTGGCTCATTCTCCCATTAATACAAAGATATATCTTTTTGTTCTATTGAGTCTAGGTAATTATGTACACCTGCTTCAGTCTGTCTAATTTATTCTCAACCATTTCTTTTCAGATGGAACTTTACACATTTGAATGATTCGTAACTTTAAAATTTTCACTCTATTTTCATTCAAAACCTCATCAGCTCGTCTCTGATTGCCCCAAAGACTCAATTAATCCTTTAGCACAGAGCTAATGCAAACTCTTAAGCAAAGTAACCGGAAAAATAATCAGCTTGTATGAAACTGCTTTTTCATTATTATGCTCCAGAGAAATTTCTGCAGAAGATACTATATTATAATTTTAATAAATAACTAGTCATTCTAGTATACAAGTTTGCTTTGGTTGCCATGTTAATTACCAGATAGTTATAAATTAGGAAAAACTTGCTTTTATCAGCATATAGCATTTCAACAAGCACTTCATGATGCTATCAGCACTGCACTTTTATACCCCAAAGTTAATAACTGAAGTTATATAACATCTTATGCCACAAAATTATCCCAAAATTCAGGTAAACTTGTCCTGCATTTTTATTGTATTTTTATTATATTGATTTCTCAAATTCAGTCAGGCATTTGCAAATCCAAACACCATTTTAAGTGCCTTAGATTTATTGAAAAAATAGTTGAACTATTGATCCAAGAAACAAACCACAGAGTCAATTTGTCAGATTTGATGAGATAATTCAGATATTAACTTGCAGAGAAACAGCAGACCACTTAGAAAGATATTTTAGTTATTTAATTGCAATCTCTTAGGCCATAAAATAATGCTAATTTCTTATATTAAACAAATGGTGGTTCTTCTCTTTCCTTACATTTCATATCCATTATCATGTCTCTAAACACACTCTCAAAATGTCATCTATTCTATTTTAGGGGCTAAAAGGTATCCAAGCAATTAGGTCAATATGTTTGTATGTGCTAAAACAAGTTAATCTTTAGAAAGTGAAGCTACTTCTTATCCCATGGCCAAATATTCTCTTCCTGACTCAAAAAGTAGAAGAACCATTACGTAAGAAAAAAATATGTAAGTAGGCATTCTTTAACTGATAAAATGGAACAAGGGGCTCAGTTATAAATAAAAGGTATAAATACTGTTATGTTGCTGTCATATGGCTTTCCTGATTGGCTACTTTCAGCCTTTATTTCATTTAATTATTATCAGTATAAATCCATTTTTTTTAAATGGGGTGCTGTGCCTATCTATTTATAGTAAAGACTGTTTTCTTAATTATGTTGTTAAAAATAGCTTCATGAATGGACAGGAACACAGAATATAACACAGTGCAGTCTGGGTTAGGGTCATCAAGAGATTATCTCCAGATTATCTGGATTATGTGATTACTCCTGTGAAATGTAGGTGTGTTACAAATTAAAAATTAATCAGATTTTACAAAAACTATTATTAAGTCAAGACAACAACTGTTGGCCTACATGTATTTAAGTCATTGTGGATGTTAGTGTGGATTTCATCATAAATACAGAGAAGCATGAAAAGATTAGTTAAACTCAAACTCCTAAAGGATCTTGCACTGACTATACTGAGCAGTCTTGGTATAGGGGTTTTGCTGTCCTTACCCTTTCCACCCAAACGAATTTCAAATATATCTTTATCTTGACCATTTTTCCCTCCTCCAACATTCTTCCAACACTTTTAAGAAAGCCGACTTAATTTTCTCTTGGTAAGTTGGAGATTTGATTCTCCCTGGAATATAGTGCAGAAAAAGGTTCATACATTTGCCCAGCTATATGAAATTCAGTGTAAACAGGTCAAAACTATACTGAAGGGAAAGAACCCCTTGGGAGTTCCTCTTGTGAACCAAATTGTCCCTTCCATAAGATCTCATGTGCTAGGCAGAGGAAGCAAGTCCATTCCAAGTGATTCTCCAAGAAAGTCTGGCACATAAAATAACCCTACTCACCAGCAGCCAACTGCAAAACCCACTGATCCCTCTGCATTTCTTGGGAAGAAATTACTAAACAAAACAGTAGTGAAGACACAGTCCTGCACTGTGCACATATCTTAGCATTTATACACACAGACACTAAAATCCTTCATGCACCTATTATGTAACAGGAGTTACCTTTTTAATGAGGGACTAGAAGATAAATCAAAACACACATTCAAAACTAAGTATAAAATTTCCTTGCATTAGGAACACAGTCTATGTTATGATGGCATTTCTAATATCACTTCTTTGAAAAGCATATGTAGAGGAATATGTAAGCACAGAGATGATTAGTGCTGCTCGGAACGTACACCGTGGGACTCCAGCTCACTACAGGAACTAAATAAAAATACTGACTTAGAAATGAAGGATCAAATTTAGTTCAGTCAAATTTACAATAAAAAAGTGTGAACCACTCAGAAAAGAAAGTTGAATGATGAAAAATGGGTGAAAATAATATCTTTCTGTTCCTAATCTTTAAATATTCCATGTGAAAGGAATTGTATTTCTCCTGCCCAAATAATAGCTGCCCATAATTTGTAGGTTAGCAAGGTTAATACAGAAACACATTAATGGCTCGTGATGGAGACAATTTGAAAACTCTTCTGGACACACTTGGTAACTTCTTGCTATGTATAACTTACCAATGTGTGACTTAGGATTTCCTTATTTGAAATGCAATCTAATTACCATTTACATATCTACCATTGAAAATTCCCTCTATTATTTGTTTTAATTTTTATGCTACCTATGTTTTTGGCAAAATAACTTTCACATCCTCAGATGCGATCTTTAGGAAGTACTTTGTCAAAGGTGACAGCTGTCAGAGCAACCTCAGAAGTCCTGGGAGAGACCAAGAGAGTTATAGGTGGTTCAGGATGGATTTGTTCCTGTATAAGAGCCTGTTAACAGTGGTTATGAAATTCCGAATTATTTGTCCACTATGCCCAGCCCTGAAAACCAATGTTTTTTGACTCATAGCCTTGCAAAAACCAGGTTGCAACTTTCCAGCTCTTTAAGCTTGAAAGTCTTCTGTAGATTTTAACGAGTTAAGAGCCTTCAATCTGCAGTGTACACTACCAGCTGTTAGACACTCCTACAGAATTTAAGGCTGCCATCACATTAATGGATATATGCAGAATCTTTCGTGCTTGCCTCTGTGCATAAAAAGTTTAATGGCCTGGTCTTTACTGCCATATTTTTTATGTTTCAGCTTTTACAGAAAGAAAGAGATAGAGAGGCAATCATATATTTCACCATTATGACATACAAATAACTGGAAATAGAACATCATTGTTATATAAAAATTTCTGTCATGTCTTTCTTTGATGCTTTCATGATTAGAATTTTTATTGAAAGGAAAAATATTGGTAGACTAGCACTGTGATATTTTAATTGCTACTGTGGGTAGGATTACTACTACCTTTTCATGGCACCAGCATACACATCTACAGGATTTATTACTAGCTCATGTCTGCTCTTTTATGGATTTCATCCAAGAGATGCTTGAACGCCGAGCTCTTGAAATTCTCCCTTGTGGTGATTCAACTGCACTGAGCTGCATCAGCAAATAGCATTGACACGAAGGCAGCAACTGTTACATTCCAGCATAGTTTGATTTAGAGAAGAATTTTTTTAGATGTATCCCACTGTAACCCTTTTCTATCCATTACTTAACACAAGCTAAGTCTAAAAATCTGTTTAGTGGAGTTTACAAGATGCTGGTATACCTCTGAAATTTTATCTTTCAAATAAGATAAAATAGCAGCACAGGTATGATTCATCACTGGAAGAAAAATTCAAATATTTTTTTCAAGTCATGCTTAAGCACTTAAAGAAAAAAGGTTTAAAAAAATCTTAATTATCAAAACATTTTTAAAGATACTTCGAAATATGTAAAATCAAAGATAATTTCTAGAATGTGAGGCATAGAATCTCTACACAACTGGCCTCTATGTTTATATATTCTGTTTCAATGATGAACTGTTGATATCAATATTCAGTAAGCCTTTTGCATTCATTAAAGTACTTGTGAGTGAAAATTTGAGTGTGGAATCATTGATACATCATTAAATATTTGGCTCTATGTTTTACACTGGTATGTCAACATGCAATGAATATAAAGCAGGTTAAAGGAAGAGGTCAGTATACAGCTAGTTCACTAATCAGTTACTGGCCTCTTACCAGAAACAGCACACAAATCTCATTAAACTGCTCTTTATCTAAGTGGAGGAAGAACGTACATCAGCTGCCTTCATTGAAGGACAAATGGCATACAAGCGCTAAGGCTCTTACCGGTCTCGGTGATGAAGGCAAAGAATAAAAACATAAACACAAATAGCATCTGCCAGGTGTTATATTGTGATTGGTTAATAATGGACAACACCGGTACAAGAAAAGACAATGGCCGAAACCTGGTGACAGACAATGAAGTATCCATAGTTTTGTGGTTATAAAGTGCAAGTCTCAGATCTGATGGATTAAAGTGAGTTTTACCATGGTACAAATTTCCAAATCTGTATGAACTGTATGAACACCAAGACAACATTACACTGTGCATGTCAATAATAATTCATTCACAGATTCTTTTCTGGGAAATTATTGGCTGTGCTGAACTACAAAACTGATGCACTAGAGGTGTGGTATTACTTGGAAATTATCTGAAACTATGTACTACAGGTTAAATAATGAAGTAGATCCTGTTTATGGTTGATTTTAGAGAAATTACTATCATTACATTATCCCTGAGAAAAGCACAGCAACAACAAAAGGAATGTCTTAAATGTTGGGGGAGGGAGGAAAAAGGTAGTTTTCTACAGACAAGCCCCTAAAAAAAAAAATAGTGCAAGACTGTTTGTTATGTAAAGACCTTGCCACAAAGAGGGCTAATGATATCCTGGGCTGCATTAGAAGTATTGCCAGCAGGTCAAGGGAGGTGATACTTCTCTCCTCAGCACCGCTGCAACTGCATCCAGTGTGCTGTGTCCAGTTCTGGGTAGTGCATTGCTAGAGGGATGCAGGGAACCCAGAGAAAGGACATGAACATGATGAGGGGAGAAAAGAACGCTCAAGGGGAATACCTGAAGGGAGAGTAGATAGAGGACACGTCCAGGCTCTTTCCAGTGGTGCCCAGTGACAGGAGCAGAAGCAGAACCACAGAAGGTTCCTCCTGAACGTAAGGAATCACTTTTATCTTACTGTGAGAACGACTGAGCACTGGCACAGGCTGCCCAGAGAGCAAGTGGAATCTCCACCCTTGGAGATTCCCAAAAGCCATCAGGACATGGTCCTGGGGAAGAAGTTCTACGTGGCCCTGCTTGAGCAAGAAGGTTGAACCAGACGACTTCCAGAAGTGCCTTCCAACCTCAACCATTCTGTGTATCCAATACATTATGATTTGAAAAATATCTCCAAAAGAAAATAAAGCCATTTCTGAAGTTCACATGGAATCATATTCTGTTACGTATTCAGAAATGAGATTTTTCTGACCCAGTACTGCCATGTTTCTTCTCTTGACAGCAAATTATCTGTTTGTCAGTTCTAAAATTCAGCATACCAAAGGAATGAAAAAAACATAGTAAATTGATTCATTGTACTTCAACAAATTTTCTGGTTCCTAACAATTTGTTTTCTGACATGTGTGTTGAGGGGTTTTTATTATTTTTCAGAAGGGATGTAGCACAAAGTTACAAACATGGTAAGTCAGTCTTGAAGAATTATATCTATAAAGCAAATAATTAGCATAGCTAGAAAAAATAATTAGCAAGAAAGAAAAAGAAATACTTCTTCAACTGGGCAGTAATATAAATCTTGTGAGAAGATACTTCAGTAACTATTTCATTTTTAATTGCTATGGAAGTGAATATATTTGATGACTCTAAATGCTATTTAAAGATAGCAGGCAGAAAGGATGTTCACCTCGCTGTGCAGAGAGGAACAAATAGGTTCACTAGTATGCAGTATTTCTTATGGAATAGGCATGCTGGCTGCTGAGCTCTGCTACTAACTGCTGTCCAGGGAAATGTTTTCTAAACTGAAACGACCAATGATCCATGTTGTCAAGATAACTGGTCACAGACATATAGGGAGCAATATAAGCCAGTAAAAACCCAAATGTGGCTTTTAAAAATGCAATGTTGAACTGTGCAAAAAAAAAAAGGCTGCAAGAAAATTAGAGGGCTGGCACAAGTTAAAAAGTCTGTGGGAAAGCATTTTCATTAATGTCAGGAAATTGACAGAGTCTAAGGTCTGCAAAATTATTACAAGCTCCAGAGAAACCTGATGTCCCTTTACGGCAAAAGGATCTACATAAAAACCGAATTCATAATCTGAATATGATAAAGCATGATACTTAAAGAATTTTCCCATGGAGAATCTCTTGGAACTGAAAAGTACCTGTTAATAACTTACAAAAGAGAAACAGGGTTTCACAGCCCTATTTCAAACTAGAAATTTTAGTGTCTAAGTTTTTTATGCTTATATTAATTTCCTAACAGAAAAAAAAATCCAGAATTCTAAAAGTTTGCCCATTGTGGCTGTTTGTTTTTCCTTTCAACAATCAAAACTAGAAAACAGCACTGCATGAAGATCATGGGAGCCTTTTACTGTAGGCCAGTGAAAGAGAGCCACAGACGTTGCATAAAAATAGATTAAGCTTACAGACTTTCTCTTTGCAAATGAAAACATTATCTAATAACACAGTGCTGCTAAGATTGAAAGATACAGACAGCTGACTTTCATCCCTTATGGAGCACATTCCTTTCCTCAGCTCCCACATCTCCGAGGGAAGTGTACCCAGTGCAGAATGAAATACCACTCTTGAGAGCCTCATGTGTCTTCCTGGAAGTATCCTCTCAATGCCCAGCCTTTTAGATACATTGGAAAGGCATGTGGGAGAGGACCACAGCTACCATTTTCTCCTCCCTCCTCCACCTTTGAGATGGAGTTGAGAACTAGATGCCCAAAGATATGCAAAAGGAATAAAAGCACACTGTGTAGCTTCCACCTCTCATTTTATATCTGCAATGAGATCAGACACAATTTGGTCACAAACAGTGGAATTATAATATTTTCAAACTGCAACAGTGAGTGTAAGAGGGATTGTGCAATAAATGCCTTTAGTAATCCCTGGGATGATTCTGGCCAGCAGTCAGAATGCCTTTGGGGATCATGATGAAATACATGTCAAATCAAGAGCTCTGCTGCCATTCAGCCAAACTTAATGTCTCATACATTATAAATTAACCTAGCTTGGTTAACGTCTGTTAAGAACTGTGAGGGTTTTTCAGGCTCATCTCCGATACTTTATAACAGTATATTTTGTCCAGGAAGGGTCAGCTAATGTATTTCCAAACATGCTTCCTTAGCAAGAATGTTTACATCTTGTACTGGAAAGCATTCCAGAGTGCTTGTCTTTTGACAAATTTCCAACACCCAAGCAATCATAAGTCAAATTACTCTCTCTGTCTTTTGTGGGGTTAGGGTGAAGGAGTAATTTTTTCTCTCACACCTAACATGTTCATAATTCTGTCTTTTTTTTTAATCAGCTTTAAATTGATTGTTTCAACAGTCATTTTTATTGGGGAGAAAAAAGAGTGCTGCTTTATAAATTACAACGATGGTGCCTGTCTCAACAGATGCTATTAGACTTATTGTGGGCTGTTGCCACAGCAGTACTTTGGAATTATTTTTCGAAGTCAAACAAGCATTTTATTATATATTTATCCTCATGATTATATCTAAGTGGATATTCCCGTACTGAAAAAATTGACACCCTTGAGAAATTCATCTCTTTGACCTTTCGGTTTACACTAGGCAATGAGTAAATTCCTAGTACCACATAAAATGTGGGAATGCTGCCAATGCCTTTGATTAAGCCAGAGTTAGTCAGGGACGATGTCATAATTTTATATTTACTATACAACCTTCCTGACTACCTAGACCCAAATATGACTTGACTATTGTAACATATTTTAAGTTGTAATTGTGAAACACATACAATTTCTTCTTTATATTTGTAAGCATTACAAAAAGCCTCAATTTAAACAGGAGAGAAAACAACCTAGCCTTGTTTGTAATACTGAGACGTTTGATAATATAGTTCTTATACTTCATGAGAGTCACATTTGTCATGTCATCATTTTGGCTTTCAGTACCAAGTTTATACAAACATGACTTGCTGGAATGTAAGCAATTGATTTCTCAATTTTTATGTCATCATGGCTGAGAACTTTGAGATCATGTATCCTAATGGATCAGTAATTGCATTTCTTCTTAATACAACATAATGTATAAGAGGGCACACAAATCACAGCTGTGTCAAAGCTAGCACAAATCTAGCTGACTTGTCTACAGATGGAATTTAGTGAGGTTTTTTTTCTTTCACTAGATGAAGATTCATTGCCACCTCTTTGAGCAGAGTTGTGAGAAAGAAACAAAATTATTCTGTTATTTGAGAAAAACAATGCAATATATATTTTTATTAGAACATTTTGGGGCACATACAGGTGTGTCCTTGTGTATCTCTTGTATCTAGACCATGATCCATTTATAAAGTATTTGATATTCACTCTAGACCCCAGAGACAGTGGATTCTCTCTGTGTGGGACATAACAGTTATCACAAAAACCAATAATAGCCTCTGCAATTTCTAGGCCACCCTTTCCCACAAACTTTTTAGCCAAAGACACTCTTAAAAAAATTAGTAGCATTCCACAGAGTGCCTGCTCAGCATCCCATACCTGTCGCCACCTCTCCTTTGCCCTGTCAGCTGTACTGCTGGTGCTGATAGAATTCTCACCCAACCCGGTTCACCAGGCAGGCAGGCAGGACCCTTCATCAGCATCACAGTCAGGTATGCCCTGCCTCCCCAGCACATCAGTCCCAGGAGTACCCAGGCTGCTTCTTCAGGGCCAAGACAGCTTCACCAGGTACACTCCAGACCTCACCATTTGGAAAGTGGTGCTTTCATAGAATCACAGAATGGTTTGGGTTGGAAGGGACCTTTAAAGGTTATCTAGTCCAACTCCCCTGCAAATGAGCACGGACATCTTCAACTAGACTTAAGTGAGGCATAATAATTTTTTGTTGCTGTTGTCAGCAAATCCATTATCTTGAATAACTACAAAAATGAGCACTAAACCAACCAACCTCTCAAAAATATAATGGAAAATCTCCATTTCTTCTCCAGCTTTCCATTTAGTCAACATAGAATTGCAAAAATTGGTAAATTCAAGAATTTTTTGATTAGTAGTGGTCATGCATCATAATTCTAACTGCAACACTGAATCATCACAAACAAGTAACTGAAAATATGGGAAAACCCTATCCTAAAGCTTGAGCCAAACATACAAATAAAACTACTGAAGATTGATAGTCTTGCTGTTGAAACGTGTTGAAACTAAACTCCCTTTAGATTTAGGTTATAACAATTCATAAAAATGTAAAACAAGGAGCAACAAACTAAATTATACAAGACTTTATTGTAAGAAAGAACTAGGTAAATTAAAAGGAAGATGAGAAAGCTGGTAATCCTTCTTTTCTGCCCTTTTACTGAGTCCTTCTTATTCTCAGTTCAACTGCTCACAAATCTTTGGTATCTACCTGACATCTTCACTAACTAACTCTAGTTCTCTACTACAAAATTTTTTTCATCTTTTTCAAGTTGGCCAATCTCTAACCTCTCCTAATGTTTTCTTTCTATCTCCTCCAGCACAGCTATCTTGGAGATAGCCCACAATTGGAGCTTCACAATTGGTTAATGTAGTCAGCAGTACTGCTCCTGAAAAGACGAAAAGGGACTTTCAGCACCCTTTTGCTGCTGTTTCCTTCACTCATCATAAAGACAAAAGTCAGATGATTACGCCTGTGTCTATACATCGCTTTGTAAATTTTGTCATCCCCATGTAATAAATCTTCGACAGGTAAGTTCTTACATGCTTTCTGCTGTTTCTACTACTGTCTCTTTTCCACTCACAGCAAAGGAGTTGGAAAAAAACAAAGTCATAGTGGCAACAGATGACATTCTCCACACAGCTCATTCAGCTCCTTCCGATGATCTCCAAAGATTTCTTTCAAAAATTCCTGCTGTTTCCAGATGGACAAACAGTAGCTTTAGGAAACAGGAATCAAATAGGTTTCAGTGTTCTATTGAAAAAACTTCGTTGGCCAACTAAGAACAACATGAAGATTTCAGAAAATGTTCATAAAGAATTTTCTGTTAAATATGGTACCTCGACAGATGATGATGTCTGCAACTGCCACCAGCCTTGAATTATATGTTGATGGCCTGCTTCACATATCTTTCCTATACATTTATTTAACATACCTGCTTTTAACCTTTCTGACCTTCTGCTTTCCTAGTGAAACCATATCCTTAAAGAACATATTTAATTTGTTTCAGTTTAAACACATTACAACCAATACACTTCTAGATTTATTCCAGAGCATTTATATTTTAAATTCCATTTAAAATGCACTTGGCATCCTATGACTAATCTCAGAGAAATGGTCGGGGTAGATTGTTTCAGGCAACAAGATCTTTAGTTGCCACTACTAAATTTATCTTCAATTGTGAATCAAAACCTTTAGGAAAGCAGCCTATTCCTTTGTAGTGATATGAAACAGAAACTAAGTTGAGATATCATGGCTGGGCTTCACGAACAAAGATTTGGGAAAGGTCTCTACCCACGTTTGTCACAATTGCGCTGGTGGCTAAAAAGGCCAATACGAGACAGGTATATCCGGTTGCAGAAGGCACAGCAGAAAGACTCCTTAGGTGGCATATTCTGCAGGGCACAATTCTTTCTGCGTTGCCTTTTCTCCTCAAGGGTGATCCTGTGTGCTTTCTCAAAAGCATCAGCAGCGTTATAGATGGTGTGTCTCCACACCTCCCGGTTGGAGGCCAGAGTAGACCTCAACAGCTAACACTAAACACCATCTTGCCAGTAAGTAGTTGAAAAAATACTTTTTTAGCTGAAAAAAAAGTGGATAACTGTCGTGACGAGGGAAGAATGAGACGCTCAATATGAGAATCAGCAAGCTTCCTTTATTGATCACTACTAACAGCTTAATATACACTTTATAATTAGCTCATACATATTGCAAAAACTAAGCTCATCATTGGTTCTGCTTAAATGTTGACTTCATACTCTACTCCCTAACATTGTTGACACTTAGATGTTAATTCTGTTTCACTCCCTTCCTTTGTTGACACAGGTGGCTTTCAGTTGCTTTTTATTTTGCTAATCACAGTGTCCTGTTTCCCAGCCAATTAACAAGTACAAGGGCACTGTAACTTCCTTATCTCAGATCTTCTCACGGCCTAGACAGGCTGTGTTCTATACTCTAGCAGCTCATCCATAGCTTTAGCTATATCCATATGTCCCTGTCTTGCTAGCCAACTCTCTACAATACCCCTGTTTTTATTTGAGGCCAACAATACTTTCTCTGTCATAGCACTTACACGTTTAACAATACAAGAAAAAGCAATACGAACCATTACTAAAATTACAACAATTGTTAATAACCATCGTAGGCCTTCTTTAACAAAACCCAAAACCCATTCAGACGTAGAACCAAAAATAGATTGAAGCTACGGGTCTATAGGACTAGTTGCTACTGTGTCATCACAAATAAGAAACACACTTGGTGGAAAAATGTGTGCAGTGTTGTTAACCTTAATGCTTGGAGAGGAAGGCCTTACTTCAGCTCCATATGCTCCAAGGCCTTGATTGTCACTATTATTAGTACTACAATAGTCTCTTGCATTTTTGTAATTAAACCTTGGGGTATGTGAAGTGACATTAGTCCAGCTGGAAAAGTCGTGGCTTTGATAAACACTTAACCCAGATTGAAATAATCCTAACATAAAACAGGTTTGAGTTCCATTATCACTTGTGTTATGCACAGACAGTGATCTCATTAAATCTAACTCTTGGGGATCTCAGGGTAAAGAGGTGTTGAGAGCCTTTATAAGGCAGGCAGATGCATTAGAAATAACTGTTTCACTCTCACACGATGATGAAACCCAACCAGTAAACACTAAGTTCAACCTATATACTGAACTAAAAAGCATGCTAAATAAACAAGTGCGAAAAGGATCTGAGGCAGATGCTAAAGACAAACAAAAGGACGATTGACCTGTTTGATTTGCCCAAGTAACCCACATGTTTTTCTGAGGATCAATGGTGTGAAGAGTTTTAACACCCGCAATCATGCCTATGAAAAGAAGAAAACTTATTACACAGCTGTTTTACAATGAACATTGCTACTAGCTGTTGCACGGGAGAGGCTTTGAAGACGATATATAAGGACTCTTTAAAACAACACTTCAGCTCTGGTCACACTGATCAACTTAACTGGTCTGCTCTGGCCTCCACTCAGGAGGCCTGAAGACACTCTCCACAGCGCTGCAGATGTTTTGAGAAGGCACGCAGGATGGCCTTGACAGTCTGCAAGGGTCACCCCTGTAACGAGTTGAACAACCAAGGCAGTAACATCGACAACTCCTAATTTAAATCCTCGAAAACACAGAAAGGGTCAAAGGACTCTGCCTTCTGCACAGCTCACACAGCTACAGCTCAGGGACAGCATGACACATGAAAAAAGAACAGCACTAGGGGAAAGTCTCAACTTGAGATTTAACTAGTATAAACCTTTGAAACAAGGCTGAAATAGAACACCAAATTTGTGTAAGAACCTCTTATTTAACTTCAGTCCAGATCATATGCTTAGTCAGACAGGGCTAGTCTTGAAATAACTAAAACCTCACTAGTTTTCATAAGAGTGGAATTACTCATGGTGGGAATTTAAAGAATTCATATACCATTCATAATAAGGATTCACTATGGTTCAAAAGAATCATGTTACACATTTCTGAAATCTTGATACCGTCAGAAAGTATTTTTAAGTTTACAGTCACACATTCATGTAACTTTTCTCTTTCACACGACATTCAGGTGGCCACCTCAAACACTCTTCACTCACACACACATTTTCAAGCAGTCATTGGTTGTGCACTTCTTATCAGTTTCATAATTCAAAGGAAATTTATGGCATAGCTGCCAACAGCAATCTGTAAATCTTGCATAACTCTCTATGTGAAAGACAAATGTAGTAAGAAAGAACAGGATATTATCTTGAAAATCTTCAACCCTTCTTATAGAGCAATGATTTTCTGTCATAAAGGCAATAGAACTACTTCTGCAGGGGGCAGAACTATATCCCCTTTTGTCTCATCGTTATTCTTAAATTGTTTTTCCCTTTTTACCGTGTTTTACCGTCTTTGCCCCCCTCACACTCCTCATTGCCGAAGGATGAAGGAGGAGGAGGAGGGGTCGGGCTCATCTAGAGAAAATCAGCAGAAGGAACTTAACCTAATCACAGGGTCTGCTTAAGAACAGACAAAAACATAGGAGAGGGAGAAAACAGCTGCAAACAGGCACGTTTCAGAGAGAGGGTGACTGGTGTAGCGAGGAAAAGAGAGAAACAGCTTCCCCCCCTCCCCCGACTGCACCTTCTGAAGCTTTTGCTACCGTCATTAACTCGCTACTCTAAGAAGAGGAGTGGCACTAGGGAAAAAACACTCGCTGTAAAGAAGGGGAGGGAACCTACACCTCTTGGGACCATGGCTGTCAGCAGTGCGGGGGAAGCAGAGCCCCCCCGCTGCCTGCCGCGCCCGGGGCCGCCGGCGTGCACGCGCGCGGGCACACCGCTCCGAGCCGGGGCCGCGCACGGCGCCGCGACCACCGCCACTGCCCCGCCGCCCGGCACCGCCCCGGGGGCACTCAGCACCCAGCACCGTGAACACAGCCACAAATACGCGGCGCAGTCCCGCAGCACAGTTCAGATGAAAAGCTGGAAATGTCTTAAGGTGGAACTCAGTCACAGTGTTCGTAAAGTTCATCCCCGGTCCATCAGCAGTACTTTCACTCCACAGCCGTCGTCCTCGATCGTCCTGGACGTGCACTGCCGAGACGCTAGCACCGCGTTCATTTTGCTGGGGCCGCTCTGTTGTCTCTGGTCCCGCTCGGCTCCCCTCGGCTCCGCTCGACTCCCTTTTTGCACGATTTCTCCGTATGATGGCATCTAGTAGCATTCTAATGTCTTCACTGTGCTTTAACGTTTTTTACTGTTCCAGATAACAATTGCTAAGTTGTAAGGAGGGAAGCAGCAACTTTTTCTCCCTTAGAGTCAGCAGTAAAGAGCTTATCACTAAGTTCTTTCCGAGTAGAGATAGTAAAGGCAGTTACAGCGTTCGCTTCAAATCTCTGGCCCTTACACGAAAGCAGCATCTCTCGCAAAGCCAGTTCGTCTAATTTTTCTCTTTTTAAAGCAGGATAGACTTCCATATAGATGCGACATTAGATCCCTCTTTTGCTAAGAGTTGTTCTCTTCATCAAAAACTGTATTAGGGTCCACAAAACAACCTTTAGCAACCCCCGCCACAAGCAATCTTGGTAATTCTTTTTTCAAATCTATACCCTTAAGTCCCCGCTTTTATAAAAAGCACTGGAGTAATAAAAGCACCGCTTGTCTTTCCATACCTATAAATCTTCAGCGCGCTGTTGCAGCCCTTTACAAGACGTCGGCGGTGTTGTCGGCCAGGACCCTCCTGTGAGGTCGCCTGGGGCACGGAGTCCAGGTCTTTTGCCTCTTGTGCTGCTTCAAGACCGACCGGTTACTGCGTCAGACCGTGGCTTCAGGGAGCGCAGATTTAACTTAGCTCCTGTTCAGGTTTCGGGGAGCGCAGATTTAACTTAGCTCCTGTTCAGGTTTCGGGGAGCGCAGATTTAACTTAGCTCCCTGGGACTGCAGATTTAACTTAGTCCCTGAGGCTCCAGATTTAACTTAGCCTCTGAGGCTCCAGATTTAACTTAGCCTCTGGGGGATGCAGATTTAACTTACCCCCCGTTCAGGTTTCGGGGACTGCGGGTAACCCAGCAGGATACTCATTATCGTCCCTTGTTCGGCGCCATTTTGTCGTGACGAGGGAAGAATGAGACGCTCAATATGAGAATCAGCAAGCTTCCTTTATTGATCACTACTAACAGCTTAATATACACTTTATAATTAGCTCATACATATTGCAAAAACTAAGCTCATCATTGGTTCTGCTTAAATGTTGACTTCATACTCTACTCCCTGACATTGTTGACACTTAGATGTTAATTCTGTTTCACTCCCTTCCTTTGTTGACACAGGTGGCTTTCAGTTGCTTTTTATTTTGCTAATCACAGTGTCCTGTTTCCCAGCCAATTAACAAGTACAAGGGCACTGTAACTTCCTTATCTCAGATCTTCTCACGGCCTAGACAGGCTGTGTTCTATACTCTAGCAGCTCATCCATAGCTTTAGCTATATCCATATGTCCCTGTCTTGCTAGCCAACTCTCTACAGATAACATTTTCATAAGCAATGATCATATATAAATATTAGGATGTAATTTCTCTTAACAGTGAGTTCTTTCAGTCCCCACATTAATAGAGATAGTTCATGAACTATACTAAGAAGAAACAGTGTTTGGATAGGCAAAATAGCAGTGATATTTTTATACTCTCAGATGAGGAAATAGTTAACTAAGTAACTTTGCACATACTGAACTTCAATGGAACACTTTGTCCATGAAATTATTTAATGTATTTCTCACAGTTAATGATTTGGTCTTAGCAGATTTCTCCCCTTACTCTGTTCTAATGTTTTTAATGCTTCCAAAATATGTAAACTATATATTGTTGAAAAAATCCTGCTTTATTTTAATAGAATAATATACATTCGTGTATATTTCATTAACTACTTAAATCTTCCTTCCTTCCTTCCCTCCCTCCCTTCCTTCCTTCCTTCCTTCTTATTCTTCTTATTGCCTTAAAAACAGTGTAATAACACAAATACTCACATTTACCTTGTCAATCCTATGTATGGCAGCAGTTTTCTGTCACATTTCTCATTTTTCTTTGCTAGGTTTCTTCAGCTCAGTTATTTCTGACGACACTACCAACATTAAGCAAGAATAAACATACCAGCAACCAGATGATGAAGAATCACAATTTTTGTTTTTCCCTGATTTTGATAATCAAGAAAACAGTAATATTAACATTTAAATAACATTTAAATAACACCCGTGACTATCTATGTTGACATCTCACTGATACATATTGGACAGTAACACCTCTTCCACCTGTTGCTTTCAAAATTGCAAACTCATGCAAATACCAAAACACCCTTACATTAATTTCTAGGTTTTATTCAGTCCTAACTTTACACTTACTTATAAATAGAAGACAAAAAATTGGAGGAATCACAGAACACATTATCATCATCTGTAGAGCACATCAGGTTGTTTCCTATTCCTCTGTTCAAAAAACCAAAAATTCAGTTAATTCATCCTTTGTAAGCTGAAGGACAAATTTGCATGGGCACTGCACAGCTTCCCTTATTACTAAGAAAACTGCTCTTGCATTCAGATGACTTATCTCCACTGCTTGATCCTACCAAGGAAAATCAGGTGCTTAAAAAGCTATTGATTAGGATAACAAATGATAGTGAAAATAACTGCTTCTAAAAAAAAAAAGAAAAAACAAACCAAAACTGCAGTTACAGTGAAAAGAAAATTTAAATCAGTGTCTGTATAATGCAACATCACTGCAATGTAGACATGATTAAACTGGCTTCAGATAAACCTAGGAATTGTTTAGCACTGTCGTAGTTACAGGGGCCAGGACCAGCTATGTGGGTATAACCAAAACTGTGTATTCTACACCCTCTGTGTCATTTCTGATGGACTGTTAATAATGCATCATTTGCAGCAGCTGCCAGGGCACACCTGACAGCTCAGGCTACAAGCTGGGTGTTAAAGAACTCTGCAAGGAGTGTTTCTTTGTCTTCACACTAATGACTCAACTGTGATAACTCCCTCTAGAGAGGCATTAGCACCTTCACACTCAGCCTGAGGGGTCATCTCTGCTAATGGGCACTACTGGACTGGCATAATAGGCAGCTGTAACGACCTAGACCATCAGACTCCAAAAATATCCCATGACTCACAGAGTTAAATCACCCATTGTGAAACTCCCCCCCCTCACCCCCCGGGGGAGGTGCTGGGTATTCCCACCTGAACCTGACCAGATATAATCTTGGTGGTTTGGGACTTCTGGTTGATAGAACCTCAGTAGCACGTGAAATGGACTACCAGGGAAGAATCTTCCTTTGTATGGAAGATGTCTTTGATAGATCACGTGAAGTGGGCATGGAAAGCAAAACTATTGCTACATTAGAGCAAAATGGATACATAACATATAGTTTTATTGGCTTTGTTTAAATACAGAAGCCCGAGGCATCAATGAAAAGTGCATTTCAATGGGACCTAGTTAACTGAAAATTAATTGCTTCCTTGTGGTATTTAATTTTATTAAAACAAAGAAATCTTAAGAAAGTTGTCAGGAAGTTAGAAGTCTGTATTTACCTTAAATATGGTTAATGTCAGGCAAAAGTAACTATCATCTTTCATTCTTCAATCCCTTGGTCTCTAGTGAGCAGAAGGATACACTGGGCCTGTATCATTTTAATTGTGATGGCCACCAAAAAGGCTGTTCTACATTTGGAGATTGTGAAGTACAGCGACAGTGTGGCCACACTGGCTTCTCTGTCCTTCTTAGCAGGAATATTTGACTAGTTGATTATGCTACTTTTGTAGCTTTCTTGTACTACGAACTGGTTTAAAATACCTATATCAGGTACCAAGACATGCACCACAACTTCAGTATTTATAGTTCTCCCCCCGTTCCCATTAAACCTGTGTTACCATGAGCTCCTTCTCACATCTTTGGGCAGACAGCAGGGCCTGAAACAGTATTACAAGTCTCATTTTAAATTACATGCATAGGGCGGACTCACCAGTATGTTGGTACTGATATACTGGCAGGATATCTAACAGGCAGAATCTGTCCCTTCCTTCTACTGTTTCCAACATCTCATTAGCACAGTCCCTCCTCTATATCTAGCTCCCTGCTTTCTGTCACAAGATGTGAATTTCATTATCTTTTGAAGACTTTCACCTGTCAGTCAGATTTGACTGCAGTTGACCAACAGTTGGAAAACTGTCAGGGAAAGAATAGCAGAGGATTCAGCATCCAGACCAATATGATCACACAGAATCTTTTTGGGAGGAAAGCAGGCCAGGATTTTGCCAGCAGACTGCTGGCAAATCTTGAGGTAAGCTATAGGACATATGTCTCTGTACTCAGGAAGGCTGAACTGGAAGATACAGCCCTACGCACCTACTTTGCTGTTAGCTGAAAATTGGGTTTTATTGTGAGACTGTGAATATACAGTGATTGCTGTAGGTGTAAGTATTAGGATATAAATCAGTGTAACTAAATACGGCCTATAACTACATTACAATCTGCTCAGAACATTACACAGCAAAATAATACTTGAGAAAAATAACAGGTATTTAATCTGACTGTGTGGGTAGGAGTTTCAATAGAGGGAAGAAGCCTTTTGAATGTGCACATATAGATCTTGCAGCTTGAGGAGATCTAGACACAGTACTGAAATATTAGTACTTGCAAGATCACAAGACATCCCATGAAAATCATCAAATTGATGAGTTGGAATAGATGATGGACATATTATAGGTATACAGTTCTAGTCTCCCCAGAGCTTTCTCTTCTCCAGGCTGAGCAACTCCAGCTCTCTCAGGCTGTCTTCACAGGAGAGGCATTCTCTGATTGTCTTTGCAGCCCTCCTCTGGACCTGCTCCAACAAGTCCATATCTTTCCTGTGGTGAGGACTCCAGAGCTGAGTGCAGAAGCCAGAGGGGGAGAATCACCTCCTTCAACCTGCTGGCCCTCATGTCAGCCCAGTATACAATTGTCTTTCTGGGCTGCAAATACACAAGGACAGCTCATGGTCCAGCTTTTCATACCCAATACCACAAGTCCCTCTCCACAGGGCTGCTCTCAATCCATTCACTCCCAGTGGAGTCCAGGAAGCCCCTGCCATGCACTTGCATTGGCTACCTAGGATGAAATCCACGGTGCTGTGCCTTTGCTGTCTAGCCTGTAGCTTCATTTTTGACTTTTTATGAATTTAGGCACATGTGTCAGACACCTCCTGTGAAGCTCTGGTGCTGGAGGGTTGGGGGTGTAAGGGGGTGTGGGGAGAGGATCCCAGCCTTCGGAGCACGGTGGGACCCAGGACATAGGACATGTCCCAACTGTGGACATGAGGAGAGCAGACTTCAAGCTGCTCAGGGAATTAGCAAATAAGGTCCCTTGGGAAAATATTTTTGCAGGTGCCGGGATCCATCAGTGCTGGTCACTTTTCAAACATCACCTCCTAAGGGCACAGGAGCAGGTAATTACCAAATGTCAGAAGTCAAGCAGGTGAGGCAGAAGGCCAGCTTGGCTGAACAGGAATCTTCTCTTGGAAATAAGGCACAAAAGGAAGGTATATGCCCAGTAGAAGCAAGGTCAAGTGACATGAGAAGAATTCAGAGATGCTACTTGCTGTTGTAGAGAGAAAATTTGCGTTAGAAATGTGGGGGACAATAAAAAGAGATTTTTCAAATACGGCAATAGGCAATATAGAAATATCACTGGCCCATTCCAGGATGAGGATGGTCATCTCCCAAAGAGGGACAGAGACAAGGCAAAGGTGTTTAATGCTTTTTTTGCCTCTGTCTTCAAGACAGATCACAGACCAAGGGGGTTGCAGTGCCCTGAGCTCAAGGACCATGATCGCGAGAATAATCAGCTCCCAGTCAGACTTGAAATTGTGCAGGACCTGCTGCTCCAGTTGGATCCCTGAAAATCTATGGGGCCTGATGGGATTCATCCAAGAATTCACAAAGAGCTGGCTGATGTAATTGCAAAACCTCTCTTGATGATTTTTGAGCAGTCTTGGGATTCCAGAGAGGTTCCAGATGACTGGAAGCTGGTAAACATTGTCTCAATTTTCAAAAAGGGCAAGAAGGAGGACCCTGGAAACTACAGACCCATCAGTCTCACTTCTGTGCCTGGTAAAATTATGGAGAAGATTATTCTGGGAGGTCTGAAAGACAATGCAATCACTGGTCACAGCCAGCGTGCCTTCATGAGAGGAAAGTCCTGCTTATCAAACTTGATTTCCTTCTATGACAAGGTAACCCACGTAGTTCATCAAGGGAAAGCAGCTGATGTAACCTTTCTGGATTTCAGCAAAGCTTTCAATAGTGTCTCTCGCAGGATCCTTCAGGACAAAATGTCCAGCACACAACTGGATAAACACATCATGTGGTGGGTGAGCAATTGGCTCACAGGTCAGACACGGAGGGTAATAGGTTGACATCAGACTGGTGACCTGTCACTAGTGGGGTTCCACAGGGCTCCATCTTGGGCCCTGTGCTCTTCAACATCTTCAGAAATGACTTGGAAGCAGGACTGGAAGGGATACTAAGCAAGTTCGCAGATGACACAAAACTGGGAGGAGCTGCTGAAGGCAGGGAGGCCCTGCAGAGACCTCCATAAATTAGAGGACTGGACAATCACCAACCATATGAAGTTCAACAAGCAAAGGTGCTGGATTCTGCACCTGGGATGGGGCAACCCTGGATATATCTACAGACTGGGGAATGAGATGCTGGAAAGCAGTGTCTGGGAAAGGGACCTGAGAGTCCTGGTCAATGGTAAGTTGAATCTGAGTCAGCAGTGCCCTGGCAGCCAGGAGGGCCAACCATGTCCTGGGGGGCATCAGGCAAAGCATCGCCAGCCGGTCGAGGGAGGGGATTGTCCCACTCTGCTCTGTACTGGGGCGGCCTCACCTTGAATATTATGTGCAGTTTTGGGCACCACAATATAAGAAAGATATTGAGCTCTTAGAGAGTGTCCAAAGGAGGGCAGAGAAGATGGTGAAGGGCCTTGAGGGGAAGCTGTATGAGGAGCGGCTGAGGTCACTTGGTCTGTTCAGCCTGGAGGAGACTGCAGGGAGACCTCACTGCAGTCTACAACTACCTCATGAGGGGAAGAGGAGGGGCAGGCACTGATCTCTTCTCTGTGGTGACCAGTGACAGGACCAGAGGGAATGGCCTGAAGTTGTGTCAGGGGAGGTTTAGGCTAGATATCAGAAAAAATATTTTTTACCCAGAGGGTGGTTGGATGCAGGAACAGGCTCCCCAGGGTAGTGGTTCACAGCACCAAGCCTGATGGAGTTCAAGAAGCATTTGGATGGTACTCTCAGGCACATGGTGAGACTGTCTGTGCTGGGATAAGGGTTGGATTCGATGACCTTTGTGGTTCCCTTTCAACTCACCATATTCTGTGATTCCTGTGAGGAGCCCATTTCTGCTGGGGGGCTCGGGCGGCGCCCGCCGCCGTGGCCGGACGGCCATTTCACCCCCGCCTCCCTCCCGCCCGCCGTTGCCGGGGTGACCGGGGGCAGCGGCGCCCCCGCCCCCGGCCCCGCCCTGCGGCCAATCGAGGGGCGGCGGCGGCCGCGCGACGCTCCCTTTGTTCAGCCATTTCGGGGGCCGGAGCGGCGCCGCGCGGGGCTGCGGAGGGAGAGGTCGGGTCGCTCCCTCGCCAGTCCCCTGCCGCCGGGCTCTGGGATGGTGTGGGTAGGTGTACGGGCTGCAAGGGGCGGGCTGGCACGTCCCATCCCTGGTAGCCGTCGCCGGGTTCCCCAGCCGGTGCCAGGGGCCTCCGCGCCGCCGCTGGGCGGGAAGCCGTAGGGGCCCGGCCGTGGGCTGCCGCTTCCGCTCCCACCGGTGATGGATGCATGGATGAATGGATGGATGGATGGATGGATGAATGGATGGATGGTGCGTGGGCGGGCGGGACGGCACAGGCGGGGCCTGGAGCCTGAGGGCCCGCGGCCTGAGGCCCGGGCACACCCCCTACCATCCCCTCCCCAGTCCCCCCGGCTCCTCCCGGTGGCACGGCTGGCGCCGGCTCCGCAGCACTGCAGCGAGCCGGAAAGTGAAAGTCGCCTCGGGGTATAGGAAAGGGGCCATATTCCCTGCCGTGGTTTCTGCGCTGCGTCGGGTCTCTGCTGTACGGATTTGGCTACGTGGGGTTTTAAATTTGTGTTCCGCAAGGAGATATTAGAGAAACGAGAAATCTCGTGTTTATCTTGTACTTTTGTTTACCTGGGAAGGTTGTTAATTTAGGTACTCAGTGAAAATAGTGAAACTTGTGAGTCTTTTGTGCAGTGACTGTACAGAGGACAAGAGTGCTTTTTGGGTTGGTATAAACGGCTTGATTAGTCCTTGCTGTGAAGGTAGTAATTGCTCTCAATTGACTTTCTGCTCAAGTCTTCTGCCTGAAAAGTCCTCCTATTGTGAGAGTTGTTCTGCGATGTCTTCAGGACACCACAGCTTCTTAGCCTGTTTGCTTGTCGTCTTGTGTGTTTAAGTAGCCCTTAATATGGCATTTGTATACTTCATAGGTGTGGGTAAATCCTTACAACACACATGGAACAAAAAGTTGACTAGCGTTCCTTCTACACATGGGTAATTAAACAGAAAAAATAATCACATGCACAAGATCTTAAAAGGAGCCTTTGACAGAATTGGAAACTGAGCCCATAAGTCCTCATTCTACATCTGGTGTGTGAACTGTAGTTATTTTTGAGTTATATGTGGGAGGATGGAGGAAGGGTGCCTATGATATTGGGAAGACTAGTTTCTGGATGATCAGAATTACTTTAGAATGCATTTCTTCAAAATCTAGCTAGTTTGTACTCAAAACTGTATAATACTAAAGAATAATTATGATGCTGCAAAAACAGGGTTAAAAAAGCAGTTTACTGACTGTCTTAATGGAAGAAAGCATGGTTAGAATTAATGTTGACTAAGGATCATGATTACTGTTGGATACAGCCTGTGACACGTTTCATTGACCTCAGAAATTGATACAGGTGTAAGCATAGCTGCTAAATTTAGCTAAGCATGCCTCGTGACAGGGAGTTGAAAACCAGAGAATAATGGCTTTATGAATGTAGGCTTTTACCGGATTATCTGACACACTTTTCTGGTGTATTTATTTAGAATCCACTTCAGGAGTCCTTGTATGTGGATATTCAATAGAACTGGTGTGTGTGTGTGCTTAATTTTGGGCTCATGGTGGCAACCCCAGGGATGGAGCTACCATTTAATCAGGTTATATGTATGCACTGAACTGTCCAGCAGACTGGCAGAGCTGGAATAGAATATATCCTGTTCCTACTTCAGGGACACCAAGATGCTATAGCTACAAAGGAGTGTGGCAGAAGGCCAAGTATAATCCTCCTTCATCAAAGCCGATACTCAGTATCTGTCCAGTTGAAGATTGAGACTGAAATAAAGACTGACATTTTATCTTTGAAATATCTTATTAACAGAACTCTTTCGTAGACCCAGTGTTGTTGTTTTGGTCATAAAAAAATTTGTACGACAGGTTTGTGAACTTTGTATGCCCTGATCAATGCATTATTATCAAGTTGTGCCAGTGACATGAAAAGGGGAGGATTTTTTCTTTGCTTTGTTTTTGAAAGGGTAGAACTGATTTTCCGTTATTTTCACGCCTTAAAGATACTGTAGTTGAGATCAGTTTTGATCACAGAAATGAATTTTACCAGTTAATTTAATTCCAAATTCTATGAACATTTAAGTACCTATAACAGTAGTATGTTTCAATCACCAATTTCACTGTTTTCCACTCTTTTATAGTATTGATTTGGATTGTTTGGGTAGGTTTTCTACACATATTGATAGATTTAATATATGCAATACAATATTTTTATTATGTGTATTTTGCATATATAAATATATTAATATATAAAAATAATTAATATAGCTATATTATACAATTCATACTGAAATTTTATTTTTTTACTCTCTCATTGATAGATACATACTTGTGTAGACACAGTGTTGTTTGTTTTATGTATGTGACATCATAAAACAGTGTATGTAATAATTTATTTATGCATGTACACTTGGATGCCTTTGGATATGGCATCTTTTAGTGACATATTATGGGATAAGCCTCCAAACGTCACTTTTAGCCTCTAGAGGGTTTTCTTTACCAAACTAGACTCCAGAGTGAGATTTAAACAATTTTAAAACAATCATCTGTTATTTTTTCTGTGTACTGAATGCATTTTAAATTTTGAGTTTGTGTATATGTGTGTGCGTATGTGAGTCAAATTTCAAATAAGGCATAAAATCAAATAAAGTCTTGTTTAAAGAAAACTTCTGGTTTTTAAACCTTGAGTATAGAACAGAAAGTTACTCTTAAATTATTCTCCTATTAAGTATGTTAATTTTGTTGAGCATTTTCTACAAATCATTGTGAGATACCCTTAATAATTCAAAATTGGCTGCTTATTATAAGCCTGCCATTAAGTGCATTAGTTTAAATATTGGATTAGTGCTATATGTAAAAGCAGAAGGAAAGGCAGGACAAAATTTTTTTGGCTGAGAATAGAAAATAGATAGTAGGTGGTACAAAGATGCAAGAAAACAGTTACTATATAAGGATCTAAAAAGAGACACACTTGCAGAAATGATGGTGAGATAGCACAGATCAGGAGTTTCCAATCCTAGTTAGTGGGTGTATGATCATCATCATCAGTCACTTCTGGTATCCAGGGTCACATGCTTTTGTAACTGTGCCAAATAAGACCTTCATCTATGGCTCCTCTACCAACTTCCCTGCTGCATGTTCCCATCTTTCAAGCTAGGATTGCAGTTGAATGCTCACATTTAACCTTCCTCATCTATTCATGCATCCATAGAAGCTTACTCTTAATGTCAGACTTCAGTCACATCCTTCTCCTCCACATACCCAAATTATAAACCTTAATTTCCCGCAACAACAGAGTGGAGCCTTGGCTTCTCCTGTGTGCATGAATCTCCTTAATCCTGTTCTTCCTACGTCACCATGTCTTGCTGCTCTTCCGGTGTGCTGAACTGAAGTGCAGGTCTGTGTGGGGACAGCAGAGCTGTTCGTCACTGTTGAGTGCGAGCAGTGGCTGCAGTAGCTCCTGACTGTTCTCACAGGTTTTATGGAAGCCAGGGGGTCATTGCTGTGCTGGCTGTATAAGAGCAGTGAGACCCAGAAGCTGTGGCTCAGTTAAGTTTTGAACGTTTCCTGGCAGCAGACATGAGTGTCATGTGCACTACAGTTTGGACACTTCTTTTATGGAGAAAGAAGGAAAGTCAGTAGTAGACAAGTGTGTAAAGGAAAGAGTAATTTTCATCAGAGACTAAAAAGCACAGATCTGCTTTTTATACCAGATAAGATAAATCAATGCAGAAGTCCAAAGAGATGTTTCAGTCTGTTTTACATCAGTTTTGCTTGAGTCAATTCCTCAGGAAAAAGAAAGCCAACCTTAAATTAAAATAAGTTATTCTTTCTTGTGCAGGCAAGCCCTGAGCTCTGTGTCTGGAAATCAGGAGTGACTACAGTCCATTAGGTGTAATGTAAATAAATGGAGTTAGCGTAAGAGGTGGAAGCTTCAGTTGTTGAATCTGGCCCATAAGTAGTTAAAAACAAACAAGATGGGCTTTGAATGGAGCAAAAGGGAATCAATTGCATTAACAGTAACAGAAGACTCAATGTAGTTACATTCTTCTGTGTGAGAAACCAGTCATTGCTAGCTGAAAACACTAGAGTCTGAAGCAGGGATGCTTTTGAAGCCCCTTGGAAAAGGAATGAAAGTAGGCCAACTGGTAAGGGGAAGTGCTTGGTTAAAAAAAACTTAATGTTGTTTCATGATTCTCTCTAACACACACATGTATGCACTAATGCAAATATGTGTGTGTGCATGTATATCATATCTTCAGGTATCTGCTTTCCTTAAAACCTTTCAACCTGGTTAAAATCTGGTTGGTTATTTGGTCAAATTAACAAATTACTTCAGACACTTTGATTCCAAAGTCTTCCATGTCTCTGTAGGAGACTTTCTATAGTCTCCCTGTGTTTCTCCAGTAAAACTGGGTTAGGCAGTAATTTCACACAATGTTTTGCTTCTGGGGAAACCCCTGTTCTCCCAGGAGAGACCTCTATTTGTTCCTGAACCAATGAGTACTTGTAATATATTTTACAAACTGTGATGATAATATGTCTTTCAGTTTAGCAAGGAAGCATATTTTAGGTTAGGCACTGTCCATTCTAGTGGTTGTCTTAATTTCTCAGTGATTACATAGAATCACAAAAATTAAATAAAACACAGTTTTATTGTGCTTCCTTCATTTGCAGCGTGCACTTCAAGATACGTTTTGTTTTGTTTGCTGCTTCCATTTGCACTCTTCTGGGGGGTGGAGAAGTTGATACTGATAAGGAATACTATGAGAAAGATTAACCTTGCCACCACAGAGTTCAGCTCTTGTTGTTTGGGGTTTTTTTAATTAATTGTTATACAATATTTTAAAGATGAGATATGGGGTTTTTTAAAAAAAGAAAAAATAAATAGAGTATATGAAGCTGCATGTGTTAATATTTTCCTGGTTAATGATATGGATTTTTGTATCAGCACATGAGACTGAGAATCAGCAGACATGGAGGTTACTTTCCTTGCATTGTTTCTTTTATGCTAGGTAACAGGGCTAGTGGATTATGGTGAGGCTTTGATAACCTTAGCTCCACTGTGGTGGGATTTTCTCTTTAAAAAAGAAAACAGAAAGGTTAAATAAGACAGCAGAGGCTACCTTTTGATGATCTCATTGGAGATCTTGCTTTGAATAAATATTTCAGGATGTTTCTGATTCAGAAAAATGCAGATTTAAATGGACAATTAAAGGACCAATTCTTTACCACACTTACTTCTTGAAGCTTAGGAGAAAGAGGATACCCATAAAAACAAATAAATATCCTAAATTGTCTGAGGTCATACAAGTTGAACTTATACTATGATAGAAATTTTAAATGTTGGCCTGTGAATTATTGGTAATCTGACTTGCTTTTTTCACAAATAAAATATGTTACTTTGATATATTTGGTTTTTCATGTAAAATTCTACAGGTAGGGAGAACAATTAAAGAAAATAACATTTTTATTTTTCTTCCAGTTTTCTTTGTGCTCTTGTTTTATCACAAGTAGTAGCAGAGCTCTGGTGATAAAGTGATAAATAGGGAGGAGAGACATTACTGTAAAATGGTATCCAGTAAAGGAGGATTTGATGTCTGTGATAAAACATCACATCTGTCAGAAGGAGTTCTAGAAAAGGTGTAGTAGTAAGTACATGCTTTTAAGGTCTGCAACATCCTTCTAGTGTCTTCTGTGGAGCTTACAAGAGAAACCTCAAGTTCAGAGGGGTTACATATAGTGTAACATTTTCATAGAAATTTAATCCTTGGGTCCTCCAGAAGATGATATCAATGTAAGATAATAAAATTCATGACTCCATTTTCACAGTATTGTGTAGATTCATTATTTCAGCCTTGCTCTGGGGAAATCTGAATGAAAGCAAACAAATTTTTACTTAAGTGAAGTTCAGCTGTGCTGTTTACATTTTCATTGAGTGTATATTACAGAAAACTGTTTATTATACAACTGTCCTTTAAGTTTATGCTAATTTAGGTATAAAAGTGTTTGGGACTGAGCTCTGCTTTCCTCAGTTAGACTTTTAACTTCAATTTTGAATTCCTGAAAAAATATTTAAAATCAGTATTGATCTTATCCATCCTGAGCAGCTTTAACAGTATTAGTTTTGCGCTGTGATGGTATGACCAAGTTTTACGGAAGTGTTTTTAATTGTACATGAGATACCTTTTTCAAGCCATTGTCAAACAGTGAATTCTGTTATTGAAGATAATTTGAAAAGAGTTTAAAAAATTGGCTGCTATGTCATGCAGAAAATAGCTTTTTTTTTTTTTTCAATTTAATATAACATTTTATAGTTAATTTTTAGTTACGTTAGTGCCCGGGAGCTCCACATACAAATTCAGGCTTTAACATTTTAGGCATATAACAAAATAGTCTTTTCTGCATATGTTTTACCACTGAATTACAATACAGAAGATAAACCTTTTCGGTAGGTGAATACCAGGAGAATGAGAATTATGAGAGAGACTTAAGATGTCTGTGAACATGTCGCCAAAGGAGAATTTCCACAGAAAATGTGAGAAAGGGCAGAAAGTATCTTGGAATACCTTTTGCATTTATATGTTTTAAAGGACATCATGTGAGAAAGCATGCTGCAGGTCAATAAACTGAGCCTCAAGGTGAAGATCATAACATAAGTAGCAGGAAAAAAAGCTTGTGTTCAGCATCATGATAATGTGTAAAACTGTTTTATAGGATGGAGACATTAATTTATTTTCTTGGCTATAGACAGTTTAGCCTGTGACTGTGGTTTCAGCTCTTCATAGCTTTATGTTTCATGTAGTGGTTGCATTATTATAAGACAAAGATGATATGTAGAATGGCAGCAAATTTATTTAGTCGAGCTCGTGAAGCGATTGCAACAGGTTTTTATTGAAAATGTATTTAAGTGGCCTTAAAGTTATTAAATGACTTGTGCATTTAAGGTAAATTGAATTATTTTAAATTATAGTTCCTCCACTAAATAAATTTCCTTTACCTTTGGGCAAGGAAAAACCAAAACCAAACCTTTAAAAACCCTGTAATTTTTGTTTTGTATTGGTTGATTTCTTAGTAGCATTTTAAAGGAATTAATTTACATAGGTATCTATTTAGACTGAGGAACTAATCACAGCAGCTATCTCTGATTCAACTACCATTCTGATATGCTTCACAAACCAACATATAAGTATTTAAATGATGAAAATACTGAAAACTCAACTGAGAATGACAGTTAAATGCTTCATCTAATTATATTTTTATACGTTCAGATTCTTTAGGTCTGTTTCGCTTTTCTAACCTGAATATATTGTACATTTAATTTAATTTTTTGTTTCTAGTGTTTCTTCTTTTGGCATGAAATGCTTCATTTGAACCAGAAAGAGGTAAAATAATTGCTAAAGGGACTGGGAGCTAGTTGGTTAAGGCTGCATTAACTGCCTAAGGAATTTTACATGATCATTGATCTGTGCAACAACAATCTCTGTCTGTGTAGAAACAGTAGCAGAAGCTTTAGGCAAGGTGCATTGCCTGCATTCAGACTTGCTTGCAATTTCCTTTACACTGGTTCAATACTGCTTCACAGCTGGGCTTACAAATACAGTTGAGAGACTGCTTTTTCAAAAAGCAAGGGTAGAAATGAGAGAATACAGTAAGAATTAAACTGTTATACATTTCTTTTTTAATTACTTGCTGTGTTTTAGCCTTTTTTTAACCAGTGGTTACTGTTATTACTCAGTGTAATTACTCAGTGATCTCTTAACACCCATTGCTGGAAAGGGCCATGAACAACTGCGTAGAAGAATGCTTTAGGCTTTCTTCTGTGATATCTGTTGGCTTCAAGCTATAGCAGCTTTAATATCCTGTTTAATTGAAAGTCTGAGACTTCTCTAAAATCTCATCTTCCTATGTCATATCCAAGAGCGTTGAAAAAGAAGAGCGAGAGAAGTTTATTGCATGCTTATGGCACCAGGCCTCACACAAAGGTCTGTCATGGCTGAGCTTGAAGAATAAGAAATGTGCAGCCATTCTTTAGCGGTTTCAATAAGATCTGTTACGTTAAGAATTTTGCTTCTTTGGTTAGGTTAGTTGGGGTATTATTCCTTTTATGTTTATGTGTTATTCCTTATTTAAGTGTCTTCCTTTTAAGTTTGTGTATGATTGGAGCAGTTGACTGCCCTTACTGATGATCATGTGCACAGCTTTCTCTTTTGGACGGAACTCCATCCCAGAGCAGTAATAATTTTGTCACTCTTTTCCATGAGGATGTAATTTCAGAGTATTTATCTGACATTAGAGAACACCCTGTACTTAGGCTCACTGTATAAGGATGAATTCCAGTTTCTTTCTGAAGCTTTATAAGTTGTCTTCCATTTGTGTCCCTGCCAATTCATATATGACTCCACCCATTAATCCCTATGCAGGACAGATACCAGCTCGCTGGAGTCATGCAAGGACTAACAGAAACTCAAATAGTGTTCATTTCCTTGAGGCAACACCATCTTAAGGACCTCAGATAAGCCACTTACCGCAGTAAGGAAGTTCATCAGCTATGCAGGGAACAATATACTCACCTTCTGTTACGATGACCAGTAATGATGATTTAGCCTGCAGTATTGCTGTCAGTATTGCAAGTATGACCAAAGGACCCGTGTTGGCACCGATGACAGATCTGACAGTGGCAGTTTCACTGACAGTAGCATGTCTTAGTGCATGATCTGTGTGTGAATGTTTTAAAACGCACTGAGTGTTTAGAAAAAGACAGAGGAAAGTAGGCGAGTGTGTGGTTCTAAATTCTGTGTATCCTTGGATGCAAGATATTTTGCTAAGAAGTAAAAATAAAACCTAATCCTGATTAATCAGTTCTTAAGGCTCCCAATATGATTTTTGCCTTGAACGCTATACTGAATTCCTAGTAATGCCTGATGAATTTTCCAGAGGAGACTGATCAGTTTTTTGAGATGTTTTTTGTACTCATTTCTTTACAGTTGGTGCTGGTTCATACTGTGAAAAGACAGTGGTCTGATTTAAACAATATAACATAACTAATAATTTAAATTGGAAGGCAAACGAGTTTAATTTTGTGTATTTTGTTTTAATTTAGCTTTTCTTTTCCACAATAGATAATTTTCATCTCATTTATGCATCAAAATTCTTACAAATAAATACACCATTTGACTTGTATTTGTCACTTCTTTCTACTGGCAAAAGGGCCTCAGTACCTGTTTCTTATTTAATGAGATCCTAATTTTTACACTTTAGTGTAAAGTATACCAAATATGTTTCTGCATTATTATTTATGATTATTAGGATGGTGTTGTACAAAAAAGCATTTAAACCAGTGAACTGTTTTATGGGGATATCTAAGTGCTCTATACATATTTTGCACTAAAATTGATTGGTTTATAAGTGACTACATATTGACAACAGTTGGAGAACTATGATGTATTTTGGTTCATAACGATACAGATTTTTTCGAAGTTAGCCTAAAAACACATTGCTGCTTACTTAGATTAAGTTTTTAATAATTGTGAATAATTTAATTTTAAAGAAGGAATGCATTATTTTCAGTGCCATGCACTTCCCCAAATTTGGCACTGTCCCATGATCAAGTATATTCTCCTTTGTGTTTGCTGTGGTGAGCTTCTTCCTTATTTCAGGAGAAGACTTTCTCGCTGAACATTATTGAAAAAGAAGAGCGAGGGAAGTTTATTGCATGCTTATGGCACCAGGCCTCACACAAAGGTCAGTCATGGCTGAGCCATTGTTGGAGAAACAGGCACCCACCATGGATTCTCTCATTGTATGACTTTTCTTCCCAGATTTGCAGGGGCTATGACCACTTTCTCAAGCATGCAGAAAGTCAAGATAGGAATCTCGCATCTGGTAGTTTCTTTATTTTTACTAATCTCATTTAGTTGATTAGGATGAATGCATATCTGAAAAAAAGTAAATGTTAGAATTTCAGGGACTATCTCTTTTCTCACAGTCTTATATCATACTCATCCATGAATGTGGCTTTTTTCATCCATAACTTCATTTTTAAGTTACATCTGCTACTTTTCTCAGGTATTTTCAAAAGACTGACTTCTGATCTATCATGAGGAACAGGTTCAAAGGCTGTGTATCATTTTGATTTTTATCTGCCTCTTGGGGAAGCCTGAATCATCAGTTAGAAAAACTTAAGTTCAACCAAAATTGTCCTGCAGACACCAGTTGCTTTGCCTCCTACAGTTAAGAGAAAGAAATATTACTATATACTTAAATAGGGAGTTGAATAGTGTTCATATGCACTTGACACTAATCATGCTTGAAAGAATTTCAAGCTGGCAACAAGCACATGCTGAATTTCAGACATGAAATTTGACAATAGATTACAATAAGACTCTGGACTCTCAAGAATGACTCCTCCCTTTGTATACCCACTTACTACCGCCACCACCTGCGTCTCCTAGAACGCTTCCATCAACGCTACCTCCGTACAATCCTTAACATCCGCTGGACAGATTATGTGACCAATACATCTGTACTAGAACAAGCAGCTGTCGCAAGTATTGAGGCCATGTTACTGAGAACACAGCTGCAATGGGCAGGGCACGTCTCAAGGATGAAGGACCACCGCCTCCCTGAGTTCCTGCTTTATGGTGAACTTGCCACTGGCTGCCGCATGAGAGGAGCCCCGAAGAAAAGATACAAGGACTCCCTGAAACAACATCTCAGCCTTGGCCATATTGATCACCATAACTGGTCTACTCTGGCCTCATATTGGGAGGCCTGGAGACACACCATCTATAACGCAGCTGTCTCCTTCGAGAACACACGCAGGATCACTCTCGAGGAAAAAAGGCAACGCAGAAAGAACCGTGCCTTGCAGAATACACCATCTAAGGAGTCTTTCTGCTGTACCTTTTGCAATCGGATATGTCTGTCACGTATTGGCCTCATAAGCCACCAGCGTGCCTGTAGCAAATGTGGATAGTGCCTTCCCAAATCTTCGTTCGCGAAGCCCAGCCATGATGATGACTCCCTTTGAATAGAGGGGAGTTGTAATAGGTTGTAACAGTAATGAATGAAGCTTGATATTCAGGGCAGGACATTCCATTTTCACCTCCCAGTCCATAGTTATTCTTTATTTTCCATATCTTCAAAATACCTCTTGTGTTAGGCAATTAGAGAGGTTCCTATGTGTTATGTAGGAGAGCAAGTAAAGTACTCTAGAATTGGATAAAGAAGCTTGTGTCCTGGAGAGGCTGGTCAAGGAGGGGGGGGGGAAGATGGGAAGAGATTTTGCTTTGGATTTCAGCTCATAGATCTGATATTTTCTGTCACAAATTCAGGAGGTGATGGTTTTCTCAAACAGCCCTCCATTCAGTTTTAGATTGTTTTATGGCTCCCAGCATTAGGAGCACGTACTGCCTCTTTAGTATCCAGCATGTGTGATTACAGTGGGGCAAATCATTAGCAACATGGTATTTTTCCACTTGGTGTCTCTAGCTGTGGAAATGAAATAACTATAGCTCTGGAAAAGTAGAAAACTAATTTCATAGATGTTGCAGTCATGGACAAAAAGCCTTTCAAGCTGTTTTTCTATCAATCTCCTTGATAACCTCTCTGGTGCTTCACAGGGTCAAACTCTCTCCTTCCTAAGACTATTCAAATAAATCTTTTTGTAATAAATATTAATCTTATATCCTATGGCTGAACTCAGAAAGACTGCACCAAATGTTTTAGAATGGATTCTCCTTTGATATGCTAGATGTGAGGACTACCACTGTTTCTTTAAGTGAAAGCTTAGTGCATGTCTCCAGATGGAAGGCACTGCAAAATATTATAGCAGTAGCTATTCTGCATGAGCTCCTTCACAAAGACATGTATTCTGTATTACGAGAGCTTTTTTTCTGCTTAACTAAATCTACATCACTCTTAGCCCAACATAAAAGGGTTTACACACAAAGCTATGGAATTATTTCCTCTGTGCATACAAGCCTTCTATACATCATGGTTGGGCTTCGCGAACAAAGATTTGGGAAGGGCTCTACCCACGTTTGTTAAAAGTGCACTGGTGGCTAAAAAGGCCAATACGAGACAGGCAAGTCCAGTTGCAAAAGGCACAGCAGAAAGACTCCTTAGGTGGTATATTCTGCAAGACACGATTCTTTCTGCGTTGTCTTTTGCCCTCAAGGGTGATCCTGTGTGCTTTCTCAAAAGCATCAGCAGCGTTATAGATGGTGTGTCTCCAGACCTCCCAGTTTGAGGCCAGAGTAGATCAGTTATGTTGATCAATACGGCCAAGGCTGAGATGTTGCTTCAGGGAGTCCTTGTATCTCCTCTTTGGGGCTCCTCTTTTGCAGCAGCTGGAGGCAAGTTCACCATAAAGCAAGATCTTAGGGAGACAGTGGTCCTTCATCCTGGAGATGTGCCCTGCCCAGTGGAGCTGTGTTCTCAGCAACATGGCCTCAGTACTTGTGACTGCTGCTTGTTCTAGAACAGATGTATTGGTCACATAATCTGACCAGTGGATGTTTAGGATTGTATGGAGGCAGCATTGATGGAAGCGTTCTAGGAATCGCAGGTGGTGGTGGTAGATGACCCATGATTCAGATCCATATAAGAGAGTAGACAGGACTGTGGCTCTGTAAACACTGATCTTTGTACTTTTCTTCAGGTGTTTATTTCGCCAAACTCTTTTATGAAGCTTTCCAAAAGCACTCTATGCCTTTGCTAATCTGTTGTCTATCTCTCCGTCAATCTTACCATCCGAGGAGATGAAGCTACCTAGGTAATTAAACTGCTGGACTAATTTGAGCTCTGATTTGCCAATGGTGATATGGGGATGAAGGAAGACTTCCTGAGGTGCTGGTTGACGGAGAACTTCTGTCTTCCTATAGCTGACTTCCAGCCCAAAGAGCTCAGCAGCGTCTGCAAAGCAGGATGTTTAATGCTGCAGAGCTGCTTCTGTGTGGGCAACAAGGGCGGCATCATCAGCATAGAGCAGCTCCCGGACAAGATGGTTTAAGGTCTTGGTGTGGGCCTTCAGTCGCCTTAGGTTGAATAGGCTTCCATCAGTACGGTATCAAATGTAGATACCGTCCTGATCCTCGAGGTCTGCCGTGGCCCTTTGGAGCATCCTGCTGAAAAAGATTGTGAATAGGGTTGGTGCTAGAACGCAGCCTTGTTTCACACCATTGGTTATCAGAAAGGGCTCAGAAAGTGCGTCGCCATATCTGACTTGGCCGTGTTGATCCTCATGAAGTGAGATGATCATTTTAAGGAACTTGGGGGGACAACCAAAGCGTTCCAAAATCTGCCACAGATCTCTTCTGCTCACCATATCGAAAGCCTTGGTGAGGTCGACAAAGGTTACATAGAGACCTTTGTTCTGTTCCCTACACTTCTCCTGCAGTTGTCTGAGAACAAATACCATGTCTGTAGTGCTCCTGTTGGCTCTGAAACCACATTGACTTTCAGGTAGAATTCCTTCTGCTATAGCGGGTATTAGTCTGTTCAAGAGTATTCTTGCCAGGATTTTGCCAGCAATGGAGAGCAGAGTAATACCACAGTAATTTGAGCCTTCTATACAGAGAGACACTATAAGTGCTTTCCACTGCATGGAAACTCAGAAGCCTGGATTTAGCAATGGATCAAATGTTTGATTACCATTATTAAAAACCAGTATTACATGCATCAGGGCCTGAATTTTATGACAAGATGGTAGCTATTAGAATTCTCAGGAAAAAAAAAAAAGGAACCCAAAACCATCAGAAATCCAGTATTACCAATAGGGTAAAACTAAAGACTGAGAAAATTTTTCTAAAGGCTGGATTCTGGCTAGTGCATGACATCTGAAAGCTGGATAATAGAGAAATCAAATATTAGCACCAGCATTTGTGCAAGGCTCCTGTTTTCAGAGAACTTTTGTCATCCTTACATATACAGATAAGTGTTTCAAATTTAGTTCTGGTGCATTCTGCTTGTTGAGTGGGACGAACCAGGCTATGTTTTGAACGGTAGCTTTCATGCTGGTGTTTTGTTTAACATAGATTCTGAATTCTTTTCTACACAAGATTCTTGCTTGAGGAAAACAGATAGTAGAAAACAAAGAGGCAAAGCATACAGAAATAAATGGGTTTCTCATTTTTTTCCTGTAATCCTTTCAATCTGCATTTTTTTCTTGTCTCAGTCAAATTATTTTACCTTATCCTGATTCCTTATATAATTTAAAGGGCTAGAGATAGGTAAGAATAACTTAGGAGAAATTATCAAGATAAGAAGGTATTCTGCAAGATGAGGTGTACTCCTTTGGTTTCTTTATAAGGTACCTATATGTAACCTGAGGAGGAACCTATCTTGGAGGATGATAGTCTAAAGTACTTACATGTCTCTACTAATTGTAGAAGCTCCCATTCATACTTGAATTTGTAGTCCTTTTTCTCTCCTTTCCACTGCAGAAAATGGAAATTGTTAGTAGGATTTAATTTTGGTTACATTCTTGGAAAGGAAACTTACATTTTTCTTAGTTATGGATCCATGGCCTGCTTCTCTTTCTGCTTTTTCCTGTTCTGTCTCTCAATTTTCCTTTCTGGTCTCTTCCCCTGTTTCTCATATTTAATGTTGTTTTTGTTTAACATAACTGGTTTCCTGATAATATTAGACAAATATTGCGCCAATTTCTGAGTAGTAACTTCTGAAGTTCTAACCAAGTTCAAACAAACTTGACAGTCTCAAATAAAAGCAAGTTTCAACAACCTTCCTGGTAAGGCAGCAGTTAGGGGAATGAGGCCTAAATTATATCTGCCTTGATTTGTTGGACTTCAACTTTCATCTGATCCCACTATGCGAGCATCCCTATGAAGATGTCTCCTGCCCATATGGTGTGAGCCATGAATATCAATGTTAATGGTATGGGTCCACATCCTTTGTTTTGACATGTTCCCATGCTAGAGGAAAACTAGTGGAGATTTACCGTGGTCACAAAAATCTCATGTAAATCTTGTGCCCATTCTTTGCTGGTAACTGGTGGCATGCCTTTATGTATCTACCTTGCTGATTCCGTCTTGTTTAAGTACTGTAAACTCTCAAGAGCTGTGCTGCTTTTGTAGTTTGTCTCTGAAAAAATCCTGTGGTAACTACAGCAGTTGCTTACATAGAAGAGGTTAAGAAACGTAGACTATTTCTTGGGCTTTTTTTCATAAGCCGTTTTTGTTCTCTCCATTGGTTTTATCTTGTATACTGTGCAACATACTTCTCTGTATACTTTACTTCTTTTTCCAGTGCATGTACTTTCCTCATTCATCAAATAGCCTTTTTCACTGTATAAGTACATATACATACGTATATATACACTACTGTCTTGTTGCCTATGATGGTTCCTTTTGCTGTTTGGTTGGAGTCTGGTTTTGTCTCCTTCTTCAAGAATAGCATCTCATAGTAATAGAAGGAAAGTTGGCTCAGGACACTTCTTAGCGCCTTAGACTGGTCAGGTGACTGTCAGTGTTGGGGAGATGAGACAAAGAGCCACTTTGCAAATTATCTGGGATGCACCCTTAGGAATCACTATTGTTCCCTGACTGTAATGCCTCTGGACAGTTATTAAGACTGAGATGTGCAGTGTTCACCTGAGTTCTGTACAGCAGCAGAAGCAGCAGAAACTAGTTTTCATGTCAAGTGGGATGCTTACAAATACAGTGACTAAAAGTAAGATTGTAAAAAGCCAAGGAATTACTGGTTTTCACTTGCATGTTTTAGACCAGTTTTAAGCAGCATGTGTTCTTAGTTTTCCTATTAGTATATGTATGATACATAAAAATAGCTATATACATACGATGTATGTGGTGCATACATATTACATATATATGTGTGTATGTATATATATATACATCTAAATTGCTAATTTTGACCAGAGATCTCCCCTGATATATTTTGGGGCTAAGGATAAGATGTAGTAGGTATTCAAAGTAGTTTCTTTTGAGTTTGCACACCCCAGCCCCCACCCCCCCCCCCACGCCCCGTAGTTGGACCTGTTCCCTCCTTACAAGTGAAATTGGGAACTTCTGAGATCTGCTCAGCACTCAACCAAATGACGTAGAAGTGCATCAGGCAGCAACGCAGGTACTACGTTACTGACTCCTGGGTCTGCCTTCGCGCCAGGCTTCTCCTCTGAGGGTGGGCGGGACGCTCCGCGCTCGCTGCCGGCGCTGTCCCAGGGGGCCAGGCTACGCCGGGCCCGGAGCGCCGCTTCGCCCCCCGCCTGTCGCGTTTGCTGGAGGTTTTTGTCTTTTCTCGGGTGGGCGGTGTGGGCGCCCCGTTTCCCACCGGCCAGGATTGAGGGGCTCGCATTCTGTCGCCCGCAGGCTCCTGGCAGTGTGGGACGCACCGGGGAAAGGCGGACGGTGGTGCCGGCGGCCCCGGGGCGGCCCGGGCGGGCGGAGGCGTGCCCGGCGCTAGGACCCAGCAGGACGCGAGGCGGCTCTTCGGGCCGGATCACAAATTCGCCGTGACTCAGTCACTGCTCGGCGTGGAGACAGCGGGAGCAGGTCGGTGTCGTGCGGCCGGCTGGCTGGCGGCTGTTGGGGCGCTTGGGGGGTGAGAGCCGAAGCGGCCCGGGCATCGCCGCGCCCCCTTCCAGGCCCGGCCTTCCTCTGCGCCCGCCTCCGCCCGGGCCCTGCCGCGCCGCCAACCGCGGCCGCCTGTTGTCTGCTGTTTTCCAGACAGCCAAGATGGAGTACGAGTGGAAGCCCGACGAGCAGGGTCTCCAGCAGATCCTGCAGCTGCTCAAGGAGTCCCAGTCCCCGGACACCACCACGCAGAGAGCCGTGCAACAAGTATCCTTGGCCGAGGTTTGCGGGGCTGCGCGGGCGGGGGCCGAGGGCGGCCGCGGGCGGGCGGGCGGGGGGAGCGCGGCCTGCGCGGCAGCAGGCCTGCTGTGCCCTGCCCTGCCCAGGGAGCCGCCGCAGCGCGGGGGCCGAGCCCTCGCCGGAGCGGGCGGCCATGGCGCGGCGTTTGAACCGCCAAGGCGGCTTGTGGGCCGCGGGGCCGCCTTCCGCCGGCGATCACTGGGCACCTGTTGCGAGTCCGGAGCCACAGGCCGAGTTGGGTTTGGCCGTTGGGGGAGTATTTTAAATTTCCCCCCCCCCCCCCCCCCCCTTCCAAATCCCGGGCTCTAGCGGGGCTCTGCCGGTATCCGCTGTTCTCCCGGGTTGCCCACGCTGCGCCGCCGCCAGCGCCCAGCCCCCCGCGCTGCGGGGCGGCAACGCGGCCCTCGCCTTCTGGTCCCCCCGGGGGTCGGGGGTGACCCGCGCGCGGTGCCCCCTTGCGGCACTGGGGGCGGGCAGGGGGTTCCCGAAGGATTCCGGCGCTGGGATTTGAGGCGAAAGCCGTAGCTGGCTGAGCTGCTGCCTGCGCGCCCTCGTGGTCCTGCCGTCTCTGACACTGCGCATTTTGGTACGTGGTGAGGATGTTTCTGCTTGCCTAGAAGCCTAATCCTGAAGTACTGCTCATTGCAGATGTTAAAATTCACGAAAAGGGGGAGATGCACTCACTGTAGCTTCTTGTGCTGCTTCGCAGTGCATTTGGTGTTAGTGTTGTGAGTTGCTGGGATATTTTGCCCCTCCTTCCCTCCCCGCCTCCAGGTCTCTCTTGATTGTAAAAGCGATAAATAGATTTTAAGAATCGAGGATTGAGAAAGCAAAATTTTAAATAAAGACTAATAGGCCTTTAAAAAGTATTAAAAAATACAGGCCTCGTTTATTGTCTCCTGCTCCTTGGAGCATTAATCACGGTGGTGATTAATGATTTCAAATTTAAAGTACTCTTAAGTCCATCATTTTTGGTAAAAAAGCCCAAAAAACTCTGTGTGCTGATTCTGTCATGTGCTTTCTTTATGATGATGTTTTGGCACATTTGGGTGCTTAGATCTCAAATATAACAAAGTGAGGAGTATAGGTTTGCCAAAACCCAGTGTTAGCAAAGTTATGAATTGGTAAGGTTACAGATATTTTTCAGATCAAGATATTGTTTGTTTCATTGATTAAAAAAAAAAAAGGTGGTGTGAGTGAAGAAGTTAAGAAAATATGGTCTAAGAGCTAGTCTTCATTTCCTAGACCAAATAAGTGTTTTCTCATTAAGTTTCTGTTAAGTATTGCTCTTTCAGTTCTTTCTGCTAATTTCTGATACTTTTTGATCCACTGGAATTCACAGTTGTTAGTAATGTTCAACTGCCTGTTTTGGTGATATGGCTTTACAAATATTTTTAAGGATCTGTTAATTTCTGTGTCTGTCCCTGGATTTTTTAAGACTTCTCCAGGAAAGCTACTGTATCAGCAAGAACATTACAGAAACTGTTTTTAGACTGTTCATACTCTGTACATGGTGACCTTATAGTCACAGCTGGTTGAAGTGATATAGCAGTACATAACTCATTTAATAATCTCTGTATCCCGAAAGCTATAAATGCTCTTTTTGAAGATTCAGATTTCCTTAACAGTTTCTCTCTTTAGAAACTAGAACAACTCAATCAGTATCCAGATTTCAACAACTACCTGATTTTTGTTCTCACGAAGTTGAAGTCTGAAGGTAAGTTCTTGAGATAGTGACTGTTTATTTTACTTATTTTTGCCTTTTTTTATTTTATGTTATTTAGCTTCAAAGAAATAAAAAGCTGGTGCCTCTAGGCAGTTTTCTAGTTGGTTGAATCATTTAGAACTCATTTATCCTCTCAGGAGGCTCTGTGGGGACTGATGACTTTTTGGTACTCGTAGTTTTACCCTTAGAATGTATTCCATTATCAGTGTCCTGTCAAATCTTCCCAGAAGTGCTGGAGCATCTTACCTCTGTTGGACTGCAGTTAAATTGTGGAATAACTGTGATCAGTCATGACTATGTATGTTATAAAACATGCTGCTAAGTTCAGTTACATTAACAATCTTCCTAGTAATGAGACTGCTAAATACTTCAAAGAATACATACTAAAGTTGTCTGAAGATGTCTGTCACAATCTTCATTCTCAAGTTTTAATTGTAGTAAAATACAGTTAGAAATTAACTGGCTATTAAACTGTTGTTTTATTCTTATAAATATTAGTACAAGCTGTATATGGCATAGTGTGTAGCTTCTATCAGTTGGTAAATTCAGACAATTCCTTAGTAGTGATCAGGGTGTGTGAAAGATTGTAATTTCAGTATATTATAGCTACCGACTTAAGTTGTCTTTGACAGAGAAAGGAAATTTGTTTCAAGATCTGTTTTACCACATCTGTCTGCTTTGCATGTGTTTGTAATCATTATGTTTGATTATTTGGGTTGTTTTCTAAGGTTTTTTCCCTTAGAGTTCTGCTACTAGTGATGGCGGCCTAAATGATGTTCTGGGACTGTAGGTTGGCAGGCAATGGCAAAAGATTGTATTATAAACAAATTTGTTCTTTTTATCTACTTTTTCTCTGTCCACGCGCTGATATAATATATGTCACTGGTTAAGTGTTCTTGTTCACACGTCTGTATCTCATCACTAATTGGTCTCCAGCTTCCGTGCACGTGCCCCATCTTGTCTCCTGAAAGGTCACCGGCATCTCTTCTCATGTCCAGACACATTCCTCTACCTGCAACTGTTTTTTTTCTCTTTCTCACACTTTTCTTCCTTAATGATGTTTTACTTGTTCCTTTGCCAGGCCGCAGCTGTAGCTCAAGGTCAAAGCTGCCTTACTACAACCAATGCTTTTTCTGCCTTTTAGTGTTTCATACTGTGGTTTCTGAATACTTGTTTTTTACCTTTTGAATTAGATTTTATTATTATGTTGCTCTGTAACATTCAAAAATTGGCAAGAACATTTGTCTTAGTTTTTAACTAGTTTTGGCTGTTCTGTCAGCTTACTTTGGGAGGAGGGAAACAGAGAGGAAGATGAAAATATATTTTCCTGTTTCAAGGCTGGAGTATATGCCAGTGTTTTTGTTTATTTTATATAGGAAGTCACTTGGTTATCAGTAAGGCCCTGGGGAAGTACCTTGAGTTTGAGAGAGAGAGTTTTCAACACCAGGGTCAGCTGGGATACTGAATCTTTAAGAAAGGAGCCAGTGTAGATACACCATGTACTTTATACCATTATCAGAAAAATAACAAGCAGAGGAAGTCCAGTAGTGGGATATGGAGTCTGTACAAAGGATGTGACAAGAAAGGTGCTTCACTTTTTTTTTTTTGTCCTTGAATTTTTGTGACACCTACACAATTTGCTACTTTGCCCTTCTTTGTCCACCATATGGTTTTGCTAATTTATCTGTAAATGAAAATATATGCACTGTTTGTGTAGCTATTCCTTTTTGATTTGGAAGGTGAAAAACCTTACAGATAATGTAGTGAGACAGCCCTGCCCTTAGTGTTTGTTTTGTGGTTTTTCTTCTCCTGGTCCCCTGAACTGAGCTCAGAATCTGGTAGTCTTCTGTATTCTGTTAGTAATTTGTGTTCTGGAGCGCTTGCATGTTGCTTTTTCTTCTCAGATCATTTCGTGTGTTTCATGCGTGGTTGACTGAAATATGTCCATTGTCATTCACTGGGACATGATTAGTTTTGCACAGTTTCTGTAAAGCTTTGCATTCATCTCTCTCTCCCCCGTCCGTGAGGGTCTCAGTGCAACCTAGGCTAATGGGAAAATATTGAGACAAATACATGATGGTCTTGATACTTTGTACTGGCCTGTATAATTGCAGTTATGAATCCTGTTGCAGTTATACAAAGCTTTTATGATTGTGCTTTAGCGACTGACTCTTCACCCTATCCAAACATGGGAACTCTAGAATTTGGTCTCAGTGGACTGTTATCTCAGTGGATTGGTTGGTTATGGCCTGGTTTAGGGCTATTACAGTCAAGAATCAGAGTCCTTGAGATGATCTTTTACTCTGAAGGTGAATGAGCAGGAATCAAGAATACTGCTTTAGTACTATTTTTGTCATAGGCTTTAAGGATGGTCTTTTAAGTTTGTTTCCAAAATACTTTGGATTTTTGTAGACCATTTCAAGATAGAGCAGTGTCTCTGCAGTTCTTGATCTTGTTCATGTGATGAGTTAGTCATTCAGAGTACCTTACTGTACATGAAACATTACCATGGAGACAGCTCCTGTCCCCACCCCACTCCCTCCCCTCCTTCTCCCTGCCAAGTTTTTGTTCCAGCAGAATTCTTCCCAGATGGTAATTTATGTTCTGGTAATCCTGACACTAATAACTCATGTAGTTTTGCACATAGAATTTGAAACAGCTTTTTTTAAGCTATTACTGGGATCTGAAGTGGTCTTATGGGTTTGATGTGAATGTTTTCTGCTGAGTCTGAAATTTAAACTTCGTCTGGACAGCAGGTTTCATGAGTCCATTCCATTATGAACTTTCTTGGCCTGGTGGTATTGAAAGATCTTTGAAGCTAAACAAGAAAAAGACTTTTATGTGAGGTCAGGGGTTAATTTGCCAGCTATGCATTTCAGGAAGGTATCTTTGAGTGGGATTAATCTAGAAAAGTGGTTCAGGAGCTTTAACTGTTAAATTAAAAGAAAAGCTCCCCTACCACTCCCCCCCATTACAGTCACCACACTTTAATGTCACCATTAAATATACAAAAATAATTGTCAAGCAGTGAATCTGATTGCGTCACCATTCAGAAGTCATCAGGTTAGTGTGCCCTTATAGTATACAATACTGCATACTATATATAGTGTCCTACTTAAACAGTAGCAAACTATTTTTTTCTTTGAAAGAGTTTTACTAATCAATGCATAAAGTAATTGAGGTGCATAAATATCTCAAGGGGAAAATAGAGTCAAAGAATATGCTGAGTTGGAAGGGACCCACAAGGATCATTGAGTCCAAGTCCTGGCCTTACCTAGGACAGCCTCAAAAACCATACCATGTGTCTGAAAGCATTGTCCAGACGCTTCTTGAACTCTGTCAGGCTTGGTGCTGTGACCAATCCCTGGGGAATCTGTTCCAGTGCCCAACCACCCTCTGGGGGAAGAATGTTTTTCGCATCTCTAGCCTAAACCTCCCCTGACATGACATCAGGCCATTCCCTCTGGTCCTGTCACTGGTCACCACAGAGAAGAGATCAGTGCCTGCCCCTCCTCTTCCCCTCATGAGGTAGTTGTAGACTGCAGTGAGGTCTCCCCGCAGTCTCCTCTTCTCCAGGCTGAACAGACCAAGTGACCTCAGCCGCTCCTCATACAGCT